>NW_024881301.1:30618191-31818191 GCF_018691265.1 Tyto alba | reverse complement strand
CAATCCAAAGGCTCACACAGACCCAACGGAACAGCCCTAGCACACAACTGAAGGAGGCAATTAGTGCATTTCTCAAACACAAGTGGCAAGGAAATGGAAAACGTTGCAATTTTAGGAATGTGGAACTGGGAGCAAAATACCTTATTCCCTGCAACTGAAGTAGAACCGCAGAAGTAAGCATATGAACTTTTAGCAAGATGGAGATGGAAAGAAAAAAGCCCAAACATACTGCTGTTCTGCCCTTTTCGTAATCAATCCTGCAATTTTACTTACACTTCTCTTACATCCTGGCCAGACATGGTTTGCACTGAACAAATTTTGACTGCCTACAACAGCCATACTTAACTACCTCTCAAAAGCAGTCCCAGGTTGGATTTTCTGAGCCAGCAGCTTTCAATTAAGGTAATTTATCTTCAATTACGGTTTAATTTGGTCTACCATCTAAAACACTGGGAGGTTTGTAAGCTTGCCAAATATTGATACTAAAGACCTGTGCCCAGCAAAGTCTGAGTGTTCTGTGTTCTTCCCTCAACATCAGCATCTGAAAATAAACAAGAAGGAATTTACTTTTTTATTGTTGCTTTAATTGTTATGGTTACATCGCCAGAAGAGGAGAAGTCAGGATCTCAAGGCAGTGAAGAAGTTCAGAGGGGTTTTTTATTGATTTACTTATGTCCTGTACCAAATTATGTATGAGGATATTGATGAGCCAAGAGTGTTTTTTCTTGACACTTGTGGCTGGATCCAAACACAAGTAAATCAGCTGGTGAGCAGTGCTCGAATGAGACACTGAAACAGTAGCTTTGGTCTTTATATATCTTCCAGCCTTCTCTTCATAATTTAATACCTAGTCACAACAAGAGATAAATCTTTAATGGCACTATATAATTTGGGTAGGGTAGAGGAGGAGTTTATTTCATCAGAAGACTGTCATGCCTGCAGTTTGAGAATAGCTTTTCTTACTGAGTTTTTATTGCCATTATGATGTTATTCATTGGCAGAATTTATTAAATTAGTATTCTATTAACCCAACACATACTTTGAGAAAAATCTCACTGTAGCAGTTGCTCAGACATCTGATTCACTCTCTCTTCAGGGTTGGATTTGTCATAAAAGTTAAACTAAAAATATAGAGGATCAAATGCATGTTTCTGAGCTCCTTGTCTCTGTGACTGATGAGTCTGGAATGAAGAGATAACACCCATGCTTCTCAAAACAACTGTGGAATACTTCAATGATGCTTCCTTTACCTTGTTTTACCATTTTTTTTTTCTTTTTGAATAGAATTTCTTGGCACCAGTAACTGGCAAGAAATTTTGGCCAACAATAGGAAATGTTTTATTCTTTGATCTTCCATGCACATTGGAATTTATTTTTGTGAGAAAAGGAGTCAATTCTGTCTCTTCCATTGTCACAGTTTTCACCCTAAGCCTTTCTTATAGCTTTGCTAAAATTAGATCCCATTTTAATAATAGGTACTGCCTAGAAACAGGCTGGTTACTGGGTGATTTGTTCAGACTTTATGCACAGCATCTACGCATTAGACTACCACAAAATTTGCTTTCAAATGCTGGCAGGAGCTCTATATACTAGAAGACTATTTCATCTCAAGGTAGGGATGAATTCATGTGCCGTGTTGAAGTGTCTAGTTCAGTCAGAAAGTTCTCATTTTCCTGACTCTCTTTATGGAGGTAAGAAGCAGAAATCTTTTTTAGAAAGTCTGCAAAGAGATAAATGTACACGTACCTATTTTTCCAATATAACAGCTGTTCTGACAGATGTTCTTTCATTTCTCCTAGATCCGTCAGTATGGATTACAAAGAGACTGTGTAGTTTGGAATAGAAATAGCCTCTGTTTTTAATCTATTAAGTGCTCTTAAAAAGGCACCTCCCCAAGTAAGAATGGTTTGTCCTTTTGCCAAGAAGTGTTCGCTACCTGAGAAGCAGCAGAAGTTTTAAAGTCATCTCTTACTGTACTCTGCTTTTCTATTCACTCTAAGTTAGAATACCCAACAGGAGCTATATCAAGATTGCCAATGCACAGCTCATTCTTTCCATCATACTTTTATCGCCTGATTTAAATATAATCAACTAATAGCAACCAGCTAGGTTTTGAGACGGGAATATAATTTGGAGATTGTTTTCTCCATTCAATACCATTGTGTTAATGTACAATACAAGTTGTTTTCACTGTGTAAACATCAGGAGACACTTAGTGAACATACAGCTGGAATAATTGTGAAATCTTCACTTTAAGTTAAAAAAAATTATCCCCAGACTTTTTTTTTTTTTTTTTTTCCCCCCCAGTGCATGCCTGATTCAATGCTAGTCAGCTAGGTACTAAAATATGGTGCTTAGTGAGAGAACTCCTTCACCCTTTTGGAAAAAACTGGGAGCTACTGAAAAGCTGAGGCTGGAGGTGGATCACAGTTTGTCACCTAGATCTCAGTCCTCAAGGCTCTGGGCTTTTCTCAAAGGTGTTTTTATCATGATGTTCACCGCTGCTTTTTTACTTTGTTTATTCAGTGGACAATGACTCACTGTCTAGGTTTAAGAACAATTGACAATTCCGAGGGATTTCTTGTTGAAAGGAAGGGCATCTCTACATTTAACCTGCCCAACTGGTTTAAACAAACTCTGTTTGGCTCTTGTAGATCCCACAAAGAGACTTTGTTTCTCACAGATTTTGCCGCCTCCCCCTCCCCCCCTTTTTACTTCACACAGTTTGCATTTACTTTTTGCTCTAATTGAATGATTTATAAGGAAATGTAAATTGGTACAGTTTCATGTATCTCAAAATTTGTTACGCTCTCCCCCCATCATGTTTACAAAGGTGATACAAATTCTGATTAAAACCAGACTTTTTTTACCCAAGTCCCTCTTCTTCCCAAGAACTGAAAAGCCATCACTGCTTTTTTGCAGTCTGCTCTAGAGATAAGGACCCCCAACTACTAGGATTAATAATGAAAAAAAAATAATCAGCTTTTTATTGCTTATAGACTGATACATGTTCAATATCCTCTTTTACAGGAAAGTATTCCTCTCGATCCAAGACAATCCAGTCAAGAACCTCACCACTTCCAGCACTGAGGGAGTTCTCCAAGGGATTGCCCCCATGGGTCATGTAGCAGAGCACACGTGGCTTTGGTGTCCTGGCAGCATCTGCCATCCCAGATGCAGTGGGCATCCCGCTGTTCATCCATGGGAGCTGGGGAGGGCACAGAAGGGAACTACCCTTCAGTTGCCCTGCGATACCCAACTCCACAAGCTGTTCAGCGTGCCTCAGATTAAACTTTTCAGATAAATATTGTCTTTGCTGAAAATTGTTGATTTCGAAAGGAGCATCATGGAACCATCAAGAGATAGGAGGAGGGGTTCCTCTGCAGGAGGTCAGAGGAAAGTCATTAAAATAACACCTTTAGTCAAGGGAAAGAATCAAATTTGTGTACAAAAATACCAGCCAACAACAAAAAGAATTTAAAAACCCAGTAAATTCTGGTTCTCAAAAGGTTCAGTGAGAAGGAGAAATTAATTTCAATTTTGTTTGTAAACAAAAAGAACCCAGAATAACATGCTTCTCAACACAGTATGGCCTATAGTTTTAACTGTTACTTTTTAAAAGGCATTATGACTAGATTAAGTAAAATCAGAACCAACCAACCTGTTTTCACCAAGAAAAAGTTTTGTTAGATTTTTTTCTGGAGAATTGTAGCTGTGTTTCTCATATAGGTTTATAGAAAAAGGAAAAATTTATGTGGACATGTAAGAAGCATGGAAAATAAAAAATCCTTTTGAGATCTAAGGTATTTTCTGACAGTTTTTGTTCAAAATAATTCAGCCAAATGACCTGCAGATAAAGAATAAGACTAACTTGTAAAATCTTTGAAGAGAGTACATAATTTCAACAAATTCAATGATTTGGAATTCAAATATTTTTTTTTTTCAGAAAAAGAGAGGTCCAAAGCAGTGTTTAAAGCAGAAAATTAACTGAAATCTGGACCAGTCTGGACTGCAAAACCATCTTTAATTATTTTTTAATTTTTGTGCCAAGACTGGTCACATGCTGGGAGTGTGAATAGAATACACTGTTAATTTGGACTCTTTTTACTAAAACCCCCCACTTGTATTAAAACATAGTTGATTATTTCTCCAATTAGACATTTCTGTCAGTTTTCGTTGGTTGCTATTGGGACTGCAGGTGGTTCTGAAGAGGTAGGCAGTCTGTGAAAAAATACTCTTTTTAGGTGCACTGTTAATGGAGAAAGAGATGACTCTCTTCCCCCAAAAATGGTACTGCTCTGTAGTTTCTGGAATGGAGACTGAGACAGGGGGGGAAAGCCGCCCAAACCCCAGCTCCCTGTACAGGCTGTGCAAAAACATTTTGACCTCTTGTGGCTCTTGTTGTGCTGATGTCTATGAATCTTATCAAAACTATATTAAAACACTGCTAATATCTAAGAACAGGTCTTTAGCTTCAGTAGAAATAACTCTGCTCGCATGGGGGAAATGGCATTGGTGTTTCAAGATATCCATTTATTAAACAGTGGATTTCAGAACTATAGGGAAAATTTGAAATAAGTATATGAAACAAGAACAATAACATCCTCTTGTTAGTTTCTTCTTAGCAGATTTTTTTTACATTTTATTTTTTTTTTTTTAACAAAGTCATCTATAATAATTATCCAGCAGATAATTCAGAAACCGTACTTAGAATATAAGGTATTTTGAAAATGCACACAAGCACATATTGATTTTCCTATTCAGATGATTAGCTAACCTTATTTTACTCTACAAATGCGGCATTTCTGAAATCAG
Organism: Tyto alba; assembly: GCF_018691265.1. Classification (NCBI taxonomy): domain Eukaryota; kingdom Metazoa; phylum Chordata; class Aves; order Strigiformes; family Tytonidae; genus Tyto; species Tyto alba. Next base: position 31,813,376 of record NW_024881301.1, on the reverse strand, counting down.
TTCTTGCTTTCTGTGAAGTCCTTCCAATCACTCCTTAAAAATTAAAAGATCCCAGGTATATTCCTGCAAGTAATACTGCTCACTTGGGTGTTTGTTGGAAGGAAACACAAACAGGACTTGATCACAAACAAAGCACGTGTAGGTATTTGGATAAATATTTGTGGAAAGATGTGTTTGTCAGGCTATGGTTCCCACCATCAATAAATGTCCCAGTCACATCATAAGGCTTGAGGAAGAAGCATTTCTGCACCAACACATCCTAGTTCAGGTGTCCAAAGGCAGCACTTTCCTCACGTCTGGATACTCAGAATAGGTTCTCTGTCTTCAAATGTTAAACTGCATTAAGTACGGGGCACCCTTTCCCCCAGAAAACAAAACAAAAAACCAACACCCACACACGCATAATCCCCCAAACCAGAGAACTTCTTTTCGTGACTCTTGGAGGGTGGATCCATGGGGGATAGGGAAGACAGAGGCAGAGGCAAGGGATGGAGGAGTCACCGCTTCCCCTCGCTGTCTGCAGCACACTGGCGAGCTCAGGCCACTGAGCAGCAGCCGCCGCCGAGAGCTCCTGAGTAATTCCGAGACCCTATCTCACAAATGAAGTGTAGTAGGCAATGCAGCTTTTTGCTTTAATTGGAACACTACTAATTTGGATGATAGCATAAATCTTGGAGGGCCGTCAATGGTAGTCTGTGTTTTCTATCCAGGAGGCATGCTTGTTATTGTTAGTGCCTCACCTGCACACATTACTATATTTCCTCTGAAGACTTCTTGCCAAAAAAAAAAAAAAACCAAAGTGAGATAGTATAATCCACACAGAAGCATGATGTTTCCTCATTTCCCTGCCTCTATATGTATGATTGTTGGTTTATATAAAAACACTGAACTGAGCAGATGTAAAAAAAAAAATTCGAGGCACGCGGAAATATTAAAGTTTATAAAATATATATTCTTAATATACTATACCACTTATGTCCCTTCAGAAGTGCTGACTGGTGTCCATAGGAATGTACTGTGATTTTTGTGAAGACAAGACATGACAACCCCCCATAGGAACACTATGTACATAAGTAACACTGGAGATGGTATACGTGGTGGTATCCTGCCTAAATGAGCCCGTTTTAGCCCAACTAATTCACCATCCACATAACTCTGAGCTATAAGTAAGCAAGATTTTTTGTTTAATTTGGGTGATATTTCAGTCTCATCATATCCCTACAATTTCATGCATGTCTTGTTCTTAGTTTTGCTTTTATTCTGATCTGGATCATACCTTTCCTACTGCTATGCCAACACCCACCTCTCCAGATTATTCCAAATCCTCTTCATACATTATGCACATAGACATTTCAAGAACAACTAGTGATTTGGTGAATTTCCATATTTACTTAAACATCCAGATGCAGACAGTTTAACATTCCTAGGGTATTTTTTTCATAGTACAATGTGGGATCAAAATCGAGGAACCTCAAATAGAAAGTTATCCTTTAAAATGTTGACTGCTTTTCAATTTAGTTTGTTTGCTTCTCCTTCCTATAAGCCACTTTTGTAATAGTTACACTTGTAGCTCTATGACTTGTAAAATCTAAAAGTCAGATTTTGTTGGTTTTATTTTAAATTTGAAAGTTTTATTGAAATAAGATATTCCCTTGTTATTTCAGTGGATACTTACCTTAAGGCCCTAGACCAAGTTGTTCTAAATAACAAATATTTATTGAAATGACAGTCTGTAGTTATGATTTAATAGTTGATTATTTAAGCATTGTCAGAATAGAGGTTGGTTAAATAATGGGGCCCCTGTCTGCAGTGGGGATCTCCAGTGCACTCAGCCCCTGACTGACAAATTCTGTAGCCCAATTTTATCACAGCTCTGAGGTTCCCCTCAAACATATATTAAGGTAGCTAGACCACGGTGATACCCCAAGGCAGCATTTTTGATTGTTTGCTTGTTTTTAAAGAATATTTACCTTGATGTCTATTACAGGTCATTCTCTGTCTTACTTTAATACATTTTTCACAACTTGCTTCTGAATCTTTTCCCTGTTTCCTCTTACACTTTGCAGCCAACATGAAATGGTATATGAGTTCACATAATCTTTTGTCATCTTCTCTGCTTATAACTCCAGATACCTGAAGATTTTAACTGGCAACCAGCATGCTTTGAGAAGAATATTGAAAACAAATCTCTGGTCTCTTCTGAAGCTACAAGATAATTAAAGTCTTACTTTCAAAGGAAATAAAGTATACTGGACAAATGCTCAACAGGTAATGAATTTTTTAAAACATCTGTGAGCAAGGGTGATAGAGAATATGCTCAAGACCTTCACCTGTTTTACCCCCTGTATTTTTTTTATTTGTTGACAGGAAAGAAGCAGTGAAGAACCTGGTATTTTCTTCCTCTTCTCCAAAGACTCTCTGACCACATCTTTGATGTCATCTGACCAGGACCTTCCCTTCAAGCCAAGATTGATTAAACACTATAAGGTAATCAAATGACAGACCAGCAAGGACATAAAGCAGTATTTGTTCTACACACAATACCTTGCCCCAAGGCTTATAAAAGTACAACAGCAAAATACAGCATACAGCAACTTATGACTGGAGGTAGGAAAGTCATAACTGCTAATAAAGTTTGTTGACAAACACTTACCCAATATGTTATCTATCAATTTGCCTGAATAGCACTCTTGTAAGCTTACAATATGTTTTTCTCGGCAAAGGAGGAACGGTCTGCTTGCTTTTCCATAGCATATTTAATTAATTAGGTTAAAAAAAAAAAAAAAAACAAACAAACCACACCTATAAAACATTAAAAACTAATAATTCAAAATTAGGTTCATTTGAGAGCCTGAAAGGCTATCTACATAAAAGAGTAATTTCATAGAAAAGGAGTACTAAAAACCACAGACTCAGTCCCAGGATGTGTCTTTCGTACACTTCTGTGTATAGAAGTGGTAGAATAACTTCATAGCTAGCACAGGTATCTGGGTACCTGGAACTGTGAAACTGTTCTCACTGCATAGGACAACTAGAAGAGGTGCAGATCTAGTTAGCCAAGATGAAACACCAAGCTGTTGTCAGGCCACAACCCAGCTTGTTTACAGAGCTGTATACACAGCACGGACTTACGATGCCAAGTGTGCCCCAACACCGCTAGCCTGAGAAGCTTAAAAAAAAACATCATAAGCCATTCCACTCTAAAACTCACACAAAGGCTATTTTGACTTTGTATAAGACTTGGTGTAAAGTTTTGGTCTCTGTTTACCCAGGACCTTAATAATCATTTCCCCAGTCTTCCTATCTGCAGAGACTTTTCAAACAAACTGTCACGCTTATCAGAAATACTCCCTACCAAAAAATCCCTAACACAAAGAAAACAAAACTGTATATTTTTAAATTAGTGTGAACCAATGAGATTAAGGTTGAAGAGCAGCACAAATGGTGCTTCTCATCTTGCATTGTGATCATCCTTACTATTATTTTTAAGTGCTAACAAAAAGTCCTTGGCTCACTGTTGCCCTGAATGACTATCAGCTGCTTGGACGCTCCAGAAAATGCACTGAATGCCTTCTGGTCTTACGGTGCCTTGTACTCTCTTGCTCTGCAATAACTGGGTTCATTAAGAGAAAGTGAAACCATGAACCTTGTTAGAGATTCAGTTTTCAGAAAGTCACAAGGCTCCAGCACATCAGCGTTTGGTTCAGGTGTGGATGACAATAACATCTGGACTTGATGAATAATGAACTTCCAGACAGATTCAGTTTAGCTAAAGATGTCACAATTTGACTTCTGGGAGTGCTACGACAGTTGAGACAAATATATATTTATATATAAAACCATGGGTGTCCTGGGTTGAGTGAGTGGTGGAGTTTTTTGGTGGCAGGGGAGGGGGCTATCGGGGCGGCCCCCTGTGAGAATCTTCTTGAAGCTCCCCCAGCTCCAAGTCAGCTCCACTTCTGTTTGGAAAATTGAGCCCATCGGCTGCGCCTCTGCGAGAATGTATTTAAGAAGGGACGTGGTGACGAGCAGTGGGACTGGTGAGGAGGAGTTGGGGCAGCTGCATGAACACCAAGGTCAGTGGAGGAACGGAGGAAGAAAGGAGGGGGGAGGTGTGCCGGAGCAGAGACCCCCCTGTATCCTGTGGTGAGACGGCAGGGCAGCCCCCCCTGCCACCCATGGAGATCTACGGTGGAGCAGACATTGATTTATGGCCTGTTGCTCCTGCTCAGCTGATCAAGGTTCTGTGCCTGAAGAAGGCCGGGGTCTCATGGGAAAAGGCAGCCCCTCTGCTGCAATTCAGTGCTGGGAGGATTGCAGCATGCGGGGGAGTCCCATGCCGGAGCAGCTCGGGAAGGGCTGCAGCCGTGGGAGGGAATCCAGTCAGAGGAAGTTAGTGACCCATGACGGAGCAGTGTGGGGAACGCTGCGCCCGTGGGAGGAATTCATGTTGGAGAAAGTTTGTAGAGGACTGTCTGCTGTGAGAGGGGGACCACAATGGAGCAGGGGGAGAAGTTTGAGAAATTCCCCCCACCAAAGATGGAAGAAGCAGCAGCACTGACTACACCCCCCATTCCCTGCCCCTGCGCCACTGGGGGAGGAGGTAGAGATATCGGGAGCAGAGCTGAGCCCGGGAAGAAGGGAGGGGTGGGGGGAAGGTGTTCTCAAGATGTGGCAATGCTTCTCACAGTCTTACTCTGTTAAGTGTTGTTAGTGTCTGTAATAAATGTATGTTCTTTTTTCCTTCCCCTAACGAGTCTGCCTTTTGCTCGTGATCATAAAGGGGAATTTTCTCCCCATCCCAGTCCTATCTCAAACCCCAAGCCTGGCTCTCTGTCCCTTCTCATTGCCGGAGGGGAAGGGAGAGAGAGCTGCTGCATTGGGGTTGGCTGCCAACCAGGCCCAAACCACGACAATGTTTTTTTTTTTTAAATATATGACACATGCACTTTTTTTCTAAAAAAAGGGGCTAACCCCATCAATAAATACTGTTTTACAGTTTCTTTCAGGAGTGGGCAGTTGCTTCAATGCAGGTCTGCTGCCTGTAAGATACAACTTCACAAGGCAAAGGAAAATATTATGATATAAAAAACATTACCTATTCCAAACTGTCCTTTTAATTACAATTCTTTATTGAATTCCAGCTCTAGGCTTAATGGAAAGGGGCTGCATTACTGTCTAATGGAGTATTATAGTATTCTACTTGCTAATTTAGTACTCTGAACCTCACCATAGCCACTTTGACTCTGAAAATCAGAACTTGGATAAGAATGCATAGTCCTACATAATCTAATGCACCATTTTCAGAAAATGCTGTATAAAAAGTTCAGAGCCACTGTTAGTGGATGCAAATGGCAAGTGTCTTGTGTCTGGGATGGTAAAAAGCCTGTCCCTAAATGTGTTTTGATCATTGAAGAGCTTTTATTTTGTCTTCATGACCATTTGTTCACTAGAAAACCATATGGGCAGACATTTTGAGTGCCTTCATTACAAGGCTACCCCAAAGACCATTTCCAGAAATAATACACTAAAATGTTCTCAGAGGATGGGACAGATTTATTATTTTGGTCCAAGTCTGAGACTCCACAGCAATACAAATAAGTAGATGAAATTAGTGCAAAGAAAAGTTACTAATAAATTCTAAGATGCAAAATTTCACCTTCAAATATCACTTGCTATTACTTGAAATAAAGGTTGGTCTTGAAGACACACACAGCACAGACAGCTTATATGAATTCAAATATTAGCTTAGTTCTAAATTTAAATCTTGGGCTTTTAATTACCTGCACATCACTTACCTAGACATGCATACAACTTCTTCTAGGAAGGCTGAGTGTGACAGCCAAGCCCAAAGATAGCAGAAAGGCTGGAATCAAGCAATGGTGACTGATCTTCAGCATTGTCTTCCTTTCAGTGAAGAGAAGCAGACATTTCTAACATATCTAAGTGGCCTGGGTGCTGTTCCAGTTGGGAAACAAACAAACAAACAAACAAATCTTACTCTGCTAAACAAGATGGTGCACAAAGAACTTCAAAGACCCAGGGCTTTTCTGTGAAAGTCTAGAGCAGCGCTGGAGGGGAGACATTGTACCCCGGGCACACTTGCAAGGAAGTAGAATAACATATTCAGTGGGACTGAACAATTTTTACTCCATTAATTGGCATTACATTAAAAAAGGAAACCCAAATGAACAGAGTAGGTGCCTTGTTTATGTGTCAGAATGAAGTAGATTTTTAAAAAAATCTTCCTCCTTCATATTTCTCCTATCAAGCATTTATCTCGTGGCTTTTCTCACATATTCCCCAGCTGAGTTCATCCTTTTGTGCCAGGGCTTCTGACACAAAACCTGGATCTGGTTGATCTCTTGGGTGAGATTCAGCCTGAGAAAAAGCATAGGAAGAATTCAGCCTTTAACCTTTGGCTTCCAGACTGCTATGAAGAACAAAGACATCTTTTCAGAGGACAACAAAGTGATCAACGCTGCACCTTCATGCTTCGGATTTCTGGAGGAGATGAATTTACAAGTTTAATTTTATGAAAGAAGCTCGTTTTCACAGCTTTTTGCTTGCTGCTATGTGCCATCAGGAGTGAATGTGTGTGTAAACTGGGGGTCGGGGGTGGTGGAAAGGAGGGGGTGCAATATCCTTGCCAGTGCTTCACAAACAGCCAGAACGGCAGATTTTTGATCCCTCCTTTTCAGAGAAGACCCACAGAACTAAAGCAGCCAAACCAAGTCCTTCCCTAGTACAAAGTCTCCTTCAGAGACATTCCCACACTTTCTCCTCTTCAGTTTCTGTCACCCTGTATCTAGGGCTCAGATTGGACCACAGCCTATCACACTGGAAAAGCCTGAGCTCGCAGAGCGAGAAGAACACAGTCTAATTTAACCAAATCCCTTCCTACTATGCAAGATTACCCTGAAAAAGAAAAATACAAAATATCTTAAAAGTTTAGAGATGGAGCAGATGTCTCAGAAGAGATACTGAAGTCTTTTTGTTCTGAAATAAATTACTCTGTTTCTTTTCCTTTGTTATTTTTGGTCTACTGATGCAAAATTGCCATATCATCAGCCTGCAGTAACTTCTTTTTCTTTATTTGCATAGCACCAACCCAAGAGAGGTGACAGCAGAGTAAGTTTTGGCTGGTCACCTCCTCTCTAGATGTGCTAATGAAGACAGTGATCCTGAGGCTTTCTAATGATGCAATTTGGTGAAGCTCCAAAACCTCCCAGCTCTGCCATTCTTGTAAACATTACAATTTTTAAAAAAGAAACAAAACACACACACGCACCCTGCCAACACCAAAACCCAAGAAAGCAGCAGTTACAAAAAAAATACAACAAAGCACATTCCAACTGAGGTGTCCAAGTGTATTCTGTAAAAGAAATTAATGAAGTTTAGTTAAACCAAGTCTGATCTCATAAATAAAGAATACCTAAAGTGACAAAGCTGAATGACAGAAAAATATTAAATGCATTTTTTTTTATCCTCCTGGAGACTGGTAAAACTTATGTCTCACTTTTGATTAAGTTAGAAGAAATTAAAGCACCTACACGGTGGAAGAAAAATATTAATCTGCCTCACAGACATAGGAATACTACCTGACTTGAGAGTACAGCTGGAAAATGAATTGCCAGCAAAGGAGATGACATTTTTTTCAAGGCGCAGCTGATTTCACTCACTGTAGTTGTGACAAGCAACTGGACTGTTCCCATGCCAACTGACAGCCAGGGTTTGTGATGCTTCCCTGTCCCAATTTTTAGAGGCCCACAAAAAGAATAGGTGGTAAAATAGACAGTCAGGCTACACTATTTTAAGATTACCACTCGTCACTTCCACTGGCAGTAGAGAACATGCTAGTTGCACTAATGGCATTAAAAAAAGATTAAAAATAATTAAGGAATTACAGTGTGTTGTGCCAAAGGAGATCAGTAAGGTAACATGATGTAACAAGTTATCATGAAAATGCCAACTACTCAAAGTACGAAGAAATAAAGGTAATTCTTGAAACACCTATCACTACCCTAAATTTCTGACATGGACACCAGTAAATACTTCCCAAACTTTGCTGTTCTCCCAGGTACCAGAGCAGAAGAAAATGGATAGGGGCTGTTTAATTGTATTGTAAATTGGATATTTGGGAGATCTTAATACAGTGACTGAAGAATATCAAAGTACACTGAAACTCATGGAACAAAGTTAGTGCCTGAGCTTATAGTGCTCACAATAGTCAATTAATTTTTTGAAAATTTCATAGATGAGATAGTATCAGGTTTTTGATAGGTAAAATTTTTTGTAAGGATTTGTAATTCTGGCCATGGTAATGACACAGTTTCTTAGTAGGCTCCAATCCAAAGCAAAGCCATCCCCAAAATACTTGTCAGGGCAAATGCAAAAATAGGTTCGACACTTACCTACGTCAATTGTAGTAGGACTTAAATCCATTCCTTCTGCATCTCTACAAGTACCCTAATGGCCAGAAGTAATAGCTATTTTTAGGTAAGAGCAATGAAGCTGAGGAGCAGAAGCAAGTGTGCTATTGGAACAAAGACTGACCTGACCTACATTGTAGCAGCTTGTGTTTTTAAGCATTGGATGCCACTGTTTGAGTCATGATGTTTTAGCAACTATGATGTTGTTTTGTTATGATTTTTACATATTAGTGACAATTATAAATGATAGAGGGTATTGAGGAAAGTCACTTTCCCCAAGTTTTATTTCCTTAGTAAAAAAAGGACTTATCTAATGGGAAATCAGGACTAGGACTTAAAAGTCCCTGTTTGAAAGAAAATATTCTGCAGAAAACCACAATATTATACTGAGGGTAATAAAAAAAAAATCACTGATAAAATTTAATTGACAAGATTACTAAGTGCTTGAGACAATATTTACATAATAAAGATCAGTAATTGTCAAATACCCTAGTCCTAAGCAAAAACTTTCTGCCAACAGTTTCAGCTGTACAAATCAGAGATTTGCCTCAACAGTCATTCTTTAACCTCAGTTTATTTCTCTGTTGCCAAATGTGAATACCATCCCAAGCTGAGGAGGTAGTTCACACATACCCCCCCCATCCCAAATCCAAGCCCGAGGGAAAATTTAATTAGCTACTTCATGCATGCACTCCTGAGGGGAAAAAAAAAAAAAGCATCCAAGAAGACACATCCTGAACTTCAGCAAAACAGTTCCTAGCACAGGACACTCAAAAGCAAGTACCAAAACCCTACACACCACGAGCAACTCCTATTTTTCTCCTTGATTAAGTTTTGCCCAGGTGTTCAGAGCCTAAACGATTAGACCCTTTATAGATGATAATCTCTCCTCAGGATTCACACTGCAAGAGCAAAACATGTTGACTTTCTTTTCTGAAGTGGTTCTTCAAAAGGCGAGTCTTAACCAAGCACCTGAATCTTTTTCCCCTCCAAGCCATGAGGATGCAGGAGGATTTGGTATGTGGATCCTGTCAAAGTTATTCTTGGCACCAAAAATGCATTCACTTTATCTGCAACCTCTCCATGGTTTATCTTACTTCTTTGCATCAGATCAGGTTTAAATTGGAGCTTCTTGCAGGTCAGCTTCTAAATGAAAACTACCATAAGAAAAACTGACTTGCTATCTTAGGGCAAACAGCGAGTGTTAAATAGCTTTTGAAACAAATATTTGGGGCCATGATGTCCTTTCTGATTCAAGGTCATTACTTGACTGCTTTATGTGTCACAGACCTAATGGAAACAGGATAGAGAAATCGCTGTAAAGCAGCAGCTTCAGACATGGGGTCAAAGGGGAAAAAGTGTGTAAACACCTTCTGGCATTTGTTGTTCTTTATTTTGGAAGGGAAGAGCCCAGACATCTCACAGCACGTGTGTGTACGCAACAGACATGCAGAACGTTAGCCCCTGGGTGGGGGGAAGGATCTGTGCCCTATTGGAAAGAATCTCTATTTTGTATTAGAACTAAATAACTGTAAAGCACTTGTCGGTAGAGGAACAATTTTTCTCTCGTGAGACATTCCTGTACTGGTAGCAGTACAGGAGTAACTGGTGGGCAGGGACACAAGCTGCTCACGAGCATACGGTGGGCTCTGGGCAGAACCCAAGAGGAGGTGGGATGGTACATCGTGACATGGTTGTGCCTGACCAGTGGAACAATCCTGCATGAAGTTCACTGAATAAATGCCCATTTCATTTATATAATAAAGGGAAACACACCTATTCTTGACTGAACTGGAAGTGCTATTGCCCCAAACACAGCTCTCCAGGCAACTTGAGTCTTTAGAAAAGAACATACCCGAAAAGAAAAGAGAGGGAGAACAATCCAGTATTTTCTCTCTAATACCCAACAGCCACGGTGCCCCCCAGAGTGGTTTGGTGCAAAGGAGGGAACCAAACTTTGACTCAGTACAGAGCTTTGGGAATCCCACCGCACCAGTCAGCACAAAGTCACCAAATATCTCGGCTAATGATGCAGTGTGGTAGCTTAGGGAGAGTACAGCCAGCAAGCCCACATATCTTACCTCACCTCTCCAGTAACGTGCTTCATCTGTGAGCTCATCACTGCTAATTTCACAACAACTCTTTATACTGACATTGAAAAACTCCCCTGAAAAGCTTTACAGATTTGAAAGGAATGGATGCAGATTCTTCACTCCGTTTAGGGGGACTAGAGGGTAGAACTTTATGTATTTTCTCAAGTAAGCATGTGGTATGCCTGTCCTTTCTGTTCCTTAGGATAATCACAGCACAAACCCCAAAATCCTTGCCCAACTTCCTGATGGGTTGTCCCGTGATATGACATAATCTTATTTCTCAAATGGTGACAAAACCTCTGAGGTAACTGGGTGCCGAAGCCTTACCATTCCCAAATCATACACCTCCCTAAGATCTGAGGACTTAACCTAAAAATGAAACAAGAACTGCAGCTGTGGCAACCTGACTGCCAACACTTCTATCCTTGAAGCATGACAATCAGTTGTTTCCCAAAATTTAACTCACTGCAGCCAAGTGTCAAATCTTAGTAGAGACCAAGTTCATCCCAGACATAGGCAGCCACATTAAATTCCCCATGCTGTCCAGCAAAACCAACTCGTTCAGAGCAGGCTTGGGTATCTTGCAACGTGGTGCTGCACAGGCTGCATTCATACAGCTGCTAACATCTGCCTGAAAGTGCAAATACCTGCTTTAAATGGTGACCAAACAGGAATTAAATAATATCGGGGTTTTAAGTGTTTTTAGCTGCATATTTATTTTGTTTCACAGCACAGAACCTCACACTCTCATGTTTTTCAAGTACAGTAGCTTTTGCTGTAAAGTGCCAATAGGTGTTCATACCAATTATGTAACAACATTTACATGTATAGATCATTATGATAAGTATAAGCTATTGCCTTGCCTACCCATTGCACATTACCAGAAAAGCCAGCTTGGTAAGGCATATGCAAAAGTTATTGAAAAATATCATCAGAAGAAAGTATGAAATTACTTTCATACTTCAGTGTTTAGGTTCATACTGAACATATCTAATAAAAAAATATCAATACACTTATGTTTCTGTGACTTAAAGAAAAATTAATTTTAAAGAATTGAAACATCCATGTCTTAAAAAAGACAAAAGCTAGAAGATGCCACAGGCAGACAAATATTTAAGCAAAGCTCAGCAAGAAAAGAGTTTATAAAAAAAAAAAAAATCACACCCAGCATCTCCAGTCAAATTCTAGGCAGAGACATCTCCTTGTCATTTCCCAAAGCCCTATATTTCTCTTATAGGGTTACCAGACATATCCAACAGCTAATCAGAAAGTCCAGAACCACAACACCAGCAAATTGCGTTGGGTACATCACGACCTGGAATGATACCTATCAGTTACTCTGGAGGGGAAAAAAATTCCCAAAAATCTAGATGTGCGGCTCCCTCTAGTGACAGTCAGCTGTCCCCGCACTTGGCTTTATCAAGTGTTGGTGCTATGGTGGAAGAAAGGCCTTAGGGCCAGGAAAAACTTCTCAAAAATATAAACGTGAAGCAGAAAGAGCCAGTGAAGTGCTAGTCATTGCACATCAGTTTGAACAAGAGACCAGGGACAGCTGTCAACTTACAGTTTTGGTGTGTGAAAAAAAATCCAGCTTATCCATCTACCCATCCAGGGCCTTTCTATAAAGTTTACAGAAAAACTAATTTGGAATTCAGCACACATGCTCTGCTCAAACTTTCTCCTCTTTTCCTGGAAAATTAGGTTTAAGAAAGCGTTGAAAATAGAGTTCTTACTATTCAGACCACCTGGCCTCTGTGAAGTCAGAGATTTTTAGTCTCAATTCAGTTTTTCAAAGTTTCACTGGATTTGATCAAATTACTTAGGAAAATAGCAGCATTATGTTTAAAACTGAAATTATAACTTTTATCTAGAATAAGTTTTCTTAGAAATTGGTATGTCTTCATTTCCACATTTTTGACAAAAAAGGCTTCCCCGGGAAAGCTCAGTCTCAGGGACCTCTACCGTCTGTATTCGTAACTCATGTATTCCGAGACTGATAGCCTGAGAGCAAAAGAAAAACAAAAACACAAAACCTGAAATTCACTCCAATTTAACATGGAAAAAGTTAAACACAAAAGATTAATACTAGACTGAAAAATGTTGAGAACCAAACAGATCTTTTGGGTATGCAAACAGATACCTGGGTGTTGTTCTAGCACGGCCCACTCACACGCGCACACAGTTTGCCACGTAGCCTTACTCAACTCTCATGGCACCCTGACAGGACTTTGCAGGGCGGCACACACATGGGCACACACCTTCAATTAATTAATAAAATCAGGCTGCTTCCAAAAGCAGTTTCTTTTCATCTCAAATACTTGAATGCATTTCAGCCTGAATAGGTAAGCGCAAAGCTTCCCACTAGGCTAGGGCTTTCCTGGCTCTGCATTTCTGACTGCCTCTCCTGTGGAAGATGTCGCCACTGCCTCTGCCCATTTGAGCGATCCAATCGTGGTGCCCTTCAGTTAGAACCGAACAGGTCACTAGACCACTCACCAGCAAGGAATAAAATAATCCCATTAAATTCCATATCCCTATAGTATAGGGCAAGGTATCCCCACAAAGTTAAAGTAAAATAAGAAAAATGGTTTTCAACTGAGTTGCCCCAGAGCTGGGTACAGAATTTAGGCCTGCTGACTTCTTCAGTGGGCTGCACTGCTTTGAAAAAAACTTCAGTGAGATTTCACAGTAAGCAATATTAAGTGATGTGCACTCACAGAAGCGCAGAGAATGTTTAAATGTTTAGAGAGACTTTTCAGAAATGGTTAAATAAAGCACAAAGGACTGTGCTTTCATAACCAGCTTTCTCAACAGTTTTGTTATTTTATTTATGCTTCGTTAGGTTTTGTTATTTTATTTATTTATTTAAGCAAGAAGGCTTTGTGTTCTACCTTACCACTTTGAATTTCTTGAAGGGATACCTTTGCCACTGCAGTTTCATTGTTTTACTCACGTTATTTAAATGGTAGCTTTGAGAATATTCTTCACAAAAATTTAATGCTTCTCTTGCAAATAAACATACATCCTTTTGTCCTTAGGAGACTTTTTTTTAAGTTGCCTTTTTTTGGCAGCTATAAGTTTTTGCAACAAAGCTAAAGTAGAAAAATGTACATGGATGTATCAATTTAAATCAGTTGATCATTGCAGAAACACCTCAAAGACTATCAAGACAGATGACAAATATATATACACAGTTACTCAGATATTGTGATCCTTTCCACTGCATTTTGAAGCTACCATTAGCTTAGGTGATCTAAAAGATAGAGAAACAAAGATAATTACATTTCCATTCCTCAGGTATCAGCTACAACACCATCTGTTTTTATATAAGTTTTGCTGAAATAAACATATTCATACATTACCATAAATCAATGAACTGATCTTGAGTTTAGGAGCACTTTAGTATTTGGTTTGTAGTCTGGACCACTTTTCTTCTGTGTTCCCCAGCAGCACACGATTTGTGTCCATGCCCTGGTAGGATCTAAGTCTTCCCAGCTTTAGTGTGCTGCTTTGACTTTCTGACCTTCAATTTTAAATGCAAAGTCACTGGCAAGGTATCCCAACTACGCTCATTCCAAAGCTTGTAAGGATTACCTTCAATGCTGGAGAGCTCTGTGGGAGTGATCAAAGTTTAATCTGTTTCTAATTAAAAGCTGATCTGCTTGACCCTGTGCTCTAAAAATATCAAGTGTTTATATAAACTGTTTTTTTCTGTCTTTTTTTTTTTTTTTTTAAATTCCCATAATTTTACAACACAGCCAGTAAAAGAATACAAGGCATTAGAAACATTTTTAATTTTTAAACTGGTTTCATAATAATTAACAAAAGAAATGTCAAGAGCAACTAGAAGTTCTAAAAATGAAAAGAATGAAGAGGCAAATTAGTAAATGAGCTCACATTAGATATATGTGGCCATTTTTCACTAGAAAGAGCAGAGACAACTTGTCGTGGTTTAGGCCTGATTGACAGCCAACCACAATGCAGCACCTCTCTCTCCCTTCCCCTCCGGCAATGAGAAGGGACAGAGAGCCAGGCTTGGGGTTCAAGATAGGATTGGGATGGGGAAAAAATACCCTTTATGATCACGAGCAAAAGGCAGACTCGTTAGGGGAAGGAAAAAAGAACATACATTTATTACAGACACTAACAACACATAACAGAGTAGGACAGTGAGAAGCATTGCCACATCTTGAGAACACCTTCCCCCCACTCCTCCCTTCTTCCCGGGCTCAGCTCTGCTCCCGATATCTCTACCTCCTCCCCCAGTGGCGCAGGGGCAGGGAATGGGGGGTGTAGTCAGTGCTGCTGCTTCTGCCATCTTTGGTGGGGGGAATTTCTCAAACTTCTCCCCCTGCTCCATTGTGGTCCCCCTCTCACAGCAGACAGTCCTCTACAAACTTTCTCCAACATGAGCTCCTCCCACGGGCCGCAGCGTTCCCCACACTGCTCCGTCATGGGTCACTAACTTCCTCCGACTGGATTGCCTCCCACGGCTGCAGCCCTTCCCGAGCTGCTCCGGCGTGGGACTCCCCCGCATGCTGCAATCCTCCCAGCACTGAATTACAGCAGTGGGGCTGCCTTTTCCCATGAGACCCCGGCCTTCTTCAGGCACAGAACCTTGATCATGCAAGCAGAAGCCACAGGCTATAAATCAATGTCTGCTCCACCATAGACCTCCATGGGTGGCAGGGGGGGGGCACCCTGCTGTCTCACCACAGGATACAGGGGGGTCTCTGCTCCGGCACACCTCCCCCCTCCTTTCTTCCTCCGTTCCTCCACTGACCTTGCTGTTCACGCAGCTGCAGCAACTCCTCCTCACAAGTCCCACTGCTCGTCACCACGTCCCTTCTTAAATACGTTATCGCAGAGGCGCAGCCGATTGGCTCAATTTCCCAAACAGGAGTGGAGCTGACTTGGAACTGGGGGAGCTTCGAGAAGCTTCTCACAGGGGGCCGCCCCGATAGCCCCCTCCCCTGCCACCCAAAAACTCCACCACTCACTCAACCCAGGACACAACTACAAAACAGCAACCGATATCATACAACAAACCACTGCTGGTGTGATGCGCTTAATCTGAGAGATTTTAGGGGTTGATTAAGCAAAAGCAGGTAAGAGGAACACCACCCACAGGGAGATCATGGAGGTAAATGGTATTGCTGTTAAGTTTTATTTTGTAGCATGTTCTAGCTAATGTTAGGTAACAGCAAGCTGAAATTCAGGCCCATAGAGCACTTGAGAACTCAGCACTTGGTATAAGATCGTTCTCTCTGAACTACCCCTCTCCCTTATTTTTTTCCCCCAACTAGATTTTTCCCCCTTCTTTCTATCCCAATGAAACAATCAGGCCTTCCATCTTATTTTGTATCTTTTCCAACAAAAAAAAAAAGTTTAAAAAAAATAAGCTTCTTTTTTCTTTCTGTTTTTTAACAGTATTCTGTTTTACATAAAAGATTTGAGATTTTTTTTTTTTTACCTCTAAGTGGTGGCCTTTTCAATTAGCCCATACTGACTGTGACATAGACCAGCTAGTTTTAATTTTTTTTTTTTTGTTAAACAAAATAAGTTTCTCCAAAATACTCTGAGAACTTGCTCACACTTTCTCAAGTATGCTGCAACTCATGATTTCCCAGATTACCTGGGAGGACTTTCACTGTGTGCTGTGATACATAAACTACAAAAACCCATATACTGAGATTAAAAGGTCTCACTGTCAAGTGCTGAGCATATATTACTCTATTTTTCTTTTGTTTTTAATCTCCTTACAGTTGCGTGGTCTTTTTCCAAAGTCTGCCTGCATTCAGTGTCAGATATTCTGGGATAACAAAGCTCTTCTTGACCCACCTTCAGTACAAGAGACAACAGAAACTCATTTGAAAGACTCATTATAAAAAAAAGATGAGGGCCTTCATCTGAAAGCTCTTTATAGCTAGAGGCAACAGGGCTCCATTGTGTAACCTCTTATTTGACAGAAATCAGATGAAATACAGCCGTTAACTAAGTTAATAAGGATGTGCACCATACACAGCTGATAACATTTAGCAGCACTGCTTCTTGGGGCACCCAGGTGGTACAAGGACATGATTTAAATGTAAGAATTTCTGTTTAGGCTTCCAGGTGGGCTGACTGTGTTTTGGCTTTGGCTGAGATAACAGTTCCATTTACCTGGAGGAACTGGAAAATATTGAATGGGTCACATCTAATTTCCTTTACCTCAGTCTTTTATTTTTCCCTCAGTGTTGATTCTTTCTACTGGCATTTGAAAAGATAACTGAAGGCATCCTGAATGTCCACTGAAACTTTCTCTTCTCATGTGTAGTAGTTGTTTATACTTTGCCATGTCTGCATGTTTTCAGGTTATGCTCCTGTAGTGTTCTGCATTTGAAGCTGTGACTTATTATGACAATGAAAACATAATTTAAATGCATGAGCTATTGACTCATTTTTTAAACAATCTACCAAGAAGCAAACTTGCATCAATGCTTCATAATTCATATTGACTTGTGGTTGTTACTCAAAAAGCACTTAGGATCTTGGTCATCTCAGCCAGAGCCAATTATCCTCATTAATAGCATTCCCCTTAGGTGTGTGTGTAAGCAAAGATCGATTGCTGCTTGCTCCAACAAGCTGAGAATGTCCTCCACAGATTTAAAGTGATATAATTTAAACTGCCAAAAAAAAATGCCTTTCCTCATGTTGTAGATATGTCACTCAGTAAACCATATATTCCTGTCCAGCTTTCCTGTTTTGCAGGAAACAAATACCTTTGTGTTTGCAGAGGAAAAATGAACTTGTGTCATAAATATATTCCCCATCACCAAATGCTGAGTTGTTAACACAATATTAATCAAAAGCCATCTGTAAGATATTTTAATTTATATGTTAAAGCAGTTTTGTTTTGTTTTGTTTTTTACTGTGTTGCTACAAGAGATAGTTCAGGCCAATGTTGATGTGTGTGTGTGCACATCAAACCCCCTGGTCTTTGCTGCCCAGAGTAATGTGGGGTTTGACTGAAAAAGTGGCAAGATTTACATTAACAATGGAAAGGAGGTGAAGTTGACAAGAAGTGATGATGAATTACCTGAGAATAACAGGGTTTGCCTCTTTTCAGAACATGTGCTGGTATTCTGTTTTGATCCATTTTCTTGCAAGTGTGCAATAAGATAAGTGTTGAATGTGGTAGTTGTCCTCTTACAGAAGTAAAGTCTGTATGAATAATTCTAACTTGAAAACAGTATTAATACGGTCAGTGATCATCCTAATGTTATGTATGTCATATTTTAAAATGATATAGCAATTCTTCTTCAAATATTCTAATTTGAATCAAGGACACATTATACTTCAGAAAATATGGAGAATATTTTATTAATCACAAAGCTTCGGATAAATAGTCTTGAATGGTATCTTTAGCTAGGGGAGTCTTTTCAGGGACAGTATTGCATGTTGTAACTTCCGGAGAGAAGTAATTTAATTAAATTGGTTAAATGCAGCCTCGGTTTAAGCAGGAGAAACGCCAATCATTAGAGCTGGTGTTATATCTTACTAATTCCAGGGCTTGACATCTATTTTCTGTCTTTGTCACAACAGTAGTTCAAGACGTTTCCAGTATACAGCTGTGCAGATCCGGATCAGATGTTTGCTGGGCTATGTTTTGTTGAAATAAAGAGATGCATCTGCATTTTTACTCCATGTTTATGCCTAGGTGTTATAGAAAAATGTGCATCAACATTACTGACTTCTGAATTATTAGTGTCTGCTATGCTGATACTTCCATGGTTTCATCCCTGGAGAAAATACATTCTCTCCATTTGTAAACAAAGTTGATCACTGTGGAAATAGGAAAAGCAAATCACTTGAGGAACTCCTGAAATATCATGAATTGTCTGGTAAGAACAAGTCTGAGAACCAAACCCAAAAATACTACAGAAACCATCTTTCCTAAAACAGCTGCACACATATAAAAATGTTTTGAACTTCCCCAAAAGAGACACAATTAGGAACTTTAGTTTTGAGTGATTTTCACATCAATCTAAATAAGGACCTGGCTCCTGAGGTATGTACTCGTGGGGTGACCAGATTGTGAATAGACATGTGAGGGCTGGAGGGATGGGCTCCAGGTATCTGGCAGCTGCTGTGGATCATACATGTATAGTTATTGTGAAGGGCCCCAAGCTCTTGCTGTTAGATAATTGAACTCACCCCAGAAACTGGCTGTGTTAGTTATAAATGAGATTGGGGTCGGGGTCGGGTTAGAAATGAGAGACAATATCAATCAAATGTGTGTATGAATGCTTTCTCTGAGCTGGTTTTTCATGAAGATATAGGTGGAGAGGAGGGAACCGATCCTTTTCTTGCAAGGTCACGACAAGTTCTGTCTTATTACGGTGGTGGGAGAGCACTGCTGTATATGGGAAAGAGCTTTCACTTCTGCCAAGCCAAACTGATTTTCTCTAAAAGCAGTGTTTGCACCAGAATCCCTACCTGTGTACAACTAATATGGGAGAAAATGTAGCTAGTTATGGAAATACTTATCCCCCTCTCTGCTTAATGCTTTGTTTGCTCTTCACTCATAGTTCTGCTTTATAGAATGGCATATGGCTTATTCCTCTAACTATCCAGTCACTACAGGTAATGGTAACAGCAGTGACCTCTGGCATAAAAACAAGTGCCTATTAAAAAGACGAAAAACTTCAGTGGGAATAATTGCCCACTTGGAACAACTTACCACTGGATAAAAGACACTGTAATAAGTCTCATAACAGCAGGTTTGGCATTGTTTTTGGAACATAAGGAACAGCTGGCACCTCAGTATAAAACAAGCCATATCAGCATCTGTTGTCCAAAGCAAATACTCCACTGCATTTTTTAGAGAAGAAAAATAAGAGGAGGGAGTCAGATATCCAGGGAAAAACCCCAACAATGTCAATTTTTATTTTCAGGCCTCCAGCCTGGGAGTAGTTATGAATTTCTCAGTAGATGCAACTACTCCCTCCCATTGCTATCAGAGTGTCATCAGAATTCCTGATGGGCTCAGCTTTGGCCAGCAGCGGGCTCTTCTTGGAGCCGGTTGGTACTGGCTCTGTCCAACATGCAGACAGCTCCTGGTGTCTTCTCACAGAAGTCATCCCTGCAGCCCCCCCCATGTTACCAAAACCTTGCCATGCAAACAGAATTCGGTCTCCTCTGCCATTTAGCTATGAGAAAAGGGGAAGGAAGAGGGCAGTCAGCAAATGGGTTCTCTGGCCTGAGACATCTCTGATCTTGGAGCTGTCATCTAACAAGCCCCTGAGCAAGCCAAGACCTGTTCCCACTGCAGTGATTCTCTTCAGTGCTGTCTGGTGGTCTTCATCCATCTCACTGTAAACAGCTATAGGAGTTTTTTATATCTTTTTAAAACTCCTTTGGTGATGAGTTTTCAAAGAAACATACTGATTGAACTATGAGCTGTATTGCAAATGTGTTCTGGTTTGGGCTGAAATAGAGTTAATTGGCGAAAAGTTTATGGCTTGCTGGGCCCACGACTCCTCAGGCCATAAAGGAAGAGACACAACATATAGATGGACTCATGACCGAGGGGTGGTGCCAAAAAGGCTGTCGTGGTTTGAGCCTGGTTGGCAGCCTAACACCACGCAGCCACTCTCTCTCCCTTCTCCTCCAACAATGAGAAGGGACAGAGAGCCAGGCTTGGGGTCAGAGATAGGACTGGGATGGGGAAAAAAATCCCCCTTTATGGTCACGAGCAAAAGGCAGACTCATTAGGGGAAGAAAAAAAAGAACATACATTTATTACAGACACTAACAACACATAACAAAGTAGGGCAGTGAGAAGCATTGCCCCATCTTGAGAACACCTTCCCCCCACCCCTCCCTTCTTCCCGGGCTCAGCTCTGCTCCCGATATCTCTACCTCCTCCCCCAGCGGCGCAGGGGCAGGGAATGGGGGGTGTAGTCAGCGCTGCCGCTTCTGCCATCTTTGGTGGGGGGAATTTCTCGAACTTTCCCCCCCTGCTTCATCGTGGTCCCCCTCTCACAGGAGACAGTCCTCCACAAACTTCCTCTGACTGGATTCCCTCTCACGGCTGCAGCCCTTCCCGAGCTGCTCTGGCGTGGGACACCCCCGCATGCTGCAATCCTCCCAGCACTGAATTACAGCAGTGGGGCTGCCTTTTCCCATGAGACCCCGGCCTTCTTCGGGCACAGCACCTTGATCAACCAAGCGAAAAAACACAGGCTATAAATCAGTGTCTGCTCCACCGTAGATCTCCATGGGTGGCAGGGGGGGCTGCCCTGCCGTCTCACCACAGGATACAGGGGGGTCTCTGCTCCGGCACACCTCCCCCCTCCTTTCTTCCTCCGTTCCTCCACTGACCTTGGTGTTCATGCAGCTGCCCCAACTCCTCCTCACCAGTCCCACTGCTCATCATCACGTCCCTTCTTAAATACGTTCTCGCAGAGGCGCAGCTGATGGGCTCAGTTTCAGTGCAGAGGTGGAGCTGATTTGGAGCTGGGGAAGCTTCGAGAAGCTTCTCACAGGGGGCTGCCCCAATAGCCCCCTCCCTTGCTACCAAAAAATCCCACCACTCACTCAAACCCAGGACATTCCACCCCTCGCCTCTGCGAATCACATATTTAAGAATTAAGAGATCCAACATTCACTACAGAAGATAGTATACACATCAACATCAGAACAAAGAGAAAACAAAACTGAACTGAAACAGAGGGAAAAAAAACTTTCCCACACCCAAATAAAAAATAATATTGACAAAATACTGAGACACAATACAGAAAATCCACCCATAGTCCCTTCACCACACCAGGAAAAAAAAACCTTCCCCACAATTACAACTACAGACATTGTAAAGATCATTCCACTAATGGAGTTCAGTCTGTATTTTTCTCGTTACCTCTCCCAATTAATATCCTTATCAAATTGTAACCCTCTGCCCCATGTTGGGTGCCAAAAAGGCTGTCGTGGTTTGGGTCTGGTCGGCAGCCAACCACCGCAGCCGGTCACCCACCCTTCCCCCTCCCCACCTGGGAATGGGGGAGGGAATTGGAGGGGTAAAGGGAGACTTGCAGGCTGAGATAGGAACAGTTTAATAATGGCAATAAAACGAGAACAATGACAATAATAGAAAAAAAAAAAATGGGCAATGCACAGTGTAACTGCTCACCACCCGCTAACCAATACCCAGCCCGTTCCCGGCCAGCGACCCCGAGATACCAAGATCCCACAATCACAATCCCAGAAGCGAGAGAGAGCTCCTTCCCAACCACCCCTCCTCTATACAGTGAGCATGACGTTCCACGATATGGAATATTTCACTGGCCAGTTAGGGTCAGGTGCTGCGGCCGTGCTCCCTCCCTGCTCCCTGTGCCCTTGTGCACTGGCAGGAGTCGGAGAGTCCTTGAAGTCTTGGTAGCAGCTGAAAACATCAGTGTGCTATCAGCATTCTTCTCCTACCAAACCCAAAGGTAAATCCAAAACACAGCACTCTTCTAGTTCCCGAAAGGGAACATTAACTCTATTTCAGCCCAAATCAGGACAAAATGAGAACAGCTTTACAGCCTATTTTGAGCAAATATTGGGTGGCTGGCTCTTACTGTCATAATACCTCAGATGTTAAATTTGCCCTTGCATATGGGATTAAAAAAAGATACATCTATTGTGACATTGTGACACGTTTGAAGAAGTTGAAAGGAAGCCAAGAGCTACCTGATGCAACCCAGGGGGAGAAATGCTTCCCCGCTTTTGAAATTAAATCTGTTTGCCCAAACCAGCAGCAGTCAGGTGGTGGGAGCCAGCAGGGATTTGCCAAGGTGTGAGTCATGATAGGCTTGACCTAAGAGCTTGCTTAGCCGGCCCAGTCCAACAAGGGTAGAGCAGTGAATGTCGTTTACCCTGTCTTCAGCAGTGTCCCACAATATCCTCATAGCAAAGGATTGAGACATGGGCAGGAGGAGACTACAAAGTGGGAGGACCGCTGCCTTGTGATCAGCAGAACAAAGCCCACCCATGAGGTAGTTTCTGGTGGTGATCTGCCACGGGTGATGGGCCGGTCACCCATGCTGGTGACTGAAGTAACGGCCTGGGCAGTGGTGGGACAGAGGCCACTTTCCACAAGGTTGTGGATGGCTCCAATTTGGGTAAGGCAGAAAGGTTGACGTTCTAAGAACCACAGAAGCACAGAAGTTTGGAGAGATCCTTGGAGGCCTCTAGTCCAAGCTCCTGCTCAGAGCAGCCCCAGTCAGGTCAGGTGGCTCAGGGCCTTGCTCAATCTTATTTGGATACCCTCATGGACAGAGATTTTGCAGCCTCCCTGGGCACACGTTCCACGTCTGAGCACCCTCGTGATGACAATATTTTCCTTTTATCTAACTAGTGTTTCTCCACCTGCCAGAGAGGGCCTGGTGCTGCTCCTCCTTCCACTACAGAGCACATCTAAGAAGAGTCAGGATTCACGTTCTCTACACCCTCCCAGTAGGCAGCTGTAGTCACCAATCAGATCCACCCCTGAGTCTTCTCTTCTTGATGCTGACCAAAGAATCATAGACTCAGACTGGCTTGTGTTGGAAGGAACCTTTAATGATCATATAGTCCAACCCCACTGCCATGGGCAGAAATATGTTTCACTACATCAGGTTGCTCAAAGCCCCATCCAGCATGGCCTGGAACACTTCCAGGGAGGGCGCAGCCACAACTTCTCTCAGAAACCTACTTGAGTGTCTCACCACCCTCAGGACCAGAGGCAGCTCCCTCAGTCTTGCGTGCTGTGTGCCCCAGCCCCTCACTGTCTCAAAGGCCCTTGGCTGGGCCCACACACCACGCATCAGTGTCCTTCCTGGACTGGGAAGATCAGGAAGGGACAGAGGAGACAAGATGCAGTCACCAAAGTGCCAAATAAGAGAGAAAGAAAGCATTTTTTTTTTCTTGTTTTATCACATTAAAAATTGGTTATTGCCTAATCTTGAAAATAACTCCTAATGAAGCTGACAGAAGGAGCCTTGATGCTGAAGGCCATCTCTTCCTAGGAGAACTGCAGTCTTCTGCTTCTCCAGAGGAACAGCTGTCTCTCTAACTTCTTTGCTTCATCTGTTGCTATTCTTTGTGCACCACTGTGGAGGGTCTGGCTGCATCTTCAACCACTCATTGGGCAGCCTTCTTGTCCTCAGACTGAAGAAATCCCACATCTAGGTCTCAGTGACCTTAGTGGCCATCTGAGGGGTGATGCCTGTTGCCCTGGTGCAGCAGCCTGGCAGAAGCCAGGTTGTGTCACCCCCTTTTCTTGGGGCTCAGGGCAGAGAGATGGCACCCCTTCAGGAAGGGTGGGAAAGAAGGGCCCACACCACCTGGGGCAATCAACAAAATAATTGCTGATCATTGTAAGTGGGCCCCCAGGATGTCCAGGTGCAGAGCCTGGGCCTGGGCCACCCAGCTAATGCCAGAGGCAGAGGTTGGACCCATGGCAGGGTGCTGGCCGGGTGCTCCTGCGATGCTGCTGCCCTGGCATCATGGTGGGGAGCCCTGGCATGGTGTAGTGGTGCCAGGTAAGCCATGCTGGAGGTGGGTCCACTTCCATCGGTTCTTCTTGACCTTTGAGCAGATTCACCAACATGGGCTCCACACCATCAGCCACACGAGTGATAGCCATCACTACCACGTGGCTGATTGCGCCGCTCTCTGATGCTGCCTAGTCTTCCTCCACAGTTCCTGCAGCCACATGCAAAGCTAGTCACCCACCTCGCTGTTCTGTGACCTTTTGCTACCAAGCATCCTTGGAATCCAAAGGCCTTGAAGCTCAGTGAATTGTGGGACAGCTGCTGGGGGCCCTGTACATATAGGGCCCAGAACAGAAAGCAGTGAGGTGGCTTGTGACATCAGGAGGCCACTATGGTGGCGGATGCATGTGGCTAAATATGGCTGTTCCGGGAGCTGGGGGACTGTGGCCTGAAAGATGTTCTATTGGAAGGGAAGGTGGGTTGGGGGGGATGAGGGCCCCTTTCCTGCTGCCCCTTGGGCACAGGGACTGCCCTCCACCTCTCCTCGTGTGCCTGGGCTCCAGACATCATCCCCTGCCAGGGCTACACTGGATGAGATGGTGGCAACAACATTCCAGGAGGGTTGTGGGGTCCTCAGTGACACACCCCTGAACCTGACTCCCTGCAAGTGGCATAGCTCCCCCCGTGCTCAGCAATGGCTGCAAGGGGTGAAGCAATCAGACGTCTTACCAACAGGAAAGAGAGGCTCAGCCAGACCGCACAAGGTCTGCCAGCACTACATAAAAAAATTGCTGATTGCCAAGTGTTGCGTGGACTCTTCTTCTGGGTCCCTCAGCCCAGACCCTGGCGTGTGGAGAGGTGCCATCTCTTCTGCACGGAGCTCTGAAGAGAGGTCCTGGCATCCCTTGGGCTGTGGTGCCAGAGGAGTCTGTTGGAGGCCACTGAGAGAGGTCCTTGGGGCCTGGAGGTGGCAGGGTTTCTTTTCAGTCTGAGGTTCACCCTGGATCTATTCTTTATTTTTAAGGATAAACCTTTTCACTGATTTTTTTTTTTTTTTTTTTTTTTTTTTTTTTTTTTTTTAAATAAGAAGGGGGACACATCTTTCCTGGGAAAGACCTGAATAGTGTGTTCATTCTTAACACCTTGGCTTAGGAGTTGTTATGAATTTCTAAGCAGATGCAACTATTCCCTCCCATTGCTGTGGGAGCGCAGGCTATGTATGGGTCATGACTGCAGTTCACAAAATTTCCACTGAAATACTGAAATAGGCATGCATTGATGTTTTCAGCAATGGCCTGGTGCATGCCTATCTTGCATCATCTTCTGCAGTGGGCAGTTAATGAAAATCTGAGAGAAAGCTGAGATGTGAGTGTAATGGACATGGACTTCCTTATCTTTTTCCAGGGCTCAGTTAATAAAACTTACATTAGATCATATAGCCTATATGCTGAAATAGGCATACTGCAGCTCCACGCTCTCTTTATTTCCATCCAGTTACACCGAACTCGCAGAGAAGCACCTCTGCAAAACAAAGAAGTAGTCTGCTAGGATCTCTCTTCCGAAGCTTCTACAAGGTATAAATGCCTCATACAATTCTTAGACAGAGACATACCCTGAAAACAGCTATTGGACCATATTTTAAAAGACTGGGTGATCCGATAGTTTGTTCTTAGGGTCATCAGTACTATGTGACTAAGCTGTTTTGCTTGTTTTGATAAAGCAAAGCTATTGATTTAAAAAAGCAAAATGTCATATTTGCTTATCTCTGAGACACAGCAACTGCAAAATGAGACTTCTTATATTTACTCCTTATGTTAGGCAGACAATTTACTTTCAAGGTATGCTTCGGTGGAAATTATAGTTCAGTCAGGTTTGAGAAGAAAACTTGTCTTAGCAGAATTTTGGTTTACTTTCCAGTTTAAGTTCCAGATGACTTTGAGAATGTCAAGCTGTCATCCTAACTGCCAGTACTAATATCACCTCTTACTTATTTTTACTGATATCATAAATATTAATAGAATTTTGCATCTACATTGTGTTTTCCATTCATGAATTTCAAAGGCTTTAAAAATGGTTAAAAATTCTCTTTGACAGGTAAAGGTTTTTAAGCACCCTTGATTGTTCAAAGGCTGACTTAAATGCTTCTCTGCAGAGTATATTTCCATGTATTTCTTGAATGCATGGTGCTGATTAGTATCCATATTCATGGTAGTTAAATCATTTCATCTAGAGTCACCTAGTCAGGCAGAGAAGTCCAGATTACTATGTATAACTACTGGATTTTGACTAACTCTTCAACAGGAAATTATTTACCCATTTTGAGTAACGCTGGATTTGAAACCAAGAGATAAACCCAAGATTTCTTGGTGATAGAAAATGAAGAGAGAATTCTGAAGCCACTGGGTGTCACTGCTTGACTGCCTTCTGGTGTAATAAATATACAAAGGTCTGCAAGGACTAAAAATACTCTGCAACAGCTCTGAGTAGTGCTTCACTGGGAAAATACTTAATTGCTTGTTCAATAAACAGCATTTGTTATTAGCATCACAAGTTACAAAAAACTTTCTACTTTGCTTGCAAAATGATACCTTTGAAATATCTAATTTATTTATACTGACTTAATTTTCTGGAAGCTTTGAAAATACAAAATGTTATTTTCTAATAAGTGATCAGGAGAGTTTTTGAATACAATGACACTGAGGCAGGAGGAAAAAAAAAAGGATGTTTATATTAACTGAAATAATTTGCATTTCCTTGTTTTTAACCATCTTCATTTTACCAGTTTACTAGGGCACAAGGGTTTTGAAAAATGGACAGAAGTTCTGAATAAAAACAAATGAAAATGTGAAAGGGTTAATGATATTAGGTATTTACTGTTTCCATTTATGGGACCTCATTTTTAAGGCAGTGTATACATAATTTGAAGACTGTTGCCAGAGAATGAGGGCTGATCCTGCAACTTGAAAGCAAAATCTGCCATTACAGTGGTATCTTGAGCTAATCCAGACTGTAGCTATAGCTTCACTTTAACAGTTAATGGACTAATTGTACATAATATACATGATAGACAGGACATACCAAGAAAAATGTTAATCATCAATTTAAAATGCTGTGCATCAATGCCTTATACAGCATTGCTTCATAATCTTGAAGTATCTGAAGTCCCTGGAACAACAGAATAGGTATAATTCAGAAAAAAATCAGTAAGACACCCCCCCTCGCCCCCCTTAAGTTTCTCACTGTCCTATATCCATATTTTTTCTTTTGTTTGAAAATTTCAGAATTTAAAATTTAATTGGAATGAATCTACATTTAAAAATCTGGAAATCCTGTGAAAAAGAGAGGACTGTTTTCTCATATTAGTAGTCCTTCTAAAATCCCAGTTAAGACACAAAGCAGCAGCCACTCTTCTCGAGACTTCCAATTCCCACTTTGATGCAGGGATTTAGGTTTCTTTTTTGGGACGTGTGTGTGGGCTGTCTGTCTGTTTTCTTCTAGCTCTTGGAAACCTTTCCCCCTATTTTTTTCCTGCGCCAGGCCTCAGTAACAACGTTGGTTTGGGAAAGAGTCGCAAACCCTGCTTTCCTTAGATAAGAAAAAGGTCAAGGTATACACCAATGTAACATCTGAAATTTAAAGTCAATCTTGAGCTGGAAAGTGAATTAATTCCTTTAAATTAAATCCTTGTAAGATGGTTATAGTCTCCCATAGCCTGTCTTTTGCCTTATTTGCCCAACGCCTGTATTTTTTCCAGAGCTGCACCCTTCTGATGTCTCCCATTTTTCTTCAGCATGAACATACTTGTGGACTTCATGATTTTTAGGTGTCTCATTATCTAAGGTTTAGAGCTAGCAGTATTGTGACTAGCAGATCCAATTCCTTCCTTGGTCTGCATCAGTGGCAAACAAGCCCATTCAGTTACTGGGGCACCACAGCACAGTGCTGATGCTCAAGCATTTTTAAAACTGGGGAATGAGTTTTCTGTCCCTTTTTTGTCCTATCCTATGTTGCAAAGTGTCTTGATTCACAGCTAAAGCCGGTGTGTTAACTATTCTCTCCATATTCTAACTAGGAAGATATCTTACCGTTCACTCCAGAAGAGTCAACTGTGGTTTCTCTGGGCTCCCTCTCATATCAGTTTCCCCTTGTACAGATCACTTATTTCAGTCTTCAGCACAGCCACTTTACTGAAAAAGTTGCAGCCCCTAGCTAACTCAGCAAGCCCCCAAGATCCTCCATAGCTCTAAGTGCTCAAATAAAAAAACACATAAAGCTAAGGGTACAGACCTCTCTACCAGCTCATTCACAGATTCCCCAAAAGAAGAGGCATAAATTTCTACTTGGATAATAAGCAATTGATATCAAGAATCTGTTGTGCCCCAATTCCAGACATCTGTTAGATTCTGCCCTAAACAGGTAAAAACATGGGTATTGTACCTGGCTAACCAGAATGGGATCATCAGGAAAAACAGGGTAGAATATAACATGACTCAAATATTGCTTGGAATATAAATTGCTTTTATAAATTGAACTAGAAAACCCACATATAACCACACTGAACTGTGCAGAACCTAACCTAAATATTCTCCAAAGAGCATTGCATCTGGATCTAGGAATGTGATTAAAACCAAGAGTTCAACTGAATCTGGGCTGGTATTACTGTGGGTGGGTACCTTGTAGTTTCAGTGTGGAAGAGAGAAACTATTTCAACATGAAGCAACACAGGTTGGTAAGATGTAATAGCTGTATGGACAACAAAAATGGAGTAAGCCTCTGAAATCTGGCACAAAAACTATGGCATAGAAAAGGGCTGAGGTAGGCAGAAAGCATACGATGAATTAATTTTTTTTAGACAATCACAGAACCCACAGGGATGCCAGAAATATCTCTACAAGAAGAGAAAGGAAAAGTAAGTGCAAACAATGTAGATCAAGAACATGGAGATCTCTTGAAAAACATTTACTAAGAAAACAGTCTACCTTAAATGCTTCCTTTCAGTTTAGGCTTTTTGACACTAACATATATTTAAAGAACAATATTCTAAAGAACAGATACCACAAAGAGCCAGAGGTCACTATATGAAACAAAACACAAGTTATAGTAAAAACTTTCAATCTAAATGGAAAAAACTGCCAGTGAAAGAATTAACTACAGTCTTAATCATATTTAATTTAAATTTAATGATTATAATCTGGATGCTTATCTAGCTCCACTACATATGATCTTGCTTCTTGATTTTGTTAAATTTGTAAAACAGAAGGGCCGCTTGAGTTACCACTTTTATTTTCCCCATCTGGGTTTTGATCATTTCACTCTAAATTTTCCCACGTTCATCTGATATCTGACCACTTGAATTTGTTAGTACAGAACAATTTACCAACTCATACAGCATTTTCATATTTTTTCTCAAAATCCCTTCTTGAACTTCGTGAACTGTGGACTCTGAAACCAGATACAGGATTTCTGCCATGCTCATGATGAAATCTCTTATAGAAACAGTGTAACCTTTCAACGCCTCTTATGTGCTTCCTGTGCTCTTTCAAGGTATATATAACACATTCTCAATAAAACAATTAATTTCAGAACTGTAAGTTCATAAAGCAAGAACCATTCAAAGATAGAACCACCTGATTTTTTTTTTCATTTGAACTGATGACTAAAGAAAAAAAAGGAAGGCTTACTGATTCTTTTTCAGAGAAATTCAGTATGAGAATGAGTTAAAGACTGGCCCATTCAAAACAGGAGCAAAGCACACATAAGTAATGAGAAACTATAGCTACTGGAACAAAATGCTGAAAGAATTGAAGATTGGAAGATATGCAGTTGCCAAACAAAAGCTGGTGCAGTCTAAGTGTGCTCTGAGGAAATGCAGGCCACTGAAAAGCACGCTGTTCTCCAGCCCCTCCATCCTGACTCTCCAGTGAGAGAACTACCTCGCCCCACATAAAGATGGCTCAGCATCAACGAGAACATAATGAAGTCGGAATTACTGCTAGCAACAGCTATTTTGCCAACTATATTTTGAAAAAAATGTATTTTTGTAAAGCTTGTTTAGAGTTACTACCCTTCTTCCTTTTAAAAACTCTTTTGTTTACTGCATGTTTCGAAAAATAGTAGAAAAATATATATATATATATATTTTATTAAGCCTGCTAAGACCCTCTGTTGTCTATCTAATTTTCCTTACTTGAAACAGGCTAAACAAATCAGAAGTCTTCCTACTTATAGGGGTTAGTATTAGCACAGCTGTCATGATGGCTGAAAGGAGGATGAACTGCCATCAAAACACAGGATTTGCTGCTTTGTCTCAGCACCCCTTCATTTTCATTACTGAGTTGGAGACTCTTTCAAGCCTGCATGTTCTTGCTGTATTATATTATTTAATTCAGAAGAATGAGCCAGAGAAATTACATTTGGTACAACAATATATATCAAGTGTTAGTACTGAAGTATATGTTCCTCTCCATAATCTGTGTATTCAGCTGGGTTCTACTCTTACAAGCACCTAAAACAGTACCATGCAATAGTAAGTTCCTCACCTCACAGACTTTTTTACTCTCTAAAAATGTTTTCATTTTACATACAAAATTACAAGTGTTGCTTCTTCGTCCCGTTCCATTCACTGCCAGCCCTGCAGAGTCTATCTGGCTCCTAAAAATAAAAGAGTGGTTATTTACATTTCCATAAACTGAAATTTCAGAGGTTGCTTTATATCAAATAAAGTTTCTCTTAGACCTTCTCAAATGCACTGTCTTTGGAATTTATGCTAAGTGATGCTTACAGAGTTGTTCTAGTTCTTACATAGTTTTGCACCAGAATAACAGACTAGATTCAGTATTTTTTGGACCTCATTTTGGTATTATTCCAGCAATTTGAAAAGTGGTAGGCCTGATGTGGTATAACAGCTGGTATAAATTTAGATGCAGTTGCCTAAAGATGATGTTTCTTAGCCCCTAGACCAAACATTTTATCTGTTTTTTTTTTGTAATAGCCTACACATATGCAGAGGCCATTCTGTTTCAGACAACATATGTGTACATTCATGTAGCCCACATCACGCATTTCTAGGCCTTCTTCTGTAATAACTTAATCTTTGGCCATGGAGGAGTCAGCTAGCCACAGCTATACAACGCTTACACAGGAGTTGGTGTTAACTGTCCCTCTGTGCTTCTTTTAAATGTACCACTACTGTTCTGTGTCATTGGTTACATGAAGGCTTTCTCACACAGGTTCATACCCCATCCCACCCCGTTCACAGAATCCAAGGAGCCAGTAAAGTACATTTCACTTGAAAATTAGTTTCTAAGTCAGCACATGACCGCATATTTGAATGTGGGGAAGAAACAAGCTTTAAAAGTGCACTCTCAGCTAATTGCAGTGGAGGTAAGTAAAAGCAATTGAACTGTTTGGGGGAGAAAGATTTATGAGGGGAATTTTAGCTGCAGCCTTAATTGGATAAGGGAAATAATTATGGGATGGCAGCGCCAACAGAGCAAGTATGACTGCTTACAAAGTAGAAAACATGAACAATATGTGCCTTCCTTCTTTAAACATGAAAAGTGCCATTCTGGTCTGAATTTAAAACTGGTCAGTCTGTCAGCTTGGACTCCTAAATCTTTATTAGTCCATTTTCTGTTCTAAGTTCCATTTCTCTAAGCATTTAAAAACATGCCTATGTTTAAGCACAGAAGGGCTGCTGTTGAAGGCAATCTGAATTCCAAATTAGCCATATATATTTTAGTACTCTGCCAAACAGGAGCATTGAATAACAGTATCAAAGAGTTGGATATTTTATTCCCTTTACATTGATTAACCTGAGATGAGTATATGTCTCAAAACTACTGCAGTGCCTGGTCCATTTGTCACACCAACTATTGACCACCCTGTGTTCTTTGGGGATGGCAGCTCAGAATAATATGACATCAGGAAGAGTGATTTACTGTATAATCTTTCTGATTTGTGGAAGCCACCGTCTCTTATATTCAGGCTCAGGATTTGATAAAAGCTCTACTGTAGTGGTTCCTAGTATTTATGATGTAATATATCCAGAAGGGTTACAGTTGCCATCATGTTGCCTAATGCATATTTCCTTTTGACTTTGAAATATATTATCCCGCTTGATATAGATGGAAAGGCCTGACTTGGTGAAGGCTACTGTATAATGCCATAGTTAATATGGCATGTTGATAATTATTTATAAAAATCACCACGGGAAATGCAGTGCTCAGGAAAGGTGAAGGCTTGAAATCCCTGCACATGGAAGTCCTTTAGCCTCTTCCTTGGGACAGTTACTTCTGCAGCTGTGGGATAAGGCCAAGTGAGCTTTCTCCCACTGCCTCCCTACCATCCTTACTCCCACAGGCAGCCAGGGCACCTCTGCAAGCAGAAGGTTAGCTCTGTTTTTTCCACCTTTAATCCTTGACCTTCTGTTGAGACTGCAACCAGTTAAAGTCAATTGGCATTTATTTATTTGTGAAAGCTGTCTGCAAAGCTGGAGACTGAAACCAGCAACTCTTCACATATAATGGAGGACGCTACAAAGGGCCTGTAAGCAGGAAAATTTTCAAAGACTGATAGTCAACAGATTTTTTAACTCCCTGGATACCAAACAGGTTTAAGATAACCTTCCCTTTCTCACGTACTATTCCAGACCAGGCTAGTAGACAATCTCCTGATCACTTGAAGTAGCATTACAGACAACAGCATTCTCCCTATCGCTGGGAACAGGAGGAGCTGACAGACCCCATGGAGAAGTCTGTAAATGCTTTGCAGAAATCCCATCTGAACGGCATGTGCACCTCTGTAAAACAACAGCCTGGGCCTGTGGTCCAGCCTGTCCTTACTCATTAACATTTCCATGATTACTTTCAGCGTGGGTACACATTTCCAGTGGTGGTTGCTCTTCATTTGCTAATACAGAGATTCCATGAGACCAAGGGATATGAAATATAGTAAACCTGCTTGGTTTTGTCATGCAGGAAAGAAACAAATTTGGGTAACTTGGTAGCTGCTGTGTCCTGGAAGTCACCGACAGATTCAGAATGGCACCACTGAATGTGCAGCTACATGGAGCCACTGCACTCCTGTCAGAAATCCTGTGGTTCCTGGGAGAAGCTTTGGGGAGCTGCACTGTGGTCATGCCTGCAGGTACGAGGAACTCAAACTTGACCTTCACAGAAAATTATTCTTTGGGTGTCAGATGGGCTCTATTTACTGCTTACAAGCTTTGGACAGGAATTTAACTTTTTACCTTCATGAAGCAGGTGGAAAAGGAAGGTGGCTGTAATTAACGTAGCAAAAAGAGAGTGGACAACCAGCAAGACCAATCAATAGCATACTTTTTTTTTAATGTTCTGTTACAAATATGAGCTATGTAACTTTTCCCCAAGAGACATCAAATGTTAAAAACAGTATTGGATTAATACATACTGCACTTCTGCACAATTGAAAGGGAAGCAATTAACTTCCTTCAAAGTATCTTTTAAGGACTTTTATCTACCACACATATACATTTGCAAAGGTCAACTTTCCATCTTTTAGAGTCTGTAATACAGTTAACCACTATTTAGTTTATTTCATTAATCTAGATTTTTTTCTTAGGTTTTGTGTAAGGATTTTTTTCCCCATTTTAAGCATAATAGTCCTAAATCCCAAATTAAGTTTGTCTACTCATCCCAATAAAGATATAAGGATCAGTCCTTCTGTTTTATTTTAACGAGCATTCAGATGATACTCCCTCTGTCTACTGCAGAAACCATAACCCCTCCAGATTTTGCTTCTGAGAAGTGGTGGTTTGAATTTGAATCATATATACTACCTGCTGTGCTTAGTGCATCTCCAAAGTTAATGACTGCTATTTTTGCCCAATTGCTTTCTGCCTGTGTACTGTGTGGAAAGAGTTGCAAAGTGATTTTAAATATTTAAAGAAGCAGGAAGACAGCATATTATTTAATAAAATGATTATACTTACTAGGATATCTGCATTTTCATTACATCTGAAGGCTTCCAAATCTTGTTGCATCTTGGTCTTAAATAATACATACTATTAACAGATAAACTTTTACTTGCAAGTAAAAATTAGTAGGTTTTGGGCAACCCCTTTCCAATCTAAGGTTAAAGTCAATGCACTAGATATAAAGAGCTCTAAGCAGCAGGGAGGAAAGTAGGGAAAAGGTAAGTCACAACGAGGAGAAAACAGTAAAAAACAATGTATGAGACAGAAGGAAATGAGAGAGAATAAGAAATGAGGTGTATAAATTGGGGAGTGGTTATGTAATGAAAGGATTAGTTTGCACAGGAGAGAAGGCTGAGATCAGAAAGCAAAATAAAACAGTAAGATCAAAGAGAAAGGTGCTGAGTGAACAGGAGAGTGTGGAAATACTAGGCAGTGAAATAGGGAAGACAGATGATAGAGAAAGGCAACTTCAGCAGACAGCTAATAACGGAGAGTGAAAAGCAAAGTTTTAAGTAAAATAACAAACCCAGAAACTGCCAAGTAGGAGAGACTAGATCTGAGGGGGAAAGAGTCTACTCATCCCTAGGAAAAAGGACAACTTTTGCCACACTCTAATGGTGGTATCAATGACAGAAGCTGCTGATTGGGAAGATGAGTGCAGGGATTACTTTTTGGGTTTGTTTTTGTTTTTAATATGGTATGTGCCTGGTATGACCTTATGAAAAAAAATTTCTACCAGGTGATGGCCACTGTATTACTCTTTTCCATATTTCTAACCCCCTACATTTTAGGCTACTATTGTTCTCTTCCCAAGAAGCTTCAGGTGTTCATGTTTTAATTTAATAATTCTTCGATTAAGCAATTGTCATTGCCTTCTGCAGCAACCTCATCTTGATCTAGTCCAGACCAACAACGATTCTAATTAAAAGTTTCACTAATGGACCTTATTTCACAGACAGAGAAGAATCAGACAATCTAGACTGCTGAACTAAAGATGCTGCCACTTACCCTTACACTGAATGGGAGTCACCTTCTGTTATTTTAATTTCCAGAGAAGGATCTCTGCACCCAGGAAGGCCCTTTTAAGTTCAGCTACTCCTGATATTTTTTTATCAGCAAGAATCTCATTCTGGACTCATGGCTTTGTAACCGATCCTAAGGAGTTGGGGATGTTCCTTGGCTCTTTCTCTATTCTGTAGATTTTCTGTTCAGTGGGACCATTTATTGACCTAAGTCCTCAAAGAGATTATATGCCATTGTGACAGATGTGCTCGACCCTCCTTAACCAACCTAACAGTAGTTTGGTACAGGCTCCAAAGGAGGTAAAGGCTTGAGCCATAGCCAGGCAAAGAACTCCTCTAGACAACCCACAAAGGAGCGGAGCACAGTGAGCACTGATGCGTATGAGCTTGGAACATCTATCATGGGATGAACATGTGGTGACTTTTCCAAGACTCATTTTATTGAGGAAGAGAAAAAGTTGTGGGTACAAAGAATCTTGTGCATACCTCTCCCACTGTATGCAATTTGACTACAAGACAACTGCTTTATCCCACAAATATAACAGCATAAGTGACCCTTCTTTGAGCTTTCCCTGGTCGGCAGAGTGGCTGCATGGCAGTGATCCCCCTTTGAGCTGGGATGCCTCTCAAGGTTGCTCCTTGAGGCAATAAGATCTTTTACCAATGACAGATCATTGGATGAGGCCAATTTGAGTTCTCCCTGGATGGCTACTGGACTGCGTGCCAGGCAACTCTCCCCTTGAATAGGGACGCTTCTCAGTGTTATGAGATAATAGTCATTTAGCTTAAATAACTAAGTTTTAAATAGAACGAACCACTTAGAGATAATATGCTGTTTGCTTAGCTTTACTTACTTAGCATGAGTAGCTAGATTTGCTGAAGCCTTAGGCTGCAAGCTGTACACTTTCACCTAGGTTTACTGAATGTGTACCTAGTCAAAACAGGGGTCTCCAAATCTAGCTTACATTAGAAGATAAGGAGAATTTAAGGCTACAATTGTCAACAGCAGCTGCAACTCGTCAAGATAACGGCCCACTTGGAAACAGTGAAGGGATCCAATAACGTGTCAGAAGAACTCAGATCAGAATTGCTATTGGACCAAAGGGGCAGGTGAATAGTCTGTAAGGGTCTAATTGCGCAGAGGTTTCTTTCTTTGGGTCTCTCCCTCCCTGGAGGCACCCAGCTCAAGCTAGTCTTGCTGCTGTACCGTGCTATTAAATTAATTATTTTTATAAGGTTTAATGCCTGAGACTCTACTTATGGTTAAAACTAAGGTTTGAACTTTGGAGTGAACTGACGCTGGGCACCTGGACAGAAGGTAAGAGACTGATAGCATGCTGAATGAATGCTTAGTGAATTCCACATAGCTAATTCCAGTAGACATAAACTGGTGATCAGGTCTGGGACTACGTCTAGATCCAGCTGAACCTAGGCTCTTCTCTGAGGAGGAGTTTAGAAAACAAGAGGGTCCACTCTGAACCTCATAACTCAACAGGAGGGTCTCCCTTACCTTTTGCATCTCTGATCTCTCTGTGTATCATTCTAAATTGATTCGAACCCAGTTTCCCTTTGCGTATTTCTTCCATGTGGTAAGTAATGGAGTGAAACTTGTCATCAAACTGTTAAATTGCACTTTTACAAATTAATGTTAAAATCATTTTTGCTAATACCTTTGATGGTGATTCTCTAAGTAATCAAAACACTTGGCAGGATCCTAATTCAGGATTTGTGACAGCCATTTCCATACCTGTTCTCATCACCTCAAGGAACAAAATTTACCTTCCAGACTGCATGGGGAGGATATCAGTCTGCAACACTGAGACCACTTTAAACTCAGTCAGTGTAGTGAACTTTTTTGATAACAGCAGCTAAGATATCCATTCACTGTTCCCTGCATAAACATTAGAATATGCCACCTGAAGGACACAAATGAGTCACTGGCAGCCACCTTACACTGGGCACATATTCCTCATATGTCCAAGATGCTTTCTGCTGATCCTCAGTGAAATGAATCCCAGAATGGGCATCTGGACTCAGCTGTGTCCCTTTTTCTGCACGAGGCTTTAGACTAGAGCAGGTGGAAGAAACAGCTGGAAACCTTCTGGAGTGTCTTTAATAAACAGTTCTACCAGGCTCAGCTGCATGGACCCTCTCTGGCTGCTAAATTCCTTTCACTTGAAATTTATATAAAGGATTAGCAGTCACCAAATAAGCATAAGATAACTGCAACAGGTGACAAGCCTTTCATTTTTTTTTTTTTTTTTGCAAGGAAATTCTAATTGGTCTGTTCCCGAGATAAAGACTCACCACAATTCACTTCTAATACTAGAACAAGACATGTGGATTATGTCTGAGATCTGCAGTTACTTTCTGAGTGCTATTTAGCATTTGCAGAACATAAGTATGCTGAAACCTCTCCTTTCTAGTGTTGGTTTGAATATTTTAGACCCTGCTTTGTTAACACTCTGAAATATGCTAATACCTTGATTAACGAGCATCAAGATTCTGCAGCTGATAGTGTGCAGTTTGCTTGAAATCTCACAGGTATGAAAGGCCAAGTTGAAGCTGAACTATGTCTCTTCATAGGACTTTAAATTGAGTGCCAGTAAAATTCTTTACTGGTTACAGAATTATATGAAGGATTTAGTTAAACGTGGTTTGTACCGACTGTAACTTTTTCTCATGAAGCTTTTACAATGACTTTTACTAGATATTTATATTCCAGTTGAATTCAATGCCTCAGTGAAAATCAGGTCCTATAAAGAGCTAGTTCTAGCTTTTAAAGTCCAGGCAAAGATATACAGCAAGAGGGGTAGAGGGGAATACAGCTTTGCTCTCAAGTTGCTACTATTCCCTGGAGCAATCAATATGATTTTAAGCTGTCCTATAGCAGGGGCTGCAGAGCTGTGCAGGACTCCGTTTGCATCATTGCTGCTGCTCTGTGCTCATAGCTGTTATTGGGTTTTGGCATAACATGGTGTAGTACAGGAACTTGTCACAGAAAAAGGCTCCCATTTGTCTGTCAGGTATATCACTGTCAGCCTGGAGTGGCTACCATGGAAATATCTGATAATGTTGGTGCAACAGCAGGGTCAGGCCTGTGGCTTGCAATAAGAAGTTTGCAGTTGCAATAAACTACTAGTTGAAGTGGGCATTTTGTAGTTTAGCCTTGCTGAAATGCCATCATAAATCCATCATGTGCCACTCTAACACCACTGCCAGGACTTATAGCAAAATTACTTCATTCCACTTTATTTGTGTCTCTCTATATATGCACATATGTACAAATACTTAATCTACAAAATAGACTTTCATGAGCATGGTTACTTACTAATAAGTATTTAATTGCTGCAGATATGGTATTTTTGCCTCTAACTGTAGGTGTAGTAAAAATGATTACCCTCTTTATTTACTGGAATGCTGACTGCATGTAACACTGATTTACAAAGCAGTTTAGGAAGGACAGCAGATCTGCTCTTCTTAACCACTTGGCAGAGTGGTTATACTCTATTTTTTTTCTTGTTCAAAGCAGCAAGGAAGAAAAAAGGAAATGTAGAATTAGCCTGAGCAGACATATACTGCAACAGTGCAGATGGAGAACAAGTAAAATACTCTGAAAACTGGTGCTGTGATTTGTTCTGCTGGCTGCCAGTATGAATATCCAAAGTCAAACTCAAAACCCTGCACTCTTTCCCTACCTCATATTTTGACGTCGCAGAGCTTAATACTAGCATTTAAAGGTGCACTGGAGCACACTTCTCTCGAGTTACTTGGAAAGTGTTTGCTCTTACAACAAGGTTTACTTGCTTATCTAATCACATGCTTCTGTGATGTATGTTATGGTATTGTTGGAAAACTATGACAAATGCCATAGAGGAAGTTTGAGCTGAGCCTTCCCACTACTGTCCTTCAATTCCTTCTGCATCCCTTGCTGTTCCTCCCCTATCCAACACAATCACCAAGGCCCTCTGGGGTTTTCACACACTTCCTCCACAGTCAGTGTTCATACAGAGTATCTTTTTGGAGCTGAAAATATTAAATGAATTCACTGTAAATTCAAATACTTTTAGAATACCTGAGCTATATTTTCCATAGAATTTACTATTAGTATGGAAATGATTGCTAGCCTCTATTTGTGAAAATACAATATTCAAAGAATAATTTACATAACCACTCATTCATACTTGGGGAACAAATATTTCTCCTAGTAAATGTATGGGTTATAAACATATATTTGAAAGCAAAGCTGAAATTTTTAGAGAACCTTTGGATATCTAGGCTCTATTCATTTCAATGATAAGAAAATATCTTTGGTATGTTAGCATTTTCAACTTAACACAACAGTGACTTCTATTTACAACACTACCTCTGTGAAGATGTTTGTGTTATCATTAGTGCGTTATTCCTAATAGCCTGCACTTTCACTACTGCATTGGAATACCACAATGAAGTTAATGTTATCCAAAAATTGCTATGTTTTAGTACTTTCAGGTATATACTCAAACATAATGTGTAGAAACCCAAAAGTACCAGTTTTCTTAAAACAGACTCCTAGTCTCTTTAATAAGCACTTACAGAATATTGAAGATGGAGGAACATGAACAATAGTGTAAAAAACATTGTAGTGCAGATGTTGTGTTATGGATGCTTCACTTCCCCTTTGCCCTGGGCACATCCTCATTCTGTAACATCCTGATAGCAACTACAGCTCTTATTTAATGGATAAATTCATATTGGACAAACACACGTATGAACTCTACAGATATTCTTGCTCGCCTCCTAGTCTTCTGTGTCACCTCGTGTGCTTTGGTATTGTGTTGCTCTTCAGCTGAATTTATACAGTTATCAGTGCTATTTTAGTGTATTTGGCAGTAGACCAAAGGTACAGAAAATGAACAAAGGCTTTTTGAAATAACGGACTAGGTCCTAAGTTCAGATGCTTCAATTTATGCTAGCTCAAGTCCTGTTCCAATACCATCAGTGTCTTCAATCAATCAATCTTTATTGCTATAACGTGTCACAGCAACTAAATAAAAGCACTATCCATATACACACTGAAAAGACATTGCACTTACACGAGCCTCTGAATGCAGGCTTTGTTCTGTTAATGGTTTGTAGATAACAATGCAAAATTCAAAGTCTGTGCTTATTTAAAAAAAAAAATATAATAAAATAAGAAAAAGTCTGCGGTATAGATTCTGAAAACAATCTCTTGGTATCATTACCATTTTGACAGCAAGATGAATATTTTAGAAGTGAACTTTTGAGCTCAGTCAAGTTTCAGAAACATTTGGATCTATCATTTAATTGAGGGTTGTTTTTCCTACAAGTGGCTAATTAGTGGAGATGGATGTTTGTAAATGGGTGCTCTTTCCTTGTGCATCCCTAAATCTAGGTTTTATTAATGCAAAGACCACAATCCTTTGTGAAAAATTTCCCCTTATGGGGGTAGTTATGATGCCGCAAACAAAAGGTGACATTTATAGGAGGTTCAGGTTAGAAGAAAAAAAAAATCCTTTTGATACACAAGTGTTTGAAAGAGCAGAACCATATAAAACAACAGAAGGCAGACCAATGCAAAGAGGCTGTTGCGCTGAATAGAAATCTTACTACCATTACCTATGAGTGTAAATGAAAACGGCAAGCAGTTCCCGCTTAAACAGTAAAAGTAGTTAGCAGCTTTCACAGGGAGAATAATCAGCTGAAACGATTCTAGCTCATTTTTAGAACAACAAAGCTCTGTTTGATGTACAAAATAAATAAGCTACCACCTTTTCACCCTCTTTGATCATTTAAAATAAGAGGCTCAATCCTCTAATTTCAGATTGCATAATTCAAGAGTAATACTAACAAGAGAAATAGAGTAAAACATAGATGCATACGTCTATATTATGCTATGTATAGTATTTTTAAAAGATATCACTTTATTTTAAAGTAAAAATAGTATTTAAAAATACAGTAAATAATTTAAATACGTTCATACGCATATGCACACATATGTAAGTAGTAATGTGAAGACAAGCGGGTTTGCAGAGTAAGTACAGAGCTTGTCTGTTGGATATCTTTTTTTTATGTGACAATTCCTAGTTTATAAACTTTGAAATTATTGTGTGTGAAGTAATTAAGAGGATGGGAAGTTCAAAATAAGTAAGTAAAAAAAGCATACTTTTAATTCTATACTTAACAGTGTGGATGGGGCACAAGGATTTCTTACATCACATGCTTTTCTGCAAAAAAGGGAGCAAGTGTAGGATTATCCTGTGTCACATACCAGCCCTTAACTAATGCTTCAGCCCCTTTATGTACAGAACAATCCTTACCTACCAAGCTCTGTCTTAATCCATTTGGGTTTAGGCAATAGCTGAAGATTTATGTCTATGGTTTAGACTTTTGTAAGTGATGGGTAGTAGTGAATGTACTGGTTGTAAGATACTGGACTTTAGTTCAAGGAGAAACTGCCCAGCACAATCTTAAAACACTTTTTGAAAGGACCTCTAACTGGCTAGCACTCTAAAATGATGGTAGTTGGAAGTATTACTCACTTTTAAAAATCTTCTATTGCTTTAATTAACAAAACAGCTATTTTGCACTCTTTCCCAGTGAAATGAACTCCGTAGGATAACCAGGATTCAAGGACACTTTTAACACTGTCCTACTGCTTCCAGGGCGTTCACCAGGCTGACTTCAGTTGCTACAGGTCACTTCTACCACACAAAGCTCTGTTTACTAGTTCCCTGATCCACCAGGTACAAGGAGGAGCTGCTTGTTGTGTTTGTTGGAGTAAAGCACTGACTACACAGCACAGACATCCCATCTAGTCTCCTGATAGAAGGATCATTGACCTGCAAGAATGAACACCTTGAAATCACCTTCAACACAAGTCGGATTAAGGTAAGTGGACAATAAAAAATTGACTACAAAATCCAAACATGGACATTATAGTTACAAAATCCTTAGCTGAAACATACAGAAGAGTGCTTTTGCATCTAGTTGTGTCAAGATCTAACCCAGCAGGTCTCTCCCTCCTTTTCTAAAGAGGACTTGTTTCTCAAATGCTGCAGAAACTAATTGGATATTCCTATTTTTTGTCTATTGGCTATTCTCTTTCTGATATTACTCATGTCCCTTTTGAATGTCTCTATGCTTGATTGAATTATTAATGAGTCATCAGCCTATAGAGGGATAAATGTGCTTTCTCAGTTGGTGAAACAATGACACAGTTTGAAGCCTGTGCACATTTTGAGTTTATATTCCATGTATACTAGTACCCCCCACACACACACACACCTCAGCATGATAAATAGAGTTTATTGCTGACTCTTGACTTAGGCCAGCTTGACAGCAATCTGTCACTTTGCTGTGATAATGGATTTGTAGAGACTGACCTTAAGCCATGCCTCAAACACCTCAACAAACCACACACAGATACTGTAGCTGAACAAAAAAAAAAAAAAAAAGGAGATTTTTTTTTTTTTTAAAGCAGTGACAAAGAGATAAGTGCAGATCTGTCAGGTCTTGTGGATTTGGCATGGCTACATGAATGACACTTGTGTTCTACTGTCACCTAGGAAAAATTCCTTCCCTATCTTTCTGTCCAGAAGCTGGGATACCTTAGCACTGTCTTGTACTTGCCTACCACAGCTATACATCCTTGCTCCTCAGTATGTGGCCAAACCATTTAATGAGATACAACAAAATGTGACTGTGGATATCCTGTGTTTTGTGTCCTGCTTTTCTGTCTCGGTGCTCATCACTGAGGAACTTCTTTTGGTATGCCTTTCAACATA
The DNA here is from genome assembly GCF_018691265.1 of Tyto alba. NCBI lineage: Eukaryota > Metazoa > Chordata > Aves > Strigiformes > Tytonidae > Tyto > Tyto alba. The sequence goes on along the minus strand of NW_024881301.1, from coordinate 31,770,591 downwards.
TTTTCTGAAGGCCAATTTGAGTTATTTTAGGTCAAATCTCTGAAAAAAAAATGACTGTGGTACTGCAATTAAAGTGAAAAATATTTTAAGAACTTGGTTAGCATTACACAGAAAGAAATGTAGGAAATGACAATCTGGGAGAGCAGAGTGAGTTAAAGTTTTCTCTCCTTATCCTGGAGGGTTAAGATACTTTGCCAACTATGAGCTTGAGCAAATACTTATTTTTTTCATATATTTGAAATATAAGGCAGCATCAGCAAAACAACAGAGTGTATCTCTGGCCTCTTGCCCCATTTGTCAACTCAGTATACTGGATAAATGACTCTCATGAGAAACAAAGATTCAAAGAGCAAAGGATTTATTTAGGAGGTAGAGGAGCCTGTCATCTTTCCATTTGTGTTAGCTATGTCCCTCAATGTCTTATTACCCTCCCAACTTTGTGACTGAATCCAGCCTTGAGTTTCAAGTGCTTTCTGGTAGAGGAAGGGATTTTCCCAGCTGGAGGGTGTCTCCCACAGTTCAGATGAGGACTTTAATCTCTGAACAATTGGAATAAAGGGATTTCTTTCCTTGATTTGTCAAATCAGATTTCAAATGATGTTTCACCAAACATGAGAATTGGAGAGCTTGGAATCAAGCTGGAATTTTGGGGACCAAAATGTTTACAAAGGTAAAAATCAGGTCTATTATGAGCTGATACCTTGAAAATTTGCTGTCATAAATTAGTGCCAACAGAAGGAAAGGGAAAAAGAAAAATGTACCTGCCACACTCCACAGTTTTTAAGTAGTATCAGCAAAACCAAATAAATTAGTCAAAATGCTTCCTCCACAGTATAAATCTACACAACTTGTCAGGGGTGTTACTTTGACTGCAGATGACCAGACTGAAAGAAAAGCCCGAACTACATTTCTGTCATCTGCTGATCACACTGATCATTTTGACAAGTCTACTGAACGTTTAATTTGGTCCAACAAAGAAAAAAATGTGGCTTCAATGGAAAAGTAAATTGGTAGTATTCTGAGGCAGACCCCAACAATGGCAATCAGTCCAGTTTAATCAGCTGGCATTAAAAAAAATCTATAATTCAAAGTGGAACTGAATTCAGAGCAAACACCTGCCTTTTTCTCCAGACTTTTCATAACAGCTAAGCTACAAGCCTTTGCTGGTAGCTGGGAGTTCAAATGAAAATTTTACTGATTTGAAGCTCAGGGGACACCAGTCCCCTTCTTTGCTATATCCAAAGTTACGCATTGTTTCCCTTACGTACAATTGTCTAAAACAGTAAGAAAGGCAAGATGCCATGGAATTGTAACAATTTCTAATATACCCTGTATAGCTCAGAATCTTCCCACAAACCACTAAGCACGCACATTATTAAAATCGATCCCAAATTAACCAGTCTCTCTAATTGGCTGTTCCTTTCTCTCATCCACACCCCAAGGAAACACGGTTATCTCATCTTCATGTCTCCTTTCCATCACTACACTCCTTTTAACAATGTGCTCCAGACCTCTTTCATCTCCTTCCCCCTGATAAAGGCATGACCCATTTAATTTTAAACATGAGCCACTCCCTGTTAGCAGAGTGACACTGTTTATTTATAAGCCACTGCATGTATTAATATTTGCTTTGTGTCTACAGCAACAAAGATACTTGCGTGCTTAACTTCTCTGAATGTAGTGATTGCTATGTGGCTAAACAGTGTGTGGATGAGTGCCCAATTAAGAAACTCATGAGCTTCTTATAATCCAAATAACTGCTGATTTTAGCTCACCCTTTTTGAAATATTCCTGCCCTCAGGCAGGGCTGCCTTGTCACATTCAGTTAAGCTTTAAGGTATGTAGTAGGACTTCAAAATCCATCTGAAGAGCAGACCAGAGAATGGCTGTTTACACATTCTCCCTGAGTTTTGGTTTACAGGGAAGTGAGGAGTTTATACAACCTCTCTTCAGAAAGCAACTTACTCCTTGCCGTACCCATGGCCACAGGGAGTCAGGACTCTGATGAAGTAGTTTTCTTCCATGTAGCTATCTCTTAGTTGACCTTACTCTCCTTTATATCAACGAGGGCCGAGACAGGTCTGTGCCCTTCTTCCACTAAACTACGCCAAGCTGCCCACCAGTAGCTGCAGATAGATTTTGTTTTTTTTTTTTTTTCTGCTTAGCTGTTATTCTTTTCTAGATTAAAACCTTGGAGAAAGAGACTACTTTTCCACAAGTACTTACTGATTTTTGAAAGCTTCTGAAAAGTTGCATTTCAGGATACCTTCTCATGACAATATTGACACAGTACTGAAAATACTCTGACAATATCAAACCACACCAAACACCATTTTCTGAAAATACAGGCAAGAGATGTTCAAGTACACAAATGGTTATTCTGTTTATTTTTCCTGGCATTTCTTGGAATTTTACCTTTAAGGCAGTTGTGAGTATATTTGCCCTAGATTGCACCTATATTAATCTTCCCTACATGATCATTTCAGTTCTGTGACCACAGTAAATTATGGACATGCATCTCTGGAGCATCCAAAAAGAACCTCTTCTAGCATGATCTTCTGTAACTACAATGGTAACTAAAAGCTTTTCACACTGACTAGGTAGCTACAAATTGGAAATGCTATTTGTTGCAGTTTAGCTGAGCTATGGAATGAAATATAAATATTTCATAGATAGCTCATTTATAAGTGTATACATATATGTATATATTCCAAAACCTGTCTTCTTCACTTACATAAATTGACAGAAAATGAGTACAAATGCATGCATAGATACTGTGTTTCATTACAACATCTAGATTTATTTTTTTTTCTATTGATACAAGTTAAGTATGAACTCCTTTCCTTTAACAACTTAGGAAAAAAGATCAAGTCATAATATACAATGTTGTTTATGTTGTCTAGTGTTCTATGTAGATGAAGCTGTCCCTATGTTAAATTGACATCAAATTCACTGGGAGATTTCTGGGGAGGGCTTTTGATCAACCCTTATTCAGAACCCAACTGTCTCATACATACACACTAAAAACTAATATAGTGTAACAAAAACTATTCATGACTATACTTTAAAATGAAGAAGTATACACAAACTACTTCTGATCTTGTAAGGTCTTAAATTTTGAGAACTGCTGATTTGCAGAACTAATCATGTGAGTAATACTATAATCTCTCATGGAGAACAAATATAATAAAATAATGATTTAATATAATTGAATCACCTTGAGTCTCACATCCAAATAAAATTGTTGAGTACAGACCAAAGAGGTACAGTGAAAAGAGGTGAACCTTAGGTTGGAGAAAAATGAACCAAAGGAGGCAGAAAAAACACAGTAAAATTAATTGCATCTGGCTTAATAGAGATAATTAACAGTATGGGTGTTTACTGTTTGTGTGTTGTACAAAATAAAGAAAAAAGTGATTCAAAAAGGGAAAAAATTGACATCTCTAGGTAGCTTTGAAATATCTTTCTCAAAAATCTGGTTAACGCATGACACTGTGCTGGTTTTGGCTAGGGTAGAGTTAATTTTCTTCACAGTAGCCACTGTGGGGCTGTGTTCTGGATTTGTGCTGGAAACAGTGTTGATAATACCGGGATGTTTTCATTATTGCTGAGCAGGCTGGGGGGGCACAAGGAGTTGGGAGGGGACACAGCCGGGACAGCTGACCCCCCCTGACCCCAGGGATGTCCCACACCGTACGGCGTCATGCTCAGCACCTACAGCTGGGGGAAGGAGGAGGAGGAAGGGGGGGACGTTCGGAGGGATGGCGTTTCCCTTCCCCAGTCACCGTTACGCGGGATGGAGCCCGGCTGTCCTGGGGAGGGCTGAGCCCCTGCCTGCCCCTGGGGAGTGGGGGATGAATCCCGTGTTTTGCTTTGCCTGTGTGCGTGGCTTCTGCTTTCCCTGTGAAACTGTCTTTCTCTCAACCCATGAGTTTTCTGACTTCTACCCTTCTGATTCTCTCCCTCATCTCACCATGAAGGGAGTGAGAGAGCGGCTGTGTGGGGCTTTAGTTGCTGGCTGGGGTTAAGCAACCCCATAGATGCTTTCAGTTCTTTCAAACAAATCCTGTGAACTTGAGTGCAATACTTGGGGGCTACTGAGCTTCACCCCTGGAGTACAGAGCATGCTATGAAAATATAGCATTGGGATTAGTGGGAACGGTGGAGGGCCTCCATGTCCCATTCAGCAGGCTCTGTCAAATATACACTAGAGTAGTGATGGAAAGGTATTAGCACCCTTCATGTTTTGTGGCCTGCTAAGGATTCAAATGTTGGTTTATTTAGGCTTCTAATGGAGAATATTTTCTTTTGTAGCTTTCACAGAAGGACAAAAACCTGAATGGAAGAAGACACCTATCTCTCTTAGAGAGGTTATTCCACCAAATTCAAAAATTTGATGCAGCCTAAGTAACTGAACATTAGTTCCAGACTTCTGTGAACCTATGTGAAACCTGCAGAATATGAGGATGGTGCATCTGCTATTTCTCAACAAAAGAGCAGGAACAAAGCCAAATATCTGTTTAAATCAGATATCCGCCTTGTGAAAAGGTCAAGATAAGAGCTGAATATGTGATTACAATTAAAATCTGAAAACTCATGCCCTGCTCTCTCAGTAGAAGAACAAATGAAGCCTGGCTTCTATTCATTTGCTACCTTTTTAATCTTTGAACTGGACCTGACAAGCAAAGACACTATTTTATTCTACAGTGGCTGGCAGAGGCACTATTTTATTCTATGGTGATTCTCTAAATGGCAGTTCTAAAGGGTTAACAATTTAAAAGAATCAACTTGGTAAAAAATGTTTTCCAGAGTTAACTAATTCCTTATGGTAGAGAATGAATATGGCCATACTGATAGTAAAGTACCTCAAAAGGGAGGCTGGCACTTTAAAAGTACAGATATTGTGTCACCTTACATGGCACTTGATGATAATTTCTAGCCTATAGGCATAACATATTATACAAGCTAAAGATAAATCTTGTTTTGTGAAATTTTCAGAGGGCTTTGATATTTGTCAGCCAAAAATTATTATTAAAATGAAAAAAAATGAAAGAAAATGATTCGGAATTTATCTAGTGCAATAGGCCTGAGGATTACAAATTAATCACACTTTCTTTCTGTAATCTAATTTGCAATTAGTTTTGCAAAGACTTCAACTTCTGTGCTGCAACTACATATAAAATTCTAAGTGATGAAAAGATTGTTAATGCAGTGATTTTTTTTTTTTTTTGAGGGGTGCTTTTTTTTTTTTCTTGACTTTAAGGAAAATGTTTCAAGATTTCTACTGGATGATTCTGGAGACAAGGTAGGAGACTGCAAATGTAATTAGTTCTTTTCCTTTCCCATCGATATTTTCATGTATTGTGACGTGATCCTAAAGATGCCCAGGGAGGAACCTGCAGTGGCTGACTGCTTTTGGGCAACAGGTGGTCATTTCTCAGATCCAACAACTGAATATCTGCTTTGGTGGCAGAAATGGAGAAAATGGAATCTGTGCAGAGTAGCAACAGCATTTATGATGTATTATTGAAATAGCTTATATCGGGCCCTTGGTATGGAAATGGCCCATGGGAATGTTAATTAGCACAGCTACTTAGGAGCTTTAAGCTAGATTGTTTTGTCCAGCTTAGTAAAGATTTGTAGGCTTTAAAATATTTGTATATGCTAACACTTTGCAATATACATTAATATTCCAAAATCCCTACCATCTCAAACCACAGAATCAATGAGGCAACTCTTTTATTTAATTTATAGAAGCCTGAGAAAACTATAGCAAAATTATGTCATAATTAATACAGATATAGTTAAGTGAATCATGTAATAACTTTTTTTCTACTAGAAAAGCAACACAGAAGACAAATGTTCTCAGCTGGATGCAGTATTTCTGGGTAACAATATTATAGAGTTTTTAATTTACAGTTTATATTTTGGGTGATTAATATTGTCAAAAAGATAAATAATCTGCCTCAATATAAATATAGATTTAGAAAAATGTACTTAAGGGTTTTACTCAGTAGTTATTTATCATTGTCAAATACAGCAAAAACTCAGTGACTAAAGGCACAAAGCTCTGTTATAGAGCAACACAGTGCTGACTAATGTACAGTTTACTTACAGGCACATTATTATTTTTTATTTGCAAATTAAGCTTCTGCCTCTTCTATGTTGCTGTGTTCCGTGATCGTAAAGGTAGAAATATACTGTCTCTTCTTTCTCTGCTGCTGCTTCAACCTCCAGCTGCTCTGCTTTCAAGCGATTGCCATGAGTATTTTTTCCAGATGGGAGGAATCTGGGACTGTGCTAGACTGATGTGCACTGGTATTGATTACTTATCTCCTCATCTGAGTCACCTCACCTTGGTATAATCTCTCATTTTCCTTGCAGGTCTGAAGAATGTAATGAAAGCTTCTCCTAATTTGTACCAGAAGCTCTGATTTAGAAAAGCACTTGGACGTGTTCTTAAGCATTTTGGTGAGTAGGGCTAGGTTAGGCAGGGGAGGGACTGAGGCCAGGGAAGTTTCCTCTGCTGCAGCTAACCAGCTCTGCACTGTTCAGCCTCGTAATGCCATGCTGGGAAGGGGAGGCTTCTCCAGGGAGAATTGAGAAAGCCCAATTCTCTATTCCATTCCACAAGTGAAGATGTAAGGTATGGAGAAATTAAATCCCAGAGACACAAAGCAATGGATGCCTATGCCCACTGAAATCTGCGGGAGCTGGGACGCCTACAAACAGTACCGAGGCTCAGTAAATTGATGAGATTATTCTGAAAACCTGGGACAGAGGAGGAATCAAATTTAGTACTGCTGCGATGCTTTCAATCTTAATTTTTATTATTTTTTTTGGGGGGGGAGGGGGGAGATTTTTGGCTTTGTCTACTAGCAGCTGGACAACAGCACAGCTCCTTAGTGTGGGATACTTGATGTCATTCACCTTGTCTGTGACCAAGAACAAAAAGCCCTTAGTTTCTCTGCTTTAGATCATTTGTGAGTGTTTTTTTTTTTTTTTTTTTTTTTTCTTCATTTTCTTTAATAACATCCCACTTAAAAGCTCTGGGGCTATAGTAATCCTAATAAGAAAGAAGACTGATTTAAAAACAGTCATAAAATGGAACTTCTGACTCATTTATATTCCTTAAAACGTATCTGACTACTAGCTTCTCTGCTTAGTAACAGGCAGAAGAGAAAAGTTGAGTAACTTGAATCTGATTAAAGTAGTCTCCTCTCTGACCCTTTCTGATCAGACTGTCAGCACTGCAGGTTGAGTCTGAAAGTAACTTCTTTTTTATCCTGTCATCAGCTGCGAATTATGTGCAGTCTCAGCCCTCTCTGACAACACGCTTAAATGCTATGTTAGCTTCAGGCCTGTAAAACTACACATGTAGCCAGTGATGAGAAGCACTGGGAATAGAGCAGGTTATTTCAATCCCTAGACAAAAGAAGCAGTAATTCTGTGCTGGCTTGCTCTCTCTCTGCTGCCTTCAAGCTTAGTAGTTGTCACCAGTCCCTAGCTATTTCTACTCATGGTCCAGAATATGTGCTGCCCAAATAACCTCCAAGTCAGCCCCTGGAGAAATTCAACAAAGCCCTGACACATGTGACTCATGAGTAAAAGGCTTAACTCAAGGTAAGGCTTTGAACCAAACAGTATTTCTGTATTTCATGAAAAATAAATGGCAAACCTTTCCCTTTTTGCTCAAGCCAACATATGTAGCATTCTTAAAATACTTAACAGTTTAGCTGAAAGTGACCTTGAAGGAAAGGTGAGTTAGCAGCACTGTGATTTAAGAAAAGATTTTTTTAATAGGATGATTGACAGTAGAATATGTGCAGATTTCCAATAAGTAACTGCTGGTTTTGGGGACACAATTTCAGCATTTCCTCCTGTGTTTCTCTGGTGAGCAGCATTCTGGCAGCTGCAGACTGCAGAACGAAAGACTTGCCTGCTTAGACTGCCACCATGAAACCCTCTTCTCCCCCTTTTTGTGAACACAGAATTGACTGCAAGGATTGTCTAACTCACTGCATGTTATTGATTCTACACTTTTGGAAGGGAGTTAATCTAAAACAGATGACAAATATACCAGGGAGTATTCACTGAGATGCTCTCCAAATTTAGGTGTAATTTAATATAGGGAAATACTAAGATCACCCAATTCTGAGCGACTAGAATTGAAATGGGCTTCTTCCAGAGGTGATTCAGTGGAGAAAACAGATTTTGGTACTCTGCTGCTAGGAAAAGTGTTTGTCTCTCCACTGAGTAACAGAGACATTTTTGGGAGATGACCTGGCTAAACTCAATGTGTCAACTGAATATCTTAATTCATTCAACTTTCCCCTGCAAAATTACAGGCTACGCCTCGAAGCAGTAGGATATTAATTACAACAGACCAATTATTTGTCTTTGCAAACTGCATGATTGATGATTACATAATATTATTTTCTACAGTAAACAATGTTACATATCATTCAGCTTCTCATTTGCTTAGTTAGGCAGCTGAAAAAGTCCCTTTTCTAAATTCACTGTAAATGGGATTAAGCTGATGGAGTTTTATTGCTTGCTTTCTGTCATATGCAGGAACAGTGATGTGAGCTGTTGCTCAGTTCTAGAGAGCTCAGTTAATGAATGGCAAAATGGGATCTGTAAAATCCAGCTGGCTTTAAATTTTCTCATCATAAATCATGTCTTTAGGTCAAGAGCTTCTGATCTCTTACAGGGGCAGCTGTAGAGAGCACACAGGTACATTAGTAATATTTGCTTTTGCTTACAGATCATCATATAAACCATAGATTTTCACCAGTCATCAGCTGGGGAAAAGCACAGGTGAAGGACTGTTTCCTGTCAACCAGATGTTAATTCCTAGTCATGCATTCAAATAAAACCCTACTGTGCCAAGTGATTCCTCATATATCCCCAAGTATGTGTATGCATGGCCACAGAGCTCCCAGAGATGCTGGACCTGTGTCTGCATCATCTGGTCTTGTCTGTGCAAGGGCATCAGAACCCACGAAACTGCTGTCAGTGACTCCTGATATCCCTGAAGCCAGACAGGGCCATGCCACATAGACACAGTGTTAGCTCCTCTCATGTTTCAGAGTTATTCTGCTGGATTGCTCCCTGCCCTAACGTGTGATATGAGGACCCTGGGGCCACGTGCTGTCAGCTAGGCTCTCACAGGCTCACTGCTGCTGAGTTTAAAGTGGCTGTTAGTTCCAGGCAGGGTGGTATTTTCAGGGAAAGCAATATTGATAGATTTTTTTTTTTTTTTCTCTGACATATTCTCTGACAATGTCTTAACGTTTTAGGGACCAGCAGATGAGACGTTAAGCCTGCACTTCTTGACAGGGTCACTACAGTGGAAATAATATATCTCTGTAAGCAGCCACATAGTATATGGGCCTATGGTGCTAATGAGTTAGATTCTCTCCTCCTGTGCAAGTGCCCTCAGAGTCTTCCACTCAACAACGTATCTGAGGCCTGCATACTCTATAAGCCATTAAAGTTCACACCCTGGCACACATTATTCCTGCTGTATATAAACCAAGCCTGAAATTCCCATGCAAAAATAAAAGCTTTATGAATAAAAAATGATTCTCAGCTCCATTACAGTTTGTGAATTATTGATGATGTTGGAAAACATGGCTGAGCAATTTTGACCTGTATCAAAGTGCAAAAGGGGAACCACGGGTAAACAGTTCTCAGAAAAATTCAAACACCTGATTTAGATAGTTTGATACATAAGCATTGACCATAAAAAAAAAAAAAAAAAACCAAACACAAACCAAACTTTTCATTTATTTCCTTTGTCAGGGCTGCATTGTTCTAAATCGTGTATCACCAAGAGGCACTATTCCGTGTCCAATTTCAGTGCTGTGCGAGGTGCAAAAGAGAAGGTTTGGTGGACAGATAGTTGATAAAAAAATCAGTAACCCTAACAAAAGCTTCGAGTGTCAGTGCAGTGAAGAGACAAGAAATCTGATGTGTGGCTGTGGGGGATCTCTGACCACAAAAAATTATCATGTGTCATTCTCCAACCGAATGGACTTAAAGGCTAGTGAAGAGGGAGTGGGAGAAGATAAAACATTAAATACAGTGCAAAAGGAGGCAGAAAAAGTGTTTTGTTTTTTTTTTTTTAAAATGCTGTTGTGGGTATTGTACCTTCAGCGGAGTCATAGGCAACAACTCTTTAATGGCTTCAGCTGGTAAATTCTATTTTTTAAAGTTTTGTAGACAAACTGTGAAGAGTCCAAGAATGTTTATAATACAGTGCAATATAGCAAATTCTTCCACAGTTTCTGTCAGAGAACTTGAACTTTGGCAAAGTTGTATTTCCACGGAATGCCGTAGTCCCCCTCCTTGCTTATCTCAGGGAAATTCTAAATTGGACTTGAGAGAAAAAAAATTGGATGACAGCTACTGAAATTGGACAAGAGCTATTGAAACTCTTGCAAGGGGGCAGATATGAATGCTCCCTCCCATCTCCCTGAGAACAGAAGTAAGTCTGAACCATGAGCTACCTTAATGACATGGCTGAGAAAGTACCCCTTTTTTATCTAATATAACTAATTTTTTAGAACTAGATTATACAACTGAAAGTATATTTGCAACCATCTAACTCTTATTTGCAAATTAGAGTGCACATGTTTGTAAATCCAAATAGGCTTTGGAAGCAGGGTACAAGCAAACACCTGATATTTTCATGAACATGAAATACAATGAGCTTTCAAACTGTGTGAAAGGTAAGAGTTTAACAGTACTTATCCAGTTGTGAGACTGTGGCTCAGGCTGTTTACTGGTGACAGCTGTGCCCGTAGTACAGCTCAGGAGTGTAACAACCCACAACAAAGCACTGAGGCGTAAAAACCTGCTTCCTTCATATAGATGGGAAAAAAAACAACCCATGTTTTCTCATCTATATCTGGGGAATTTTGCCTTTGTAACACTCACATTTTCAGTGTGAATGCAAACAGACTATTTTGATTTATTTTCTACTTGTCTTAGGAGACTCTTGCGCTCTACAAAGATAGCCAAACCCAGAAAATTAAGACTTTCTCAGCTGAGATAAGTTAATTTAATCTTTATCTTTCTTCCTAAGTGAGGAGAAGGATACGCCACTGTCTCTTAGTCCCTGCTTGACATTTCTGAATAACAGGATGTGTAAGTAAATACCTATTTCTAGAATAACAGGATGGGTATTTTTCCATAGTGAAGCTCTGGAGAAAAAAGTTGCCACAGCAGTTACAAGGAAGCCTCCTGCCCAGTTATCTATCCCAATAACTGTATCTGCCCTTCACCTGCCTGAACAGAGCTTAGTTGCTCCATTGAATCCCATTGTTAAATTATCACATTTATTCAATTTTTTTCTGAAGAAAACACACAAGTCCCTGCCCAGGTAAACTACAGTTAATCCATCTGATTTCTGACCTGTTATCTTGCTGCTCTGATTTAGCGTTCCACTTATATGACAATACTGCCTTTACAAATATCAACTCCTGTGCTCAATTAAGTGCTTTCTAGCTAGCAAACTCATAGTGAATAAAAACATTTGTCATATGCCAATTATATGACTCATCATAGGACTTTGTTGCCATAATTCCCAAGCAGGCATATATAGGCATCACAAAACTCAGTGTTGACACCTGGGTCTCAGATCTGCTAATATCTTTACAGTTACTTCTAAATATTCTGTGCACTGGGACTCCAGATGCTTTTCCAGATGCCATGCAAGCTAAAGGGCTACTGAGAGCCCACCTTCCATTTTTCTCTTTTCTTCCTATCTCCTTTAAGGTTCTTCTTTCCGCTACTGTTAAAACAGGGTCACTTGGCTATCTTTGTTAGATGGCCACACACTCCAGGCTTTATCAGCCCTTAGTCCATTTATCATAAGCAAATCCACAATCACCTCAGACACAGGATCCTTGTCCAAGTATTCTGCTGTACTTTATGCCAGGTACCTACTCCCTAGCATGCAAATACCACACCCATTCACAACATCTTATTTATTTCTCATAGGTCCACTCTGGGTACAGCCTCACTGCCTTTTTTTTTTTTTTTTTTTTTTTTTTTTTTTAAAAAAAAAAGAGGAATTGATTGAGTAAGTGAGAAGCTCAGACATTTCTCATTTCTAATTCTGTTTTCAGTACTGATTAAAGAAAAAGGTGAATATGACTGGTTAGTTCCTTTAGGTTACACAGCTTTTCCCAAAATGGAATCACTTTTTCAGATTTGCTCTTATGTATATGTGTCCCTGCATTGTGCAGTCCTTGTTCAGTTGGGGTTCTTGCTCTGTGATATACAAATTCAAATTACTGAATAATTTATATTTTTAAAAGGTCTTTAGCTGTGAGAAAGTATTGTCATCTCTTAAGTATTTTAAGTGTTCTAATAAATTAAAGTCATCCTCTTTTACACAGTGCCACTGTGGATGCATTCCCACATTAAGGGAAGATGTACAGTTTTAAACACTTTCAGTAGTTTTACATTCATCAAGAGTAGGCTGCAAAATATCAAGCTGCTGTTGACAACTTGCCAAAAAGTGTTTCTGGTTCCTTTTCCCTTCTTTCATCTTAGGGACTGGGAGATGTTATTTACTTTTTGAGAGGTCCCTTGTCAACTTTCTTAAAGAGCTTGGAGTGAAACTATAAGCCATGAAATGTCTGGCTAGTAAGAAATACATTTATCAAGATCTAACAGCTGGCTGTCTTGCAAGATGCTATATCTGTTCCCAATTTATCCTTTGTGCTTAAGCATGACTTAAAGCTGAGTTGCTTTTAATTGGTTTTGGATCAGGCACTATTATTTATTCATTGCATCACAGGGGTGTTCAGGATCTCCAATTTTGGAACTTCATCGTGCTGTGCAAGAAGCCACACACACAAACCATAAAGTCTCTTTGTGATTGAAATTATCTATCTCAGCACAACTTACTTTTCTAAGTTATCTGAAAATCTTGGCTATTATTTCCAAAGTCTTATGCTGAGTAATTTCAAGTTAAAAAATTTATCTAGTAGGAGCTAAAAGCAACCCTGCCAATGTTCTAAAAGGAACAAACAAAATAATTTTATCTGCATGACTACCTACACAAACATACATATATGCTCTGTAATTACATGTTATTCCAGGATCCACATTATTATGTTTGCAACAATGGAGAGGTATTTACTTACAAAATGTATGGATATCTGCTGACTGAAGTGCTTTGCGAGAGTTTGAGAAACATTATTTTATTGGCTATGTTTTAGGTTACAAAGAAAGGGAACCGAAACACAGCAAGGTAAGGGAAGAAGGATCCCTCTCCACTAAGACCCTTGTGCTACTACCCGAATTACAGGATCTTCCAGGTGACTATATCCTTTATGTGGTTAATCGATGACAGGTCCTAATATGCAGGGCTCCTTAATTAAATTAACACAGGGATATGATCCTCAAATTGCGCACTGGTACTGTATTATTATAGTACTCATATCCTGCAACGAATAAACACTGCACTGTGGTGTTTCCTTTGGCTGCATATATACTAGACATACAATTATGTTCAGAAATTCTGGATAAGATTTATCAACACAAGCTGCTCTTCTTGTTTACATGGGTAATTTCCTTACTTTGCGTGGCAGGTTTCAAAAACTTTTGTCTAGAGCCCCAAATGCCCTATAATATCATTTCAGATCTGTCCAGGGAAACCTTTAATGAACTGGAAGTGTCAAGTATCACCCTCTTTCATATAACAGTTTAATATTCAGAATGAATATTACAGGCAAATGGATTAGCTTTCCTTGATGTTTATGAAGTTGCTGTAAAAGCAGATGGATAATCACTATAGCAACTTAGCACATCAGGAGAGAGCCACTGAAAAGCATTCCATAATCAGGACCATGACCTTGACAGCCCTCGCTTTCAATTGCCTAAGCAGTATTTTTCATCTGTGGTAATCAGGCAAATTTGCTGCATGCCAGTAAACCTAGTTGGACTATCCCAAAACACCGTCTGTGTTGGAGTGAGCAAATCTAGGAAAGGTCATGCATCTCAATTTAAGATACTGTATTACATTTTCCCCTACGGCATCTCATATATTCTTGTATTTCTAACTGAATACACTGAAAGAATAAAGTAGCAAGTGGATGTTATGTATCTCAAATTTAGTAAGACAGTCTCTCAAAACTTCTTCATAGACAAACTGAGACAAACAGGCTAGATAAGTGGACCACAAGGTAGACTGAGAACTGCCTGATGTGCCAGGCTCAGAGAATTGTCATCAGTGGCGTGACCTCCAGTTGGAGTTTTGTCCATAATGGGGACAGCCCCAGGGGCTGATGCTGAGGCCAGTACTGTTTAATGGCATCACTGACTACCTGAATGATGGGACAGAGTGCTCCTTTGACAGGTTTGTAGATGATGAAACTGGGAGCAGTGGCTGATACACTGCACAGTTGTGCTGCCATTCAGAGGGACACCAACAGCCTGCAGAAATGGACTGACATAAGCCTCATGAAGTTCAACAAAAGAAAATGCCAAGTCTTGTAACTCAGGAGGCATAGCCTCATGCAACAGCACAGGCTTGGGCTGAGTGACTGAAAATCAGCGTGGCAGAAGAGGACCTGGGTGTCCTGGGGGAAACAAAGTTGAACATGAGCCAGCAATTCACCTCTGCAGTAAAACAGCTCAATGATACTCTGGCCTGTAATAAGAAAGGTGTTGCCACTAGGTCAAGGGAGACAATTCTCCCCGTCCACTCATCCCTGGTGGGACACATCTGGAGTCTAGGTCCAGTGCAAGGAAGATATGGATACACTGGAGCAAGATGGCAAAGGGCCACTAAGATTATTAAGGTGTTGAACATGTGCCATACGGGGAGAAGATGAGAGAGCTGGGACCTGATGGGGGGAACAGAATGGGAAAAATAAGACAAATCCAGCCTCTTCTCAGGGGTGCTCAGTGACAGGACAAAAGGCACAATAAGCACAAAACAAATTATGAAAATTCCACTTAAACATAAGGAAAAAACCTAAACACTGTACTATGTGGGTGCTTGAACACTGAAACAACCTGTTCTCCATCCTTCAAGACATCCAGAACCCAGTTGGACATGTCCCTGAGCAACCTGCTCTAGCTGACCCTACTTGGAGCAGAGGGGTTGGACTAGACAATCTCCAGAGGTGCTGTCCAGCCTCAGTAAATGATTTGGTGATAAGGCATTGTGACAGGACTCTAATGGAAGGACCTGATGTCTGATTTTCTCCAATTAATTTTCACATCTGCACTTGTTCAGAGACCTTTACCTTCCATGTTGTAGGCTGGCCTAATTGTCAACACTGTATCCTGTTCTGCTGCTCCTCTTATGATAGGGATCATTATATAACTTTGTAATGTGGATAGAAATGAAAAAAATTGTATCACAACATTATCAGTAAGAATTGTTGAAAGAAGAAAGCAAAAATAATGAATGAGGTCCAGCACAACCTTCCAACAGCTGGTGTGTGTAACCCTCCTCTATGGAAAGTGCTGTTTCCAGCTCCAAAGGGAGCAGAAAAGTATGTTCATATTTGAACCTACAGGTTGAGGGCATGAACTATTCTACATTTACCATAATAGGATTATCAGTGAGAAAACTGAGATGTCTCAGTGGCTTAGCTGAACTACTCTACAGGTTGTTTGAGCGTGCGATGAGCAGTTTCCATAGAAATCCTGAATGATTATATTTTCTCAGAATTTCTGGTATTTATTAATATTTAGCTGAGGTGGAAGTATCACATGAACAGGCCTTATGATGTTTCACAGATTAACCAGTGAGTCTTGAGTATTTATTTAGTGCTGAGAGAGATTTACTCACAAAGTGATGCAGACCTGTCTCTGTTTTACAGAGAAACACAGGTACTGAAGATTCAAGTGACTCATTCAAGGTAAGAAAAGTGGCTGACAACAGAGAAAGGAAATGACTTACTCCAGTATGATAACCAGCAAGCAGAAGTAGTCTCTCTGCCTTCTTTTTGTGCTTGTGGTCCAAGCAGAAAACAAAAAGCTCTGGTGTACATTCAAACAACATTAAAAGTTAATCACCTTGTCCTAATTTAAAAATCTCCATATTCATGAGATCTTGGATAAGGTTTTTGTTTTACACTTGGGCCAACAATGATAGACAACAAAAGCCCTTACTAAAACGAATAACAACAATTTTTTCACACCCCAGCTGCTCTTTGAATAAAGGTAAAATTTCTAACTTGTGCTATTGAGTTGACTAATACAGACTTTCCTGGCTGAAAGTAAAGATGCACTGCTATCATTTGTTTATATATAGGGGATGAATTACCCTTCTTCCACAGTAGGTAGAACAGGCACAGCTTTTTTTCTTAAAATAAACCTTTATTTTTTAAGTTTCCCATAGATAGGAAATGAGAAGAAGTCAGTTATGGCAGAATTTTTCATGCTGAGAGATGAAGCATAACTCATCCTAAAACAGTGGCAGTGTTTGATGCTATATCACGAACGTCCCTGGAATTCCCTGGGGTTAATTTTGATCTGAAAAAGCCAAGAGGCTCCAAGATGCTCATATCACAGACAGCAACCTCCATGTATTCTTTTTGATTGTGGCCAAACAAAAAAGATGGGAGAAATACAACCATTTAAATAGAATTTTGTATCTAAGAAAATGAGGTAATTAAAGCAGCAACAGAGGAACAGGCCTTGTCTTTTGACATAAAGACTGGAAATAAGAGACTCAGCTCCCTGAAGTAGCTGCACATTGTACACTGCCAGTGGGCAGTTTGTCCCCAGTGTGCTTTCTTAAATGCTACTGAGTTTACAGCGCATTGCCCAATATTGCTCATTTGCTTAAAAGAGTACAAAAAACATACATAAGCATCCACAGAACGCTTTATATCTGCAGCTTGGTTTATGCAGTAGCAGACATGCATCTGAGCATCTTCCGATGGTGCTGAACTTAGAAATATTTGGTTTTGAATAATGATTAAAAATGTGTGAAGACACCTATTGCTTTCAGGTCATTCTGCACAGACAAAGCTAGTATACTTCATGTTTATTCTGGTCATTTCCAGATCAAAAGAATGCTTGCTTTGTAGTAAGCATGTGCACCCTTAAGAAGCATAGCTAAATAAAAACCTGAGTTTTCAAGCTGGGTGTCAGGGTCCAGGCCATCGCCAAGATTGAGAGCTGCAGGACTTCACTGCTGCCCCTGAGAGAGCTGCCAGCCTGGGAATGAGCTCACTTTGTCTTCAGCCAGGGCCACCAAATTTCCCCTCACAGAGACACTCCTTGGATCATAGAAAATCACCTGTCAGCAGTTCCACCTTCCGTGGTTCACCCTTCCAGGCCTAGCAGTGAGATCAGGACAGTCTGCATTACAGTACCACTGACAGGAAAGGATGTCCTTCAACAATATAAGATATCTACAGGTAGCAAAAATAGTCAGAGCTCTTAGCTAATTGTCTAGGATATGTAAGACTATGGGTCTTCATGAATTGGCACCTATTAGTAAACAGGGAATATGTCAACTTGAGCTCTGACTTTGATCTGAAATTCAATGATTACTGAAATCCTTAAAAAGCTGGTCTCCAGAAGCACCCTGTAATTTTTTGGATGACCTCACTGGCAACTGCATAGAGCCACATATAATGCATAGCTGTAGACCTTTACAAAAACACTGTATTACTCTAACCTCCCCCTGTTACCTTTCCACCCTATTATATGTACAATAGGAGCAGGCTTACTGCCTTACAGTTGAATATTAATGCTTACTTATTAACAAAGCTCAAAAATTTTATTACAATGAGAGCTTTATTAAAATACCCTTCTGAAACAATTAAGATGTAAAGATAATAATATAAAAACCACACTCCTAAACAGCCACATCAGTATGTTCAGCACCTTTAGAAAATTGTGAAAAACACTGGAAGTTTTATTTCCCTTGTTACTGTTTGGAAAATAGCATTAAAAAGTTTAATTGGCTTCTCAAGGTCACACATTTAAGTCACTGACAGAGCAGCGACTGTAGGATAGAAAAGCCAAGGAACTGAATGCTAGCAACCATAGGACTGGCACTAATGCCCTCGGTCTAAGCAGTGCCTGCCTACTCTTGGGATAAATACAGCAGGCTGTTTCTTCCCCTAAAGAACGAAATGATCTGCAACTTCTGGCTGCTGTGAATTCGGTTTGCTGGCACTCCAGTGGCTGAAAATGAACCTACAGCAGGTGGCAGCAGCTTGTCACTGTTTCAACCTCTTCTGGGTTCACAAGCAAGAATTTCTGGCCATGTAAATGGCTTTTTGCCTTCTGGATTTGTTCTGTATTTTTGCAGAAGAGAGTTCTGACTCTCCCAGAAAGGTTTTCTACTGGACTTCAAAGAAAGCTTGGTACTGGGCAACTCCTGGTGACGCCAGGTATGCCCAGTGCCCAGCACTGAATGCATACTGCTGGCCTCAGTGGAAGACTGCCTGTGTGAATGCAGAGAACGGCCATGTGCTAGGAGGCTTGGGTACAATGAATAAAAAAGGGGCAGGTAACTTTCTGTCCGTCTCTTGAGTACTACAGGAGTACCCTGAATTATGTGTGATGATCAGAATGACTTATGCAGACTTCTAAACCAAGACTATAAAGCACTTCAATATTCTCTATGAAATGAACCTATTAATTGCACTGTTTAAGTACTGCATTTTGCTACATCAGAATACGTGCCAGTAATGTAGTTTTTGTTTATTTCCAATTAACATGCATGGTTTCTTCCTTCTTAACTTGCATTTTATAACAGAAGCAATGTCTCAAGGATCTGTAAGCTAATTGTTTTGCACTGAAATGGCTGTGTTTTTCAGCTGTTAGCTGTGGTTACTGTTGTGTGCAGAAATGCTGTTAAAACCTTAGTAAAGATTATTAAGCACAAAAAGAATGGTAATCGTTCAATGAGCACTAAGCTGTGGACTAATGGAATGATGCATGGTACAATGCAAGAACAAGGGGAAATGACAAAAGGAATTCCACATTTGTAAGCAAGCTGTGCTTTGTGAAATCTCTGAAGATAAATTCAGCAGGGAAGGGAGCGATTATGCACTTGCTTCAAGTTCTGCTTCTCAGTGGAACAAGCTGGCTCTAAGAACCCTAGTAAAAGCTCCTATTTTAATGTCCTTACTAGGGGGAAAAAGCAATGATACTCTTCTATACATAATTATGGTATTATGTGGAAAAGCAGCATAGGTAAACCAACACATTTTCTAGCTTCTATTCATTTGTAATTTTTGTAACTTAATCCACAAAATGCTTACAGCTCCACTTAGGAAAATGGATTCTAGAACTGCAGATGTAAAATCTGTTTCTTCTCACATGCCACCCTTTTGTGCTTAGTATGGACATTTTATGAGCTAGATGCATCATTTAAATGCAGCACCTTCCCATAGTCACCTTGAATGACTAAATTGGGATGGACTTTTTAATGAAAGGCAACATGCCTTGCTAAATAGGAAACCCCTCTCCTAGTAAACCAATATTCCATTCCTGTTTATTTCAGTGAATTCCAGCATGACTTTGCTCAAGCTGGTTCACATCTCTTGATTTCTCTTTCCTCTGCCCATGGATTAGTACAGGAATTTACATTTCTTGTTCAAAGTGCTCAAACTGACAGAGAGTGAGTGCTCTCTGATATGCAAAGTAAAAATGAACTTGTGGTGGTGCAAAACAGAAATAGTCCACTGAAGAGTTAGATTTTATTTTACTTTTTTCCCTGGAATATCAAGGGGTCGAAGGATGCAAATATTTGTATATTGCCATTTTGATATTTTCTAATGCTAACAGTCATCATCTATGCTCTCCAAAAACTGCCTCATTAAGCTGTTCTGCCAAGCTGTATCTTCAGTGTAGTCTGTGACAGTGGAACCAGAGATGTTGGAGCTACTTTCCAAATTCAAAATGTCTGTGTTGAATGAGATTCTGCAGCTTTCCAGCAGCCCACATGCAATGAAATCCAATGAGACAGTGAGGCACTGCTTTCTCTTTTTTTCTGACTTCCTTTGTGTCTCATGCATTTTAGGTGCTAGAGGAGACAGGCTACTGCAATGGTGGAAATTTGAAGCTATATAAAAACACCTTTACAGAAGTGAGTTTGCAGGCTGGCTCATTGCACAGTATATAGAAAGGTGATACCATGAAGTTTCTGGTTCCTAATTTTAATTTATTATTTAGGAGAAAAGTTGGAAAGCACTGCTCCAATTAGTCTGGTTGGACCTGAATTTGCATGCTGTATTTTGCAGTGTTTGTCCCAGACAAACATTTTCTTTAGCAGTTTGAACTCAATTTTTTACATTCTTGTGTCTGTAGAATATTTATTGAATGTTCCTCCCACTCAAA
The DNA here is from genome assembly GCF_018691265.1 of Tyto alba. Taxonomy (NCBI): domain Eukaryota; kingdom Metazoa; phylum Chordata; class Aves; order Strigiformes; family Tytonidae; genus Tyto; species Tyto alba. The sequence goes on along the minus strand of NW_024881301.1, from coordinate 31,750,251 downwards.
ACCTACTAGTCATCAAAATGTTAAAATTATTATATACAGCTATATAAAATAACTGCCTTATTTCAGCCATTCACATGATATTCCTGACATGAGATTCTAATAGCAGCTCCTGGAAGAGTTTGATCAGGCAGTTGTTGTGCACTGCACATGGACTAGATGGCAGTGTCATTAATACATCCATAAGTGTATCTATTAATGCCCATTAGCCAACAAGTTGCAAGATCTGACGTGTGTATCCCCTTCCCTTTACATCATTATGTTGACAAAATCAGATTGGCAGTTCAGACTAATTAAAACCAGAATTAAGAACTAGAGGACACCAACTTTCTTCTAGCATTAAGAATAAATAGAAACAAAGTAGAAACAATGACTGAAAGACCCTTACTAAAAAAAGCATTACATGAGACTACAAAATAAACCCAGCTACAAAATAAGCCCGGTTAATATTAGAGTATGACACCTAGTAGCACAGAGTATAAATAATGTGCTTAGCTGACCATTGTTTCAATCATCTTTATATCCTTTAGTACCTTTTACACATGGCAAGAGTTGCTTTATTTCAGATTTCTGGGCATTTTTGAAGGGCCCATATTACTACACTCACACACACACTCTAATGATTACCGTGTAGAGAATCTTAGCAGGAGATGGGAATGGGTAGATCCTGGGAAATGCTCTCTCTGCTGGCCAGGACAGTCTTGATGGTTTGACTTCAGTCTCAAGGCAGGGAATTGTCTGAAGACTATCTTAGCGTTTCCCGGTATTACTAGCTCTTGTGTCATATGAATCTGTGTTTTCTTAAGAGTCTGTGCTTTTTCTTCAGATCAGTGTAGGACTGGGAGAGCAGCTGTATTTCCTATTAAAACTCTGTCCCTCAGGGCTGCGAAGTGACCTTCAAGCCTCTGCATATGACCCTTCAGTTCCCTGAATTACTGGCAGAGATTACTTGGCATTTTTTCAGAAAACATTAGTCTTTTTGGTAACTAGTGGAGAACTCCCACACATGCACTTGCTGACTTTTTTTCTTGGTGGGGTATTGCCTACTTTTAAGGATGAGTTAATGTAGTCCCTATAGTATTTGGCACAATCCAGCAACTATAGAGAGTAGAATTTGACTTACCAGAGATACTGCTGTTTTGACACATCATATGCATTCCTCCTCCACATTCTATTTTAATTATTTATTTGGCATTAGTGAGGTTCAATCACTTTATTTGTGCTTCCATTGTTAGGCAGACTTGCATTTCACAAGTAAGGAAGAAAGCACCAGCTGAGCCAAAACAGTTGTTTGTGACTCATGAAGAAAGGGATCAGTAGCAACAGGCATGTCAGGAGTGGATTTTAATAGGCATCTCACAAGATGGTTATGGTTTTAACAGTTTTTAATGTTTGGCTGAATCAGTCCAAACATTCTTTGCACGGCTCTGAATCAATGGGTGCAAAAGTAAGTTCACAGGCATTAAAGCTATTCTTTTTACAGCCTTACTTTGAGGGAGAGATGCAGAGATCCCATGCAAACTCTAGGGCAGCATGTATCTTCTTAAGTCTGAAAGAATTACATTTTGCAGAAAGGAGGACAATTTGCAATTATTTAGGGTTGCTCTGGGACACTTGTCTTGAACATAATGTGTCCATCTTAATTCGAATTGTCTTAAGTACTATTCTCCTAGCTATTATTAAAACTTAAATTTTCTTTAATTAGCCTTTATTAAAAAAACAATGCAAACATTAATGTTCTTGGGTTTTAGAGTCAGTCTCTTTTTAATTACAGTATGCAACACTTTGCTGAATTTAAGAGGAAGTCTGTTTTATTAAAGTTGGACTTGAAGCATATTAAACTGAATGTGTACATTTACATCAAGCCTATAAGGATTTAAGTCTGTTCTTCAACACCTACATGGTTACAGTAAAAGCAGATCCTAAAAGGGTTACTGAGCTGCAAGAGTTACTTGCTTGAAGTAGGTTTTGAAAACACTGCAAACTGAATAACTGAAAAGGTAACAAACCAAATAAACTTGTTGATGTTCACTGGAAATTGAGGGATATGCACTGTTCTCAGCAGAAGCTGCACCGGTGGGATGGGGCAAAAAAAAAGAAGCCATAGCCAAAACCAGACACAGCACTTGGAGCCAAGTGATGAAATGCCTTTAAAGTACTGACATTTAAAGCAACCATACTCTCAGCTGAGAATTAGTATATTCTGTACTCCTCTGACTTCCTTAGCCTTACCACTCTATAACCCAGCTGTCATGCAGCTGACAACAGGCCCATTAACTCTGCCAAATGATGGCTTTCCTATTTTCAAACACAGTAGGCTCCTAAGTATTCAGCCTCTGCTATCAACAGCTGAGTGTCACCTTTCAGCAGCGGCTTTAGGCCACTCAGCTCAGTACCCAGTAATTTACTGGGTTAAATACATCACTATTTTTCACCGCACTCTCTACTTCTTCCCCTCAGACCCAGCCAAGAGTTTTTCATTGATCTTTTATGTGCATGTTGGTAAAACACACCCTTGTTCACTGAAGTATTTACATACATGTGTGTTTAAGCCATATGAGAACTCCTCAAACCAACTTAGCACAAGTAACTACCAGAAACAGGACCAAACCATGGGTAGTGTTGTACCTCGAAGTTTTCTGCCTCATGCCTGGTTTAAATTCTCTCTTGTTTTCAACCGCATTTCAAGCATTTGTCCTGTGTTACTTTCCAATGCACTGTGACATGCCTAACATTCCTACCTCTCTGGTTTGAAGGTGCATACACATTACTGCTCTGAAGATGGAGCTAAAGATTTTTGCAAAGTTAGAAGGAAATGAACACACATAAAAAGAGCAGATAAAAAGTTTTTAGAATTTGTTTCCCCTTGTAAAGGACTGATAAATAAGCCATGTTTTCCTGACTGCAGCTTATAAAATTGGACATCTGTAGCTCATTAGTCTACAACTGTCATTCAAATCAATTAATTGAAAGAATTAGGTGCTTTCTAAAAGAGGGACAGAACAAAAATAAACTCACTTTTTTTAACATTTAAAAGTCATTCTGACATTATTATCTGCTAAGCACAGACTAGCATATTGTTACAAATCTTTTATCTTTCCTTTTTCCCTCTTCTTTCCCCTCTGCATCATCTAGAGCTTGGTTGGTATGTTGGAAATATCCAGTAACTTCATTCCTACCCAAAGCTTTCATTTTTGAAGAGAGATGTTTTATATTTCACACTTACAAAAAAGCCCCTTGGATACTGTTTATCACAGTACAGTGTCCTAGTTGAGTATTACATCTTCTACACGGCAGTCCTAGATCTGATCAAAATTATTTCAGGTATTCTTTCCATGCTTAATGCTATGACTTTCAAGGATATTTTCCAGTATTTTAGGTCTCCTAACAGTTTTCCTTTTAAAAGTTTATTACAAAGTATGTTGCTTTTCTTTGATCCAAGAAATTCTCTACGAGTTTAATCACTTCACAGACTGCTAGGACTCTGTGTTATTATCTCTTTGTTGGATATCAGGAGAGGAAAACTTGGACTGTCTTCTGTAATAACAGCAGAAGATGATGATGTATTTGAGTTTACATGAATGCAGCCAGAAACTCCACTGCCTGCTGGCACTACTGTCATGGCAAGGAGGACTGGACAAAATGAGTAGGAAACAATTCAGTTTACACAACCGACTATAAACTGAGCTTTATCCTTTAACTGCCTAACTCTGAAGATGTACCTGATGTGCTTTTGTATAGGTGTCTGTAAGTAAGCACTAGTGTGTTGAAAAACAGCATGCTGTGCCTTTATAGAGTAAGATAGAGTCCCATTCTATGATAAGGAATTAATTCCAGACATTATCTATCTTGAATACTACAACTCAGTCTACTTCTGCCAAAATCATGCAGTCTTTTTTAATGGTTCCCATTAGCAAAGGCTGTAGCCTACTGTTCTGGCTTAGGTCATGATAAAACCATTGTCAAATCCTCTTATGCTCAAAGTTCCCAGTCATCAAAACCAGAATAAAATGAAATTAAACTATTTGATCACCTGACATGAGACTGTTCAATTCACAAGACCTACCTTCACTTTGTCCATTAGACTGTTTGAAGACTGGCTTAAGCTCATAACAAGGTTTTTCTATCAGGTTCTAAATAGCCTTACAAACAGGTATATTAAAATTAAGTAGTGCTAAGCGTGATAAACTCCAAAAAGAAAAGGGGTGTTGTAGCTATGTAGTATCTTTCACACAGTACATTGAAAGCTCTGTTACTCAGCACATGCTGCTGGACACCATACTCAAAACATCCAAAACCAATATCACATACAAATTAATGTAGCCTCTCATGAAGTAACACAAGAAGCAAAAAGTTAAAAACAATCCAATAAAAAGAAATGTTTCTGGGATGCACAGTTGTGTGTGTGTGTTTAACGTGCTAATATATCAAATTCAAAACTGAAAAGTACTGTTTACACTTGTTGCTCCTACACAAATCTTACTCACCCCCAGTAGTCATCCCTCTCCTGCTGCATCTTTCTGGCTTATTGACAAACTTTAGTGATTTGATGGTTCTAGTTGTGTGGAAATCCATTACAAAAGTCGTCTTTCATTTCACTCGGTGTCAGACTTCTAGAGAGATTTAGTTACATAACTACATAATGCTTTTTCCTTGTGTAATGTTTTATTTCTTAACTCCTACACGTGATACTATGAAAAAAAGTAGAGAAAAAGAGATGATTTTTGAGCATGTGGAGTGAGTACATCTTACCTTTTATCTGAAGTTCCTGGCTTTTGTATTTACCTCCCATAGACTATCTCAAAACAAGAAGTTAGGCTACAACTTAGGCTGAAGATAACAAGACATTCTAGTAACAAAGAGGAGGAAAAATGTGGAGAAAATTAAAAATAGCTTTAGAGGATTGGATCTGAATGACAGAAAATAGCCTACCCTTTTATCGTATGTAACCTGAAAGCTCTTATGTGAAAATGCAGGTCTCCATATAGCCTGCTGCCAATAAATACCTCTATTACCCTTAGTTACTTTTTATTAGAATTCTTCTGAGCCCATGAATTTGTGATCTCCATGCTGGAAACCTCACTGTTAGGAGATAGGCCTTGAATCAGGTGTTCTTTGTTGCTTGCAAGTTATGTGGGACAAAGATTAGTTTAAACTGTTTCTATAAGCCCCAGCAAAACTCTCCAGACTGGTGTCTCTAGATGTTACTGTAACACAGAATATTAAACACTAATAAAAGTTGGGTTTCCATCATCTCTCTCCCTTAAATATTTTAATTTTGACAAGATGCAGTACAGCTGGAGCAATCCTGAATAAAGTCAATCTAGATAAGATCTAATTGAAACTGTTTCCATTCAGGAGAACCACTTAAAATCAAGATCTTTTTCCAGATTTTCTTTGAGAAAAAACTAACAATTTTTGCAAATTCTCCCTGGAAAAAACAAAAACAAAAACAAAACAACATTATTTTTTCAGAAACTGTATCTTCTATGAAATATATCTCATGGACATCTGCAAACTTGTAGTGTAGAAGATAAAATTACTTTCACAAAATCACAGAGACCATGGAAAACAAGGGAAAGATGATCCTTAACTTTTGCCTCACTATCTGCTGTTAAATGAAAATTAATTGCAATCCTGGCTGAAACCATTTACAGGCAATGTTTGTGGACTGCAAAAATTGTTTCACACTTTCTCTACTTATAAACTCTAATGATCTTTATTACCTAATGCAGACATTACGGTTTTAAAGGTCTGCTTACTCTTTTTGAGAGATACCCTGACATCTTAAAAGGAAATGTGTGTTTTAGAATCAAAGCACTTTCATTATGAATAATGTTAGTTATACTTGACAGGGTAATAGGAGAGACAACTATTAGGGGCTTTCAGATAATGAACATTAATTTTTCCAAATACCAAGACCTTAGGTAGCTTGGCAAACCTTGTCCCATCTTCATTTGTGGCACTTTTTTTATTTTCTTTAAAACAAAGCAGAATTTCTCAAACAGTTTGGCCTAATACATCCTTGCAAAAAGGACTAAACCATCATTAATATAATCAGAAATAATATAGCAGAATTCTTTGCTGGTTCTCTCTAAAAGCATATCTTCCAGTTTAGGTGAGCAGTTACTAGACACTGTCATGTGAGCCAAAGTGCTTTTTTACATTAAGGTCAAAGCTTTCAGCACCCTGCAGGTTTGACTCTGCTTCTGCCAGACGTTTAGTTTGCAATAGATAAAAAGTGTTTTAAGTGTTTTTATTTAATGCTGGGTACCCAAAACAGTGACCACTTGTGACCATTTGGCCCTGCATGACTTGCTTAAACTGCAGTAGAAATAGTGGCTGCACTGCGTCTGTCTCCTTTTTAGGTCAGATGGAGAACTCAACAGCATCTTTAGCTGAATGAAGAAACCATCCCTACTAAACACACACTGAGGGTGCTGTCTAGGACTTCATGTCCCCAGGATCCTAACTTTTGGCAGCTAGTAGGGATTTGGAATAACTTTGATAATTAGTTGAAATCCATGCTTGAATATTCAGGACTGCTTTAAATCTTCAAGCCTATAACTGCAATGAAAGGGCTTAAAAAGGTAAAAATGCAAACTCTGCCAGATCTTATAGGCTCAGCCCTGAAAACCACATATGGCTGCTGGCTTTGGACCATCCAGAAAGAGCTACAGGAGCTCTTCAGATTGATGGTGTTTATAGTGTCCCTTTCCTGCTCACTGATGGAAAGGGACACTGTTTCTGCGACGGCTTCTAGAAATTCTAGTGGCATCAGGAGTTTAATAGTATTTTCTGCTTCCTAAATCTTTCTCTGTTCATTCTGAGCGATTATATTTGATCTACTTAGTGGTTATAGATCTCAGAGAATTAAATTGTTTCTGAAGTTGTTACCTTGTTTACTGAAAAATCATTTCTCAGCACATCCTTGACCGGTGGCAGATGGGAAGACCACAATATCATGCTTGCCCAAATTGGCCGGCTCTCTGACAGACACTGTTTCATAAAGGTCCATCATTTTCTTTGCAGAATATAGGGCTAAAGCCTTGCTTTACACTGTGTTTCCTAAAAAAAACTACACTTAGAAAGAGTTCTCAGGATTATATTTTTAAAACAATTTCAATTTTTATTAATAGGGCTGAGTCCATCAATCAAAAAGACCTTTTTAACAGCTTCACATAATAAAGATACTTCATAAAAGGGGTTTCCCCACCTCCTGTTGCCAGTGGGAGGGAGCAGGGACAAGGAGTATTGGGCTAAAGAGGCCTCATAACAATATTAATTTGCAATACAATTTAAGATGGCTGCAGGTAAGTACCACCGAAGTACCTAAGTAAGTACTCCAGGTGGCCCAAATGGATGCACTGTGACACTGTCAGCTCCATGAGCAACTTAGGAAAAGCAGAGATTTTTTACCAATTCTGACTGTGACTGCTTAGGGTAACCAAATGTGAACACTGAGATACAGTTTGAACATCATGGCAAGCTGTATTACAAAGTATGAAACAGAATGATACTCACATGCTTAAGATGTCAAACATAAATATCATAAGGCTACCTGGGGATAAAGATTTTTATAGGAAATACTACCAGGAATATCTGAGTCTGAAAGAAGTCTAGCCTTATTCATAGATTCCCAGAGATGAAACATTTATGTCCCGTAAAGAGATATTGGAAGCTAGTTGCCCTTATTGTTTGATAAAAATTAAATATAAACTCTTACTACTTCTTGACTTCACCTCCAAGCTGTTGCTGTGATTTTGCTTGTTAGATGAAAGAGTACCTCAGTGCTGACTTGGAACTATAAGGTGAAACTTCAGGCCACTCTGTTCTCTCTCCTGCCTGAGGAGCTTCCAACTTACCCAAGTGCTGCAGCAGCAGCATCCAGCATATAATCATAGAACCATTTAGGTTGGGAAAGACCCTTAAGATCATCGAGTCCAACCGTAAACCTAACACTGCCAAGTCTACCACTAAACCATGTCCCTAAGCATCACATCCATCTGCATGTCCTTTAAATGCCTCCGGGGATGTTGACTCAACCACTTTCCTGAGCAGCCTGTTCCAATGCTTGACAACCGTTTTGGTGAAGACATTTTTCAAAATACTCAATCTAAACCTCCCCTGCTGCCACTTGAGGCCATTTCCTCTCATCCTATCACTTGTTACTTGGGAAAAGAGACCGACACCTTTCCTCCCATATCTTGCTACTGTCCACACTTTGCACCTAACATCTCCAGTACAAAAGTGTCATGAATGGCTCACTGAAATACTGCAGAAATCCTGTTTCTTGACAGAAGTTATCCCTTGAGACTGATTGTAATTCTTATTACCGGTTTAAACCTATGTTTGTCAGATGTGCTCCTCTTAACAACTGCAAGCACAAAAACCCCATGTACAGAACTACCTCAGCCTTGTAACAATCATGGCACTGGAGCGCAAACAAATTTTATTGTAAAATGCAGCCATCATCCCTTTGTATCTTTTTTAGCTTGGAGACTGAATGGTATTTTTATTGAATATGGAGTTTACAATGGTCAAAGGCTAACATTTTAGAAATCACTCTTTTTTCACTGAGCATTTCAGATTATTTTTGTAGGCTCAACTCAGTCATATTTCTGCCTCTCACCATAACTGCTCTATTTCCCATCCGAAAGGGGGTCCTGACACATAATTTACAAGGTGCTCCTCAGCTTTTAAGAAGGATGTGCTGCTGCTGTTGCCTCTATGCTTGCCTGTTCATAGTGTGACTGTATTGCATTTTTGTTCTTTGGGGAGAACTACCTAGGCTGTGCCATCCTAAGGTGAGTTGATAATTTTAGAAAATTCCAGTGCTGAAAGTTTTAGACCACTCTGATTACTATGGTTTTGATATTAATCCCGGAGTAGAGAGATGATAGCAAATATAGAGAAAAGCAGTGGATAACTATTATTGTTCTGTTAGCAATCCTGAGAAGCTTTTCAGAAATTTTACTGGCTCTTCATCATTTGTGAAATATTTGCTCTGGTAACCATGAGGTTCCTCCATACACCTTCTCTTGGCCATTTTCTTATGATTAATTCTCCATGTTTTTCTATTCTGCTCCATGAGGAGACACTGTTCAGCAAGAAGCTGTGGTTACTAAGGAAGTTGTGCATGCCTTACAATGCATGTGTTTTCAGCAGCCTCCTCCCTAGACTTTGAAGCTGTCAATGATATAGAGATTTGAAAGTTCCCCACACATATGGGTATGATATAAAAGATTTTCTGTAAAGGGAACAAAATAAGAAAGAAAGCTGAATTTCTAGGTGCTACTTTTAGATGAGACTGCCCGCAAGCACATATGCAGTCCATATAGTAATTAACTGTTCCAACATAGGAACCAGAACAATAGTGCAAAGGATGCTTCTGTTAAAATCAGCTAAAGGTTAAGAAGGCAATGATTAAGCATTGAGAATCAGAAATACTCTGCAGATAGGCTATATTCAAGAGAGAATCATTTTTAGTTTATTTTTTTAAAAGAATAAAAGCAGAGAGGCGAGTTAGAACTGCTGAGAATTGATTTGGCTTTGCTTTTAGAAAAATAAAAAGTAAATGCATGAAACTATAATAGCACACTATACTATTTAAAACAAACAAACTGATTTCTGCTCATCATTTGCTGAAGCACTTGAAAAAATATCTGCAGAGAAGTCTCAAAGTCTGGGAGATGCAATTGAAAATAAGTGCATCAGTGATCTTCACGCGTGGGAGACACCAGTAACATTTGACATAGAGAAAGAAATTATAGTACTCCTTTCTGGCAGTGTTTCTCCTACAGTGACAGAGCTGACATTCTATAAAGAATAACTAAAAATTCCATTTATGCAGTAGAACGAATGGGGACCATATTGCAAATCTCTCTATTTTTTTTAGCTTAGCTATCATTTGTGGAAGTACTGACTTCTATGAATTGTATTTTTACTTCCTGGCTGGTTTTGTTATTTCACATTAAATGTCTCAATTCCCTACAGGATAGAAAGCAAACATTGAGGGTCAATTTCTGTAATTCCACTTGCTTTAACAGCACCATTTGAGTAAGAGCAGGATGAACAAGAACAGAATTCTATCCTGGAGATGTTTTTGCTTAGGGAAATTAGAACAAATTTAAATCAAGATTTTAGTTAAAAGGAATAGTATTTTATCTTTTCCATCCTACAGTATGTCATAGGTGCAAGGGAGAGCTCTGTGTCATGACCTGTGACAGTCCCTTCACTGGTGGAAGCTGCCAGAGGCATTCTGAAGAGATGTTACTTGGGTTGCGTCCAATGCTGGACTTTTACCTAAGTAAGCATTCAGAGCTTGAGGAAAAGAAAGAGTATTTTATGAAGTTAAAAGATTTTAATTTCTCCTGGTTATTTTGTATTGTCATTCTCTTTTGCTTATTGCTTTCACACTCTGTAATAATGGAAAGAGCTGTCATAGAAGAACTGTAGGAAACTAATTGGGAATCACTCAGAGTTTGATTAATTAAGTGTAATTTACTTTTTGACATTTTTGAAAGGAACAAATGCTTTCCTACAAAAGTAAAGTTGCTGAGTTTCATTTTATCAGTTGTTTTCTTCTGAACATAAATGTTTCAATTCCCTTATTTTTATCTAGCATAAAGTCACAATAAACTGTGTATAATCTCTGAGCCACATCCACTGTTATATTATATCAATTTAATGCTGGTATAACTCAGTGAAATAAAGAGAAAAAATATACTGCCTTAAACATACAAAACTGGTTATATAATGGTAAAGTAATCCTATAATATACCCTCCCCCCATATATTTTGATTCTATATTTTGATGCTTGAAAAAGATGTGTAAAGTGAATAAAGAAATTAATATAATTTGGCATTATTTTATTGGTTTAAAAATACGCTAAATTCTGTGCTTATTTTTAATAGGTTCATATACTTGATACATCTAAGAGACAAAACACCAAGTATCATTTGCAATACATATCCTAAAAAATTTGCTAAACTTGTGCTATTATTATTTTATTGTGGTTAATTCAGAGCCTGGTCCAAATTCCTTTCAGAGAGATGTTGATTCTATTTGCTCAAACTGGTTTTGGATTAAGTACAAAGCATTGGAGCTACTGGAGTTAAAGAAAGGATAGGATATCTTTGTTCCAGTAAAGTTCTTTTTCAGTGTGAGAAGTGAATTCCTCCTGCCATTCTACATTATGATCACTTAACAACTACAGTAATGTTAAAAAATGCTTATTTTTTCTCCAGCTAGCTTAGTACTATTTATTTTATGGTTATTCTATTTTTATTGAAGTCATGATATAAATATCTGTGAATTGTGTGGTTTTGTATGTTCAACATTTCTTGCTTTACCAGTCAACCACACATTCCTTTTTTTGGGTGTCCAAGGATGTCAAGACTGTAATAAACACTAGACTTGTCAAATTCTCAGATAGTATAAAATGTTGGCCTTTAACCAGTTTTTGACTTACAGATGTGTGTACTGACAGTGAATATTTAAAATGTGTATAAGGAAATGTTTGTGAACAAGTGTGTTTCAATTTATTAAGTGGAAATTGATATTACTGGGATTTTTCAAACTCATTCAGCACAGGGCTGTGTTGCCTTACATTAAAGTCAATGAACTTAAAGAAAAGCATATTATCAGACATTTGTAAATGTGACAGATATTTTAAGAATGGATTTCTTTGATTTGTAATGAATGCACAGGGAGAAAATCCATACAAACAAATTTGGACCTGACTTAAAAAAGGAGAATTTCATTAAGGTTAGTATCTTAATTGTTAAAACCTGCAGATGTAGAAGGTAAAGACCAAGGAATAGCAGATACAGTAAATATATAAAGTCAGGCAACAGACTAACATGAAACAGCTGACTAAGAAACTGGCTGGCCCACCTGGTGTTGCAAATGCCTCACTGTTCAGGTGCTGCAATTGAACTGCTCACAGAAGTCTGTTTCTCAGATAGCAAATTCTTCCTAAGAAAGGAAAAAAAGAAACAATAAATATTTAAAATCACAAGTCTTTCCTTGTTACCAAAATTTCTCTGCTTCTGTCATTAATTTACCACCACAAGGCAGACATTTGAAATTTGAAATTTGAAATATTGAAAAACAGCAGCCCTAGTGCCTGCTACTACAAGTTACCAGGGGAATAGGTAGGGGTGAAAGCCTACATCCTATCAGCTGCTCTACAGCACCAGCTTGTATGTGTACTCTTGTAACACACAACGAGCAGTAACACTCAGGGGAAACAACAAATGAGAGATCAGTGGACCTACTCATGGTGTTTGGTGCTATTCAATATCATTTAGGGTAGGAAAACCTATTTCTACCTTGAAAATAAAAAAAAAAACCGCTACAACTTAAACATCACAAGTTCCTTGTTTTGAAGCAGTTTTACACTTGAAATAGCAGTCTAATAAACAGGGATTTTTTTTTGCATTGAAATGCAGTGGCACAGTCTTGGTTTAGGAGAGTAGCTTCATTATTTTAATATTTCATACATCATAAGCAAGCCTCTCTCCCATGTAGCAGATTTTTCAGAATATTACTGCATTTAGTCTGCTTTCCTATGGGTAAACCTCAGGAAGATAGTAATTCTGAGAGAAAACAACTACAAGAATATCAGAAAGTGAAAGCTCTGATGTTTACTGTTGTCTTTCCTAAACTAAACCATGTATCCAAATATGGGTACAGCATACTTGTGACAAAATCTGTAATGTGAAAATGAAATTATACAAGAACAACTCATCCTTGTTATAATCACAGAACACCATGCATCAGAGACATTTAATTTATATTGCTATAGCTTGTCAGGGATAAAAATGGTTTTGAGAACTCTCTTAAGAACTTATGGTAAAAATAAATAAATGTCATGATCACTGAGTTATAAAACAAGCCTATTTCTTCAGAATTATACAACAAAACCCAAATAGATTATTACTTTCTTTGGAAAATAGAGATGGGGAGCATAATATATAACCCTTCATCCTTGTTAAACCTGACAGTTACTGTCACTGGCTCATATATGGATCTTCTTTTGTCAGCCCTACATTTTGCAGCTTTTTGATGAGCTGCTCAGACAGAAACATTTTAATAAAGCTTTGGTATGTGTGTGTGTTGAATTTTAAGCAAAAATACTGTTCATGAAAAATGGATAGGGAGGGGGAATCTTCCCTGACAGAGGACTGCCAGAGAAGATCAAATCTCCAATATTTTATCTTCATCGGCAGCTTGTGCTCAAGGTTCTGATGATAATGATGGTGCTTTAAAAAAGCAATTACTAAACATGTAGGTGCTTAGTTACAAGAGGAAAAGAGGAATACTGCCCTCTCTTTCTCAGTCAGTATTTCTTGGTATTGTAATTTTGCTACTTAAATTGTTCTCTCAGTCTGCAGCTAACAGTTTCTGGACAGCCTCTGCCTGCCATCATTTTATCCCAATTGTTACTACTCAGCCAACTAGCTACATTAGGTGGGCTTTGTAATTTAGAGCTTTCGTGACTCTCCTTGAATAATTCTTTCATGTCCCCACACAAACTTCCCTCTCCTGAAAGGCAATAGGAGCATACATGCTAAAAACTTTTCTGTGCAAGAATAAAGTCAGCGTTCACTCAGTAACGCCAGCCCAGTGCTCTGCAAAGATATGGTGGTTAGCCATAATGCCATCATACCTTCTATAAGGTCCATCAGGGATTACGTTCCTATGTGGCTGTTATATCACCTCCTACTAATGTTGTCACATCATAGACTGTGTCTTGTTCTGCAGTCACTGCAGAAGCAGCACAGTGATCAGCAATTGTCGTTACTTCTCCCCTTTAGCTGTTACTAAGAATCACAGAATACCAGGTTGGGAGGGACCTCAGGGATCATCTGGTTCAACCTTTCTTGGCAAAAACCTGGTCTAGACAAGATGGCCCAGCACCCTGCCCAGCTGAATCTTAAAAGTGTCCAGTGTTGGGGAATCCACCACTTCCCTGGGGAGATTATTCCAATGGCTGATGGTTCTCATTGTGAAACACTTTCCTCTTGAGTCCAATCAGAATCTCCCCAGGAGTAACTTGTACCCATTACACCTTGTCTTTTCCATGTGACTCCTTGTAACAAGGGAGTCTCCATCTTCTTTGTAGCCACCCTTTACATACTGGAACATGGTGATGAGGTCTCCCCTAAGCCTTCACGGCTGAACAAACCCAGCTCTCTCAGCCTTTCCTCACCTGACAAACCTCCCAGTCCCTTGATCAACTAAGTGGCCCTTCTCAACCCCCTCCAGCCCATCTACATCTTTTTTGTATAGCAGGGACCAAAACTGAACACAGTACTGCAGGTGTGGCCTGACAAGTGCTGAGTAGAGTGGGATAATGACTTCTTTCTCTGCTGGTGATGCCCTTCTTGATGCATAGTTGTTCCTCTAAGGCAATTCCTAGTGGTTAGAGTTATCTACCAGCTGGGCTTCACAGCAAAAAGGAAAGCTCTCCCATTTTGTATAACAGGCAGAAAATGGGATATTCACACTCTGTTCTTCCAATGCTCCTTTTTACTCCTGATTAGAGTCATGATCTGGCAGCACCCTACTGGATTCTTACTGGTGATAAGTCCCATTAGGACACTTCTCAGTCCTGCATCTACCATTGCTTTTCCAAGAGACAGCCTCTCCTCTCAGCTGTTGGCCATCTGCCAGCTAGCTGCAAGCAGTAACATTGCTGCTCAAAGCTTAAGGTCTGTTGTGAGGTGAAACGTGTAATGCCATTGTAAGACTGTTCACAGTTTTATCCAAAGACATTTCTCCTATTTAAGAATGGGAGACATGCCCTTTCAGATTTCAGAAAGGTGCAAGCACTGCTTGCTTTTGTGGCTGCAGATTTTAAATGTGGTAGTGGGCACTCAGAGCACAAAAAAAATAATGCTACCAGTTGCTAGAAGCACTGTATAGGCTGACTTTAAAACAATTCACTGCAGTATTTTATTGCAAATACTGCCTACCTGGTACAATATAACTGTACCTTAAAGACAAAATGAATACTTCAAGAAATCCATCATCTTTGCTTTAGTTTCCTGAATTCACAGTTTTTGACTGTGCTCTGAAACATTAATTTAAAATAGTCTGTGAGGGGTTGCTTCACTTTAGGAAGCATTGGATTGTTCTTATCCCCCAAACAACTTCTGAGTTTTAATCTGCAGCTAAGCTCTCAGGTCACTCTCCTCTTAACTTTAGAGATCCCTTTTAATACATTTTGAATTTTAAATTTCTGTTGCCTGAGGTCTTGCTTGTCTTCCCAGAGAAATTCACCAATTTTCTTTGTGATTTCAAAGTCTGCCCTGAATATTAACAGCAGGTTTTATTGGGTTTGGATCTACACTGCTGTCATAGTTTCATTAACAATAGCAGTTAAGTTTTCATTTGCTCTATTGTCTTTTGCTGATAAAAGAATAGTTCTCATATTCTGGCAAATTAATACCACATCTTTCTGCACCTCAACAGTGTTATACTGTTCAGACAGTTTGTCTTCCCTTCCTAAATCAGCATCTGAATGTGGTCATTAGCATGGGGAAATTTGACAGTTTCCATATTCTCTGTAGGGATAGCAGAATTACAAATGCTGGTTGAAACGCATAATTGTGTTCTGAGTTTTTTCACTGCTGTTTGCCCTTTTTTTTTTTTTTTTTTTTTTTTCTCCTTCATATCCATCAGTCTGCCGCGATTCCATCAGAGTAAGGGAATATGCAGGCAGAAGATCCTGCCTTGCTAGGAATCCTAGAGATGGCATTAACAACTAGCTTTCAATCTCCTTCATTTTTTTTCCCATGTTCGGTAGCACTTCTTACAACCCCTGTTAATGATCCTGGAAAAACTGCCAGATTTTGCTGCCCATTCAAGGATGAGGCTTTGCTCCAGTGAAACCCTTTTATTAAATCAAGTTTTTATTTGCTACAGAAGCTAAATCAGCCTGAATGTTGTGCTTTGTAACTGCTTCTTGAGTACACAGTTTGCTCTGAAGAAGCTCAACTGACTCTTAGAGGAAAAGCTTTAATTACCATGCTTGCATAATGACTGTATCTTATTAATAAGAGTATAAAAATATATTCAAAGTGACTACTAAAACCATAATTTGACAGTGTAAAGTGTGTTAGTAGTGGTGTCTTTGCAGAAAGGTGGCTAAACCCCAGTGCTCACTCCTTTCTTACCTATACTTAGACGGTTGAGTGATGTTGAATTTGATGTGGATTTTATGATGTCAGTTTAGGAACTGAGCTAGGCTACTGGATTGATTTTAGTAGGTTAAAATCTATATAACCATTACCAAGCACCACTATTCTGTTCTATCACCCTGTGGGCAACAGGAACTAGAAACAAAGAGTAGAGAAAAATTTTATCTATCTGAAAAACTTTTTCTTAGCAGGACTTATACTATAAACTTGCCTAGGGTTCTAATACTGGCTGATGTGCCTGTAACTTTAACATCTACCATGTTATAATCTGAAAGAAATCTAATGAATTTAGTATCTGCTGGTTTTAGGGTATCTAGATGATACAGGACTGGGTACACAACACTGCTGTACCAAACAAGTATTTGTCTGAATACAGCTAAACTGATGCATGACTCTCGATTTCCCTCACAAGGATGAAATCAGTATGAACAGGTAGGATACTCTCTACCAGTCATCCGTATCTGAGATGAACTGGCAGTGTTCTCAGCCCTTTATGTAAGATCCTAAACTAAATTTGATCATGAAAAATATTAAAAACTTCATGATCAAACTTGACTCAGAGAAGCAGGAAACCCTATCTTTCTAAATTCAGCCACACAAAAATGACACCATGCGTTCTCTTGCAGTCTTCTCCTAAGTATAAGTCTCATGCTGGATTTCGGTCCTTATTTTCCCTGTAGCAGACTATTTGGATTGCTGAAAAGTATTTTAGCTGCATCAGACCCTTTTTTTAAGCAACAGTTTATATTATTTTATATTACATCACATCACATCACATCCATGTGTGGCCACTGTCATTTGGCAGTCTTTCAACATGACTCCTGGTTGGGCAGAAAAGCGAGGGGCCCATGGGGGTATATGCTCACACTGAAATTAGACAGATAGGTATCAACTGTGTCTGCACTGTGAAAAGCAAACAGGCTAGTAAATGGTTAGCAATGGAAAGTCAAGAAGATATGATTTCATACTAAACTCTGACCAAGATGAATTAATGTTTCTACAAAAAAGCTTTGGAGACAATGTGCTTTCTCTGAGGTGGTGAGTCAGACAATTAGGTTCACACCAAGTCTTTAAAAAAAAAAACCAAACCGACTTTTCTTCCTTTTCTCCATTAGAGGTAAGTTCAAGGAAGCACAGTATGTAATTTGCTGGCTGCATTTAAGCAGTGCAAATACCTACCCCCTAACACTGGTAAAAGTTTTCTTAAAATGCTTGTTACCATTCTCTTTTTATCCCACTTGGATGATTATTTTATTAAACAATGATTTAATTCTCACTTTCAAAATCTTCACCTATGAAAGGAAGAGGGTGTCTTTAAATTAAATGTCTTCAGAAGCCAAAATATAAAAAGTTTGGGGATGAGGGGGACACATAGCTGCTGGGCAATTCTCCCTACCTGCTATCCACACCTGACATTTATTAGAGCCTTCAAGTCACTTGTGCAAAAAAATCTGCAGTTGTTCCTCTGTGCTTGTGGCTGACTTTCAATCAGTCCTATAGGCTTTTATTCCTGAAGTGAATCAATACAAAGAGAGTTATTTTCAAAAGGCCCAAGTCATCTGTACTCTATTTGCGTTTAGAACATTATTTCAGGTT
The DNA here is from genome assembly GCF_018691265.1 of Tyto alba. Lineage (NCBI taxonomy): Eukaryota > Metazoa > Chordata > Aves > Strigiformes > Tytonidae > Tyto > Tyto alba. The sequence goes on along the minus strand of NW_024881301.1, from coordinate 31,732,447 downwards.
CTTTCCCACAGAGCAAATATCACCAGCAGCAAGACCACATCTTTTCATATCTATACAGGGAAAAGGACAGTTTAGCACTTTTGGCAAAGATATAAAGGTATCATTGGCTTAGCTATTTGAAGATTTTTTTTCTTCATCTGTCTGAAAAAAATACAATAGAAGATGGGACTCATGCTCTTTGAATTTATGTAATGTTAGCCATTTCAGAACAGACTGCATGGTAACCCTTCAGAAGGATGGATTCTTTGAAATAACATAAGAAATACCTTGGCTTTCAAAAATTAACAGAATTTGCTTACTATAAACTCAAATTAGCTCAGTACAGTAGCAGATAATATAGCACAATGCCTAACATCTAGTGTTTTTACCACTTCTAAGTATGTGGATGTCTAGAGATTAGGGAATGGCAGAAAACATTTTTATTGAAACATCTGTCCAAATTTCAGAGATAATTTTAATGTTAATGACTGTTTATGCACTTAGGTGTTATTAGCATGGACATGTATCTAAGGTGGATTTTGAAACTGGTGATAATCCAAGGATCACTTACGAACACACTTTTATTACACTGCTGAGAACCTGACCTCACATAAAAAAAACTGTAAGCAAATTTTACTTATTTTCATTGATAATGTAATCTGTGAGGACTATTTATTGCATCAGACATAATTCATATAGTAACATATATGTAACATGTAAATAGCTGACAAAGCATAAACCTCCTATGAGCAAATAAAAACCTTAAGATCATACCAGTTTTGTTATTAAAGTGCATGATTTTTCTAAGTTGTCATCACAGCATTTACTCCAATTACCACATTTTCTGTGGTGTAAATGAGAACTGAATTGGTACAGCATTTTCTCTTATTTTGTGAGGATAGCTCTTAATGTGTTTTCTCAGTCCAAGTAACATTGATTTGGATTAGTGAAGACTGGAGATGAATGAAAATGAGGTAGAAGTAGGAAAAGAATTGTAGGATTCAGCACTTTATATTAACATATAAAGTTCACTTGAAAATTCCATTACATGCAGTTTAATAATAGTTTCAAGTGAGATGTTTTGAATTGAGGATGGAAACTACAAAGGCTTTTCACAGCCACCATCATCTGAGATTTCAGATTGCCACATATATACTCCAGAGTATCTTCTTGTAGGTAAAGAAGTGAATACAGCTGTGGTGCTGGAATACTAGAGCAGAGGTATAGCAATCATGTGCCAAAGTCACAGAAGTACGGGAGTTAAGTCTTGGTCTGTGGGAGATCCCTGAGGTCCATCCAGCAGCTAAAGTACACAACAAGTGACAGTGACATTCTGGGATGTGCTGGAATGGTACATAATAACTTTCTATTCAGTTTGAGCAACATACAGGTTTTATTTCGTTTAAGTCTGTTGAAGAAAAGTGCTACAAAATATATGACCAACAGAACTGGGTTCCAGACAAACCAGCATATATTTTCAATTGCCCAGTCCTGCATTTTAATCTGGTGACAGTTCCATTTTACACTACTGTTTAATTCTACACTAATTTTAAATGTAGAAGTAATTCTCCTAGATTTAACTGCTGACATTACAAAGCCAGAGATTTCCCGTGTGGAGTTTAAATTCTACAATACATCTTGAAGACAGAAAATAAGTGAAAGTGTGGTAAAACTGTATGCCTGCTCTGGCTGTGGCATTCAGAAATGTTTTAATACTTACATTGTAGATATAGCAACAGGAAGATCTTCTACAGACGGATATCTGCTAATCCTTGTTTATGCCTCCTCAAATTGCAAGGGCAAATGAGTACCTCAGTTTTATAGTAAAAGTACTAAGAAACTAAGTGAATAATTTCATCACTGTTACTGGGTTAAGAATACAATATACAGCACACTTCAGAGTTCATATTAACTGCAAGCTAATTCTTCCAACATTTATTTGTTTATAATGCAAACAAAGCCTAGATAAATGTTAGGAAAAATTAAAGCTCCTGTTAAATTGTTGTGGTCTACCGGCTTTTCAGAATCATGACTCACAATGGCATATTAACTCTCTGAATTGCTTCATTCTGAGAGTATAATTAATTTTCTTTCATGTGTGGAATGTAGGACTTGCTTGAGCTTGTAGTGAACATATATTTTTTAATTGGTTTAGTGTTGCCAAAACATGAGAAAATATACAGCAGCCTGAGGAGTCATGTGACAGAAATCTTCCTGCTCCATTTGCTTTATCAGACATGTATCAATTATTTACCAGGCAGAAGGTGCAATATCACTTAGGGTCGTTGAATCTATGGAAAATTGCAGCTGACATTTCTGGAACAAAATGGTATTGCAAGAGCTTCCTGGTATTCATTTATCAAAGATAAGTCACTGAGTAACCTCCAAGTTAGCACAAAGAAGGCCACTTTGGACAAATGAGGTACCGCACTTTTGCCTGCTTGCAGAAAACGTACTCTGAGACATGAACACTAGGGTAACATTCAGAAATCCGTAAAAAGTATCAGAATAATTCTAAAAATAAAAGAATGCCATTGCTATAGTTATGGCTGTAGGACATTTTCTGGTATCTTAATGGTAAGCCTTTCACCGCCAAAATTTTAGCTTTGATTAGTTGGAGGCTAAGATGACTTCTATTAATCTGAAGTGGTGTAGTCACCCTCTCTCACTTCAATGTGCATTTTTTTATTTCACAGGGAAAAAGCCTGCTCTGATGTTCCCTGTCGTCTGAGAAAATTCTCTCATTTTCACAGAGATGCACAAAACACAAGCCAGGTCCAAACCTGGTTCATTGGGCTTAGCTGGTCAGAGGTTGTAAAAGTCAGTCCAAAAAATCTCAGAATATAGCTTGAGAAGGCTAACAGCACCCTCCCCTCCCACACTCTGCACCCACTAAGCAGAGTGTAGGATGGAAGCTCTCAGCAGTACAAGTTAAATGGGCACACCCTGCTCTCACCTAGTCTGGTGCACAGAGGAACTGCTTGCACTGGAAACAGTAGAGGTTTTTTCAGATTCAACACCTGAAAGTGGAATTTGTGCATATAGTGTATATATGCAGGAAGAAATGTTTCAGACTGTGAAAATGCAAGATTAACAATTCTGTTTGCCTGAGAATCCACCTGGGCATAGGAACATGGCCAGAAACCAAAGGCTATGCTAGTTTTCCATCAACAGCACCAGCCTTCAGAAGCAAAAGACAAGCCTGGTCCAGCTGAAACATTCCTTTGTGACTGAAATAGACTCTAATAGCATTAAGACTAAGTGTCCAAGGGGACTGACAGAGTTTGGTGCTGCAGGACTGAAGATGAAAGCAGAGTTTTGACCCACCTCATCTTAGGCAAGCTAAGCGGGGCCCTAATTCTTCATCTGTATTTGTTCAGGTAAGCTTACCTGCTCCTGAGGAGCCCTGCTGAACAATATAGCTATGTTGTTCACTTACCTGGGTAAATATATGGTGTGGAAGGATTCTTGTGGTTTGGTGCAGAGAAGTGAAGAACATTTTGGGTTCCATTAAGCAGCTCCCCCCTCCAGCTCGTATACCGTGCCCTGCCAAAGCAGTAACAGACAGAAGAAATAACAGTGGGCCTCACATGTTGGTCATTACACTGGAGTCTATCAAACGGATGAGGTTTAAATGTTAGAGATATTATGTCATGTTAGGCTCCATCTGGTCTAGAAGACATGCTAACCATTTGCCTTGAAGAATTTAATAAAATGGCACAGGACTAACTTCTGCTGATATTGAAGCTAGCCCAAGCAGATGTTGTAGAGTTATGCTGAAACTGTGCAGAAATGCTCTGGTTGGCAGTCTTGGGACAAAATTTGGACAAACCAGTAAGGATTGTCTGCCCAGTATAATATCAGAAATCTGTTGCCATATGTTATAAACTACTGAAGGCTACGTGCTGATGTAAGTTGAAACTTTTGTTCAACTGTTGATGCAGCAGAGAATATATATTAAAATTATGGAATTAACATGTGGTCATTTTACATACAACCATATGATTATAGTTCATCTTTCTTGGCAACTAAGTACTTGGGATACAAAAGTATTTTGTTGCCAAGGCAGATTCAGCATGCTGCTACACACTTTTAACTAATTTTTTAAAAATCAAGATGTGTTAGAAGTACTAGCAGAAGGAACCACTGTTAGTAAGACACTAAGGTACTGAGCATGCTGCATTACTGCTGTGACATATGTTTACACAACCAAGGCCTGGAGAGTATTGTCTGGGAATTGCCACAATACTATTTTGGTATTTTTCCTGTTTGAGGTCCAATACCAAGATGAATGTTTTTTTTTCTTCTCCTGCATTCTAGACCCAGCTAGCAAAAACTGGTAACTGAGACAGTCTGGACCATCCTTATAGCAATTGTCTTCTACACACTTATTGTTCCCTGATATACAAAATTTGATTTCATACAACTATTAATGCACTCCTATTTAGCTCAGTGGAGCAGTATAAATGCATGAGCTGATCTCAACCATTAGCATTTGAAATTGCAAGTTATTAAATAAGGTCATGGAAAGTGTGAGGGTTTTTTTAAGTGTCTGTGTGTGTATATATATATATGTATAAAAGCACACAGTCTTAGTAAAATTTGTCTTACTACAGTGTGTTGCATAAAGAGATGAAGGATGGGATTAAATACATGGTCCTCCCCTCAAGCTTACTCCAACCAAGTTGTAATAAAATCACCTTCCTGTTAAAATAGCACAGCTGGCTTCCAGCTAAGCTCCAGTAATGTATGAAACGACTCTGTTGTGTTACACCTGGAAGCAATATGCTGCCATAGCAAATATGAGGTTTGTACAGCAGATTACTAGCATAAAGCACTGAGAGTATAGCTGCTACTTAAGGGAAGGCAAGTCAGGAACCAACAGGCACCTCACAGCCTGTCCCACCACTCCAGCCAGGTATGCAAGACAGACCGTGAAACAACAGACAGGTCGAACCACAAGCCTAGATTATAAGAAAATACCAGAGTGATGAAACCAGTGTGAGATCCAGCCTCCAAATAAAAGCACAGGTCTAGGTGAGGTCCAAGCAGAACTATAGGTACAAGCTGAGATTGAAGCAGCAAGTTGATGCCCACACCAGGACCAAGGTACACCATGGCCAGGTAGGGGCTACAGCTGAAATAAAACCCAGCCATCATCTAATACAGCTCAGGCAAGAAGTGAGGCTTCCTAGTGGAGGTTAAATAGAGCTCCTGGGACTGTGTGTGTGTGGGGAAGGCTCCAGGTGAGTCTGCTTGGGGCCACCTGGGTTTGTTTATTAGTGCCCCATGGCCCTGACAGGTATCAGCTGGTTATGTGGAATGAGGAAATCCTCTGAGCTACAGTCCTGTGCCAGCTGGAGTTTTCTTGTCCTCTTGTTTTTGCTTGCCAGGTGTGTATGGCTATGGCTAGTCATCTAGCAGCTTTTAGCTAGAAGCTCTAAGCAAATGTGGTAGCACAGGCTGAGGGGAGTTATGTGTTGAGTCTGCAGATCTGCAAGCTGCAGTGGAGGGATGGCTACATGGTAATTACAAGTACATCTCTTTTTAGTATCTGTGGTCTTTACAACAGTAGAAACTTAGCAGGTGCATGCTTATATTTCTGCTGTTATTAGTGTATATACCTGCTCAACTCATGATACTTCCCTCAAACAATTATTTTGTAACAAAAGAATTTCCAAGTGTCTAGAAAATAATGAAGATTACATAATCATCATAACTTATTAAACTGTAAATCTGGGGCAGCACTTACTTCTTTGCTTTTGTCTCTGAGAGTGAAAAAGAAAACAACGGCATGAGAAGCAAGGCCTAGCAGGTGGGGCTCAGGCCGGACACACCGCACTGTCCCGGCCTGGGCACCGGTGGAGCCCTGGGGGTGCTGACAGGCCTCCCCTCCTCCCCTGGCCTGTGCCGTGCCGTCCCTAGAGCCTGTTACCGGGGCGGGGTAAACGGCGGCACCCAGGGGCACCCCCTCAGCCCTTCACGGCCCTGCCCGGCCCCACTCCAGCGCTGTCCGGGGCCGAGAGACCAGCCCCGCGGCCAGGGCCGGCCCGGGCGGGGGCTGCCCGCTCCCGGCTGGGGCGGTGGGAGAGGCCGGGCCCGGTTCGGGGCAGCGCCTTGGCCTGGCGGGGCCGCGTCCAGGCTCATGCTACAGGTGTGACTCAAAAATAATGCTCTGCCTTTTGTTTTTGTTAGATTTTTCCATATTTTTCTTTTTTTTTTTTTTTTTTTAACTTTAATTTTTTTTTTTTTTTTGGTAAGGAAATCCTTACAGTTTTTCATAGCAAATAATTTTACCTCATAACTCCTTGGTTTGAGCACTGTATCGCTGTTATATTACATGGTTGAAGAGTTCTGCTTACATGGTAACAGCAAAGCTTAAGTAGTTCTATTAAAAAAACAAGTACTTTAAAAAAAAAAAAAAAAAAAAACAAAAACAAACAACCAAACATAACTTTTTGGTATAAACCTCAAAGCTGTTGCTCCAAATGGTGAGGTGCAACAGTTTTGTTTTTTTTTTTTTCAAAAATGAACCTGCCCAACCAACAGTTTTGATAAATAAAAAGTTATTGTATGGAGTTGTTTAAGAGCTTTCAGTAAATTAGGCCCAGAAAGAAACAAATGTTGGATTGAAAGTATCTCAACTTATATACTGTTAATGAAAAATTGATTTTTTTTTAATGCATTCATGCTTTTGTTGTGAGAAAATGGAAGTTTTCCCTGTATGATATGAAATACTGGCTTTATTTCAGTGTTAACCTTCTCATTGTTTTATCTTTAAAGGTAAAAAAAAGGCCAAAACTTGGGATTCCTTCTCCAAAACAATTGACTCCACTTTCTCCTTTTTAATGCTTGCCTATACCATATAATTATCATTCAGTACTTACTTGTTTCTGTCTCACTAACCATTTTGCAGGAGCAGATTTTCACAGAGCAGGGGGTGGGATGGAAATGCTGTTGCTTTCCTTCTGGGTGCCAGCTGAATCGTTGTTGTGTTGGTCTGCTGCCTTTAGCGACAGATTCTTGAGGGCCCCTGATCATAGGCACAACCTCACTAACCCTTGACTGATGGGCTTGCCATTTGTCAGAACAGTACTCACCTCCTGCTAATGTTCTCTGTGCACGCTGGTGATCAAGAAGATTTTGAACGAAAAACCTGCATCTGGTGAATTCCAGAAGCAATTTTCACAGCTGGCTGATAGCTTGCTAATTTGCAAGGCAGAAAAGGCGGGGGGGGGGGGGGGGGGGGGGGAACCCAAACCACACCACAAAACCCACCCAGCTGCAATGCAAACAAACTGTAGTTTAGAGAATCCGTAATTGGAGATGTGCAAAATATGTGTTTCTCCATAATACTGGTAAAATGGTAACCTTAAAGATACTCTGGGAAGCAGATGTGGATGTGAAGGGTGCAATGAATGCTGTATTGCTGTCACTGTTTTTTGTTCAGTCATATGCTTAACCCTCCACCCTTTCCCACCAACCATGGAATTACCAAGCAGATTTCTCATTAAACTCAGTGAGTCTTGATAAATATACTTCTCTGTCAGCTTCAAGTATGCTGAAATATAACCTGTGGAATGATAGGTGTTTGGCAATCCAAAAATGGTAGTAGTTTTCTTATATGTAATACTAAACAACAACAGAAATACAGAAACTAATAAATACCAGAGAAATTCTAATTTTCTCTTACCTCATAGGTTTGCAGGTGTTATTTTTTTAAAGTATCAGATCATACACTGCATCATCTGTTAGGACTCCTACTCCACAGCCTTGAGGTCTTCTCCCTTGAAAGTGACATCTGGCTGGAGATCCTCATCTGTGGTTGAAAGTCTGTTGTTAAAGTTTATTGTGACACAAAAATGGAGGTAAGATTTCGAGCATGCAAGAGGGGATATATATGAATGAATGTCCCAATACAGAGGATACCAAATTGAGAGAGGCTTCTAGTGCACCACTGTCTGCTCCCAACAGTATGTTTTTTCTAACAACTCTTCCACTCCAAGTGCATGACTCCTTCGTGACCTCCACTGTAGCTATATGCTTTTGGGATTGTGCGATAGGCTTCCCACGTAGCCCAAAGACTGGAGATTAGTTTGTCTTGTCAAAAGCCACAGGGAGGCTTTAAGTCTCTAAAGCTAGGTTTTACTTGAATGCAAACTAAGATAAAACTGAAAATGCAGAAACACAGTTCTGCAGGGCAAGGCAGTCAAATAAAAAGGGGTTTTAAATAACCTGCCTTCCTACCTCCTGCCTCTATGTCAGATTTGCAGGATGGATCCTTTCTCTCAGACTTGTGATATGTCTGGTAATTTTTAAAAAAAGAATAAACACAACTCAGGTCTCCAGGAAAATGTCTTCTCCATCACTTCTAAGGTATAGCTCTGTTTCCCTGATGCTCAGAAGCTACTTGGTCTCTGCTTATGCTGCAGGTGTCTGACCTGTTTGTCAAAAGCTGGGGTTTGAGCTCTGTCCTTCTCTCACAAAGGCTCCTTGAGCTGTATATGATCAGTTAAACTCGGAGGTGCAATCTCCTATATTCCTTTTTACACAAAGCACAGCAAGTGTGCGCAAAGCAGTTAGATAATCTTCCTCACTGCCTGGGCACCCTTTCTAAAGAAGATTTAACTTGTGATTTATTTTTTTTTTTTTTAGTGATACATAAAGAAACCCTGTCTGATTTGAAACTGTTATTTAAATGATTCTGGAAAGAAAAAAGAAGGAAAAATCTGAAAACTCTTGTCAACTGGCCCGTTCAGGTTTTGTCTGAACAGGAGTATACAGTTTTTTCGTTTTTAACAAAATGTATTTGTTTGGTCTTGTTGGCTAAGCAGACTGACTAAAAGTGGCATTTATTTTTAATGACCATGAGATGCACTTCAGTATTTGTAGTAGCAAAGAGAAATTCTCCATTTAGAGTTGGTTTTCTCTGGTGAGAAAATATTATTACATTAAGCAGTCCTGTAAACAGAGCTTGCTGCTACTGACAATTTGTAATTTTCCGTATGTCTTCCCTCTTTACAGGTGTCCCGTGTTTTTTAACTTGTTTAGGGCAAACCCTTCTCATTTGTTGTGTAAGTCCATGCTAATGTTGTAACTAACTAGTTGAATAAGACATACACAGATGCAGTAGTTTGCCTAGTTGCAAAGGGATGGTGACTACATTATCTTCTTTAAATATGGCGTGAAACCAAGACAAGGCTCTTGCCAGTGCTGTCTGTTACTTATGTAGCATGCAGAGTCTCCAGTAGTAGACAGAGCTTGACTCATACATACAAGAGTTATTTCTTCTCTGGCTAGTATGACACTTACTCATAGCCATATTTTAGAACAAAACCTAATTTTGGGACAAGTTTTGACACAGAAGCACAGCTGTGGTCATGGGTTGAAATTTCAGATATCCTCAGTGTATTCTCTGGAGACTGCTTTGTGGTGTTATTAAATCTCAGGAATTATTTTTTCCCACTCCAAAGTGGTGTCCATGTCTGTCTCTGTCTACCCACCCTTGCAAGGATGAAGCATGTCTTACAGTCTATTAAAGGTGAAATGGAAACAAAAGAAAGAATTAGAAAAGAAAGAGGGACATTTGATAATGCCTTTGATGTAAATAATACTGCCTTTGACACTGATTTTGTGAGTCATTGTTCCAGGCAATATCCTGGCTCATCTTTCATGAGTAAATCCTCCTCTGCTATTATTAACAGTGGTTTCCTTTCTCACTGCAGAGTGTTTTAACAGCAAGACTTTCTGAATTGCAATAGCAAAACATTTACAAAAGCAGTGTATCTGAATTTTGTTCTGTACCCAGTCACACGTATGATGTGAGATGCCTGGTAAGTATATGAATTAATGCTCCCTGCAACAGTGTTCTTGTGCTCCTTTGTTTCAGAGGCAGCAGTGCTGAGCCAGTAAAACTGAGCAAAGCTGTTGGCTTTGTTTTCTGCCATTTAATTTCCTGTAGTTGAGACTATCATCATCAAATCTTGAAGGCAAAATGCTGCCCTGTAAATGATAAATTGGGAACTGCTACACTAAGATCTCATGATGTGTTTTGCTTTTTTTTTTTTTTCCCAAATCACTCATGTTGTGGATGGAAAAATTCATAGCAGCTTTTTTTAGAGGGAAACAAATGTTTGGAATACAGTGGAACAGTCTGCTTAGTCCTGTAGCAAAATACAGATCTACTACCCTTTTAAGAAGGTAGCTCAATAGTTGTTTTGTGTTTATGTTATCATTTTAAGGAACTTCTGAATTGTCCTAACAGCCAAAAACGTGCAAATGCCTTTTGATTATTTGCATATATTTACAACTTCTCTCATGCACTCTACTTTGACTCAAACACTGTCATTAGACACCTCCAAGAAATGGTCTGCATGCATGACTGTTGTCTCTGGGTGACAGTTACAGCCAAGAGTAAGGTAAATGTAAGCTGGCTGTCACATAACAGGTAATTGTTGTTCAGAAAATCTGTGGAGAGTCTGACCAAGCTTCCAAATTTGATAAATAACATAGGTTAATCATTGCTTCACCTTAGTTCAAATATATTTATTTTTATTTATGTGGTAGTCAATGTGGAAAATGCCCTACTTCAAATTAAGTATGAAACTTAAGTTTTCCAGGAAAACCAAATTTCATTTATACTTCAGAATTATTACAGTATGCTCAGTGGATTTTGAATTGAAGGCTGGTCTTAATTTGACTGCAAAAACCTTTGTCCAAAAATGCTTAATATTTTTTTTTTTTTTTGTAGCAAAAAAGTATGGAAAATATATTTTTGAAGCATGAATGCTCAAAGGAGGAAGAAAACTTTTAATTAGGTGCACACTATAGAAGTTTACAAGTAGGACTCTGGTGGCTAGTTTTGCAAATCACCTTACTCTTAAATTGGTCAGAGTCTTGAAACTTACAGCTTGATCTTAAATTGCTAGGCAAAAGTCAGGTGTATAGTTTGATCTGTGTTGGACTTATTTAATATGCAAGTCAGATGGTAGTTTCATTACTCCCATATGAATAAGCTGAGTGACTGAGTAATGCAGCATGAATTTCAAACTGTTATTACAAATGCATTTGAATAATTTGCAAATTATTGTGAGCTAGTCAATTTAAGGAATTTTTTGGAAAAGTTGATATTACTTTATTATATCCTTTAGAACCTTCTATAAAGAAGGGCAAGCTAAGACTTGAAAATGCAGTAACGGAAAAGATACCATGCTGTGGGACTCAACTTTTGTGCCCCTCATGAATTTGTGTTACTAACATTAGATGTCAGGAATGATAGTAAGCTGAGAGGCTATGTTATGAGAAAATACTCACATGAGGTTAATCATCTGGCTTACTATAGGAAATGTATCAAATGAGAGAGTGATGGTAAGTTGCAGAGTTGAGTTGGAGTTTACCCCACAGGCAAGGCAAGTTTGGATATGCAAGGTTTTAATTTGAGATATTATTTTTTCTCACTTCAGCTCATCATGCTTTCAGGATCAAAATGGCAGGAAGACTTTTGAGTCATGAAATAGCAATGCACAATGCATGCAGACATCTGATGTATTAAAGTCCAGCACTTACGACTCATCATGAAGGGATGAGGAAGCTACACAGCCCCTTCCTTAGGATTATTTTATATAATAAATTAGGAAAGCATGCATATTTCTTCAAACAGAAGTTTCCTTTCCTTTGCTCTTGGCAGTCTGGTGTTAGGAAGGGATGTGGCGTAGCATACTCCAAGGGATTCAGTGTTGCCTCTCCCCAGCTTGCTCCTATTCTGCAAACATACTACCTCTCTGCTGGCTCTCACCCAAGTCCTGGGTCTGCTAGCATGACTTGGTATTGCCTGACTGAAAGAAGGATGTAGCAGAGGTAAATCAGGGAGAGAAGAGCAGCTAAATTGGTTAAGAGCGTGGAACAGCAGTGTTACGAGAAAAGGACAAGAACACTCTGTTTAGAGCAGAGGCCTGAGGAGGGACCACATGGCTGAGGCTCAAAAGCCACGAGGGCAATGGTGAATGCTGAACTGCTGTTGACCAAATCCCACAATACTGCAACCAGGGCCCACCTGAGGAAACTAGCAGATCAGTTCAGGATGGATAAGAGATACTGTCCTCATCAATCAGTGAGCTTTGGGAACTTCATGTGACAGGAGGATAAGGAGGCAGGTTGTATAGTCAGGATAAAAAAAAAAAAAGGGATAGATATTCACATGCAAACCTCACGTAATAAACAAACAAATCCCAAACCTACACTGTGGGTGCTAGGAAAGCATGGAGGGGATAGGCAACAGAGAGTGGGCAGGCTCACATGCCTTCAGTGAATAGCATCTGTTGTTGCCACTACTGAAGACTGAGTACTGGGTAGGATGGGCCATTGGCCTGATCCAGTAGACCATTTCTAATGTTCCCTATCTTAAATCTCCAGATTGTTCTAATAAACAGGTGTATGTTAATGAATGCTTGTCCTTTACAGAAAGCTTTATTTTTTCCTCTTTTTTTTTTTTTTTTTAATGTACACAAGAGACTGATCAGTGTAAAATGAATCCGGCTGTGACTTTTTTAAAGAAGGTTAAATTGTCTGGAAAAGACTTTGTGTTTGAAATATGTCACAGTAGAGCAATAGAAAGAAAGCATAGTTCATTGTCTCTGGATCTGTTCAGAACCTTTGATATTTTTTTTTTTCTTTAGCTGTCTCTTCTGGGGTACATATCTTATGTTATACCTTTGTACTTTCCCCAATATCTGGAGTCATCCAAGTAAGTTATATCATGTAAACACTGGCACATCTAAATCATCATCTTCTGTACTATTTGGGACTTACTCTTCTGGAATGAAAATTACGGGTTTGACAGATATGTCAAATAGGGAAAGACTAGGTATTCTACTGTGGATTAATGTGCAGGAGTTTCTACACATACATGGTTAGATGGCCATAGTTGCCACATGACTTCTCAAAAATGATTCCTTCTCTTGCATCTTTTGTCTAATTTCAGATAACTCAAGAATATATCTGTCATGGTTTGAGCCTGGTCGGCAGCCAACCACCACGCAGCCACTCTCTCTCTCTTCTGGCAATAAGAAGGGACAGAGAGCCAGGCTTGGGGTTTGAGATAGGACTGGGAGGGGCAGATCACCCATTATGGTCATGAGTAAAAGGCAGACTCGTTAGGGGAAGAAAAAAAGAACATACATTTATTACAGACACTAACAACACCTAACAGAGTAGGACAGTGAGAAGCATTGCCACATCTTGAGAACACCTTCCCCCCAGCCCTCCCTTCTTCCTGGGCTCAGCTCTGCTCCCGATATCTCTACCTCCTCCTCCAGTGGTGCAGGGGCAGGGAATGGGGGGTGCAGTCAGTGCTGCCACTTTCTCCATCTTTGGTGGGGGGAGCTTCTGAAACTTGTTCCCTCTGCTCCATCGTGGTCCCCCTCTCACAGGAGACAGTCCTCCACAAACTTTCTCTAACATGAGTCCCTCCCACGAGCCACAGCATTCCCCACACTGCTCCGTCATGGGTCACTAACTTTCTCCAACTGGAGTCCCTCCCACGGGCTGCAGCCCTTCCTGAGCTGCTCTGGAGTGGGACACCCCTGCATGCTGCAATCCTCCCAGTGCTGAATTACAGCAGCGGGGCTGCTTTTTCGCACAAGACCCCAGCCTTCTTTGGGAACAGCACCTTGATCATGAAGGCGGAAGCCACAGGCCATAAATCAGTGTCTGCTCCACCGTAGACCTCCATGAGTGGCGGGGGGGGCCACCCTGCCGTCTCACCACAGGATACAGGGGGGTTTCTGCTCTAGCACACTCCCCCCTCCTTTCTTCCTCCGTTCTTCCACTGACCTTGGTGTTCATGCAGCTGCAGCAACTCCTCCTCACAAGTCCCACTGCTCCTCACCCCGTCCCTTCTTAAATACGTTATCGCAGAGGCGCAGCTGATTGGCTCAGTTTTGGTGCAGAGGTGGATCTGACTTGGAGCTGGGGGAGCTTCGAGAAGCTTCTCACAGGGGGCTGCCCCTATAGACCCCTCCCCTGCCACCAAAAAACTCCATCACTCACTCAACCCACGACAATATCTGTGCACAGAATATTAGAAAATGATTAACAGTTCCATGTGCTTTCATCACAAGGCTATTATTTTCAGTGCTCTGCTTGCACAAAGTACTGGCAGCTGTGTCCTATTCTTTTATGAAGCAGCAATGCAGTGTCTGGTCATTATACCATCTTAATGTGTTAAATTATACCAATATCGTAAAGCAATAGCAATTTAAAAAAAAAATAATAAACTGCTCAGTTAAAAAAATAAAACCCTTGACAACTCCCCAAATCTCTCAAAGGAAGAAACAGATGTTGAACTGAAACCAGGAGCCTTTTATAATTTGGTCAAACATTCATTTCCCAAGTCCTATTTAAAATTTCAGCTTTCTCATCAAAAGGAGGGGGAAGGCAGCAGACTGATTCATATCCTATCTTTTTCTTCCTAAACTTTTCTAATGCTGCAATTGTAGGAGTTTATGCTGCACAGGAGTCCGGAGTGACAACTGATTCACATGGACAGTCATACTTTCACTGTTTGGTAAGTTCATCCACACTGTCTAATACGAGAAGCAGATAGATTCCACTCTGAGAAGTGTCAACTGGCTACCCCAGGAGGGAAATTGAAGTTTAAATGGGAGAGGGTGGCTTGTTGTCAAGTCTCAGGTTGTCCTTCATTTGCCCAGCAGTTCTGACCCCATTGTCCTGCCCTCTTCCAGGCCCCTGAGCTTTTGTCCTCAACTTCTGTGCCGTCCTCTTCTCCAAAGGGTCTTTAGCCTCATTAGAAATAACATGATCAGATAATGTGACTGGAATACCTGAATATGGTTAGGAATTACCTTAAACTTGCACTTCTGTGAGCCAGCTGCACGTGCTGCATGCTTCTGTGATGGAATGACATTACTGTGTTTGCCTTTCTGACATGGAACAGGGAAACATGGAAGACTGCAGGAGGGACTCGTGCTTGTGCCAGTGAAGGTGGTGTAGTTTATGGGCACAGTAGTCATTTACCTCTGAACAATGAATGCATTTGTGTTCTGCAGTGCCAAATTCTGCTGAAATTAATATCACAGGTACTTGGCTGGTTGAAGCTATTGCACCTACATGGATGGAAATTCAACTTCTGTCAGAAGGAACTATTCAAAGAGTTGAGAAGTCTCCAGTTATACTGATTCTACCTAACCTAGTCCTTAGATCAGCTGGAAACCAATTCTTCACTTTTAAAGTAACAAGACAAGAAAGTCAAGGTCTCAGGGAAAGAAAAGCTTTCAAACAACAGCTGACTGCTGTCAGCTTATCAAGTAATAAGGAGAGGAAAAAAAAAAGCTAGTATTACAAGCACAGGAGTGTGTGTATGTGTGTGTGTGAGAGAGAGAGAGAGAGAGAGAATTCATATTACTTTTCCCAATGCTGACGAGTAAATAGTGATTTTTTTTTTTTAATTTTGTTTTTTTTTTTTTTTTTTCAGTGTGTGGGTTACTCCTTAAAGATGTCTGAATGCTTCTTTTTGACTAAGTTACTAAAATTACAGTATAAAATTTAGACAAACCTATGTCAGGTGCAAAATGTATCACTAGTCATCTAACAAACAGAAGAAAATTGTTCTTATGAAGAAGATTTCAATTAGACTTTTTAATCATAAAATTAGTCCAAAAAGTTGATCATCTAAAATGGTACTTGGAATGACAACATGCAATAATTAGGAATGTTGTTATTAGGCAAAGCAACAGCATTGCATGGTTTACATTTCTGGCAGATTTGATATATCACTTGGATTCAAGGAAATTGGAGTGAAAGAAAAGCTAGTAGCTAACTGCTCTCAGAAGTACTGAAGAGGTGCAGTGTAAAGCAAGTAGAAAAGATCTGGTAACTTCTCTGCAGGTGGGTCAGCTCTGCAGGGTACTGTATAAAAAAATCTGCAAGAGAACGTGGTTTGGTATCCACAGCATTAGTGAATACGGTCATATAAATGAAGAGTATGTGCTGGAATATTTACTTTAAATTCATTCTTAGTCTTCTACAATAAGGACTAAAATTGTACCATGAATCTGAAATAGAAATAAATTTGAAACTCCATGTTTTCATTATTAAGTATTGATAAATGCTAAAAGAGCAAAGAGAAACCGATTTGTGAAAATTAGTTTCCTGAATCAATGTTTTGTATCATATATACGAATTCAGTGGAATGAAACACCACTTATATTTTTAGAGGTCTATAAAGGACTGCTTGGAACATCATGGACATGCAGTAACTATTTTCCGCTTGCCCTGTTGAGGAACAGGATTACTGAAGAAAGTAAAGCAAATAAGAATAGAGTCAGTAATCAGAAGCTAAGTATAACCTAGACCACTTGCAGACTTTGAGGTGACAGAATTCAAGGCATCATCTTCTGTGGTGTGGTATCAACTCACATTGAGCTGGGCGATGCAGGCCAGTACTTCTATCCCTTCATTCACTAATGTGATTTCTAATGGAGTTCCTCAGAAAGGACCAGTAACACTGACACTGCTTCAGTACTTATTTAAAGGAGATGACTTAACTGTATTCAAATTCAGGCTGCACATTGCTGAAAGAAAAACTTTTGTTTATTTTGCAGCATTTTATGTAGGCTGTTTGCATGGGTTTAATTGCTGTAAGAATTTTAGAGCTTTGTTTTATGGCTACTTGGAATGCTGAATTCCCCATGAATACAAATTACAACAATTATTTACAGGTAGCCTCTAGTACCAACATTAGCCTTATTCATCTTGTAATTAAATATGTTTGCAGGCCTAGGCTTTCTGGACCGATGCACTCTACCAGAGGACAGTTTCAGTGTAGCTCTTTTCTCTTGGTATGCTTTTAATACTAAGATCTTAGATTAGCCGAGGTTTATCCTCTTTGAGGAGCTACCAAGAAGGAGATTTTTTTTGCTATTGGAAAGAGTTGCTGTTATTTCCCTTCCACAGGAGGATCAACTTGTTGACTTCCTCCCTCAATCCCCCTGAGGATCTGTCTGGATTATCGTTAAGTGTCAGAACTGACCTAGTAATCTAGAAGGACATTTATTCCTCTTAGTAGCTTTTGCAAGTCAGCACCTTACACAGGCAAAGAAACTTTTGTGGCTAGGACAGCGCAGGATTGTCATAATCCTATTTTTTTTTATTAGCAAATATTTCTGAAAATAGATATTTTTGGATCTCTTCAAGAATGAAAAACAGTTTATTGCCTTATAGCATCAGTGAAATGCATTCCTTGAAATGAAAGTAGCATAGTACTTGTACTGTTTTTATAGACATGAAGTGACCATTCTCTATAAAGTATCTCCATCAGGGTGAGATGCAAGAGGACAAAAATCTGATCCCACACAGGGCAGGACACTTGGAACATGCAGTGTCTTACAAAAATGTGTATGGCTACTCTCTCATTAGTGCTATGTTTGGGAGGGAACCTTAAGATTTCTTCACAACACTGTTGGTTTGATTTGTAAGTGCTTTTCAGCATACCTACCTACCACCTTGAGTTTGAATCATTAATGAATGCTGCTCTTTATGATGTTATTTTGGTTTGCAGGTTCATAATTTTGAGATCTGTGTAAGAAGGTGGAATTACATTGCAAACCTTAGATGGACAACAAAGCTTTGTTTCATCAAATCATATTTAAATCTCGTTAAGATATAAAATAAATTTAGTTCATAGATTTACTTTTAAACAGTTTACTAAGATGAACTAAAGGCAGATGAGAAACAGGAGCTGGACAGTTTTTCCAAAGACTATATGCTGGGGGGGGGGGGGGGGGGCAGGGCAGGGTAGGGATATACTTTTGCAGTCATCCTGTCAGTCGTGTGTGTCTTTCAAGCTGTTGAGGAGTACTTTGGAAATCATATGAACATCAGTACTTTTGTCCACATCTGTAGATGTGGTGGCTTTTACCTGCCTGTGAGTGATTTAATATTGTAACAGTTCTCATGATGCAAACTTCTCAAGTAGGATTCTGCTTCTGCGCTTAAAAGACAACTGTTGGGTTGTAAGGTGCTTCTGTCTGAGTTTTCCTTGAAGATGGTGATTCTCAGCTGGAGCAAGTGGAAAAAAAATTTAATTGCAGTCATCATCCAAAACCAGATTGCTAATATGTCTCTGTGTGTTTGCAGAGAATTTTCACTGGTTCTTAGGGAAGGACAAGTTAATCTTTCATCCATTTACCTGCATACTGAAGATCTGTGCATAGTTGCAGAGGTGCTGTCACACCTTGTGTCTCCTGGTAATTCACAGTTACTTATAAGTGATTAAGAAATACTAGTTTAGCCCAGGAAACCTGGAGAGAAACCCACTGAAGAATATCTTCAACAACATAAGGGTTCATTCCAAATAATCCCAACTTCCAAGGGTTGTGTCAGCATCTCGTGTACATAGTTTGATGGGAGTGGCACACTGAGTATGATGACTGTACCTAATGTAGAGGTGTTGGTCAGATAACTACTAGTAATTCACTGTTCCTAGTCAGGAGTGTGAATGTCAGTGACGTCATTTGGAAAACCAGACTCAGTAGTGGGCAGAGAGAACAACCATCATCACCCGAAACTTTGCTAGAGGGTTCTGGCAACCAGTGGTACTCTCAAGCCAGACTCAGATCACATTTTGAGCTGCTGCAGCTGTCGGGCTGCCTCTTTTTGTTTGTTATACTATGTTGGTACCTAACTTAGGGCAGGTGGAGTCTGAAGCATGCAGTCAAGGTGATGCAAGACAGCATCAGGATGAACACGTGTTTTCTTTCATGGAACTATTAATCTCTTCTTTCCTGCTTGCTATAGTCCCCTTTGTACGCAGTTACAAATGCTGTGTGATGCTCAGACCGTTTGTTGTGTGGGATGGAGGGATGTTCTTTTCTCTTCGGGTTGTGATCAGAGGAGAAAGTGTGAAATGAATGGAGATTATTTTTTTTTTTTTTTTAGAGGATTAGGAGTGAAATGGGAAAGTCAAAATGTTTGCCTTTCCTGGAATAGAAAAAAGTGAGAAGACTGAAAAGAGCTAGTCCCAGGGGAAGAGGGATTAGGCTGTAGATACTTTAATTGGCAGGGTTGTTCCTGAGCCTCTGCACTGTGAAATGCATAAAGGTGGCTCTGAGTGGAGTGGCAAGCCCTCCTCAGCAGGGTCATAAAATCATCCAGGACATCTGAAGCATGGCTTCATGCAGTGCCCTCCGAAGCTAAAATGAGGAAAGGTGCCATGTATTTATGTATTTATTGGATTTATTGGCTTCTCCTTGGGGTATGTGAGTGCCTGTTTTCAGGACGTACCAGGACAAAGCATTCAGAAAGGAAGCAGACTCGTAGGAAGCTCTTAAACTCATCTCTGCTGTCCAGTGTGCAGCTGCCTTACCCAGATGTATAGAACTCTGGCTGGCAGCTGACGGAGGAGATGAGTCATAGTGATGCCCAACAAATGGCACAGCTTTAATACTGTATGTGAAGAGCTTTTCACTATTTGTCCTTTGTATCTTCAGTGCCTAGCAAAGCCGGGCAGGAAGTAGACCGCAACAAAAAAAATTCTCATGCAGATGAATTGGGGTACCTGCCAGATGCATGCAGAGAGGTCATTGAGTGGCCATGAGTAGCTATAAAAGCTTGGTTTCCTGAAGCAATGGATATGGAGGCAGCCAGATCTGTCTGGTTACTTACCAGAGTGGCTTCTGCCTCCATGCTTTGAAATACAGTGCTGTTCTGCAGGCCAGATAACCGCTACTAGTGAGAGATTTTGTCCGCTTCTTGCTTCTGTGAGGAGATAAAGGTATCAAAGGTGAGTATTGTGTGCATAGCATTTTTTTCTTTTTTAATCATTTTCTCCAGGGAAAAGAAAAGTGGGGAAAAAAAAAAAAAAGCTTTTCAGTTCTTTAGAACCATGGAGTTGTATAGCAGTCTAATCTTCTGTTCGCTTTTGTCAGGATCATTTTATTTAATATTCAGGGCACAAGACTTTTTCATCAAGTATATTGGCATATTGATCAATGTCTGGAGTCAGGGGGCCAACTTTTACCTGTACAATGAATAAAACTGGAGGATGGCTCAGCAAAACAGATTCGTACTGGAATCTGTATGGGGGTTTTGTTTGAATGTGAACACATAGAAGCTTTAAAGTTACATTTACAATTTTATTTTTTTTTTCTTCATTCACCTGCAATGTGTATTACTCGTGACTGAATTCATAAGATACTTGGGTATCCTGGTACAACTGTATATAGGGACTGTTACTTTACATAACAATAAGGGGTTTTACCAATGACAAGTGCAGATTGGTCAAAAAAATGACAACACTCCAGCATAATCCTAGCCACCAACCTGTTTTAAAGTCCATGCTGCTTCAGAAGATACTTCCCTAAGCCTGTAACTAAAGGTACAGATCGGATTGTTTTGCTAGTTTAGATGTACATACACATTTAGTCTGCACATAGAGTACTCAAAGGTAGCAAAACTACTTTGTCAGTCTGTCATTTTGTTGACTTTATGATATTAGTAATTTCTCAGAATAATCCATCCATTTTGTATTTCATGTGTTTTATCTTTAAATGATACCTGTAATTTATGATGAATGAAGACTGTTTCACTGTATTACTGTAGTGCTTACCGATACTGTCCTAATCACAGTGTGATTCAGGAGTTTACTGAAAGTTTTTAGCTTGAAATGGGATCCTAGAATAACATACATACCTGCCAGCATAACAAGCCTCTATTCAAACTCTGTTCTAATCTCTAGCTAGATAAAAATATGCTATAGCCCAGCATTTTATTTTCAACAGAAGTTTTTAAAACAAATTTATAATCTCAAACTTTGTCTTGGATTTAAATAATTTATTCTACTATGTTAAATTATTTGAATCGGAGTCCATGGCTTCCACCAATAGGGGAAAAAAAAAAAAAAAGGAAACCCCAGAGCAATGAAATATCAGGTGTTTAGCAAATGAGATTAGTTTATCAGCCAACACTGTGTTACTCCCCTGCTAATGTAGATCACTTGCGTCTCCCAGGTACCGCTTCAAAGAGTTATCATATCTGGGAGAAAAAGTAATTGTTACAATACAATAGAAGACTCTGCTCAACAAACAAATGACTTAGCTCACGGGGGCCTGGTAATGAGAAAGCTTTACTTCCCTTCCATTCGCTTATCAATGAGATATGGTTCACTATAATGTTTAAATCCTTTTTGGGGAGAATGGCAATGAAACTGTGTTATTCCCAATATAAATGCTAAATTTGCCTTTTCAATTACAGGCTTGTTCTTTCCAGGTGGGAGCAATAGAGCAAAAATTATGATTAATGGGCTCACAACAATGCTGTACATAAAATATTCAGTCAAAACCTAAGAGGTGTATGTCTTAAAATGGTTCTGAGAAGCATGTCAATTACCAAAAAAATTTGGATACTTACCTTAACCCTTTGTACAATTTCTTAATGTATTTGAGTCAATTAGAAGTCTAGGTCCTGTTTTTGAAATAGTTAAAAAATCCTCTTTAAAAGTCAGTGGCAATTTCTAGCAATGACACTGCTATAAACTAAGGGGTTTTTATAAGCTGTATGGTTTTTATTTTGACTGTCTTCCTGTAAATATAATTTTACCTCAATCATGATTGTATGTCCCACCTAATCTAGGATAACTCCAGCTGAGACTTTGCCTGATGAAATGGTGTAAAAACAAAGAAATAAAATGGGAGAACTCCAGCTTTTTTTTCCCCTGGAAAATGTTGAAATAACTGCTACATTTCCTGTATTCTGAGGTAGTCTGGAATTTTATCTGTTTGAAGAACTAGAGAAAGCAATTATAGTCTTTGGCTGCAAATTTGGACTGAAGCTACAGACATGCACTAGAAACTGAACAGTTATTTGTCCCTCTTTATAAAACCAGAGCCTCTCTGTAAAGCTGCATTGATCTAAAAAGACTGTTACTTACCTCATGCTTTCTCACCTAAACTCCTGTCTCCCTGCTTCCTACCTGCAATCTTTCTTCCTTGCAAAAACCTGAAATTGTGAAAGCTGTGTGTAACAAAATGCACAGTTGCTGTTTCAGTCGGGAGCTGCTTTCACTTCTAGACAGAGAGGGTTAAATGTGAGTCTTCCTGGCAGGGCACCGTGCAGGGTTGATTGGACGAGGGATCGTCAGTGAACACTCTTCTGAACATGTAATTAGAGGAGTCCTGCACTTGTTCTGCCAAGTCCTGAGGACAGTTGTTGAAGATGCTGTTTCTGTCTCATTCTCTCAGTGCTTTACAAGTGAACCCAAACTAGATCTGTCAAGGTCTTACTGCTTTTTGGATCTGGCTCATGTCTTCTCAACAGTACAGGCAAAACTGAATGTTGCCATCTCAAAGATGAACGGCTACAGGCATATGACTCCTGCTTCATGAAGGGCGATGATTGGGAAAAGGAATGGATTACGTAGGGAGACATAGGGGAAAGCCCTAATTTTTGGGTTTTCTGCAATCACATAAATGGGAGAGTGGCAAGTGAAAACTATTGATCTTGGAAGGGATAATGCCCTTTATCAATGCAACTTTCTGAATTGTGTCCTAGTCAAGGAAGAATATTTTTCCCCATTCCTCTGTGTGCAGTTTTAAACAGCTGCTGTAGCTATAGGAAGATTTTCAGTATGCAAATACAGTTGATCGTTATATATAAAGCACTTTTATTTCAGTAAATACAGATATTTCTATTCTACATGCACTCAATATGTAAAAGTGAGTCCTTACTAACAATGCTATTTTGAAAATGGAGGGGCTGGGGCAGACCTACCTTCTAAGACAACAGCCAGTATCAGATGTAGGCATCCAGGCAGTACTACACTAATTTTTCATTCAAGTCTCAGAGTAAAGTGCAAAGATCAGTTTTACCCATGTAAGACACAATGGTAAAATATCTAAACTTATTGGCCCAGAAACCGTTTAGGGAGATACTGCAAGAAATTACAAGATTTCCTCTACTGTCTTAAGCATCCCCATCTGTCAGCATTAAGAAGACTTTATTTAGCTATTAATTTGATCATTGAATATGGCTAAGTAACAGACACAGAGAGGGTGAAAGAAGCAACACCAAGTAGGAATCCTATTCCCATCCTATGACTACAACTGCCAGTCATCCTTTCTCTGAAAAACAAAAATGTTTAGCTGAATGTTCTTCTTTTTCTCCTTATTCACATCTATTTAAGCATGAATTAGTACAAAAACTTAGCCAAATACATACCTTTTTTCCCCTCTGGTAGATACTACTTCTTGCAATTTAAGCTACTAATTCTAAGATACTGCATTTTTTTTCTATTGCTGTCCTTGTTCCCTTGGGAAACAACTTACTCTTGCAGAAAAGCTTTCAATATACTTCCTTTTAAAATTAATCTTGAATTTTATAATTAGTGAGCTTGCCTGGCACTTCTTTTCTTTGCCTTTGTAGCACAGAATTAATTAAGTATGGTCCCGTGCATTCTTTCTTGAAAAATGTTGAATACTGGATACAATAAGTGTTTCTGCTTTTTTCCAGGAAAAAAGTTTGCCTTATTTAAATTCTACAGACAGCTAAAGTAGACAAGAGGACTTTCCACAATAAATTGATCTATGTATAGTTTGTAGAGACCTTCACCCTATGGAAAAGACTGAATTTACAGATTTTAATTTTTCTGCATTTTGCTTGATACTCATCCAACTACACCCATTTTTAATCTCAGGTCTCACATACTGGTTCAGGTAATTACAGTGGAAATTTTATCTATCTGTTTCAGAATATTTTGGAAGAAATGCACAGCAACAAAATACTTTGAGTGCAAAGGCTTGTAAAGAAAACATGTTTCACAGAAAAAGTTATTTTTCCTCTTCAGAAGACATGGAGTGTTTTTTGGAAAAGAATATGTCTCTGTACTTTAATGTTGTGTTTGGAGAGAGAGACTCGCACAAAAACAGGTGTAGAATATATTCCTGTCTCTATAACTGGTTAAATGCTTCATTGTCAGGTTTGACTGAAGTGATGACTGTAATAGGAATAATTTAGTGTTGGATGGTTATCTGAATCCTTGATTTGTTCTCATTTAAGTGAAAGATCCTCATAAACCATGTTCTGTTGAGCATGTGTGTATAGGTTTGCATCAGTATGGTGGCTGAAAGGGATGGCAGTTTTGATAGTGCAGTTTCCAGCCATTAGACTTGCTCCAGTATGTGGGGAGAGCTGCTGAGGTCACCATGAAGTTCTTAGTTGCCATTTATTAATACATAAATTAAGTTTAATTTATGAAAGATTAAATGAATCATGTAGTAATGTGATTTAGTTCCTCATGCAACAGTTTGTGAGGTTATACTTGGATGAACTTGTGAACAAGTTTGTATAGTAATGCATGTATGTGTATAACAATAACTAGCTAAAACTGACATCTTTTTCTGACAACATTATATGTTACTGAAGGAATATCTTTCCATTCATCTCTGAAGGCCTCTTGTATGATTCAGAACAAGGAATATAATTATTTATAAATTCTCATGGTTTGTCATCTCCCCTCCCCACAAACACATTGCATAAGAGACTTTTTTAATGAAACCCAGAATTTTGATTAATTTTATCTCAAAATTATTCTACAGTCTCATTGGTTTTATCCTGTTATCATCAGTGAATGTGACTATGAAAGAATTATATTACTCTAGAGTTTTGAGTATCTTCTATATCATCAGTTGTGATATAGAACACCGGGCTGAGGTTGTGCTATGGGTTAGGAGACTTAACAGTAAATATAGAATTGGTTTTGTATAACCTCAAAAATAGTGTAAAAAACCCCCCAAAAACAACAAAAAAAAACCCAAACCGAAACCCTTCCCAAAGAGGGAATTAAACATTTTTTTTTTTTTGAAAGAAATATTTCACTAAAGAAGGTATGTGCCTTTCATTACTGAAAGGATTATTAGAAATAATTATTCTACTGGAGTATTTCTGCTTTATACCTGACCATTTCAGAACTCTTTCTGTAATAATCACCATAGCTCAAAACTAGTTATGATGAAGTAGAAACTTTAGATGAAGTCTTCTGCTTATAAATCAGAAAATACTGACATTAAACACTGTTGTCCTGCTTTAAAAATTAATGTCTGCAGTATTACACAAGCATGTTTTAGAAAAGTGAACACCTGATGGGTGTCTGCTTCCTTGAGGAGTCATCACAGTGATATGAAAATAATGAACTAAACAGGAACGATTCGAGTCATTTTGATAAGACTGTAACATTCCAGAGAAATAGTGTCATGTAAAGAAAAATCAAAGTTATATAAAACTGAATATAAGAAAGATGGTATTAACACTGAGGTACACTGGTTAAAAATACAATCTTTATGTAAGAAAGTAAGAACAATAAAACTAAATATTGTGAACAGACAATTATGATAAAAATACTATGAGTTTCTGTTTAAGAGGAAACTAGTATTTTCACAACAGTGGAGTTAGATTTCCCCGTGTTACTCTTTTATGTCCTCACTTTTAGAAATACTTTGGAACAAGTATTAAAAACCAATACATTAAAAATATTTTGTTTTGAAAGCTTGGTATTTTCTAGCAGATCTCCAGCTGCTTCTGCCATAAGGCACAACAATAATCACATATATTTAAATTACAATTGGCAAAAAACTGTGGTGAAGCATGGCAGATATCACAATTTGTTGTCCTTACAAAACTGTATCTAGTTATTTGTTCACGATTTTTCAAATTTTACCTATTTTTGATATGTTTCCCAACCAATTAGTATGACTGAATGAAAATAAATGATAATTTTCCCTTAATATGTCAGCCTTCCCAGTCTCACTGAAATGTGTAAATGACCTTTGGGCATAGATTAGGTAAGAAAAACATGTGCCAAATATCTATAGGAATGTTTTGTAAAATTATGAGCTCATGGTAACAAAATTCTATTGCAGCCTTCTAGCACTGTGATACCTATTTCCCTTACACTTTATATCCTAGGTGTTATATTAAAAGAAGATTTTATGAAACTGGTTATATTCATTAATATTGGCAGAAAATAATCTGTTTTATCTAGTTATTGTTACACACAAGTAGTATGAGAGTATAGCAAATGTAGCAAAAACTACAAGCTACAGTGTCATTAGTATACTTGTTACTATAGTTATACTATAATTATTCCTCTTTTTTTAAAAAACTAAGAATTAAGCTTTTACTTGCCTGTAATGCTGTGAAGTGTAATAGCAGCATGAAGTTGCTTCTATCCTGAAAGGAAAGGCAAAATAGAAGAATTTTTTATTTTTTAACACAGATTCTGGTGACCTGCAATGTTGTTGTCTTTTGCCTTATGACTTTTTAATGGATTGATTTTTGCCCTACTAATGCTCACAGCATATTTCCATGAGAATCTGTATGAGGTTCATATTCCTCACAAAGTGGATTTCTAGGGTGCTTGCAAGAAGTATCTAAAAAGATAGTAAATGTCTCTGCTCCAAATCATTTATTCAGTCTTAAAGTCCTCAGAAAAATCTGGCAGGACAGATAAGGCTTGAGTCTCCTAGCTATGCAAGTTGTACTCTGTGGCATCAGAAGTGAGAAAAAGCGTTCTTCTGCAGAGAAGACTCCTTTGGCAGCTGTCCTTTCTTCAGCTCAGACTGTTCTAGGGGGATCAGTGAAAGACTAGTGATAGGCGTAGACCACAAAATATTAGCGCTATCTCTTGCCTGTTACGGATATCAGTTTAATTTATGATTTGTTCCGCTGCCTTCAGTTTTCTCTGTGTTTTGAGATGGGTTGGAGAGCTCTCAGCCAAGCTTCTTTGAACTCAAAGGCTGAATAAATCATTTTCCCGTGCAGTCTGGCATGCTCAGCTACAGAAAGGGGAGAGCTCACCTGCCCTAGACACCCAAAGACATCGAAGTTTAGTGATATTATTTCAGCTCTTGTGGGGGTGGGGTGTCTTTTTCTATACAATCGCTGTACAATCTCCCTCTTGCTTGAGATGTGACCATTACCAAAGTAACATTTAATCAGGACAGATCTGTTCAAGTCCTTAGCACTCGTGAGCTCAGTTTTCCTCTCATTTTGACCTGTACAATTCCATACGCCAAGGGGGTGGGTGGATGGGTGGGTGGGTGTTACAGATCACTTTCACTATGTAAGAGAGAGGATAATTAGACTTAATGGGAAGCTTTGATGAAATGGATGTTCCGTAGCTCACAGTGCACCTTCAGAGGCGTGCTGCCTGAGAAATGTATTGAAATCGGTCATGTCCTTTTGCACACTCTGTGAAACCCCTGCTATTAAATCTATCATCAAGCAGTTTGCTCGGTTTGCCAAAGGACATCTTGAACTGAAGTCCAGAGAATTGAGCATATAATTGAATCACTACTGACCAGCTGTCACAACAGCCCCCTCCTCCTCCAAATGCATGAAAGGAAGCAAATGAGACAGCATGTTTCAAACTTTTATTCTGACAACATCCCATTGTTGTGCTCTAGCACTGAGCCAAGCAGAACTGAAGAGAAATCATCCTCCTCATTACATTTTCTGAAAGCTTATTAAAAGCACTTGTGTGCTGCTGATATCACCACAGGAGCCGACTGAAACTTCAGAGATGAAGCCAATATGTTGTTTGAGATAATGGTAATGTATGCAAAACAGCAAGAAAAATATACCGTCCTAGGAGCCTGAAAAAAAACCACAATTTTAGCACACCTGAAGAATTGGACAGATGTGATTGATGAGATATTTGTGATTGGCTATATATTGGCCATTATATTATGATACAGTATGTGACCTTTGTATTATGGTCTGTAGAACCTAACTGATTAATTAAACCACTACACAGTCTTATTCTTTAGCTGGATACCCATATGAATTTAAATACCTGCCACAGCTTAGACCTGCTAGAGAATACAGGTAGAATCCAGACCTGCTGTCAGACCTCCCCAGTTACAATCCACTTCCTGTATGAGGGAAGAAGCATCCTTCCTGGAATACCTTGTTCCATCTATGTGGTTACCATATAATCACATAGGCTCTGTAATGCACCCTGGCTAGGTGTTGTCATCTTTCTAGAAATGTCCTATAGATATACAGAAATACTTTGAATTTTTTTTTTTTTTTTCCCAAATGCAGTTATACAACTAAGTAGAAAATAGGACAGCATCATTTTAAAACAGGGGACATGAGGTGTAGGCATGTCTTCAGAAAGGCCAGGCTTTCTTTTTTTTAGCTCTGTGAGTCTTGCCCTGCTGGGAGAGGCCGTGTGGCCTTGGAGTAGCCTAAACCTTTGCAAGCCATAAGTCTGAAACAGGCTTGTATGAGCAAATAGTGTCTGATGGGGAAGAACCTGTGTTCCTTTGAGACTGAGACATTTAAAATGAAAGGGGGAGAAGAGAAAGGAATGGAGAATAGAAAAGAGGGATTTTGGTCAGTTCATATGGTACCTCCATCAATTGCTATCTTATTTTTAAAAGGATCGATTGAAAATTTTAATTTCAACGCTACTGAAGCTGAATAAATGAGAACATAAGAAAAGATACCAAACTGTGTGGCCATTGTTTCTGTTTTGTAGATACGAAGTTATATCAAACTTTGATCTTAACAAAACAAAGAGCTCCTCCATAGTGTTCAAGAAAAATGGTTTGAAAAATATATATAAATGCAGAAACACACATCCTTTCTACTTACATTTTTCTGAGACAGTATATTCTGAAGCAGATCTGTTATGGAGTCTTCAGACAGTGAAAGTAGATTGTTTTTAATGATTTATGTCAGTTGAATTAGAGATGATTTATCACTGTTTTCTTTAAAACAACTGACTGTAGAATAAGAAAAGAATTCTCTTGCTATGTTTCCAGTCAGGGAAAATTGTCATGGTGTTGGATCCATGGAGCTCAGACCACCATAGTACTTGTATAATTCCAGTCACTTCAATTATTTTCTGTGGTGTTTTGGAGTGGAATCAAATCTGTGCTTTTCTTCAGAAGGATGTATATGTGATGTTCAGCTGAACACATGTGAAACCATATAGCATGCAAATGCAGACCAGAGCCATAAATGAGCCTGTTTTATTTTGATTTTGGTTTTGGCAGATGCAAGAACCTTATTCCAAATTTACTAGTAAGTAATATTCAGTTAATGGGAAAATCCTTCCCCCCAGAAGAAGCAAAACAAAACAACAACAACAAAAAGAAAATGATACCCGAGTTCTTCTAGAGTATAAAATACAGACACAAATGTCTTGATTCCCCCAGTCTGCAGATTATGCTGTTCCACTAAACCCCCGCTGCTTTTTTTTTTTTTTTTTTTTTTAACTGGAACAGTGCTTACAGTTTGAGAAAATAATTGCATCAATCTTTATACGTGAGGTAAGAATTCAGTTTCTGCAGAGGAATTTAAATAGCAAGTAAGGATAGTTATTTTTCTGATGTTTGATAAGTGGAAAAAAGATTTAGTTATCTTGAGGTGAGATTGCTTTTCAGAGAGGATGACATTTATTACCTCAAGGATGTATTTCAGAAAATCCCTATCCTTTATCCAGAGGTGATAGCTCTGTTCATCAGAGAAGGCGGCAACTGGGAAAAGAAAAGATTCATTATACTTTTGTGTGCCTGAGCGGGGACTGCAATTGGTTTGTTTCTGCAGAGGACATTGGTAGAATAGAGAGTATGTTCTGCAGAGAAAGAAGAATTTATCAAGCAAAACCTCTCCCAACTTCTTTTCAATTCTGTGGTAAACTTCTTGTGCTCTTAATTCTCATCTGTTATTTCCTTAATAGACAAACTTCCAAACTATTGGGTAGTCATAATGAGAGTGAAATCACTTCCCCTCCTCAGCTCCCCAAAAGCCCAATCGTTTAAAGAGCAGCAGAATTAATTACTTTGGCGTTGCATCCTGTCCACTGCCTTCCTTCCAGGTTATCCCATCCGCCTGTTGTGTCCTCCTTTAACCCTTCTCAACATACCTACACCTCCCCTTGCCATACTTCTTGCCCTTTTATTATTGCTTGTCCTCCTTCCCACCAAGTTGCCTTCCCTGTCCAGCCAGACCATCAGCCACAGGTCCTGTGCCTGAGTCTGTGCTACGGGGGGTCTTGCTGGGTGGTGCTCGCTGCCCGCCCTGCCTGCAGCGAGAGGGAGAATCGCAGAGCTCGCACCTTCCCTTTCCTTCCTCTTCCCCTCCCTACAGGGCACTAATTCAGTTATCTGCCTTCTCTCAGTCATCTCTTTATCATCCCTGAGACCTCTGCCTCAGTCAAATTTACTGCAATTGGTCAAGGGAGTGAAGAGTTTTAGGAGAAAGCTGACAGATGAATAAATAGTGTCATTACATAACCCTCCCCCTTCATTAGAGAATTGGAATAAAATCCCACTTTCCTAGTGGAAGGAATTTCTCCGTTTTTATGTAGCATGAAATCAAACTGTTATGTTTTCAAGATGTGAGACAGTATAGCAGACTATCATACTGTCATTTTAAAGGGATCCTACATGCATACGTGGTCTTCTGCAGGTTAATAATAAGCCCTTTGAATTTAGACCTATTGACTTCATTATACCATGGGAGACATGCCTCAGGGCTTTCTAGAAGACAGCTTTTAGCTTGCCATGATACCTAGGAAAGCTGAAAGAGAAGTATACTAACTCAGCACATAAATGGAAATACTTTCCTCCCTGGAACTGTTTAAGGCCAGGCTGGACGGGGCTTTGAGCAACCTGGTCCAGTGGAAGGTGTCCCTGCCCATGGCAGGGGGGGTGGAACTGGATGATCTTTAAGGTCCCT
This sequence comes from Tyto alba, assembly GCF_018691265.1. Lineage (NCBI taxonomy): Eukaryota > Metazoa > Chordata > Aves > Strigiformes > Tytonidae > Tyto > Tyto alba. The sequence goes on along the minus strand of NW_024881301.1, from coordinate 31,701,712 downwards.
CCCAACCCAAACCACTCTATGATTCTGTGATAAATGATCCTGGTTTATCCTAATTCCAAAGCCAGTGTTGCTTAGTTTTGGGGGTTGGCTATCATCTGCATGACCTTAATCCGAGGAGAGGCTGCTGTCCCTTTCTGCTGAATACCTTTCCTGCAGTCAAATTCCCTGCCTCCAGCATGTTTGAGCTGATAGCAGGCCTAAGTTTAGATTCCACAACCTATGTTCCTGCCCTGTTGTCTCAGAAGCTTGCTGCCCTTTGGTGTGTGACAGTGGCTTCTTGCCATGCAAACAGAGTGAATGTGGCTGTGCTGGGTTTCTGTGGTGGGGTTTTTTGGTAGCGGGGGAAAGGGCTACAGTGGTGGCCCCTGTGAGGAACTTCTTGAAAGCTCCCCCCCAGTTCCAAGTTGGACCCACCTCTGGCCAAGGCCGAGCCAATTAGCGATGGTGAACGGGAATGTCTGTGGCCCGTGGAGAGGACTCACGCCGGAGAAGTTAATGAAGGACTGTCTGCAGTGAGAGGGGAGCCCTGTGGAGCAGGGGAGGGATGTGCAGCATTCACCCCACCTCCTGAGAAGGAAGGAGCAGGAGCTGGCTGTAACACCCATCCCCTGCCCCTGAGCTGCTGGGGTAGGAGGTGGAGAGATGAGGAGCAGAGCTGAGCTGGGGAAGAAGGGAGGGGTGGGGAGAGGTGGTTTTTGGATGTGGTTGGTGCTTCTCACTGTCCCACCTAGTCTGTTAAGTGTTGTCTTTGTTAGTGTTTGAATTAGTGATGTTCTTTCTTTTTCTTCCCCTAATGTGTCTTTTGGCTGTGACCGTAATGGGTGAGTCATCCCTCCCTGTCCGTATTTGGGTTCTTGATCCATTTTGCTTAATTTTCTCCTTCCCATTCCTCAGTTGCCCTCTGGGCTCAAACCATGACAGTGGCCCATAAACAGCAAGAGCCATCTTCTGGCTTGAGTTTCTATTGGGGATGAGCAGTGGTGAAGCTACCTCAACAATCTTGCCACAGGCTGAGAAAGTAAAATGAATAAATTGCCTAGTAATAGGAAGGTTAGTTGTGGGTAGGGTAGCTAATCAAACACACCTTCATAAACAATCAGCAGTTCTAAGAGAGATGAGTCAAACTGAATAATGTCAGATGGACAGTTTCTGGACAAGCTTCTTGTCAGTTCTCGGTGAGAAATATATTGGGTAGATGTGCAAGGAAGGACCTTTTTGTTCCTCATTAAGCTATAAACCTGTGTGGCTTGATAGAATCAAAGAAAGAGTAAACATGTTCTTTTAGTCTTCTGTCTTAGGAATGAAGGACTCTTAAGCCTGTTTCGAAACTAATAGTAAAGCTTACCACTTCTCCAGATGAATTTAAAAGTGACCAAAAAAACCTATTTTAAGTTAATCTGCAGTTCTAAATTATTTAATTGTTCTTTTTCTTTGCAAGTATTTTGTCAGTATAGATTTTGTCAGGTTAATATTCACTATTTTTTAATTCTAATTCTTTTGCTCATGTTTTAATGTTGTGAAGTTTGATTTTTATGGTGCAAAGATGTGTCCTTGAAATATTATATGCTTATCTAAAACTTACTCTTTTCTTAGTTTGGATATTACATAATTTAATAAGATATTGAAAAAAAATCTCTTGAAGATTTCAATAAGATGCTTCCTGTTCAAGAAAACACAGTACGGCCTTATGCATTTTTTGGCATCTCTAAAAGTATTGAGACTCACACTGCTCTGTTATAATCTATTTCAAGGCTAGACATTGAATTCTGACCTACAATTTCACACACAGAAGCTATTAAATATTCTCCTATTAACAAAAATCTCAATTCAAGTTCTTGGCTGCTGAAATTTATTTCTTCTTGACAAAATGGAAGCAAATTAGATAAGCTTCTGCACAACAAAGAGAATTAATGGGAGACAGTTACCATATAGGAGGCGATACTCATCACAGAGCAAATGAAATAATTGTATAATATCACCTGCTTCTTCTGGTATAAATTATCATTGCTCTGCTGTATGTCCTTTAATTATGATAAAATGTCTTCAGTGGCTTCATTCTCTTTCTTTTTAAAGTATATATTTAGTAATCTTCTTTTATTACTCCGAACATGCTATTTAACAGGCAATATTTATTTGATACGGCATTGAAAATATTGGGTGTTTGGTTTATAAATAAAGGATAAAACTTTTTCTTGAAGAGAATAAAAAGAATGCCCATGCAAACCTCATAAAGTTCAACAAGGCCAAGTGCAATGTCCTGCACACTAGTCGAGGCAATCCCGAGCACAAATACAGGCTGGGCCGTGAGTGGATTGAGAAGAAGGACTTGGGGGTATTGGTGGATAGAAAACTGACCATGGGTGAGCAATGTGCGCTTGCAGCCCAGAAAACCAACTGTGTCCTGGGTGGCATCAAGAGAAGCGTGACCAGCAGGTTGAGGGAGGTGAGCCTCCCCCTCTACTCCACTCTTGCGAGACTCCACCTGGAGTCCTGTGTCCAGCTGTGCGGCCCCCAGCATCAGAAGGACATGGACCTGCTCAAGCAGGTCCAGAGGAGGCCACAAAGATGCTCAGGGGGCTGGAGCACCTCTCTTTATAAGGACAAGCTGAGAGAGTTGGAGTTGTTCAGCCTGGAGAAGAGACGGGTCTGGGGAGACCTTATAGCCGCTTTCCAGTACTTAAAGGGGGCTACAGGAAAGCTCGTGAGGGACTCTTTCTCAGGGCATGTAGTGATAGGACAAGGAGTAATGGTTTTTAATCAAAAGAAGGTAGATTTAGATTAGATACAAGGAGGAAATTCTTGAATGTGCGGGGGGTGAGGTGCTGGCCCAGGGTGCCCAGAGCAGCTGTGGCTGCCCCCTCCCTGGAAGGGTTCAAGGCCAGGTTGGACGGGGCTGGGAGCCCCCTGGGCTGGGGGAAGGGGGCCCTGCCCGGGGCAGGGGGGGTGGACCTAATGATCTTTAAAGTTCCTTCCAATCCAAACCATTCTGATTCTATGAATGAGTCCTTTCTTACACCATCATATATCTATGAAGGTGACAGTAGTATCACTAGTATCCATTAAATCATCACTCTTCCTTTCCCTGGTCTGTAGTTTCATACTGTTTCCCATTATCACACCGTCACAACAAGTTCTGTGAAAAAACAGCTGGTAAAAGTGGAATATCTTGCATATCTTCAATTGCAAGAGAGGGGTTAAAGTATGGTTGTGGAAGAGATTCATTTGGCCCTGCTTTTGATAAGCAGAGGAACCTCATTGCCCTCTGTGAAGCTGCAAATGATGGATGCAAGCCACATTTGACCTTTCTATACCACCTCAGGACTCCTAGATCAGGAGTTTATAGAGATTTATGTGTAGCTCGGACCCAAATATCTTAAAAGCCCTCTAGATTGTAGGAGCATGGCATAACTCTTCTCTCTGTTGGAAACCTGGTCTACCAGTTCAGGAGCACAACTGCAGGTTCAGTGGAGGGTGGGAGGAGGGAGAGGATGGACAGATTCAGGGAAGGATCATCGGCTCTGAGCTGTCTAAGATGAGATGCTGAAAGCTGAGCTGGTTACTTCAGGCTCCCTTTCCAGTCCAGCAGCAGGTGCTTCCAGATGGTGTCCTTGCTCCTCTGAAAGCAGATATTTTTAAAGGTCTTTCCACAGACTTTCAAGAGAGCCTGAAGTGACCAGCTCAGACTTAGTGTGAATGTTGAGAGGTCGAAATGAGGACAAGTGAATCTCAGCCCACCCTGGCACTTCATGCTCTTCTTCACCCTCACCTGGGAGTCAGCTGCTTGCGAGTTTTTGGATGGTCATTTCAGCATGCTCTCTAGGAAGTGTAGCCATTGGTCATTATATTGTCCTACATTCCTCTACAGGAGTGAATGAATAATGCCACTAATGGGAAGGAAAAAGGACAGAGCCGTGCTTTCTTTATGAGGAAGGTGATGCCATAAAAACCTTAAGTTGTGCTACTGCTCACAGTTTCATGGGATTAATATTTCTCCTTATTAGAAGTATTTATTAATAATATAGTAAGTTAGAAAACTGTAATTTATGCAGGGTAAGGCAAGGGAAGGTGGCAGAACCTCTTTTTTTTTTTTTTTTTTTTTTTTTTTCTCTAAGAAGAAAGAATAATTCATGACAACTACTGTAGTCTGCCACATCACAGGTAGAGTTTTACCCTTGAATTTATGGAGTTATATCTCCAGAAGTGGTGAGGAGTGCCAGTAGCTCAAGTCTGTCAGCTGCTCTAGTCAGGGAAATTTAGCATCTGTGTTTGGATTTACCAACCATTCCAAGATGACCCTTTTCACTTTAAATTAAAAGGGAAAAAAAGAGGTGGGTGGGGGGGAGGAAATAAAGGAAAAATGCCTTGCAGTGTAACCTTGTGCCTTCTATGCACAATGTACTTTTTCTCATAGCCAGCTCTGGTGTATCTGTGGAAAATGCATTTTTTTTGCTCCTTTGCGCCATGCCTCCAAAGCCTTGGTACATTCTTTTTGGTTATATAATCACCTAGATGTGTTAATAGAAAAAGCAGTCTTTAAGGGGAAGCAACAGTGACAGCTTCAACCACTCCATAAAAAAACCCCAATTTTTTCTGAAATGGCTATACTTATATGGATATGAAAAGACAGATTTAGCTTCTATGTCATTCTTCAGGTCTTTAGTGCCTAGTGCTTGTGACAAAGAACTTTCTGGAAGAGTCAAGAATGATTTAAATTCCTCACAAAAATCAAGGCTAGAATTATACCTCGTGTGAGAATTTTTCTGTGGCTTTTCTAATGCACTGGATTTGTGCAAACATGTCACACCAAAGTGGCAAGGATTGTATTGAAATTTTTTATGCTGTTTGATCCTCACTGGGAATTCTGAACTGTTAAGGTCAAAGTTTGCAGTGCCTTGCAGAAGAAGCCTATATAAAGCTTTGGACTCCTATGTGGTCTTTCACCCAGTGCTTTAATGCATCTATATCTATATCAAGTCCCTTGAAAAATCTTCATTTCATGTGAAGGAAGGACTGTGGAATGAAGTGTGGATGCACTGTTATGTATGAGGTCCAGAGAGATTATTTCAGAAGGCCTGATGGGAGTTGAGCACTCAAACTACAGAGGCATCTGGAGACAGACCAAGCACTGTTTACAACCTTAAAGAGGATACTTGCAACTGTTATTTTGCAAATGCTATTTGCAGATATTACAACTATTTTATCCATGTTTTATAAATTCTGGGATGTAAGAATACAAGAATTATGGAGCTTTTGGCCAGATAGTTCCAGTTAAGAAATATGCATTAAATATCTTCCACGGTTAGCTTATATTTCTCATCACGTTCAATCATTTAATTTATTTAATACTTTTTGTTATCACCTTCCTTTTTGCAGCATTCAGTGAAGTCTAATCTAAGACTGAAAGTCAGCAATAGTTAAGTTTGGATATTAAACATGTCAGTTGCCTTTTATCTTTAAAAACATAATCACTTTTCATAAAGAAATTATTATATATATTTTTTAAAGAGGAGGATATGGCTAGTGAGTTTACTTCAGCTCACATCAGCTTTAGCAGAAAATACTAGTTACTGAAGCCTTACCTGGGAATATCATCCTGGATTTCTATTTTTTAACATCTTGGTATTTGTTGCTATGAGGACTGTGAAGTGTCCTATTGATCTCCTTTAAGGTAAAAGTTGATAAGATCAAAGATACAAGTTGTGGATACATCTCAACAGAGCTCTTCCTTTCATGTATGCCCCACAGGGCCTCTTCACCGACTTCACATATGCTGCTGTCGGAGAAGGAAAAGCACTACTGGCAAGGAGAAAAAACATGCAGGAAAAAGGAGTGCAAAAATGTACTCCTTGCTGCTGGAGCACAGAATTGATGGCAGTAGCATTACTCCAGTTTCCAGGAAGGAATCGGGTAGGAGAGGAGAAACTGGCCAGTGCACAGCAAATGGAAAGGGTCTAGGCAAAAAGGTCAGCACAATGATCTACACTATAGTAGTACCGCAGGTGCCCTGGTATTATCATAAAACCTGCACCTAATAATTTTAGTTGTTGTTCATCAGTCTGCAACCCATGCTCTTTGTCTACCACATGTAATAGGAATGACTTGTGCAGCTTTATCCTCTGCTCAGGGTTGCATCCATTTTGGAGGTAGCACATATTTAAACTAAAACAATAAAATTATAAATTAAAGGAAATTTGAGATTTATTGAGTGCCAAAAATGCATGCACAAAAATTTGCTGATGAAAAGTCTTGCCAGGATGTCAAAAGCTGCTTTAATGTTTAGATGAATTTGACTTGAATGGCGCTGCTAGATAGGAAGATTATTTATTTCTGTGTTATGGTAGCTGGTGAGATACTGTATGTTACAACTGCATAGTACTGTTCAGGAAGACACTGTGAGAGCAGAGACACAGTATGTACATTTAAGAAAATTAGGCACTAATATCCTATTAACGACAGATGATTATGAACAAATATATTCCCTGAGGCCATGAAGAAAGCCAAGAATGAAAATGAGCAATAATTCTCTAGTTTCTTATGGCTGCTTAAAACGGGATCCCAAGAGGAATTTCTCACTATTTCTTCAGCAGTGACTAAAGATATGGTTTTGTCTTGAAGGGGCTTTTTGGTAAGAGACAGAGATTTGTCATTATATAATGGGCTAAAGTCATGTAAGTAAAAATTTGTTTTCACACAAACCAAAGTGATAATGGCATTGTCAGACACAAATATTCTACTACAGCAACTAGCGGGTGATAACTTCAAATACATTTTCTGGGAGTTTCAATTAATTTTTAATGATGTTCTGGGCTTGGCCTGTCAAAGATTGTAACTTTGTGCACTCAGAGATTGGGCACTTAACAACCATAAGTATCTTTGAAAATCCTAGTCAGAAAATAGTATGTCAATATTAGTGAAACACTTTGTATGTGAAGAATTAGTGTATGAAGTAGAGAGGTTGAAAATAAGAGGGAAAATTACTTTTTGGAAGATCAATATAATCATCAGTATTTAAATGAGAAAATGCATTATTAATTAAAGTGGCCTTAGTGTATGAAATTCATCATTAGGCTACCTGCTTATCAGTAGAGATGTTATGCAATATTACTAAACCTGACAGTGTTGAGTTTATGTGCATGGTGGGGTTTTGATAGTGGAGGGAGGGGCTACAGCAGTGACCCCTGTGAGAAGCTTCTCAGAGCTCCCCCAGCTCCAAGTTGGACCCACTTCTGGCCAAGGCTGAATCAATTAGTGATGGTGGCTCTGCCTCTGTGATAACATATTTAAGGGGAACCTGAGAGGAAGAGAAGTTCTGAGGAAGATACCTAAGCAACCACTGAGGTCAGTTGAAGATAGGAGGAGGAAGAAGGTGGGAGGTGTGCCAGAGCAGAGACTCCCCTGCAACCCAAGGTGAGCGGGCAGGCTGTCCCCCTGGAGCTCACAGAGGTCCACGGTGGAGCAGATGCCCTCCTGCAGCCTGTGGAGGACCCCTCACCAGATCAGGTGGATGTGCTCAAAAAAGGCTGGGACTCTGTGGGAAGCCCGTTCTGGGTCAATCTGTTACTGGGACAACTGCAGCCCGTGGGAGGGACCCAAGCTGGAGCAGTTTGTGAAAAGCTGCAGCCTGTGGGAAGGACTCATGTCAGAGAAGTTCATGGAGGACTGTCTCCCATGAGAGGGACCCCATGCTGTAGCAGGACAAGAGTGTGAGAAGTCCTCCCCCTGAGGGGGAAGGAGCAACAGAAACAATGGGACTGCAACCCCCATTCCCTTCACCCTGCGGCACTGGTGGGGAGGAGGTAGAGAAATTGGGAGCAAATCTGAACCCGGGAAGAAGGAAGGGGGGAAGGTGTTTCTCAGATGTGGTTGTATTATTACTGTCATACTCTGTTTGATTGGTAAATTAAGTGTTGGTGGTGGTGTTTAAATTAAATTGATGTTCTTTCTTTCCTAATGGAGTCTGTCTTTTGCCCGTGACCATAATGTGTGAGTCATCCCTCCCTGTCCTTGTCTCAATTCTGGGACCTTTTGTTTTATTTTCTCATCCCCATCCCTGAGGGGGAAGGAGTGAGTGAGCAGCTGTGTGGTTCTTAGTTGCCCTCTGGGCTTAAACCACAACACTGGCAGAGGTACATATTGTGATTGAACTGCAACAGTCGGTACAGGTGGCCTGAATTCTACTTAAGACCCTTGGCTTAGGGAGCTGGGTGTTTCTGAGTATCTGTGATGCAGGAGTCACAAGGCCTAAATGAGACAAAGACAGTCACCTCCTAACAGCAGCATGTCAGTGAAACAGCAGTTTTTTTTGTGGAGGCTTGGTTCTCTTCCATTCTTAAGTATAGCATTAAATACAGCAATACTCCTTACATTAAGTTACTTTACAAATAATATGCCAGATGCTGTTTTCTGAAATAGCATGTAATTGATGTGTAATTTAGTACTAGATGTTTTAGTTATTGTGGTCTTTATCATAACATAACATACAAAATTGTATATGATAAGTATCAGTGCTAGAATAGGACAATATGAGCTAGTAAGCTCATATTCACTAGTAAGTGGGGTAAGATTTCTGCAATTATAGCTAATTTCTCTATTATAATTTCCTGAAATAATCATTACCTCTGTTTTTATGTATCTACTCTTCCTCTTTTACATTTGTTTTTATTTTCCTTCTGTATCCATGCAAAGATAATTGAAACAGATGATACGCCTTTGCTATGGTACATGAATGTGCCATAACATATCTATAGTGTTGCATGATTAAGTCGTTAAGTGACTGGAAAAGGTAGTTTCTTCAGTGGAGGTTCCTTAATCTCTTATAATTTCCATATTAATGGCAAGAAAGCAAGAACTGCTTCAGTTGTCTCATATGTGATACGATGACCAGGAAACATCACTCAGGACCCCTGTTTTTTAGAAAGTTGGTGTTTGTTGCTGTGATGACTGGGAAGTGTCCTATTGATCTCCTTTAAGGTAAAAGTTGATCGGATGACAGAAAAACACAGGCCATGTGTTGTTACTCATCTGTGAGAAGAATGACCACATGAAAATCATTTCCCCTGTGAATGGTCAGCCAGTGCTGCTGTAATACTGAATTTTCTGGAAGGACCAGGTTGGTTGTGATTAAGAAGGTAGAAGTGCAGGCCATGGCAAGAGGAAAGATCTGCGCCTTGGGCAAGAAGAGAACTTGTACTTTTGACTTTGTCATTTACAACACTTCCCCAAAATGTGGTGTGGAGCTGTTCTTAGGAAATGCATTACTGATGGCTCTCAAAGAGCCTTAATTCTATGGTTATGGTGCAGAAAGACTGCTGGAAGCTGGTGGGAATGGTACCCAGTCTGTACTATGAAATGTGTGAGACCAGCCCTGGCTTCCCTGTCAGATTTCAGCAACTGTTCTCAATGAGCATTGTGATTTAATGCATGTGTCAGAAGGATTCAGGCATAATGGTCCTTCTGCTTAAAGGCTCCTAGTGAATATTTCCTTTGTCTAAAGGGTTCAGTCGTATTTTTTATACTGCATGATGGCTGAAATGACAATTACACATTAGCTGCTTCTTCCTCCTTCCAACAGTTTCTCTGGTATGGAACTATGGGAAGTATGGAAAAAAATGACAATCACTTTATCCTTTATTCCAAAAAGTCACAGCTCGCTCTTCCACAGGATTTAGTAAGGTTCTCTGACATTTTTTAATCTTCTTTTCTTTCATTTCCTTTTTTTTTTTTTTTTTTTTTTTTTTTTTTTTTTTTTAAAAAAAAAAAAAAAGTGTGTCTACCAGTCTCTGGAACATTTCTATGTAATACCATTACATTTTAGTGTCTTAAGACCAAAGAAAGTAATTTCATTTATGTTGTAATTTCCAAAGTTGATGACATCAAGATGTTATTTCCAAAGCTGTTAAAATATACTCCTAGACAATATTTGACAGAAAATTTCCCCAAAATACAGAAATTTAAAAACAAAAAAACCCCAAAGGTGCTGATATTTTATAAATAATGTGTTATATTAATTTAGTTTATACTGTATGCATAAATAAATATGGTAGAGCTGACAAGGAGAACCTCACTGAAGACTTGAGCAAAACCTCAAGTGTAACAAATCCCTATAGCAAATAAGGACTGAGCTTCCCAAAATGAAAGCCTAGGCATGATGCAAGCAAAGCCCTTGTTATTCTATGTAGTCACTTGAATTAAATTTGATATTTTGTATGCACATTGTCCATTTTCTTTAATAAAAGTCATTATAATAAGAAGGGATTCCCTGCAGTTGTGAACTTTGCATAATGCCTACAGAATTATTTATAGTTTGCATCTAGCTCTGAGAATAATTATTAGCTTTTCCGTGGCCAACCTGTGCCAGTCTTTTCTTACTGATTGCCAACCTGATCTCCTTGGATATAGTACCTTATGTTTCACAGCACAATCTATCCAGAATAGAGTTATTTAATGACGTCCTAGAATTCTTGTCTGACTGTCTTTATGTGTACCTCTATGTAGTTGTGTGTGAAGCTAGTTTGCAATTGAGCAGGCAGTATCCTTATAATGTCTTCAGTAAAAAAAAGATTTAGATTATTGTTTTTATTGTGGACAGTGAAATGAGTCAAAACTTACAATTTCAGTTTCAACAGGCTGAATCTGAAAGCATACCAGTAATTATAGCTGCTTCTGTTTCCTTTTCCTCACAAATACCTTCAGTAAAGCTGCATGGACTCTTTACTCAGACTCAATACTCCTTCATGTACACAGGTCAATGTATGGGGCAACTTTAGGAAGTTATTTTTCTCTTTTTGAGCCACTTTGTTCATCTGAAAAGCTAAGGCAATGATGCTGACTTTCTTTGCATAGTGCTTTGTGACCTGCTGGTTGAAAGGACTATGCAGGAGCTATGTATTAAAAGTACTGCTATTCTTCAAAGACTGTTTTCTTGGTTTAACCAAAACAGTGTCAGTAACTTCTAGTTTTACTATTCTGCCTTTTATATTTTATTGCTTTTACTTAGTAAATTAAATATTCTGGCATTATCTCCTAATGTAGAATTCTGGCAAATATATTTACTGTCATAATAGAACAACTAAATGGAAGATTAAAATGCAGATGAGGTGAACTGCCTGAAGGGAGCATACTCACTTAATGAACTAGTTTATTACTATAATACTGTAGCGTGGAAACAATTTTTAAAAGTCTGTTAACATACATAAAACCATTGTTATCTCTGTGTTTAAATAATTTTGAAACCTGTTTGGCAGAACAGATGATGTTTGAAAGGTTAAGTGACCTGGGTGAAAACTGTTGGGTTTTATGACTGCCTATTTATCTCCACCTTCTTGTTTGTTTTATTACACTTCTGGATGTACTTATTATTAATATATATGACTAATACTTGCAGAATCCTCCTAAGGTCTTGGAATCAATTCATACGTTGCAGTAGTTAGTTTCAAAAGTTTATAAGCAAAATGTAAAAAATATTTCCTCTGTGCATGTAATTTTTCAGTTTATTGATCATTTAGTCATTATTATTGAAGAGAGAGAATATAAATACAGCTTCCAATTTATGTTTTCTCCATCACAACTACTTTAATGTAAAGCAAAAAGAATACTTCCCTTGATGATGATCCTCACATGGCTCTGAACTAAAGGTAATACTTTTTCATGGAGTTTTACAGTACTGTTCTCTAGAGAACTCTATGTATCAGTAAGGTTATGTGGTTATTGAAGAACATGTTATATATGTGTGTTTTTATATATGTTATTCATATGCAATATTTATGCTGCAGAGGAAGGAAAGGCAAGCACCATCTGGAAGCAGGAGAGGTAATTCTGGTGTGAGTACCGTGCCAGAGAGGCAACAGGCCTGTGAATGGGGTCAACAGGAATAAAATACAAAGGCAAATAGATACAAGGACCCTTATATCTCACTCTCAGTCAGCAGCCTACCATGTCACCTTTTTGCCGATTTCTCATGTGTCTCATGCAGAGATTTCTAATTCCAGATTTTGTAAACAAAACTCATAGCAAACCATTGTGAATTCAATTTAATCGTGTTAGGAGGAGAAAATATTTGTGAGTCACATCATAAGCCATTATTGTTAGCCATGAATTACTCTGTTCTTCTTACTACGAGTCGAATACATTTTTCAGAAGTTTTCTGCTGGGCTCTGGTCCCTGGCCAGCCCTGCAGCGGGGCAGCTATGGGTCGTGGGCACCATGGAGGGATATGAGTGTGAGTGGATTGTGAGGGGGACCCCCTGTTGCTTAGGGACTGTTGCAAGCTCAGCCCTCAGTCCCAGCCAAGGGTCAGCCCCACTCCTCTGCTTCCTGATGTTTTCTAACCAAGGGTTTTCTTGATGACTTCAGATGCAGTCATCTGGATGCTTTCCCCTGGTAGATGTTCAGGACTTTATTAGATTGCCCAACTCTACAGCATTTGATAAAGCTAAGGGTTTGAAAAACCGGCCAAAGAGATAGCAGTTCAGAAGGAAGACACTATTTGTTGGAAAGTAACTTTGAAAAGAAACATTGGAAATATTTTAAATTTACTGTAAAGAACTTAAAATTTTTAGTTAACCAGTTTCCCCAAAACCTCTCATTGCAAGCTTCTTTATAATCTAATATTCTTAAATCTACACTGAAGAGATCTGTTACCAAACTCAAGCACCATGTGTTTTGAATTCATTGTATTTTCAGGTGCACCGGGAGTAGTCAGTAACATTGGAGTATGATTTAAATGATGAGAGAAGTCCTAGTAGGGACGCATAAGTTCATGTTTTCTACGTTACCAGTTGCATTAATTCAAGAAGCAATGGGCACAAACTGAAAAACATGAGATTCTTTCTGAACACTTTTTCACTGTGAGAGTGGCTGAGCACTGCCATAGGTTATCCAGGGAGGCTGTGGGTTCTCCATCCCTGGAGATATTCAAAAGCCATGCAGACATGGTTCTGGGAAGTCAGCTCTAGGTGATCCTGCTTGAGCATAGGGGTTGGACTAGATAACTGGCTAACTTCTAGATAACTAGATAACTGGACTGGATAACTTCTAGAGGTCCCTTCCAACCTCAACCCTTCTCTGTTTCAGTGGTCCTGTGAATCCCAGGACAACTCTGAAAAGCGTAGTAACTCTCTCCCTCAGAGAAGATCAGAAAATAAAGTCAACTAAAATGCCTCCCATTTTCTGAGGACTCCATAGGAGCTCCAGTGGACACATTTTTCTCTCACACAGGAATAGAAAATAAGGTGAATTAACTAGCTTTTCGTTATCTGAAGTTGAAGGAAGGGTGGTGTGAATGAAAGAATAACATTCCAAATGGGTAAGGGGATATCTCATTGTCCTGGTTGGGGCTGGACTAGAGTTCCTGTTGGTTTGGCAGCAAGAGGAGTGCTGCAGCACACTGAGACCCCAGGGGCTCCCCAGGTCCCAGTGTCCTCACCTGTGTGCGGGGGCGGGGGGAGCACAGCTGGAGAGCTGGGCCCGGATTGGCCAATAGTCCATGTCATGTGACATTGAGCTCACTATACAAAGGCAGGAGTGGGCCGGGAGGGGCTCTCCCTTCCCGGAGGGGGGCTCTGGGGCCTTTGTGTTTGGGATTGCCGGCCGGGAGCAGGCGGGTGTTGGTCGGTGGGTGGTGAGCAGCTGTATTGTACATCACCCATTGATACTGCTGTCAGTGTATTGTTCTGTTACTATTATTAAACTGTTTTTATCTCAACCCGCGAGTCTCCCTTTGCCCCTCCGATTCCCTCCCCATTCCCAAGTGGGGGGAGGGTGGGTGAGCGGCTGCGTGGCGTTCAGCTGCCGAGTAGGCTCAAACCATGACACTCATCCATTTTTGTTTATGTCTTCATTCTTTAGGTCTAACCTAATATCTAGTGCCACATGTATTTATGGTGCATATATCGGTTCTGACATGAGAAGGCAAGTGTGCTGGTAGCCCTGAGTTTGTAATCTGAGGAGCAAACCTTTGCTTTGTTCCTACTGGTCAGCCGGCAGCCTGGCCTGGGACATCCCATACCTGGCCGTTGGTGAGACCACGGTGGCAGGATCTCAGAGCACACATCCAGCATCTCTGAGCCAGGGCAATCAGCTGGTAGGCCAGTGAGACACAACGGGTGTTTGGTGTGCTCCTGGGTCATGGTTTCTGAGGTTTAGCAGCCCGGTCATCCCAGAGACCACATCCTGCTGCCCATGGTGTCTCTGTGTGCCTGCATGCTCCAGCTCCTCTCACCCACCTCCGGCTCAGGAGTGTTCAAGAGGACACAGGAGGTTCAGAAGGCTGTGAGAGCATGTGCAGGAGTGAGAAATGAGGTGTGATATGGAGCACTCAAAGAATTTTATCATGGGGTCCCATGGGGACTGTGGTTTAGGTGTCACATCTTGGTGTGCTCCAGGGGAACAAAGTCTGGAAATGGACAGGGGGGAAGGCAATTTGACCAGCAGCAGTCAGGGGGGATCTGTGATTGTTTTGATTCTTAAATGTCCTTTTTTTCTCTCTCTCTCTCTCTCTCTTTTTTCTCTTTTTTTTTTTTTTTTTTTTTTTTTTTTTTTTTTAGGGGGAAGGGAGATAGAAACCCTTGAATTTTAGAAAAGAATAATTCACATAGATATTGTAGCCATTTCCTGGGGAAAGACAGTCAATATTAAGGCACTTTGCCATGTGAAGATAGGAAGAGATGGTTTAACCTGAAATTGATGGAGAGATTGCTGCTGATTTCCATTTATAACTGAGACTCATTTAAAGACCTGAGACATAGTTGAGGTACAGCCAATCTGTAATTATATTAATTAGAATAACCCCCCTAACTCATTATTTATCATTTGGTTCTTTCTTGTCGTTCACATACTTTTAGATCAGCTCAGAAATATAGGTAGGAACTGGGCCCAACAAGTACAATTTAATTACTATAATACATCTTTTTTGACACACACAAAAGTACAACGGTCAGCAGGTTGTTACATTTCCTTTATTTAATAAAACTGCGTATAAATGACACAATGAAGAATGTTTGCAGGCAAATTCTTTAGGAGACTGGCAAAGGATGTCAGATGATGCTCTCAGGTGCACATTTGGATGTCATTAGATAAAGACACACATATGAAAGGCACTGTATAAAACTAGAGTCCCTTCCATTCTTCTTTCCTTGTGCTATATTTTCACCTGCATCCACCGAATACAAATAGACAGTGTAAAGTTGGGTGTGGCTGCCAAGGAGATTTATTTTTATATTAGTAAAATATCATTAGGATTCTAATGCCTCTGTATTCCAGTCTGCAAGTATATTAAATCTTTCAAAACTAATGATATTTACAGTTCTTTACTGAGTAATCATCTGGGCAATCTCTTTTTTTTGTAAAACTTAGATACAGCTGTACATCTGCGTTTTCCCACATAACAATGATAAGAAAAAAAAGTGCTTGACAAAGTGGCTGAAACTTAGCGTGGTGAAGGTGGAAAGAGCATTTGTGCCTTCTCCATTAGTTGTGGCTGGTTTGAAACATGCTCTTGCAGGATACAATCCAAACAGCCTCTCAGAGAGATCTGGGCTGTCTAGGACTGCATATGTAACTGGCTCCTTTCCATTATAGAGACCAGGCAGAGTACATACCACGCAGGGAAACAGGCAGTGTACACAAAAGCTTTCATTTCAGATGTCTTAAGCCCCAGGAGTAATTAATTCTCAGGAACTGATTTTAATCACAGTCGAGGACAGCTATCCTGCTGCTCACACATATCCACCGCTAAGCAACAATATCTCTACACAGAGCTGTGCAGCTAAGCATACCGAGGGTCCCTTATGTCAAAAGAATATTTGACTGACTGCTAAAAGCGTTTAATTCTTTGAATGTCATACGTAGCAGCATGTTCTGCCAGTTCATGGAATTCAAATTGTATTTGTTGAAAAACTAAGACTAAACAGAATTTTTTATATTAAAAAAAAAAATTTACCATATGAAATAAAGTATTAAAAAATGAAGTACAGAGCATATTATGTTATATATGCCAAGAAGAGTACCTGGGCTTTACCTTAGAGAGGCTGAAATATGTTCCACTACCTAAGCATAACTCCAAGCATAGGTCACTAGTGGGGACTGACTTAGTCCAAGTAGCTTAAACCATCTACTTTACTCACAGATTAGTGAACATACACAGCTTTTTATATCACATACCAACTTTTTACATCACATGTAAACTTTTTAGTTTTTACTTTTTGCTTTCCTTTCATCTCCCGAGGAAACATTAAGGTTTATTGCTAAATTGACGAACAGCTGCATATAAAGTTTAAACAAATCTGGTATGTTTTTTTTCCAAAATATGTACAGACATACTATATACAAGACTAAAAACAACATAACATTTTTTTTTCAGATTGGTAGATTTTATATTATGAATGAATCCCACTTCTAATTCTCAGAAGTTGTATTTAGTTTTTACTTTCTGTTGAACTACTTTAAGATGAAAACAGAAATAAAATTAAAAACATCAGTAAGCTACTATTTGAATAAAAATTAATGAAATATAATGCTGAATATGCAACAAAAAAAAAAGGAAGAGTTATTATAAAGTGTCACTGAAAAGACAGTGCTTTATTAAGTCATAAACTGTTCCTACTTTGTGTAATTCATTATTTTAAAACTAGTAGAATTCAGCTTGTTATATCTGCCTCATAACTACCTTTTTAGTGAAAAAACATGCTCTCATATTTTCAGTTTCCAATTGTTTTTTTTTTAACTTTAAACTATTTGTTGACTGGAAATAAACTACCTAAGCTAGGAAAACAAAAAATCATTCTGAACCTTCAAAAGTGACTATAAGTTCCTTTCAACAAATTCTAGTATTTTATAAAAATGTCCCTCATTTTGGCAGAGTGTGCAGTGCTGAAATGTAAGTTATATAGGTATATTATACTGATACAGGATTGAGATAAGTTATTATGATGTCAACTTAATAATATATTAATTATAGTAACTATGACAATAAAACAGTAAAAAATAAAAAATGTGTAATTTAAAAATAATAAGCTTTTTTTTTTGGTGGTGGTGGTGGATTTAATAAAGATCGGGGATCTGGAGTATATCTTCATTTTATTATTGTTAGTTTCCCTAAGTGTTATCAATTAATGTTATAGAAATTATTTTAAATCAGAACTGTTCTCTTTTAAAAATGGCTGACGAATTTGCAACCACTAGGATGTCTTTATGTGCAACAGCATGTGGCCGATCTAAAGAAGAACATGAAAGCGAACTTCCCTTTATAGGCAATACAAGAAGACATGAAATGTTACTGATGCTGTTTGCTTATAGATAACCTCCAAAGTATAGTCAGTTATGCAAAGCCTCTTTGTTGCTAACACTTACATAAATAACTCAATTCTTATTTTTTATGTAACGATTTATTTTTAACCTGTGAATCTCTTTACTAATCTCTCTATGCTGACATATAAGAACTTTCTGAGATATTTATGGTTTTCATAGGACATGAACTTTGACACTTATGTTTTAGCCAGTGTATGATTTACAAAATACTCTTAAGCATGACTGTACTCTCAAAGACCAGTAAGTGGTGACATACAAATTTTATTCAGATGGTTATGATCATAATAAAAAAAAATATAAGAAGGGGCTTTATTATAGCCAAAACACACAGTCCTTTAAGTTTCAACAGAGCGAGCTGAAATAATATGAACTATTTGTGATTTCAGTTAAAAAAATACATAAGCTTTGCAATCCTTTACCTCCATTTTCAAGTCATTGTCTTTTCATATTAAAACCCCTTATTTTTTCAGTTTGTTTTATCAGCCCTCCAATCAAATATTTTAAAATCCATCTTTATTCTCTTTACAGGTTTTTAAAGGTAGGATGAGTATTTCCTACAAATGAATAGTTAGTGACAGCTGCCAATCAACTGGATGCCATTGAAAAGCAATCATGGAGGCACTGAATGCCTTCCTACAGTGAATATGTTCCCAACTGTGTGATTTGTACTAAGAAAATTTTAAGCCATTTTCACAATTGTTTGATGTCAACGTCTGCAAAAGGGCTATGAAATGCTGAAGTGGCAAAGTAGTCTTTTATTTTGGTAAATGTATCTGCTTATCTAGTATACATTAAACAGATTGCGGTACATCAGACCAGGATGATTTCTGCTGGAGTTATTGTCTCCAGTTTGTCATTTGAACTATGTAATTTGTCAAGCTTTGACTCTGTTCTGTTGAAAGCCTTTTTTTCCCCCCCCAACCTCAGCAGGAGAACCACCACAATTATGACTTCCACTGGCTTTTTTTTTTTTTTCAATAGAGACCACTCCTACATCTCATTCCTCCGCAAATGAATAAAATTGTGAGAACATTTGTTATTTCCTCACATGCCTGTGTCTTTATTCAGTGTTTTCTCCCTATTTTATGTTTTCTTATTTTGCCTCCCATTTTTCAGGGATGATATTGTTACCTTGAATAAGGACAGTTTTAAGTGACTGGAAAGGACCTGCTTTCTTCAGTATAGTTGAATATCAGTGCTCTATGCAGACTGTAGAAGAAACCTGAACCTGAAAACTACTCCATAGGCTTACATTTTATCAGTAGTTTATTCCTATGCTTGACAGTGACAAGAACCATTGTGTAAATAATGAAAGATGTTAAAATGCCTTTAAAGACTTGGAGGATTATAAATAACTACTGTGAAAAAAAAAAAAAAAAATTAGTGGTTAGATGAACAAGTCACTTACTAAAGACTATTCCAAAAAACAATTTCTATTGTTATTACCTGTTCTGCCTTAATTTTCTGTGCAAGCCTTTGGGTGTTGGACAAGCTGTTGGGAGTTCCTTATATCCTGCACAGGCAGCTAACCACACCTCCACTTCTGCTTCTCCTTCTAAGTGCTTAGCAGGCTTTGTTTCTGCATTCCTGTCGAGGTACCCTAGCAATACAGATCCAGTAATATGAAGTTCTTGGATAGGTTTTGTACACGTAGATGTTTATCACCCTGTTGCTAGTTCAACAGATTTGGGTTAGGGAACAGGGTCTTGCAATATGTTCTTCTCTCTCTCATTCCTAAATGATGGTAATAAGAGGGGTGTGGAAACCAAACTCAGGCTTTAGAGATTTCTGTTATGAAAGCCAGTACTAGCAGTGATGTGACAAACTGTAAGAGACTACTTGTAACTCCACAAAACAAAGACTGAGGGAAACATAAACAATGGTGAGAGATTAAACTTGGTAAAGATAAGGGATGGGGGAACAGAGGCCCTCTGAGCCTTTCTAAGGAATGTATGAAACACTCACAAGTACCCTAAAATGAAACTATAGTCAAGGGGTGGATAATGTGGAGTCTGGATAATGCAGGGTTTGAGCTTAATGATCTGATAAGGTTGCCTGGATAGCACAGGATCCAGCTGGAGGAGACAGCCTGTGGAGACAGGATGGTTCTGCTCTGGTGCATCTTGTAAAGTTTCAGGTCCATCTGTCCGGTGAATGACCTTTGCTTCATTATCCGCAAAATGTATATTAAAGTTGACATCCCTGCATATGCTAGTGAAGATTAACAAGACCATGCTAGTTACCACATCCCATGAAGCACCTTACTCCTCCCCATGCGTATGATATGTTGATGTGTTATGTTGAACTGAGGGAGGGACCCAAGAAAAGTGTGTATAAATTGAGGAGGGGCAAGGATAACAGGGAGTGAAGAAGTGAAAAAGATGGCTGCAACCCTCATTGACAGGACCAACACAGGAACCCGACCAGTGACCTCTATTTCTATCCTCATCTCTCTTTCCCTCTCTCTCTCTTATTTTCCTTTCCCCACCCCCCACCCCCCCTTTTCCTTGTTATCATTAAGTAATGCAAGGCATATCCTATTGCGTGCTATGCTTTGTTATATACTTAGTCAATTATTGTGTATCCAATTAGTAGACTGTTGAAAATTAATAAATGTTTATGTATGGACTTTGAGACTTGTCTCACCGTTGTCCACTCTCTTGTGGATTTATTAATCTAAGTCACTTGTCTCCCTCATCTGAGAGGGATGTGACACAAACCTAGTATGATGATCCTTGGGCTGTTGGGAGACTCTGCCACCATTGCTGGCCCAGACAGTGCCCTGTCAGGATGGGCATCGTCTGCACTTGGGTCATCCTCAGCTCCCAGCTCAGTCCCCACAGTGGAGTAGACAGCTCACACTGCTCCCTGACACACTTAAGCAAAACCTAAAACAAATAAACGTTTAGCACTATGCAAGTGTCGTGGTTTGAGCTCAGAGGGCAACTGAGCACTACAGAGCCACTCACTCGTCCCTTCTCTCCCAGCAATGAGAAGGGACAAATAAGCCAGGCTTGGGATTCGAGAGAGGACCAGGAGAGGTAAATCACCCATTATGGTCATGGGCAAAAGGCAGACTCGTTAGGGGAAGGAAAAAAGAACGCAGATTTATTACAGACACTAGCAACAACCTGTAACAGAGTAGGACAGTGAGAAGCATTGCCACATCTTGAGATCACCTTCCCCCCAACCCTCCCTTCTTCCCAGGCTCGGCTCTGCTCCCGATATCTCTACCTCCTCCCCCAGTGGCGCAGGGGCAGGGAATGGGGGGCGCAGTCAGTGCTGCTGCTTCTTCCATCTTCATTGGGGGGAATTTCTGGAACTTCTTCCCCCTCCTCCTGGATGGTCCCCCTCTCCCAGGAGACAGTCCTCCACAAACTTTCTTCAACTGGATTCCCTCCCATGGGCTGTGGCCCTTCCCGAGCTGCTCCGGCGTGGGACACCCCTGCATGCTGCAATCCTCCCAGTGCTGAATTACAGCAGTGAGGCTGCCTTTTCCCATGAGACCCCGGCCTTCTTTGGGCACAACAACCTTGATTATCCATGCGAAACACCTCACAGGCCATAAATCAATGTCTGCTCCACCATAGATCTCCATGGGTGGCGGGGGGGGGGGGGGGGGGGGGGGGGGCTGCCCTGCTGTCTCCCCACAGGATACAGGGGGGGTCTCTGCTCTGGCACACCTGCCCCCTCCTTTCTTCCTCCGTCCCTCCACTGACCTTGGTGTTCACGCAGCTGCAGCAACTCCTCCTCACCAGTCCCCCTGCTTGTCACCACGTCCCTTCTTAAATACGTTGTCGCAGAGGGGCAGCTGATGGGCTCAGTTTTGGTGCAGAGGTGGAGCTGACTTGGAGCTGGGGGAGCTCCGAGAAGCTTCTCACAGGGGGCCACCCCTATAGACCCCTCCCCTGCTACAAAAAAACCCACCCACACTCAAACCCAGGACAGAAAGGTAAAAACTGAAGCCTTTATTTGCTAGGTATCTGAGGTAGAAACTAAACCCGTTTTCCAGTGCCATGTGGTGCTTGAGGTCCATAGGACAATGTATGTGAACTTCACTGGATTAGTTTTAAGGCTTCCTCTTTGGGGCTTTAAAATCTCACTTAAGATTGCAAGAAGTTGTATTTTCACAACATTAAGAATTCACAGCTTGTGAATATCTCCATAAAGTAAACTACTATCACCATTATCTTAATAAAAAAATATATTGTCTTCTAAAGGTGACTAGAGGAGAAAATGCCAGACTGCCATTTCTCTCCTTTTCATGTCCACTGGATTAAAAAGTTTGTCAAATAAGAGAAAGAGATCCAAAATCAATGCCTTTTGCTGCAGAATATTCCTCTTCATCTGTTCAGTAGTATAGACTATTTTGGAGGCAATTTCCGTTTCACCTGTTGAAGTTACTGTACTTTGCTTTAGTTTCATTTAATAGTAGAATTTAATGCAGGGACCTGGAGTTGCAAATTCTCTGTTCTCATTCATAAGTGCTGGTGGATCAGACCTGTTCCCAGCTGGACACCAACTTCTGATCTGCACAGTGGAAATATTAGAAAAGAATAGTGGAAAGTGCCTGCCTCCATCAGGAGAGGGTGTTGCATGCTCATCAGGGAAGTACAAGATATTTGATCCCAATGAGCTGAAGAAACAACCTATTTCCCCTCACTTCCAGGGTGTGTGCCAAAAACAGGGCATGTATCACTGTGTTTTGAGAAACAGCAGCAGCTTCTGCTATGCTGTATTTAGTCTTGAACAGGTATTTTAGTCTTAGTCTGAAAATTCTTACCAGGACTTCTGTGCACAAAAGCATTTTGGTTAAAAACAAACAAAAAACCCCACTGTATTATTTTAGAGCCCAGTCAAGCTTGCATGCAAGATTGCACCATCCGCTATTTAACCCCAAGGTGCTTAGGAGCAAGCAAAAAAGAGGCATTTTAAGTGGCCAGGAACAATAAGGTTAAAAAGTGAAAATGTTCTTATTTTGCCTAGACTGTCTGAATATTTGTTTTTAAATTAAAGGGCCTGTCGTCATTTGAGCCTGGTCAGCAGCTGAACGCCACACAGTCAGTCGCTCACCCACCCTCTCCCCACTTGGGAACGGGGAGGGAATCGGAGGGGCAAAGGGAGACTCGCGGGTTGAGATAAAAACAGTTTAATAATAGTAACAGAACAATACACTGACAGCAGTATCAATGGGTGATGTACAATACAGCTGCTCACCACCCACCGACCAACACCCGCCTGCTCCCGGCCGGCAATCCCAAACACAAAGGCCCCAGAGCCCCCCTCCGGGAAGGGAGAGCCCCTCCCGGCCCACTCCTGCCTTTGTATAGTGAGCTCAATGTCACATGACATGGACTATTGGCCAATCCGGGCCCAGCTCTCCAGCTGTGCTCCCCCCGCCCCCGCACACAGGTGAGGGCTCTGGGACCTGGGGAGCCCCTGGGGTCTCAGTGTGCTGCAGCACTCCTCCTGCTGCCAAACCAACAGGAACTCTATGCCAGCCCCAACCAGGAAAGGGTCTTATTTTTAGTATGAAGAAAGACTCAAATATCCATTTTCACTGTGTGGATTTGGGAATAAAGAAAGTTAGTCTAGGACTTGATTGGCAGCAAAAATACCCAATTGAAATTTTATGGATCAATGATAAATGCTAGCTTCAGCCTTCCTCAGAATCTTGGGGAAATTAAACTGGGCTGTCTGGAGCTCAGTAAGCTAGCTACCTTTTTTCCACTTCCAGACATGAATTGATTGATTTGATGAAAAGTAATTTATTGAGGGGGAAGGGCACCAGGATAATTTACAGTGCAATGAGATGATTTGCCATCCCGAAAATTGCTTTCCTGAAATCTAAAACTACGTATAGTCCCCTTCTTGGCAAGGCTATTAGTGGGGCTGCTCTTTGCTTCCCACTGCTTTGGCCATAGCCTTCTCTCAGTTTGTGATTTTCAGGTCCCTGTGGCATCTCCTGCCCCTCTTGCCCCAGGCCAGATCCTGGCAGCAGCTGGCTGTGTGGTTCAGGTCGCTTGGCTGCGGCTTCCACTGGCAGCCTGACCCTGCTTCATCCCGTGTTGGCGTGCTCGTGCTGCCCCACCTTGCTGGCCCAGCTCTTGGCTGCCCTGGATAAGCTTTGCAGCTGCCTTTTCAGTGAATGTTTCTGCTATCTGAGTGAAAACCTGTACGTAGTCCCTTGCTAACAAGGCACTCCTGAAGCAGTCTTTCCGGGTCCCTTTTCCTAGTTTCCCATCTTTTTACTCTGAGCAGCTGCCTGAGCCACACGTCAGCACTTTTGGTAGCCCCAGACTTGTAAAAAGTCTTCACAATTGTGAAACATCCAACATTTAATATCACGGCTCATTTGTTAACAAAAATGCCTCTGTTGAAACATTTAAAAATGTTTTTGGCCTGTCCATGTGTATATTTTTACAAATCTTTCTTTACATCAGATGTCACCTGAATACCATTTATTTCCCCTGGGAAGAATTCACTTTGTAAAGCTGAAGCCACTGAACTTACATCGGTGGAGGAAGTGATGCTATTTTAAATTGTTGCTCAATTTTGATGCTTGAGCTGTTCCCTGAAAATGGCTTTCAGCTGCCTTCTTTTGTTCAGAAAAAATACCCAAGATTTCCAGCTTCTTATTACGGTAAATGATCTTAACACAGTTGTCTTTACAGCTTGCTTTCAGTAGTTTCTTTTTATTATATTAATCTAGACTCATTGTTCTTGAACCCATTAATTAAATATATCTATAGAGGTTTGCTTATTTTGAGCCTAAGAATTAGAGAAGATTCTGAGCCTGTTTCTGCACAAGGTCTCCCATACATAGTGGAAAAAATACCTCAAACACTGGTACAGAAAACCATGATATGTCCCTTAGGCAAACAGTTCAGGTCCTTAAATTGTAACTGATAAGAGAAAATTCAGTACTGAGTTGCCAAGTACATTTTAAAATTGTACAACTTTATTGTATTATATACAAAAAGCAATATTCCCTTCCTAACCTAGATGAGAATATAACTGTTTTCAGAGCTTTTCTGTGGACAGAATTAATTTAGCACGATTTCTGTCTCATTTCTTCTCTTATTTCTCTGCCTCTGTTTCTTCTCCCCCTGCCACTACTGTCTCAAGAGATGTCTTAAATTATATTCAGCCTGGGTAAGACAAATAAATGGGGAAAACAAAGAACAACATAGTTTGCCTTAATGGAGATGAGCTGAGAATTTCCTTGGAAATTGTAGTCTGAGGGTTGAGTAAAGGATAAATTGAATTGTTACAATTTCAGAGAACAATCAGCGTATTCCATAACTGAGATCAAAACATTTGAACAGCAGTACACATCTTAAACAGGAATGGTTGCATTCCTATTTTTTGGAAACTAATTAACTCCACTACATTGTGACAGAAAATTAAAACTCAATTTCTTTCCCAGTGCCAGAATAAAACCAGAATCTCAGATAAGGTCTTTCCTCTGTAATATTTGCTTATGCCCTCAAGGACAGGAAGAAGAGATGTAAACAAGTTCACTTTTTTTCTTTCTCTGTATCTCTAATTTTCATACAGGGACCTCTTCTTTAAGGCAGTGATATTAATTGCTTGGGTTTGAGTATCTTTCCTCCATGTTGAGTATTCTTTTTCTCTGTGGTAGTCCTGCAATACCAGATTCTGAAAATCATGGCTGTTTTATAGAGAGAAAAGTTAACACTTCACCCATGTGTATTTATAAACCATAAAAAAATAGTATTTCTTATTCATTATTTAGAATGTCAGAATCTAACATGAAAGACCCAGAAGACCTTAGTGAGAGTGAGGCCTCCTTGGGACGCTGGTAGGTACATGGAAAGTCTCTTCTCAGAGGAGCTTCCAGAAGAGTAAATCAAGAGAGTAAACAAAAGAAAAGAGAGATTTGATGTGACTTGCCCTAGTTTGCAGGAAAGGTTACAGAAAGAACTGGGAATAAAACACAACTGCTTTGACTCACAGGTTGCTACTTTTATAACTGGAAGTTACTTTTTGTAGCTGCCTTAAAATGTCATTTTCATTGTGAGTGAAACAGGAGAGACAAAACATTCCTAAATAAGAAAAGGCAGATTATCATACAAATGCTAAAAAAGGTTCAGCTAGATTTATGAAGGATTTACGATGCAATATAGCCAAGTTCTTTGAAAGGAATTATATGAATTGGAAGAAGGTATAAGTGTGACGCAGTTGTATGTTTGATGTGCTTTGACTTTTACATGAAGATAATTACAGTCTATCAACAGAAATGTACCTTGGAATACCTGGCAAATAAAAGCATCTTTCAGGTTTTAATGGTGTTAATGAGTACCTCTTGTATGTTAAGAACATGTCTTCAGACTGCTGAAATTAACATCTGATCTGACGAAGTGCCTAGAAGTTCTGGTTCAAAAGAAGTTCAAAAATATTTGGTATATTGGATTACCGAGAAAATAAATTATTGGAAAAAACACACTTATAAATATTTTGTTGTTGTTGTTGTTGGTTTTGTTTTTGTTTTTGTTTTTTTTTTTTTTTTCCTTCTGAAGCAGAAATGTCCACTTTTTGCTTTGAGAGGAGGAATCTTTCCTGGTTGGTTGCCACTCAGCGTCTTGTATTTCAATTGACACCATAAGCTGGAACCTGGGCAGAATCAAGGAAGACTGCAAGCAAAAAATATTGGTGCCCAAGTTATCTTGTCTTCCATTTTACAAGTTAGAGGAAAGGGTGCAGCCAGAAATAGACATATAATGCAAATCAACTTTTGTCTTCATGGCTGGTGGCATAGTGAGGGCTTCGCCTTTTATGACAATGGAACAGTAATTACTATAGCTTGCTAGGGAGGGACAGGATCCACATGTCTAGAAGAGGCAAGGGAATCTTTGGCAGCAGGCTGGCCAGCTTGGTGAGGTGGGATTTAAACTGAAGGACTCAGGGAGTGGGGTGCAAAGTGGTGATACTCATGCTATTGCAGCCAATTGGGGGATAAGCCAGGCCAACCAGAACAGTGACAAATGTTCCTAGCTGCCTTCCAAGGTGTGAATCAGAAGACCAACCACTTCGAGTGTAAGTATACCAACACATGCAGCCTGAGGAACAAACAGAAGGAACTGGAGCTCTGCAGCCAGACAGAAAGTTATGATATCGCAGAAATAACTGAAACATGGTGGGACAACTCACACGACTGGAAGGATCACAGTGGATGCCTGTAGGCTACTTTGTAAAGACAGGCAGGGAAGAAGAGGTGGAGGAGGCATGCTCTATGTTAAGGAGAACCTTGAATGTATAGAAGTCAACTACAGCAATTGTGGAAGCCCTATAGAATGCCTGTGGATCAAGATCAGAGGGATTGTCTCCAAGGAAGATCTTACAGTAGGTATCTGCTACTGACCTCCAAACCAAGACAATAAGGGCAACAGAACAATATTTCTTCACTTAAGCAAGCTTCAGGTTGACAGGACCTGGTTCGTATGGGTGACCTCAACTATTCAGACATTTTTTGGGAGAACAACACATCAGCTCACATGTCCTCCATCAAGTTCCTGGGAAAAGTAGAGGACTGCTTTCTCAGACAAACATTAGATGTGCTTACCAGGAATGAGGCACATCTGGGCTTGGTACTCACAAACCAAGAAAACCTGATCTGTAATGCCTTGGTTATTGATAGCCTTGGCTGCAGTGATCACTATATTGTGGAGTTTGGGATCCTGCTGAGGATGCTGAAGGTTAGTACTAAGATAAAGGTTTTAGGTTTTAGAACTGCAGACTTCAGATCGCTCAGAGCTCAGCTGGGAGGAATTCCATGGGAAGCTTCCATGGAGGATAAAGGAGCTAGTGAGTTCTTGAAGTTTTTCAAGAACGCTCTCCTGGAAGCACAAAACCAGTTCATCCTCTTTAAAGGTAAGGGAAGTAAGCGGAGCAAGAGACTCACTTGGCTTAAATGCGAGCTTCTGAGTCTGTTCAAAAACAAAAGAGAATTGTGCCAGAGATGGAAAAGCAGACGAATACCCATTGAGATCTATGAGGGCATTGCCAGGGTGTGCAGAGATGTATTTAGAAAAACAAAAGCTCAGCTGAAATTGAAATTGGTCAGAGATGTCAAAAACTACAAGAAAGGGTTCTTCAGGTACAAAAACAACAAACAGAAGCAGAAGGAAAATATTGGCCCACTGTTACACAGGAGAGGTGAATTAGTCACCAACAATGCTGAGAAGGCAGGGGTTCTCAACACTTTTTTCACCTCTGTCTTTACCAGCACTGTTGGGCCCCAGGACCTGGGAACAAAAACCCAGGTTGCTGCAAACACAGCCCCACTATTGGTGGAAGAAGAGTTGGTGTATGAACTACTACAGGAGCTTGACCCCTACAAATCGATGGGTTCTTTGTAAAATTGTAGAGACTGGGAGACATCCCAGAAGACTGGAAGAAGGCTAAAGTCACCTTCATCTACAAGAAGGCCTTAAAGGAGGATCCAGGAAATTGTAGACCCATCAGTCTTACTTCAGTCCCTGTGAAAGTTATGGAATGAATCCTCCTGGGGACTATCACAAATCAAATGAAGCATGTGATTGGAAAAAGGCAACATGGATTCAGCAAGGGCAAATTATGCTTGACAAACCTGATCACCTTCTACAACAAAGTAACCTGTGAGGGTTAAAAAGTGGGGTGATCGATGGACATTGTCTACGTGGATTTCTCCAAGGCTTTCAATACAGTTCCCCACAGCCTCCTCCTAGAGAAACTGGTGTGTTACGGTCTATACAAGTGGTCTGTGCAGTGGGTGGGGAGCTGGCTGGCAGAGGGAGGTGGTAAATAGCTCCTTTTCAAACTGGCAACCTGTCACAAGTGGGGTTCCACGGGGATCAGTATTGGGCCCAACACTGTTTAATATCTTCATAAGTGATCTGCATGATGGGATCAAGTGTGCCCTGATGAAGTTTGCTGACGATACCCAACTGAGTGGGGAAGTGGACACTTAGGAAGGGAGACCCACCCTGCAGGAAGATATAGATAGCAGTGGGCTGACAAGAACCTTATGAAGTTCAACAAAGACAAGTGTAAGGTATTTCACCTGGGAAAACATAATCTAGAAGTTCAACACAGACTAGGATCTACCTGTCTGA
This sequence comes from Tyto alba, assembly GCF_018691265.1. NCBI lineage: Eukaryota > Metazoa > Chordata > Aves > Strigiformes > Tytonidae > Tyto > Tyto alba. Next base: position 31,673,291 of record NW_024881301.1, on the reverse strand, counting down.
GGAGCAGGTCTGTGGAAAGGGACCTGGGGGTCGTGGTGGATGAGTGAACAGTGTACTACTCCAGCAAAGAAAGCCAACAAGATGCTGGGTTGCATTGACAAGGGCATCACCCAACAGAGAGAAAGAAGTCATTATCCCACTCTACACAGTGCTTGTCAGGCCACACCTGGAACACCATGTTCAATTTTGGTCCCTGCTATACAAAAAAGATATGGACAGGATGGAGAGGGTCCAGAGAAGGGCCACGTAGTTGATCAAGGGACTGGGAAGTTTGTCGGGTGAGGCAAGGCTGAGAGAGCTGGGTTTGTTCAGTTGTGAAGGCTTAGGGGAGACCTCATCACCATGTTCCAGTATGTAAAGGGTGGCTACAAAGAAGATGGAGACTCCCTTGTTACAAGGAGTCACATGGAAAAGACAAGGTGTAATGGGTACAAGTTACTCCTGGGGAGATTCTGATTGGACACAAGAGGAAAATGTTTCACAATGAGAACCATCAGCCATTGGAATAATTTCCCCAGGGAAGTGGTGAATTCCCTAACACTGGACACATTTAAGATTCAGCTGGCCAATCTTGCCTAGACTGGGCTTTAACAAGGTTGGACCAGATGACCCTTGAGGTCCCTTACAATCTGGTATCCTATGATCCCCTTCATCTTATTAACCTTTAGTTATTTATTTTCCTGTTATTAAAATAATTTAAATCTAAGGGAAGTGTATTTGAATTATGATCTAATGAACTGAAATCTCCAGGTAACTTCAATGCTTCTGTTCTTCCTACCTTTCCCTCACACTTCTAGTCATACTGTCAATACTGTGAACTGATATTGAAGTGAACAGGATTAGTCAGATATTTTTCAGGAAACCACACTTTTCGAATGTTATAGACATAAGTGTTAAAATATTACTCTGGGTGAGGAAAGCCAGAGACAATTGTGGAGCAGTTCAGCTATCTGAGTAATACACATCTTACTATTTAACACAAAAGTGGGCATGTTAATTGGTATATTGATAGATATACTTTCATATGTGTTTTACAGAAAATATTCTAATATTCGTGTTTGGATACAGTGAAGATTGGAAAGAATGCCTCCCCCTACTCTCAGTAGGTTTTGGTTAAATCTAAGACCAGACCTTCAAAAATTATCAATGCCTAACAGTTCGGCTGTTAAAATGCTGAGTTTTCTGATGCTGATTATGGGATTAGTCCCAGAGACAACGTGCATAAGGAACATTCCTTGAAACTGCTGAGTCATTTCAGACTGAATAATAATTTAAGTGAATTACCTTGAATTATTTGAAACAGATGTGTTTCTGGTTTTGGCAAAATTAACCTATAAAAAATTAAGATAAGTCAATTACTAGTCAGCTAACTTGATCTATAAATTCCTCTCTAGAGTCATCTAATGAAAGCTCTGGGTGTGGGGTTGGGCTGTATGTTTAGCAGCTAATTTGCATTTTAGCTGGTATTTGCCTTGCTACAGTGGAAGAATAATTGGAAATGTATGCACTGTATTAAATGTGTTGACTGAAGCTGTAAATTGGAGGAGACTGTGTTTGGTATATAAATCTGGAGTGCACTACCAGATTTGGTCATAAATATGTAACTTTCTGAATTCTATGACAGATAATAAGAAACATGTCAATGAGTGATGAAAGGTAGATTTCCAATTATTTTAACAACAATAAACTGCCTTTTTGGGATGTATGTATTACAAATGTTTCATCATTTCTAGTAGAAAGAATTGGGTGGAGGGTACATAACCGGAGGGGATTCCTGAGTGAACAGCAAACTAATGTGTTCAAAATTCCAGTGGGAAAAGGAAGACTTATGTTTGTCTTTTGCAGTAGAAATTAATTTATTCTTTGGTGTTTTGTTTCTACTGCTGTTTTGAAAGGAAGAAAGCTATTTTCTAATATTCTTATAGAAGGAATTTATGAACCTGGTCTGTCTGCAACATCACAATAAAATTGTTTGGATTTATAAATAATTATCTTTCTGGTATGTTTTAAAACTGTATCAAAAAGATGAAAAGAGGTAAGTTTTTTTTTTCAGGGAGGATGCAAGAAGGATAGCAGTCTCATTAACAAAGCCAGATACTGACGGCTGCCATGAGACTACCTGGTTTAACTTTCATGGGCTCTCTGGGAACCTCTCTGGGAGTTTTGATGTTGCAGAAAACACAGCCACCTCTTAGATGGGGAAATAGATTTATATTAATGAAGATGGGCTATGTGAACGCATGCCTATGTTAAGATGTATTGCAATGTCTCATAAAAAAAAATGTCCCAAGTAAGCATACCTGATTTGTAGGTTCAGTGAGGGCTGGGAGCATGAGGTCTTGTGGAGTTTTCTCCTACAAAGGGAAACAACGTGAGGGCTCTGGGCACTGTTTTAATTTGGGTACTTTCAGAGGGTGGGGATAACCCAGGTTGGCAGGGATTGCATGAGGATTATGAAATCTTTCCCAAAGTATTTAATTGATGCTATAACAAACTATAGGTGATGAATGAAAAGAGTACTTTTCTATCTGATGAGACTAGGGGAAGCATTATTACCTTACTTATAACGTGTACTACAGTAGGAGCATTGCTGTAGAGGAAGGGAAACCTGACTGGCACGGGGGAAAATTCTTCATTTAGAAACCTGATTTGGATTCTTTTTAAAGTCAGAAGCAACAACAACCAGGCCTGACAAGATTTTGGCACCCTCTCTTTGTGCTTATGAGGGTGTTACAGCCACATGTATACTTACAGAGACTTATTTCAAATATGAATGACTGATTTTATACTTGGGACTAATAAACATAAAATAATGATTTTTTTTATATGTACCACACACAGTATCTGTGCCTTTCCTAGCAGTTATAGCACACTGTTTTGCCTGTAACTGTCTGTGTCTGTAAGCAAAGCCTCGTGCTGAAGAACATGAACAATTATGTTTTATTGAGCAATTACTTTTATTGACATTTTGTAGGAGGCCTCTATCAAACGTAGGCATGAGATAAGAAGGCCGTTGTGTAGGTAAAAACTAATGCAAAGCATGAACATTGTTCAGATCACATGGAAATGTCCTTAGTTTACATAGAGCACACTACAATGCTCTTTCTAAATGTGCTGGTTTGGGTGGTGCTGAGCTTCTGTGCTGTTAACCTTTATTATGTCGGCTATTATGGTGACCTACATACTACTGTGAATAATTTTACCCAAGTGTAAAAGAGGTTTGGAGCACAGTCTTATAGCATATGGTATTATTTTTTTTTTTTTTTAGTTCAAATATATGCCAAAATGAGTCTGGTTCTGAAAGCTGTATAGAGATTTTTATACCTAGTTCTCTATTTTGGCTGTAATAATTCACCTCAAAAGTAAATAACCCTAAGTATTTTGATACTAAATTTATTTTATTCCTGGTATATATTTAAGGTTCCCCATTTTGAAGAACACCTACATTTCATGTGTCCATTCTTTAAAAATGTAAAATTCATTTGTGCCAAAATGAGATGAGCCTCATTCAGAGTAGGGATTTCTGTACAGGCAAACCACTTGTTAGTATCTCTAGTTCATGCAAAAAAAGCTAGAAACTCTGAAAAACTCTGAAAAAAACTCCAACAAATAAGCTAAAAACATGGCACAGTCATGACAGTTGGCCCCTTCTCTTGCTTGTAATCCCCCTTGTTAGGGTGAATATCCCACACATTCAGAGGCAGATAAAATAAATAAAGACACAGAGACTATACAGAACCTAAAAGATTTACAATAGCACACCACCCTTGTGCAATAATTTCAATATGATATATACAGAGACTACACTTTCACAGTTTTACTGATTACAAGTTCATCTGTTACCTGCTCCTTTTTCTTTTCTTGTTTTTTTGAAAATACACATAATTAAAATGTTCTGTATAAACTATGTTCATCTCTTATAGGAAAATAGGTAGAATAACCTTTCTCTCATCTACTAATCACATTGCAAACCAAATACCATTTTGATTTCAGGTACCTAACAAAAAAAAAAACCCTTCTTTTTAAATTGCATGTTTCATCAGTTGAATAATATATTACAACAAAGGAAAGGGAAACAGCAACATTTTAAAAGCTCAAGTGACTTTTTACTAACAATTGTGAAGAATAGCAAAGTTATTATTCATAAATGAATCATTAGTCACCAGCTGTACAACACTAACCCTGACAGAGCAGGAACCAACAGAAGAGAAAGCTCAGCAATGGTTCTTAGACTAACCAAATGGCTTATCAACTTCTGATTTCTTGGTGTTTGCTTCTCTTTCATTTCATTTGAAAATGCCTACTGAGGGATGGGCAGGTGTCTACAGTGTCTCAGAGATGCATGGAGGCTCATGCATCCAGAAAGTGAAAAAAGTAGAACCTCAACTCTAAGCCATCTATTTTCAGTAGATGCAGCTCACATGAGAAAAAGGTGGAGAGATATACTGGTGACCTGGACTAAATGAAAAAGTGCAATTTGAGCTATGAAAAATTATTCTAATAACCAGGGTTGATTTGTGTAGCATCTGAAATTTATTACACTGTGTCATTACATTATAACTGCTGTGGTGAATTTAATTTCTGTGTTAGTTACTGGCTTTTTCTGGAAAGCAATAAGGTTTTTATCATTCTGTGGATGATAAAAATGTAGTGTGCTTAGGTACATTTTTTACGTTAGCAGCAACTCCTTTTTCCCCTTGAACCAAGATAGGAAGTTATGAATTAAGGAAAATGATTTTGTGAGAAGGAAACCTAAAATTATGCTTTACAAAAACCCTCTGATGAAAAAACCCCTACATGATTGATAGATACGGAGCTGAAGATCAGTGCCCTGAGAGCACTAATGGGCATTAATGGCCCTGAGCAGCCTCACTTGGGACCTCACTCCACCCATGAGACTGGGGGCCCTATTTCAGCTCCCATCAGGGCACCTGCCCAGGCCTGACCTGTTATAGGTGCTATGCCTTTCTGCTTATGCATCTGCAAAATTGAATAGGTTTGTCGTGACTTTATGTATTAATTCACTGAACTGTGGGACAGCACAGTAAAGAAAGATGTAGGTTTTAAAGCAGAGTGGGTTTGGGATGAACCTGTAGCCTATAGGTTGTGGATAGATAAAAAAAATATCATGTAAGCTGAAGTGCTTTAATGCTTACCTATGTGCTTTAAAATATTTTAATTAAAGTATCTGGTCAAAATACTGACACTTCAGTATCTACAGTCAGGTGTTACATTCCTAAAGGAAAAGGCTTAATTACTCTGAGCAAATGAAGGAAAGTAAGTCTTGTTGAGGTCAATAGAAATACTTCAAATATTCAGCTCCATTAGTAGTGCTGGGGAGGGAAATATGGATTTCTCCTGAGAGCTGAGCAATTTCTTCTATCTCTAAGTAGTTAACTGTGGTTTTATATGAAATACCTGTGGAACTGAAGGACAAGCTTTCATATTTAAAACATTAAGCAAGGTGGATAAAGTCCTAGATCTCACCCTACAAGAATTTTCAGTGAAGGTTGTACTCAAAGAGAGTTTTCTGTAGGTCACCATGCATCTCTGTGGGAATGGGATTTGGTCTCAGTTTGTATGTTGAGTTACTTTGGAGTAACTGGGCCAGGTGACCTTTCTGGGAGAGTGGGAAGCTTTTGTATGCTTGTGGGAGAGCTTGTTGGGTGCTGGTAGAGAGTGGGATAGAGACTTCAAAGACCTGGGAGCTCAAGGTCTGAGGGGAGAGGGACAAATAGAGCCAGCCAGCTCAGAGACTGGAAACAGATGAGGGACCATTAGGGGTGATAAAACCATAGTGACCTTATGAGGTCTTGTTATAAGTCGTTGATAGCAAGGCTCTATGTATAGTTGATAGGGAGAAGACTTGCACATAAAACCTTACTGTTGCTGTCTGTCTTAGTTGCTTAGATTATTTTGCAAAGATATTTATTCTAGTATAATCTAGTGAGATATGGCTTTTTTTTTTTTTTTTTTTTTTTTTTTAAGCCTTTTGATGGTTTATGGGAATTTACTGTAGGAAAAAAAAACGGTCTAGGCAGATCTAGTTCAAAGCCATTGCTGATGTGGTATCCTGCTGCAGACGAACTAATAGAAATCTGGATGCATAAAATACATGGTTGTTTTGTAATATTTGCAAAGGTTTGGAAAATGTGTATCATATTCTATGATCAATTTTCAGAAAGCTAGTTATAGCTAGATTGAGAGAATATCTCCCTTTAAATCTATGTTGTAACTTGATGTCCTTTTTGGAACAGTCCTAGTTCTCTTTAGCCCTGGCTAAAAGGGTGACTGGTGTATGTATATATTTAAACTCATCTTGTTTTGCAGGCTATCTTCTAGAATGGATAAACCACCAGCATTAATTCAAGGCTGTAACTAAAATTTTGATTCATCAGTTTATTTCACTTAAAAGAAGTAAATTTTTGTCCTTCCTCCATAAGTCTCTTCCACTGTAAATCTCCTGAATATTGGTGTCCTATCTAGCAAACAGCTATAAATTTGAAAAAATAAGCTGCCGTGTTATTTTCTAAGGCCTTAAGGGTTACATGACTTTGTCTTCTATATCTAGTAGAAGATATCCTTTGTATTAAGTTCAAATTTGGTAGCTTACTGTTATTAGCAGTAGGAGAAAAGTAATTATACTTGAAAGCTGAGGATACCTGATGTGGAAATCATCTGTAGACAATAAATATAAAATGTGAAAACTGTTTTTGAGTTAAATCAACTTTAAATGTCATCATTAAGTATGTCATTGATCATTTTGTAGAACCATCTTACTAATGTGACCTATTTGGCATGAGGGATATAATTGAAAAGGCATTCTGAAAGGATAATGTTGTGGGTCTTATAACTGAAAACCAATAAATGTGTTAACTGTTTAAGGAACTTTGTTTCTTTAGTAGAAATCTTCCTCAATTAAAAGGGACAGGAAGATTTTTAAGGGGTAATATAGAAAAATTAAAGGATAAGAACAATGCAGTAAATTTTGTCTGAGTCCTGACTTTTGGAAAACAAAGTAGAACTAGTCTTTGGTGTATTCAAGTATTTTTAGTTCCTTTAAAAACATTTGGGAGCCCAGAGATGTTGTTTCTGTTTTTAGTTTTGCTTCAAACTTCCTTTTCATGGATGCTATTGGTGAATCTATGTTACCACATTTTAGTTACATAGCATTCCTATGTCAGCTTTGCACCAAAGTTTTGCCTCTTGTGAAAATACTTTGACTCTTACTATGATTTCTTGTGATTTATTATAGAAACATATATTGATTGCATACTGCACTTTGTAATAATTTTTCTGTAAGGTAGTCAAATAATTCAGTTAGAATTGGATGATGACGGTTTTGCTTCTCTTTATTTTGATGCTACCGAAACAAGTGTTGCAGCTTACTGTATATTCTATCTTTGGAATATATGTTTTGTCCTTTCGAAGTCTCCACCTGGTTTTATTATGCTTAACTGCCTGTGACATGATTTCTTCCTTAATGTTCACTCAACCCTCCAGGATTTAAGAGGCCTTTATATGCAAGTGTTATGACTACCTTCAAACCCTGACTTTATTTTCTATTTAGGTGTTGAAGATGGCTGACTTACTCAACAGTTTAGTGGAGGAAAGTATCTAGCAGCTCTCACTGAAGAATTTGTGTAATCAAATATTTGGAAAGGTCAATCCACATGTTTTTCAACCTGTGAATATAGGTTTAAGAGGTTGAATTCTGAAAATCTACATAGTGCCTGCAAAGGTACATATACATATGCATGAACATACATTAAAGATTTTGTTTTGGGATAGAAGGAAACTTTCTGAAAGCTACTGTAATGACTTGTAGAATAGTGAGTGTTAACCATTTAAGGGATAAAAATGGTCCTGGTCTGAGATGTGTTTAAGGGGAGTCTCTCCCCACTCCACTCCCTCTGTTCATATGTTTTTAAGCTTCAGTTACTGCATATACAGTGTAAAGCTTCTTTGGGAGCAAACATGTTGTGTGTAGAAACAGAAGCAAGAGGCAAATTTACTGGTAAATTACATAAAACTTTTGGAATATGTAAGAGGGGAAAAAATAAACTGCTATTGTGAAGATTTGGTCTTCGAGATGGTCATTGGATGTTTGTAAACTATGTGAGATGTGGTCTACTTTAATGACTTTACTGAATCTCAAGCTAGTGCTGTTCCTGCCAGGACGTCCATTCTGGCTGGAGCAGTTAATAAGAAATGTAAGTGCTCTACTTATCCCAAGGTCAGCTATGCTTTTGTAAACAAAAATTATTTTTGACAAGACAGAACTTAATTTGGCTAATTGTTGTATATTAAAATTGTAAATTATGCAAATTCACTTGGTTTATGACAGCTATATTTGAAGGCTGCCTTTTTCTACCTCCCTTGAGTTAATTGAGGAAGTCTGGCAGCAAAAAGCCTCTCTTAGTGACAGGTATATCTAGCAGATATTCATACCTAGTGATCTTGTACCTAAGAAGAAAATCACTCGTATTCACCAGAAATACTCATTAAAAAAACTTAAATTGGTTCCATTGTCTGAAACTTGACTGTCCCCATTGGACTGTGATGAATGCTGCTCATTACTTAGATTAAGCTTTCAGCTTTGGGAAGAGTACTACATTGTAAAATGTTTCGCATTATTAGGCAAAGAGAAGGTATTCATGTAGACAAATGGTAGAGTTTAATCAATTAGCCAGAAAAGTCTAGATGTACTACATACTGTCAGACCTGTAATAGTTTAAAATTAGTGCTGGGCATGGAAGTGTTTTCATACCCACTGGGGAGAAAAAATTATCACTGGGTGTGTTCCCTGTTAACTGAAAAAGATACTGAAATTGCATAATGTACTGCTATCCTCTTTGGGGGCTGCTTTCTTTTCAAAAGCAAAGCAGCTATCCTTGCCCATGCAATTGCCCAAGTGGTGTTCCCAGTGCTAACCCAATATGAAACATTCTGCTCTTCACTGTAGATCAGGTAATACTGAGCCAGACTGTGAGCTCTTAATTGGGCATTTAATATGAGAAATGCAGGCTATAACTTTAAATTTTATGATATGCAACAATACAGCATACAAGTTCTCTGCTGTGTCATGTAAATAAAAGAATAAATAACATAAAAGCCTGCTTATAATTTCACACACACTACTAATACTGAATAATTACTCTATAACAGCATCTTTCCTCACAGTTTTCATTTGTTATGCTTTAATTGTTAGGAATGTTTAGTGAGCTGACTCCAGAACTTGTAAGTTTTATGCAGAAGGAAAACAAGAAGAAAATCAGTGCTTTTGTTAAGAGATTTGCACTACACCATTGAAGTTACGATTGAAAGGTGAAAGAGAAAACAATGGAATAAAGTTTCAGTATTACTATACATGGCAGAAGGAAGAGGAATGGCAGAATAGCTTGTGCTGAGGCACCCTGAGCAGAAAAAAAAAATCTTAGGAATCTGAATATGTCATGTGTAGGAAATATATTTTGGTCCAACAAGAGTCAACAGATTAGAATAATGGACATTACAAGGTTGCATGTATCTTTACTTCTAAATTAGAATTAAAACAATTGATTAAAGCCAGCACGCCATGGTGGGAGAGGGAAAGTTCTTGGTTATCCATACATATTTAAGGCTTTTTTGGTGTGTTTTTTTGTATTTTTTTTTTTATTTTTTTTTTTTTTAAAACACTGATTTATTTATTTATTTATTTTTACATAAAAATTGGGGGAAACTCTGAAGCTAATGCTACTATTGTAAGTGGTAGCTACGTGTTCTTATAGAAAGATTAGTACACAGATGCATTATTTTATGTGGTTATTTGGATTCTCAATCAGTAGAGTTTTCTGCAGGTGTAGTAATTTATGTTGCTGGTTTCTAGCCTTATTAGTATTCATTCTGAACAGAAGCCTTGGCTCTTTTTAAACTCCCATTGCCCGATAATTCATCATAATTTGGCTCTGAATCACTTTGGCATAATGGACCAGACTTATCTTTGTTGTACCTCTGCTGAAGTCAGTAGAGTAAGCGTAGGGTATGCTTGGTCAAGAATACTACCCTTTATTTAAAAATAAAGTAAGCCTTGCTATACTATTAAACAACCAAAAAGCTAGAATAGGTTGAGGTGTTTTTCACTGCAACAAGAAAAACGTAGTATTGTTGGAAAATTTCAGGTAAATACAGGGAATGTATCTGAGCAAATAAGAACCCTTTGAAAAGAGAATAATTGTTTCTCAGAGACACAGCAGCTTAATACAAGAGAAGCTGTCTTTTTTGTTATATTTTAACATTCAGATTAAAAATTCTTAAAGGATCATTTTGCACAGAAAAAAACGTGTTATGCATCATAGTGTACTGAGGCATGAATTTATTAAATATGAATATATATAAAATAAAAATGGTAATTTTTTACACGTACCACTTTCTTTTAAAAATTAAAGAGTCACCTCTGTCTTTGAGATATAGCCAATTATTGTATGGTCTCAGGATGTGGTGGAGATCCATCACAAGCTTATTGAACACTGGATGCAACCCTGGAACCTAGTACGATAAAACTGGACATAGTTTTTATTTTTATTTACTTTGCAAACAGGATCCCCACATTTGAAGATGAAATAAATCTCCTGCAAGCTAGATATAAGTCCATTTATTAACCCTAGATTAGTATCTTCCTCTAAGAAGGAGGGTACTCTGTTATTGAATATTATACATGTTTGTCCAGGTTGGTTTGACTTATTCTAGAACAAAATCTGGCTACTTTGTATATACAAAATTTACGTGATCTATCATGCACCACGAATGAACTACACAGCTTTGTGAATCATTGTGCCTCATCTGAGCCAGAGTAACTGTTCATGAATGCATCCTTAACTGCACTTACAGCTGCGGATGTGCTGTAAAGCACATTAGATTAAACCTTTCATTAGCATGATTGAGTTGTAATGGCTTAACAGGTTTCCTCCCTTCAGCTAACCTTTGCTATCCATTAGTTGGGCTCATGCTTTGCCTGTCAAATTGAGACATAATGCAGTTTAGTTTCAGATTTGAGCTAAGTCATGTTATCTCACATTTAGCTCTTACGCTGAAGATTGAGCTAAATTATGTTATCTCATAACTGAAGTGGGCTAAAAGCATGCAGGCAGATGGCTACTTCAGCTTGGCAGCATAACCCATTAAGATCATGATAACTTGCTTGTGTCTGAGCCAGGAGTGCGCTCTCTATTAGTTCTACTGCTGTTGCAAAAGGAAAAAAATTAAAAAGAGGGTTGTGGAATTGGAACAGCAGTTAGGACAGTGGTGTGGCAGCAGTTTGCAGATGAATAAAATAATAGGCCTCAATAAGGATTTCCAGAAATGTCATCTTTCTATGTACAGAGCTCCAAGGTGACCTCTTTCCTTAAAGTTGTGCTCTTTGCATTTTAGAGGGTTTTTTCTTTTTTGATTTTTTTTTTTTAAAAAAAAAAAAAAAGGGAGAGGGAGCAGAACAGATGGGGCAGTTACAATAATAATGCTGCCTTACTAGGGTACCCTGTCAAAAGAGCGTATTAAAATGTTGTGCAGAGAACAGACGGTTTAAAAACCTTGAAGGAATGGAACTGGAGAGTCTAGTAACGAAAAAACTGGAGGAGAATGATAGTCTTTATTCAACTGGATCTCAGAGCTGCCAATTTCTGTAACAGCAGTAAGCTTGAAATATATGCACATACTTGCCTGAGCTTCAGGATACATTTTTTATCATTAATAACCTTAGTACCTAGCCAAAAGTTTTCTGCCAACATTTGCTAGATTTCAAAGGCCAACTCAAGGTATTTCTCCTTCAATAAAGAACAGTAAGAGTATCCTTAACCAGCTGACCTGCCTGAAGAGATTATTAGAAAATTTGTCCTTTTGCCCACTTCTCTCTATTTTTGACTCCTTACTGCAACAGAACAGAACAAATAATATCACAAACCCAAACTTTTATTTTCTGAAAACGTTACTTGTTATCTTGAAGGCTAGTTCAGGTGCTTCTTACTCCTTTGGCTCCTTGGCCATGCTGCATCTCCTATGAGATGCTGATTTCCTCTCAAGCTGGCATTACAGATAGGTATTCCAGGTGGGAATCCTAGCATGTGAATGAAAATAGGATCACAGGTACCTTTGTGTCTTTAATGGCATCATGTTATTTTGGCATCCTTGTATTTTTGTTTTTGACAGTCAGCTCTTCTGTGGTTGGAGTTTATGGTGAAAGAAAACTGAAGTGACATCTTTTGGAAGCCCCAGTTCAACTTCACCGTCTTGTTACCAGGTATTAAAGGCATCATCTAATAGCTAGACCAGGGATTCAGTGTGTGTCTGTAATATTTGTCTATAATTAAGACAAGTGCTAACTTGGTAATGTTGAGTAAATTGGTCTCTTTCTGACATTTAGAAAACTGGCAAATGAAACCCCCATGACACTACATCACATTTTTATATTTTTTTAATTAATTAATATTAACTGAAGCAATTTGGAGTACTGTAATAAAAAGTGGTAGTGCCAAGTATTTCCTATAAACTTAATCAATTTTGGAAAATAATGCTTGCTGTGGATGAAATGAAAGAATTTAGAGATTAACTTTTATGTTGCAAAATATTCCTAGTGCAAATGAGAACAAGTTTATGCTTTCCATGAAAGCTGCTATGCAGTTATTGTGCATGGAAAGTATGTGCCAGGATTACTTCAAAATGAGTAAGATTAAAACATACAATTTAAAGAAGAGACATGAGATAATGTGCATTAGTAAATTTATAAATTCAAGTCATCTGTATGCTCCTGAGACACGCAGGGGTGGGATGGAAATCAATTTCTCTGCACAAAATAGGCTTCCCTACAAATGACAACATATGAACTATGGTAATATCAATGTATTGTATACATTTCTCCACCCCGTCTCCTTTTGTTTCGTAATAGCCTAGCTTTTGGGGATGTGATAGAGCACTTGCAAGTACTTATAAACCTATGAGAAGGTCAATGATGTGTACAATGGTTTTAATGAACTTTCAAGGAAATTTCATAGTGATGTTTCTTTTGGATGTGATGAGTTGCTTCATCTAAGGGTTATGCGAAGGATGGTTGAAAAGGTGTTGTTTATTGCCATATATTTGCCACTGTGGCTTATTTTACTGTTTAAAATTTTAATTGGATAAGAATTCAGGGCTGCTCATGCATTTATTTCTGTTATGTGACTTCCAAAAACCATTCTGATGTTGTTGCTGGTAGAACCTTTGCAGATATTTCAGGCATTTTCACTTTTTTTTTTTTTTTTTTTTTTTTTTTTTTTTGACACAGCAATGTCTAAAGAAATCAATTTTATACAGAAGAAATACAGTAGTTTCAAAGGGTTCTGAAGTTATCAGTGTCAACCACAAGCATGCAATAACTGAGATCAATAATCCATTCAGGAACACTGAGAAACTAGTCAAGTGACTTCTGAAAACAAAAAGGAAGTATTATGAGATATACTGATCACTGTACAGATGCAAGGCCCTTCATTTTCAAAAGAAGTAGTAACAATTAATAAACTGTTAATTGTAAATATCTTGAATATCATTCAACTCATTCCATTCTAATGGAAGAGGTAAAGGTATCTTTAGATGAGTAGTTTCCATTTACTCTTACCTGGGGCCTTTCTACCGAACACATATATGAAAATGCATGAAAAGGTAGAATGAATTACTTACTGTAGAGTACTCAGTGTAGAGCAAATGACTCATTTTGGAATCAGAGATGCAGACCTGGCATGGAGCCAACTTTTTTTACCATTATCATATCCTTTTCTTCCCAAATTAAACTTAAATTTTTATGAAATGTAAGATGAAAATTCTCATGGAGTCTTTGACACCACGTTTTCTTCATGTGATCTGCTAATCACCAGTTGTACCAAGAGACCAACAGTTATGTTAAATGGCTATTGACTGGAAAACAGTGTCTTTGCTTTTAGGGTGTGTGTGTGTACACAAACACATAAAAGACAATTATATCACTATAATGCTGCAATAATGCTGCACTCTTATTTCTTCCAGATCTAAATAAAACATGATCAATATATAACTAACTTATGCTCTGTGGTCAATATATAGGTAACTTAGGTTGAGTACCTTTTGTTGAACTATTTTACTGAAGATTATGTAATTGAGAAATAATCACTTAAATTCAGATGTGATCTTGGTTATCAGTTTAAATTCTGAATAGATTATTTGAAAATGGAATTATTTAAATGGGAACAGGTATCCAAAGAAGGAGGATAGTTCTGAACAATTTATTGGTGGTTTGAAGCCATGAATAATTCAGGACCTATATATCTTTAAATGACATGCCATGAACTAGATTGCTACAAATTACAAGAGTATGAGAATGATATAATATCACGTAAATTTGATATTCATCTACAAAGGTTGGTTGTTTGTCAAGCTGTTTGTGGGTTTGCAGCTGACCTTTAAAAACTTGAGGATGAATCAAACTAATAGCCTGAACAATGAAAGTCTTTCAACAAGTGAGTATAATAAATCTCCCCATTTTGAGAGGGAGGCAAGTATAATATATAAAACTAGAGACAATCTTTAATAGACACACAGAACATAGGGAATTAATTCTGAATATAGAGAGATTAATTATAGCTATGGTCATGTTGAGAGTTGAAGATCTATGAATGCATTTGAGAATTCAAAATTCCATACCCTACTTTTAACGTTATGTTTGAAACAAATCGTCCTAAAAATTATCTTTGTGAAGCTGGGAGCTTGGAACTTCAATCCCTTTACCTTTCAAAACCATGTCTTAGTCATTATAATTACGCTGCAATGTAGGGAACTGCTAATTTGTGTGGTTCTAGTTGAATCACGAAGCAGGGAAATGGAGAAATAATGAAAAAATAGCACTACCCATTGTGAATTTTCGACAGCTGTTTTTTAGAGCTGTTTTAGGATGAAATGCAGGTTGTGAGATCTTTAGGACAAGGATGCTGTTTGTTTTGTTCATTGCAAAGCCAACATTAGCCAAGATTGACTCATGACAGGCTCTTCAACGCAAAGGTTAGGAAACACTGATCTTGAAGCTAGTGTTTGGACTTCTCCTGATATTGAGGCATTTCTATGTTTATATCATCAGCTTAAGGTAGTAGGATGCTTACTGTTGTTTTTAACCTCAGTAAACACTCTCACAACTGTTAACATTTCCATGTGGTATAATTTTGAATACCTATGAAATAGTTATAACAGTATGGCATAAGGAATGTTACTCCTCTAAGGAATAACAAGCTTTTAAACAACCCCCCCAAACCCAAACATTAACTAGGATTATTAAAAAATGAAAGACAATTGGCAGCTTAGAAGGTAGTCTTCCACTTTTAGTGCAAATGATAGAATTGATTTCTTTCTAGCTGCCAACTGAAGAATGTGTACTGTCTGTGCTTCTTACAAATGGTAATTTTTCTTGAGCAAGTTGCTTGCTTTTCTGCTGAAGTCCAGGATTGATTGTGATGGCAAGAAAAAGACAAAAGTACCTGTGTATATGATTCTGTGTGCATGGAGAAATGAATGCATTTAGAGTATCAACATGGAAAGTTAAATTTAGGCTTAACATCACATTACTAGCTGATGTGTTATCATACTTAATCCATCTGTGTCTGAACTGCAGGTTGCGTTTAGTGTTGTGCTTAGTTAAAATGATTGTGCTAAATCAAAACTCAATTTTCAATGAGGTACATCTAGCCAAACACCGAATATAATCATATTTAAATTGGGACTATAAAACAAAGTTTTTATGAAATGTGAAGCTAGGCAGAAATAATTTGGCTCTGTCTTTCAGAAACTCTGGCTATGAGCATTCTGAGCAAACATCGGTGAGTAAAGTTCTCCCTCGGCATTACAAAGTGTTTTCTTCCTATTCAAAATTGAACAGAGTTTGGTAGTATTTATGAACATAATGCTTTTCAGGCTTACTGGGACACCAATTATAAAATGAAACCATCTAAGCATTTAGCAAAGTGAGAGGATGTGTAGAGTGTAGGTGAAGCTCTGTAGCATGTGTGACCCTGCCTCCCCCATATGTAATAGGTACATGTATTTGTATGGTTTATTGTTGCTTAAATGGCTGTCAAATTACAAGAAGTGCTAAATTTAGTGTCTAGCTATAATATTTCAAAGGGGATTTTCCTGTCACCATGGAGATTTTCTTATCATGCAATACAGTTTAGTAACTGTAATGCTTTAATTTTAGACTGTCTGTCATGCAATACTGGACTACATTAATCTTTCAGTTAAATGAAAATGAATACGGTAAAGGGTTTGTTCACTTAAGATGGAAATTCACATAAAAAGGTGCATGTTGTGCTTACACCTGTGTACTACAACAAGCTTAGGAAGTCAGTATTATGTAGTAAATTATTACTCAGTGAGTATCACCTTGGATAAAGGTAAAGCAGCACAGGATACGAAATGCACAGAACATACATACAAGACACAACTTGAACTTTGTCTGAAGAGAATGGCAAAACAAGTAGTCATAACTGAAATATTTGTATAAACAGATTTTGTTGCCGCCTAAATGTACAGGCTCCCCTGAAACAGTTGTTCTCGTTGCTGCATAAGACTTGTGCTGGACAATGATATTTAGGTGGAGCACTGTGGGTCTATGGCTGTGCCTAGATCTTAATCTAGCTTCCCTTTCCATCTCATGGAGCTGTTCTGTCAAAACTACTGAGGGGGTTAGAATAAGCACAACTATTGGCTGTTCAGGTTAACCAAGCAGGCTGTCATGCCTTGCACAAAGTATGGAAGATACAGGACAAAGTTTCATACTAGCTATGCCATTAACTAGTGTTGGCCACAATATTTGACTGACATGGTGCCCATTCCAGAAGTTTTTTCTGGGATTATTCAAAAGACAGCAAATATTTTGGGAAGTAAGAACTGTGTGAATTTTGCTGACATACGAGTGATTGTTTACTACACTGACATTTGGTTTTACAGAAAGTAAAAAGTACTTCAGATTTTCTGCTGGAGTGTAGGAATGCTATTATAAATGTTTTGTATATGGATGCAACATGTCTCTTATTCAGGAAACAAATTGTTCTTAGGTAACTAAGTGTCTCCAGTGGAAACAATGTGGCTTTTAAAAAGAAAGCTGGCATAATGTTCCAATGAGCTGAATTTTCAGTTATTTTTTTCCATCTGTAACCCAACACTGTCCATCTTTTTTTGCTCAACTATTGCTTCATCTTAAACACTTCAGTTCAAAACCCTGTGCTTTCACCACTTGTGTTGCATAACTTAATACCATGAGAAGATGAAAGCACAATACAAATTTGTATTTAACAATAATCCAGAACAAGGTCACTATGTTTTTTTCTGTCTCTTGTTAAATTAGGCTTTAAAAACCATTTTGGAGGCTATGTGAGACTATTTTGATGTAGAGGTTAAATGTTTCAGGAAAGAGGATATTTCTGTCTTCATATCACAAATATTTGTGGTATTGACTGTAATAATGAAAGAGAAAACAGTCACTTACATATCAAACTTTCTCAAAGTTCTAACTGAATAGTGTTGCAAGTTTTGGAGAGCTTGTAACAGCAAGGAAATAGTGCCTCTAAAGTATGCTAATATCATCTGCTCTTGACTTTCAGATGAATGACAATGTGCTTGTTTGGGAGAGCATCCTGAAATAGCTTCCAAGGGTAATACTAATGTTAATCAATCACCATATTGCTGTCTTTCACTTTCATAAGCTGAAAGATGTTGGAGTACTGCTGAGCTTCTAAACATAGAAGAACTGGAAGGGGAGCACTTATTCAAATACCTAGCTGGACCTGATCACATCTTAGTGACAGGCTGTCTAGGCCTTCTTGCTTAAGGCATCATTAAAATTTCTGTAGATAGCTAATTTAAATGGCTTCTGGTACTGTGGAAGTAGATGTCTTACTACTGTGAAGATCCACTGAAAATATGGAAAGGTGAGCTGTGCTGAAACACTGCTGGAGAGTTAGACCAGAGGCTTTATTTAAAATGATGTAACTTCCTTGCTATCTTTATATATCTTTGTCCTGGGTTGAATGAATGGTGGAGTTTTTTTGGTGGCAGGGGAGGGGGCTATCGGGGCAGCCCCCTGTGAGAAGCTTCTCGAAGCTCCCACAGCTCCAAGTCAGATCCACCTCTGCACCAAAACTGAGCCCATCAGCTGTGCCTCTGCGATAACGTATTTAAGAAGGGACGTGGTGACGTGCAGGGGGACTTGTGAGGAGGAGTTGCTGCAGCTGCGTGAACACCAAGGTCAGTGGAGGAACGGAGGAAGAAAGGAGGGGGGAGGTGTGCCGGAGCAGAGACCCCCCTGTATCCTGTGGTGAAACAGCAGGGCAGCCCCTCCCTGCCACCCATGGAGATCTACGGTGGAGCAAACATTGATTTATGGCCTGTGGCTTCTGCTTCCATGATCAAGGTGCTGTGCCCAAAGAAGCCCGGGGTCTTGTGTGAAAAGGCAGCCCCACTGCTGTAATTCAGTGCTGGGAGGATTGCAGCATGCGGGGGTGTCCCACGCCGGAGCAGCTCAGGAAGGGCTGCAGCCGTGGGAGGGAATCCAGTTGGAGAAAGTTAGTGACCCATGACGGAGCAGTGTGGGGAACGCTGCGGCCCATGGGAGGAGCTCATGTTGGAGAAAGTTTGTGGAGGACTGTCTGCTGTGAGAGGGGGACCACAATGGAGCAGGAGGAACAAGTTGCGGACACTCCCCTCACCGAACATGAAGGAAGAAGCAGTGCTGACTGCACCCCCCATTCCCTGCCCCTGCGCCACTGGGGGAGGAGGTAGAGATATCGGGAGCAGAGCTGAGCCTGGGAAGAAGGGAGGGGTGGGGGGAAGGTGTTCTTAAGATGTGGCAATGCTTCTCACTGTCCTACTCTGTTAGGTGTTGTTAGTGTCTGTAATAAATGTATGTTCTTTTTTTTTCTTCCCCTAATGAGTCTGCCTTTTGCTCGTGACCATAAAGGGGAATTTTCTCCCCATCCCAGTCCTATCTCGAACCCCAAGCCTGGCTCTCTGTCCCTTCTCATTGCCGGAGGGGAAGGGAGAGAGAGCTGCTGCATTGTGGTTGGCTGCCAACCAGGCCTAAACCACGACAATCTTCTTTAACTCAAGCCTCATAGCTTAATACTGTTTTCTCAGTATTTTGATTAGTTTTCTGAAAGTTACTAAAAAGACAAAGGCTGGGGATGACGGAAGAGGTTTTTATAGGATGAACTTTATCATGCTTAACTACAGAATTGTTAGAAAAAACTTCCCACACCCTGCAGTGTTAGCAAAAATTGTGAATTCAGCCTTAAACCTGAAATTTCTAGGTAGCATTACTCAGTGATGGGAGAGTGCTAGCAGATGCTGATGGTGGTGCTGGAAGCAAGCTGTACAGTACATAGAGCTAGGCAGGAGACCCACAGCTGTCCCAGTGTCATGTTCTGGCTTGGAAATGGAGAACAGTTGGGTGGCAGTCAGACTACTGAAGATCAGCTGGACTTCACTGAATCAAAGAAAGATGCCATCCCTCTAATTTTACATGTACATGAAAATGTTGCTGTCCTGGGTAGGCTCTAAACAATTGAGCAGGCTTAAAGAGCTTATTTGAAACAGGTGGAGAATATTTTAAACTCATTTCTAAATATGGGATTTGTGAAATAAAAGAAGATGACTTAGGAGGGAAATTTTTTTGGTCATTTTGATTATTTCTTTGTACCCAGTTGCATCTGGACTTCCTCTCTGCCTCTCTCCCCCCTTTTCCTACCCTTTATATATGTGCATATATGTATATATTCGGAAGAACAGAAATACTCTGTCCTGTCAAACAAAAAATTCATGTTATCACTCTGTGTCTGGCAGTGTTCCCACTGAAGAGTGTGGGTTGTAGATGAGTGTAAGTGCTTATTTTGTGAACAGAATCAGTAGTTCTATTTATTTCTGTTATTTTATCTTATGAACATTGGATTTGGACATACTCACTATATTGGGGATATACTTCTAGAATATATCTGGAAGAGATAACCTTCCAGAAGACTTAAATGCCTTATTTTCAGTACTACTTTTGTTTTAAACTGCAGTTGCTTCATCAGTAATCCCATTCCCACCATATTTTTTTGTATAATAGGTATCGAAATCACTTATTTAAAGACTGTAGGGTGCCTAGTGACATTAGTAATTATCAAGGCAATGTTCCTAGTGACTAAAGAGATGAAAGTAAGGGGCAAATGCTTTTGAGTTTTTATGTTTTTTCTTACTCTTAAATACATTTTCTTTTCTTGTGTCAGCCCATCGAGACTAAGAATTTAGGATTGCAGAAAAACAGCTAAACATGTGTGTGCTTAAAGGCAGGAAGTGATACTTTGGCTCAGCCTTGCTTTCCAAGATGTATGAATCCATATTTTGGGAATTCAAACACCATATATGAGCAAGCATTCTCAGTGAATAACTTGATCGTAGTGCAAAGTTTCTTGATTAATATGCCTGTATGTGGGCTTCCATAAGTACTATGTAATAGCACAGCAAAAAATTGAATGCTAAGATCCCAGCCTGACCCAAATAATGCATAAGGTTTTAATACGATTAAAATAAAGAAAATCAGAATCTTTTTGTAGTAGACTTGTGTTCCTAAAGTGTCACTTAATGTCTTTCTAATGTCTTAGAGGTACTGTCACCTACTAGGAATAAACTTTCAATTCATGTTATAATTTATTTCTGACAAAGCAGTTCTTTATAGAAATCTTCAATCTGAGATTATAAGGGCTTCACTTCAAATATATCCTGTAGCAATACAGTCCTGTAAGAAGCAATTGAACTTGCAATGAACATAAATTATTTCAGAAAGGAATCCACTGAGGTCCGGAAGGATGCCACAGCTGGCTTGTATTAAAGGTGTGTTCAGGACACATGGCTGTTCTGCTGTGTCATTCTAATGTTACTCTTAACTTCTGAAGTAAATAATGTCTTTATCTTTCTCTATGTATTCATCAGAGCATTGTGCTCTGTCTAGCTTATAGAATTTGTCTTTACTACTTCCATTCATCTTCTACTTGTCATGCAATACCTAATACAAGGGTAATTGATAAAGAAGTGTGAACTCAACTGAGTAAGATATATAGAGTGACCATACTTTGAAAAATGTGTATGATGTTACTTGTAAATAATAAATATGTTTAAAGAATGGTTTGTTACTCTGTATGACAGATGAGGTTTCTTGGTTGGTGCTGAGGAAGGTTACTACAGCTATGAGATATGAATGAGTGGACTAAATTGTAAACTGTATTGGATTATAAAGCGGCAAAGGTTTTTGTTACTTGTTTTACGTATTGACTTTCAATTTCAGAGGGGGGGAGAAACCACTTGTAGATTACCACATCAGATGTCAGTCAAAGGAAAAACTGTCTCCATAAACAATAGAAATCATGTGGTACCTGGAATAAGCACGCCTTCCTCTAAACAAGTAAACTATACCTCTTTTTTTTCCCTCAGAAAGGGCCTTCAAAGACATGATATCTGATAGAACATGACTTCAATCCTTTTCTCTGAGGATTTGTTGCTCACAAGCAAGCTAGAACTTCAAAAAAGCTTTTTGAAAATAGTTTCTGATAGTGTGTAGAAAAAAAAAAAAATTTAGTATGAACGTACTAACCCTGACAGTATGGGCTCTTGTTTGCTCTGATTCCATCCGCCCCATGTAAGAGGCCCCATGGCAGAGTATCTGTGGGATCAGTGGAGCTGTGTGGGTGGGGTAGGTACAGTGTTCTGTGCTGGGTCACTTGCGCTAAGGTGTTTATCCATTTGACTTAATTAAATTCCTATATTTCTTGATTTAGGAAAGAAAGCACTTCCATTTTATAAAAGAATATATTTTATAATTCTTTTACATTGCTCAATGGGCAGCAGTTTTTATTTTAATATAGATGTAATACAGGATTGTGTGTATATAAAATTGCATCAGACCTTCATAAGACACTGTACTTTGAAAATCGTGTAAAGTCACAGAAGCTTGTGTAAATTTGTTTACACAGTATCACAGTTAAATATATTACACCAATATGCACTGAAATGTTTTGCAGTAACTAAAGTTGCTGCAAAGTTTGAAATAGGTACATAGTTTGAAATCCAAAGTATATATTTCATCTGCTTCCAAAGCATATAGTTCATCTTTGAGCAGCAGCCTATGCACTTCTCCTTTTTTCTTTCTTTATTACTAATCCATGTTTTTGTAGTCACTCACTTGTTAAAAAGCATACATACTGACTGGGAATTTAAATCTCTAGTTAATAGTTCATCTCATTCCTAAAGTTTTGATTTAAATTGCTCTGCCTAATAAGTTACAGTGTTCTGTTAATATGGCACACATTTGATGAGCTTTTTGCTGATGGATATTTCTGTTCATATAAGATTCTGCATGGTATGAATGAAACATCAGTCTTTTATGTTACATCTCAGTTTCTTGCATGGCATTCAGAGGTCTTTCAGCTATTTGGTAGACGGAGGCTAAAATATGCATTTGATAACACTATTTTCTTGAATTGGCCATCAGTTACCACTTTCTTTTGCAGTGCTAAAGAAAACGTTATTGTCATTAAGTTATCACTAGAATTGCTGGGGACAAAGTTCCTAAGAAAATGGTCTGGGAGTATTAAAACTCTGAAGTTTAATATAAATCACAAAATTGAGAGAACCAAAGCCCTTATTTAAAACAAAGCCAAACCGAGATCTCTCCCAGACTTCTTGGCAGGAAGGTACTACCAGAAAGCATTAAATTGTCTGTAAACAACAGACAAAACTAGAAGTTTGTATGTTTGTCCTATTTGTTTCTAATGGATTTTTGGAATATGCAGAATGCATGTTGGGAATAAGAATATGTTGTGAAGAAGTACATAAGGATATGAATACCGAAAGTATGCAATCTGAACAACAAGTCAGGAAGAACATATACTGTTTTTTCTTAAATGCTGTAATTTGACTTTGTAAAATAGCATTGAAGTTTTACAGTTATTTGACCTTTTTTTTTTTTTTTTTTTTTTTTTTCCTTTTTTGATATCTGCTTTGAAACCTTCCCTTATAGTATGTCTTTTGAATACCAGTTTCTCAGTTGCTACTGTTGCAGTTTTGAATATGTTCTGGACTTCTTGTTTTGGATGTTAAAGCTTACAGATTTTTTTTTTTTATATTTTATTTTTTATTTATTTTTTAAGTCCATGGATCTTGACCATGTAATCTATGAACAAGCAGATCTGTGAGTAAAAAAAAAGAGACCCATGTCCATAGGTACAGTTGTAAATTAAAGGCTATGATTTCTATTTAAATCTAAATTATACAGAAAACAGTTCACTTAAAAAAAAAAAAAAAATCACTGAGGTTTTTAAGCCCAAGAGAGTCTTATTCTGTGCTTAATGACCTTGTAGCTACAAAACAATAATAAACTGTTTTGCCAAGTTTGTAGTCTCTGGTAAAAGGAGCTCTTAAGATGTGTATTGCTGTCTCTATTGCAAGCCTGCATTCATCTTTTACCAAAATAGAAAGCAAACTTGTTCTGAGCTAAATGCTTGTCTAATTGCTTTAGTTAGCCCCAAAGATGATATTACAACACTCTTGGAAAAGCTATTCCAATGTTTAATTATTCAGCTATTGGATTTTCTTATCTAACTTAAATTTCCCTTGTTCTAATTTAAACTTGGGTTTTCATTCCTTTGTATTCCAGACTGGAAGATGATGTCACTTGTGTTCTCTTGCAGAGATGTATTAAAGACTTCCTTTTTTTCAGGCCGTGGTGTATATTCTCTTTCTTTGTGGATTATGCTCCTGAAATCCTTTCAATAGTCTTGCTTCACTGTGTTAAGGTCTCTCCAGCTACTGCTTTCCTTTGAGATATGACACCTGAAACTGGATGTTACTGTTCTGGTAGCTTTGTTCATGGCTGGTAAAAACTTAGGTGTCCTCTAGGCTGTATTTCATTTTGTGTATCCTGTCATGCTGGTTGACTTTTTCAGTCCTATGACACATAGGTTCATGTTGAGATCCATTATAAGTGTTTCTCTTAAATGGCTTTCACCTAGCCAATTGTACTGAGTTACTGCTATAGGGACTAAAACTCCCATGTGTTTGCAATTTTGTAAAGATGTAGAGGGTTTTTTTTTTCCCAGACAGTTCACCTTAAGATCCTTTTGCATTTTAGTCTTGTTCTGTTCTCCCATACACTTTCAGCACTTAACGTCACTAATGAAAACAGTAACTGCCATTGGATGTAGAACAGACCCCTTCAGATCTGCCTGTGATGAATCATTATGTTTTAAGTGTGCTATGGGTAGATATGCAATGTATTTTTCCAATCACTTATGCATGCTGCTTATGACAGCCTCATGGAGGACATGCTGTCATTCATGACTGAATTTTGAGCAGGTCTCAAATGTGACCACATTAAGAGATTGCTAAGGTAGAATCAAGACTTAACTTGTTTCTCCTCATTCTAAAGATATGTTACTTGTTTCATAGAAGGAAGCTGTACTAATTTAGCATTATTTTTCTTGATAAAACCAATATTGACCTGATTTTTTTTTTTTTTTTAATTATTTTGTTCTTCTCCAAAAGCTTTACATTGTTTAAATATTTGCTTCTGTATTCTTTATGGATTTAAGTTCATATGGCTAGTCTACAATATCTTCATTGCTCCTAAACCTTTTATTTTAAAGGGAGGAAATATTTATTGTTTTTCATTCATCTAGATGGTTACCATCTCCCAGCATGTTCACCGATTTTTATTGTGAATAACTTGGTGAATTCTCAGAAACAATCTCTGAATAGTCAACAATGGATTTCGTCTGAGCCAAGAAACTCTGTAAACATTTAAAAGAACTCTCCAAGAAGTCCTTCAACCATTTTAGCCAGTGATTTTATCCCTCTGTCCTTGGTATCGAGTTAGCCATCTCATTGCAAGTCATCTGTTTAATTAAGGCAGGCAGAAGAATGCTAGCCTTTGACCTTCTCAGGGTGGCTTGTTTTACAGTAGTTTATACTCAATTAAAAGGCACAGCAGATTAATGTAGAAGTTACCTAAAATGACTTTGGGTTCAGAAAAGAAGGCCAGTACTCAAGCAGTAGTAGGTTTTTGACAAACTTTGCTTAAAACTTCAGATGCATGCTAAGGGACAAAAATTGTATTTCGATTTTTGCTTTCTCCTTTTCCCACAAGCAAGTTAATGAGGCAGTACCTGCTGGAGCTGCAAACACTGAGTGCCTGTCAACTAGAAGAACATTGTCTGCCATTAACAGTGCTTACGTGCAACCCGAGTTGCTACCAAGGCTTTCTTTCCTCCGGGAGGGGAATGGTTTGTTACAGAAGGCCGGCGTGGTGTGAGAGTGCTTTCTGAGCTGCTGTCCTGCCATGTAGGGCAGATATTTGTATTGTATATTATTAATGTCTATCATCACTGTCAGTGTGTGTCTTGAGCTGTAATAGGAGAATAATAAGATATATAGAAAGCAGCCTCTGATACTGGAGCTGTGTATAGACCTTTCGTTTTTGATAAAAATAAACTTTTCAGATTAAAAATTTAATTCCCTTTCACAAGTCCCAGAAGAACAGACAAATGGGTCCTCTGCTGATATGCAACTAATAACTTCTCAATGTTCTGTATTTGCAGCTGACTTCCTTCTTTTTTTTTTTTTTTTTTTTTTTTTTCCCCACTGATAATGAAGGTTAAGCTGAATTCTGATTAATTCTTCCATTTCTCCATGTATTCTCAAGATAATTTTAATACTTACAGAAATGCTCAAGTGGTACCTTAAATGTTCTTGATGGTGCTACTTAGAAATGATGCATCTTGAGAGGGGAATCACAGAATGTGGATTTGAAATTAAAAAATGAAATCTACTTGTTAGCCAAAGCAGAAACACAAAATGCAAACAGGAATCTGCATGTCATCCTGATCTTAACTGAGAGAAAGTATTGAAGAAAAATGATCTTAACTTAGGACCTTAATACGTTTTCAGTTTTTTTGTTGTTGTTGAGCAAAACACTCACTTGAGAGAATTTCGAATTCAGCAGAGACCAAATCTGAGTTACAAACGCATTTTTGTCATTAATTGTGTTGTGTAGTTGTGATTGTCTGCCAATGTTTCTCAACTTTCCTAGGTCTAACCTTTTAAAATGGAATGCAACTGGGATGGGAAGACTTGCAAATGCCATAATCAAGAAATATGAATATAATCAAAGCAGTAATTTCTTACTACAGACATATCTTATACATTTCACTTTCACTGACAGTATGGAAATGAACAGAGCAATAAATATTCATAAAGTGTTATGCAGTCGTATTCTAAGGTTTGTTGGAGCTCTTTTGGAGCTCTTCTGGAGAGTTAGTCTCCTACTCCCAACAACTAATAAACCAAATTGCTGTGTTTTTGTTTGTCAACACAGAACCACAGTTCCTACTGGTGGTTGTAAATGTGGCAAGAATTAAGTTTCTGTTTGGACCTGTTGTTCCCTGGTAGAAAGTATTCAGTGTACTCAGAGGAAAATGGAGCAACTGTTAATCCATTTGCAAAATGTAATGCTAGAAATCTTCTAGCTCTTTACATTTCAGTCATGCTTTTGAATGTCTCATAGCCTGGACAGCCTAATGAGATATGTTTTGTTGTTGTTTGTGGTCTGGGTTTTTACTGCAAGGATTAAAAATTTGATCTGACTTTTTGGTTGGGCCTATTTTAGTTTTAGCTTCCTAGAAGAATCTTCACTTATACAGTTCTGCAGTGAAATTTCAGCTTCCTAAAAGAAATACGGTTCTTGACACCTGCACTTGTACTTAAAATATAAAATAAAGAGGTGCCTAGTGTGTTTTTTTATGCTTTTTGTGTCTGTTCCTCCCTGCTCCATCCCTTCCACCCATAATTTGTAGACTACTTTGCATTTTAAATCTGATATGCTTTAAAGCAAACATTCTTCACTTGCTGATGACATGGCAGTCCTGTAAAATTCTTCGATGAAAAACAATAATAGTAGTCTTTGCTTTGTTTCCAAATGATAGCTTTAAAACCTGTAATTTTAAACCACCTGCAGTTTGAGTAAATACCAGTTTCACAGTCTGATATGCTGCTAGATTTTTACTTTCGTGTATGTATTTTGTTGCACTTCTCTTTTTCCATAGAAGTGGCACAGGTTTCTGTAGCGACTTCCCAATTGATTGACTTCACTACAGTTAAATATCAAACATAAGATTACAGCTTGTTGCTTTGTCTTTTCCTCTAGTGCCTACTTTTGTTGAGGTACCAGGCACTCCTGAGACAGGCTGACCCCAGAGAGAAGTAGATTTTTAAATCTAACTTGAATGCAGGAGCTGAGGAGTTCTAACTGAAAAAAAAAAAAAAAAATCTGTGTTAAGCAATGAAGAACTCATCTGTTGTTACTTATTTAGACCTTAAATGGCACCTGCAACTTTTGAATGGATTTGTTTGTAGTCCAGATTGACAGATTTCCCTCTGGAAACTTTTCATATGAAGTAGGTATTATAAATTCAGCCCAATAATGTGTTAGTCTGAGGAAATAAGGACTGCTACAAGATCGAAATCTGTCTCTTTTTGATGTCCTCTGTGCTTATGACTAGGAATGATATGCTTTTCTACAGGTTAAAATTCTGGTATAAACATTTATGTTGGCCTTCATGTCAGGACAAGGAGGTGATGCTTTTGCACCCTGAGATGATTTTCTGAGGCTGATAATGGTCCCGATTCAGGCACCACCAATCAGAAGATGCAGAACGCTCATGGAAGAGGCTGTGAGACCAAGTTGGAGGAGGAGGAACTGCTGTAAGGAAAAGGGTCTTTAAAGGAGGAAGTCAGCTTTGAGTTTTACGGCTTTGCTTGGTAACATAACCTTGATTTTTACAGACCTCTAATTATCCATGTTTTTTGCCTAGATGTTTAATAAGGTAGCACTTAAGCAATGTAACTTGCAGCCCTTAGCCTTATTATTAAAATCAAACACACAAATGTGAGGGGTAACTGTCTTCTTCATGATGAAAACTTACGCATTCTTGTCCAAAAAAAAAAAAAAAAAAGGTTTGTATACTACTTCTAGAAATAGATGAAGGCAAAATTAAAATGTCAGTCCAACCTAATCAGGCACAATCTCGGATCAGACAGATTATACTTGATTTGTCTAACTCTGCAGTCATGCCACCCTGTTTGGAGAAAGCTGCATTTATCTCTGAAAAAATTGTGCTCCAAAACCAGAAACCAACAACACAAAAACCAGAACCTAAAAGGCTGCCTCATTTCAAATAGATGATAGTCTTCCTACTGCTCAAAAAACCCCAGGGGAAACAGCAGTACATTTTGTGCAGTAAAATCAATCATTTTTGATTATAACAAGAATATTTTGCTGGAAAATGCTTTCTTTTAAATTCCACATTCATGAAATCCAAAGCAATTTTTATTCAGAAAAAGACACACTGCTCCAATGTTGAATTGTATTTCAAGGTATATCATGTCTTGTGTACACTTGCTTGCAGATGCATCTAAGTGTATTTATGATCATCTATAACTAAAGGAAGTGCTAATCATCTTTGCAAAAGCTAACAAAGTTATTTTTTAGATAATCAAATAACTACAGATTTGCTCATGCTCCTACTGACAGTAGAGATTTTGTTATTTTTATGCCCATGCTTGGAGAAAATGCCTGCTTCCAGATTACTTCTGTAAAGGATGTTGGGGAAAGCAGTTTATTTGTTTTTCTGTTAGAAACGTGGCAGGACCAGCATCCAAGTTACAAGGGTGTGAACAAAGCAGGGGCTGTCAGCCCCAGCTGTGGTCTGAGGAGCTGCTCACCAGCTGCTGCCCAAGGGAAGCCAGCAAAGCAATCCCTACACCAAGGGTGCAACCTGCCCAGCTTGTTGCAAAAATTTTAAGCAACTGACTAGAGTTACATGTTGCTTCATCAGCTTCCAGCTCCAGCTTCATTGTCAAAGCCAGCAGATAATGCTACATAGTCTTATCATTTAGTAAAAATAAGCAAAGTCTGATGAAAGCAAGTGGGTTGTAACCTGGAGAGGCTGATCCTTTGGTGGATTTCCAGGCCCTTGTGGTATTTCTTGATGTTCTTAGGACTGTCTTTCTTCTGTTCTATCTTCTCCTATACTCATTATTTGCTTTTTGTAGGTGCCTAATTGCTGGGTGCAATCAGTTCTTTGTCCTGTCAGATGCTTTGACAAGTCTACCATACTATCAATTCATGTTTCTAGCTCTTTCTGCGTTTTGACCAGTATAGCAGGGAAAAAGAGCAGTTGATTTTCTGCAGTTTTCAAACTGACCTGCTCTGGTCTGTGTTAATACTGGCTACATACAGGTTGTACGTTCTTTTATTACAGAGTTCCTTATTTGGTAGTCATTTGCCTTGTTTTTTTTGGACCCTATGTTAAAGTTCCGATCTGGCTTGATAAATGTTCTTAAGTATCATAACATAAAATATATTTAAATCAAACAAGAGATCCAATAGACAGCTAAGAGTGGAGTAAGATTCTCCCATTGTAACCTTTCAGTATTCAGCAGCCTGCTGTGAATCAAGTTCCTCCTGAGCCAGGGACTGTATCTGTACCTGCAGGCAACTCCAGGTTCAAATTTAACTCCAGTTCTCTTGTGATGTTTTTCCAGATATGAATGAGCTTCAGATGCTGTGTCTTTCTGGCAACAAAATGATGTATAGGAGGTTTTGCTTTAAATTGAAAGTGAAATTATTGGAAGGTAGTTTGTTAGAAAGGGGAATCTAATGGGCTGTGATCATTGTCCAAAACATACATGAAAATAAGAACCTGTTACATCCCCATTTCTATTGAAAAGGGAAAAGATGAACTTTTGTTCCTCTGTATTTTTTTTTTTTTTTGGGGTGGTGGTTTTTTGTTTGTTTTTAAATGTGGCTAGTCTTTGTTTGAAGGACTATATTTTCTGATTAAACTGCAGGGAGAAAGATTTTGTTTACAGTTCAAATGTCAGAGGTGTATGTTCATAAATATGCTGTATGGCATATACTGACTGCTTGATGTCATTTTCATGAGGTGCTTTTCTGTATTAAGAACAAAGATGTTTGAAATTAAATACTGAAACTAACTGGGATATTAATTACTGAGTAATGATTAAGAAACTCTTCACCAAAGTCAGGAGGATAAGAACTATCTCTTCAATGATTAAGAAAAATAATACTTCCTTGATGAGCATTGTAAGTTTACAGTCTTAATAAGAATCAAGTACTTTTTAAGACCCTATTTAAAGAATTAGAAGACATTTGCAAAATGCAGAGTTGTAATACTGCTGTCAGTCTATCAGTGGCTGAATACCCATGCACTGAAGATGTTGAAGGTTAAACTTTTAGAAGAATGTAGCAATACTATGCTTAGGTCAAGAAAGATGTTCTTTGTATAGGTTAAAGCTGAAGGCGTCCCTAATCAGAAGAAGTAGATAGCCTTCTTTGAGCAAGGACTTCCTGAATTAGACCTTGAAAGGGGTATGTTGCCAACTTGGCAAGCAAACTCAAGGTCCATATATCCCTAGCTGAACTACCCTCATTATAATAATAAAAATCATGCCTAGAGGTCAAGAAGACCCTTGCCCAGGTGAAGACCCTTCCCTTGAGCATGTGTAGTAGTAGAAGTATGGTGTCATCAGTATTATAATTGTATGTAAATTATTAAACAATTGTCATAAAGAGGATGGTCTTGGAAAGTTACTAACCTTACAAGTTTTGTATATAAATATAATGTGGAAAGCCTTGTTTGGTGTGCTTGATTTGTGGGATACTACCGAGCATCCAGGCTTGTGCAACTCTGAAATAAAATAACAATGCCTCTCCTGAGTGTGTGAAAATTGGCTTATTGCACACCGGGTGACAAATCTGCTTTTTTTGGATATCAGGGACACTTTCATTGCAAGAAGTACTGAACTAAGAAATCTGAAGGTTGGATTGAGTCGTTGGCAGCTAAATACCTCTGTAGAGCCTGTTATCCCTTGGAAAAGTAGAATAAAGAGGGTTAAGATTGGTTTTGGAACATATCATCCTTGTTCCTCTGTTTCTCTTACTTACCCCAGGACGTTTCTGTGTGTGTATATATATAAATAAATCAAAACCTTAGTGGCTATTTCAGGAGCAAGATACTTCTACACTTTGGACTTTGCTTTATTTTCTGTAAACATGAAGTAATTATATGGTGAATTTCCATTCACTCAGAAAAGAATTCTTCTGCATACTGACTGTAATGTCTTCGAGAGGTTACAATCACTTTGTATAACTTATTAGTGTGCTGTTACATTTAACCTGCCTGATTTTTGGTAAAAATTATTTTCATAAGGCTGTTATTAATTTCAGTTGTTAGACATTGATCCTGAATGTCCAAGAGTATGAAAATGTGTGGTGTGTGCAGGTACTGCAATGTAAGTGACGAAATTGCATTGGGAAGATGCTATTTTTTCCAGTTCCTCTCATGTGCTTTAGATTCCCAGTCTTTGGCGGTGTTTTGTAACTTCCAAATGAAATCCAGTCTTTCCAATTAAAATGGAATATTGAATATTTGTCATCTCTTTCCACCTAAAAATAAGGAAAAGTACTGAAAATTACTTCTCTGCATTTAATTGCACCTTGGGTGGTGATACCTGAGGTCTCCCTGATAACATGGGGGGGATACAAGAAATAATGCATTGTTTTTGAGTCTGTAACTTCTGAAATGAAGTAGAAGGGGAGAAAACAAAAGAATGTGGCTGTGGAACTGTAGTTTTTGTTATATTCTTGTGGGATTATTATGGTGATCTCTAAATTTACGGTGCAACTAGGGTAATTATAAGAAATGAGAAAATAATATATTAAGAGTATATAATTGGTGTAGGCTATTTTATTGGGAGTGCTAACTGAGGCAATGGGAATTATCCAAGTAACTCAAGCAACCTCAGGTGCTGGGCATCACTGTGGAGTTAGAGCATCTAGTACCAGAAGGGTATTCTGGAAAGACTAAAGAAAGGTTGAACTTGCAACTATTGCTAACAGAATTAAAAAAAAAAAAATAAAATAAAATAAAAAAGGTGGATAGTTAGTGGAATATGCTGACCTCAGCTTTCCTATATAAGGAAAAAAAAAAGTAATAATGTTTCTGTTTAAAATGTGGAATGTTTGAGAGCCACTGAAGACTAATGAGACCAGTTCTGAAATAAAATGTCAAAATGAAACATTTTTTTGAGATTCTCCTGCCCTTTCCCCTCCCCCCCCCCAGTATTTTCCGAGAACTGCAATTTTGGTGAGTGCAGTATTGCTCATGTCTTCCTTCTCGCTTATGCCTTCATAGCTTCTCTGTTTGCAAGCTTGGCACTCCCAGCTGGTTTGCAGACAATAACTGTACATTGAAGTCCAAGCCGCATTGGTGGAAACCAGTAACTGGACCACTATATTTATTTGCAAATACTATACAGAGTGTTTGGTCTTCATCTCATTAACCTGAAATGGTTGCTTAGGGTAGCACAGGGGCTGTTAGGTGCCAGCACTGTTGGATGGGTGTGATGGATAATGGATGCAGGAGGAGGGGAGTGACCCAATAAGCGGACACAGTGCTGTGTCTGCCACTGGGAAAAAAAAAATTATTAAAGTAACTACATGTTTAAAAACAGCCAAACTATTTTGGCAACCATACCCCATGCCTACTTTGTGTGCTTAATTCTGGGTGATGCGGCATTATGCTACAAGGTCTTACAGAAGGGTGCTTTTCTTCCCCAGTATCTTTTGAAAGGTGTGTGGTAAAGCATTTGTAAACCCATTGGAGCAAATTATAAGTGATGGCTGAAACCAAGTTTCTACCCATCAAGTGCTCAGAAAGAATGTAAATACTGCTGTGAAATTATAACTTTTATAGGGGTTGCAGCAATGTTTTTATTTCTAAAACTGAGGTGTGTGAATCCCAGCCCATCTTTCTGCTTTCTTATTTGCTGATCTACCTGTTTATTAGCAAGACGTAGTTTTGGGGTTGCATAGTTTTGGGGTTGTATCAAGATTATGTTGGAAGAGGCAGGGGTTAGTTGGTTGCTTTCTGTGTAGTTGGTTTTGGGTTTTCTTTTTTTTTTTTTTTTTTGTTTTTGTTTCTTGTTGGGTTTGGGGGTGTTAGTGTTTGTGATTTTTTTTGTTGTTTTTTTTTGTTTATTTGCTTTTTAAACTTTGGTAAAGTGGTTGTGAGGACCAATCTAAACTCTGCTCAGTTGGCCTAATAATGATAACATGAAGAATTTTAAACGAATTTAAGCAGATTTTGTGAGTGTAAATTCCAAATAGATCCAGAAAGGCCTTGATTGACAGTTTCCTAGTCTCTTGGGAGGTTAAACTACATGATTTCAATTTTTCTTTTTTAGTTCCTAAGTTCTGATACTGAGCTGATTCATGGTATTTGGGTTAAGGACTGTGTATACAAGTATATATGTATATCAGAAACTGATTCCTGGCATCTTGGAAATCAACCTTTTCCATAGTAGGAAGAGACTAATAATTCAACACTGGAAAACTACGCACCAGGTTCTGAAATGTCATCATACAGACAAACTACTATAGTTCCACAAGATCTAGCATCACAGGTTGCAAACATATGTCCACAGAAATGTGTGCAAAACAAGGGCTAATATTTTGGGTGTCTTCTTACTCTGCTGATTTTTCAGGGTTTGGTTATTGACCAGTGTGTTTTCTTGTCTTAAATTTTACCCTTCCCTACTGTTAACAGATGCTTTCCATTCTGGAGATAGGTAAAACTAGGAGGACTGGGGTCTGCTATATTTGAGAGGTTTTCAAAAGACAAGGGTGGGAGGGAAGTGTCCCTCAAGATAATCGATTAACTTGTAGAACAAAAGAATTGTGAAGACCACTTTTAGATGCCTGATATATCTGTTAGAATTTAGACAGTTTCTTCTCAGATATCTTCATTACCCAAATTGTCTTGTATTTTTTAATCAATAGGGAGATAACCATTACAGAGGGAGGAAAGTTATGTCGATTGCAGAGTGGTGTTGGGAAATATTTTTCCATAAAGACATGTTTTGGCAGCTACTTTTATGATGAACTGACATTTTTTCTGGCAGAGGGAAGGGTGTTAAACTGATCAAAACATTTCAT
The DNA here is from genome assembly GCF_018691265.1 of Tyto alba. Lineage (NCBI taxonomy): Eukaryota > Metazoa > Chordata > Aves > Strigiformes > Tytonidae > Tyto > Tyto alba. The sequence continues at coordinate 31,639,162 of NW_024881301.1, read as the reverse complement.
TAGTACTTTCTAAAAATATAACACCTTAATAAAATAAGAGCCATCGCTCTGTATAAATCTCTGGAAATATGAGTCTGCTGTACAGTACTTTGTTCTATATATCCTACAGAATCCATCCTTTTTTATCCTCCCCTTTCTTCTGCAGAAAAAATGTGAGGATGCCAGGATGATGTAACCCTTAATGCTTCAAATCAATTTACAAAGGGCGTGGTTTTTTATTTATTTAAGATCTCTTTGCAAACATGAGCAACTATATGAGCAATTATGTCTTCATCCATCTGACTGGGTTTTCAGGAAATGGGAAGGGAATGCAATACAGCTAATAGGGCACATGTGCCTTTAGAGGAAGGAAAAATTAGAGTCTTCCATATCTCATTGGTACCAATCTTCCAACTGAGCTTTTGTGATCCTTTTTTTACATTTATCTTGCCTCTGTCTCTTGTTTTGTATATACTGTGCAGCTGTGACTATAAGGTAGTTGTCACCTTTTGGATGGTTTCTGAGACAGCTTCAGGTTTATCTGCCATTACATTATCTGTATGGCTCACTACACTTCTGTCAGCCTTGTCTGCACTAAAGGTGTGTGACTGATGCATCTGAGCAGCCAGGCAGGTGAGAGGATGACAAGTGGTAACAGGGCAGCAGTGTGGTGATGGTTGCTCCCGTTCCGGAGCTGCGCAGAGCTGGGCTTGCTCCTGTAGAGAGGGCCCGTGCATGGACCTCTTCAACGAGAGCATTGACAGTATCTTGTTTCTGGAGCTGTTTAACACCTGGAGCCAGAGTTAGCCATAAACAAAATTATCCAGTTAGCTATGGAGAAAGTGCTACTTGATTTGATATTCTTTCTGCTCTTTTCTCCATTCTCTCATCTGTCCTACCTTCCCCTCAACCTTCTTTTAATATGGATCCCTAAATGCCTGTTGCAGCCTTGCACCCATTCCTGTTCTTCCTCTGCCTTTGAACTGTGCCACTAAGCTGCTGCCCCTGCACTGCCTGAGCTGCTGCAGGAGGGAGCACTGATTGCTCGGGGCAGGCTGTCTCTCTGCTCGCCTCTCTGGTATCTGGGGTGTAGGATGCAAAGGAGGACAGAGGGAGCTGAGGCCTAAATCCCTGTGTTCAATATCACTGCAGCTATGGTTCATATACAGTTGTCTTGGGATGATGCAGCTCTCAGAGATATCTGGTATAACACACTGAATTTTGAAAGATACAGCTGTAAAAATCTGCTAAACCCATATAAGATTGAAATCTGAGATGTGTAACTTGCCCAAACTGGATAAATGTTTTCCACAAGATGAGTAAACATGGAGTTTTCTACCATGAAGTCAAAACCTTGTTTGTTAAATCCCTGATGACAACACTTGGACTATTTTTTCTTTGTAATTCAGTTTTAAAATCTTATCTTATGTTTAAGTGAAATGTCCAAGTGGCTACATTCAGCTAAGCCATAAGTGGCTTAAAATAAGGCCTTGAAAGGAAATTATTGAGTAAGTCTGACTTGAGCAGCAACACATTACTGACTATGCTTTCTGCAAATCTTGCACTTTATGCTGTAGTTGCAATCTAAGCATATATAGAGTTATGTGCTTTGAAACAGAACGCAAGTAGAGCTAGTTCATATAGCCTCCTATGAGCTTTAACAAAAATAATGCTTTATTTTTATAACTATTAATCAGGATATATTTATAGGCATCTCTATTCAGCATAAAATAATACAGGTTTTTATATTTATCTGTCTCTGAAAACTGTTATCATTAGCCAGTTTTTGTTTTAAGTGTCAGAGTACATTGGAAGAAGTTGTAACAAGTGGATTTATTTTACAAATAGTGGTATAAATATAACTTTATTATATTAGCTTGTTATCATTATGAAATGCAAAAATGATTCAGCTATCCACGTATCTTCAGAGAGTCTAACTCATTTGTGTATTTAATCAGACTTAAGACATCAGTTACTTTTTCTGCAAACATAATGCAATTTTTTTACTCCTTACTCAGTCAGCACAGTTTTGGCATGCTAGAAAAGACATCACCTTCTCCCCTAGTGATTCATTTATTTAGAATAAAAGGAAGCCATTATACAGGAAAAATAATTTTCCAGCATGCATTTTCCAAAATTCTTGCAAGAAATATGGACTTCATTCATCCACTTACTGAGGGGTTGTACTAGCCTCCTCAGCCTTACTTCAAACTTGGAGTATGCTATACTTTGTGCTATCTTCATATGATATATTGTGATTGGTAAAAGCTAATAAAATTTATGGGCCTCATGAGAGCTACATGTGTTTGGTATGTGTCTAACAGTTGACTGTTTCAAATATGGGCTTGTTATGGACCCAGGAAGGCTCACAAACTTTTGAGACTACGAGTTCCTCTATGGAATTTGTGCTCTCAAATTTTCTATTTGTTTTTCAAGCACCTTTTAGCCACAAAATGCATGCTTCCTTTTTTGTGATTTTTCCTTTTTTTTTTTTTTTTTTTTTTTTTAGTATGTCACTTTTGCCTGTACAGTAAAGTACATGGTTAGCCATTCAGAATTAATTCTGTAGGCATAAAAATATGTATGACAGGTGCAGTTTTTTCCCATGCAAACTGGAACCAAGTGTTGGACTTCCTTCAGCTGCAAACCTTTAATTTCATGCTATTAATTGGTGTATCTTAATGATGAATCTATCCCTTTATAAAAACCAATATTAACATATTGCTGGAGAGAAGAAAAAAGAATAATGGAACCTAAATGTTGCTGATGATAAATTTTTCAATGTGGGGAAATACAAAAAGGTAATCAGTTTACTTTTAAATACTCCTTCTTCTCTCATGTTCAGGAAGTAAAGAACTTATTTTTATCATCTAATGTGTAAGGTAAATCAGAACTAAAACTACAGTGCTTGAGCAGAATGTTTAAAGAATGTAAAACTCAGTGGAATGAAGGTAATGCCACTAGCTTTGATCTCTCTTTTAACAGTATTACTTCTTAATGCTCAACACCCATGGGGCTTTGCAAAAATCCTCTAGTTTTTCCCTTCTTTCCCCTTCCATCCTCCCCTCTCCCCCACACTACACTCCAGTTGTTATTCCCCTATAAATGAACGGTAGTGGGTTGCCCCTGGCCAGCAGCGAAGCTCCCACCCAGCTGCTCACTCATTTGCTGCCCCCAGCAGTGCAGGAGATAGGATAGGAAGAGAAAAAGCAAGGAAGATCATGGTCAAGACAGAGGCAGTTTAATAAGTGAAGGAAAGAGGAGAAAGGAAAAAAGAAATGATGCAAAGGCAATCATTCATCACCTCCCATAAGCAGACTGATGCCCAACCAGTCTACAAGTAACAGCTGCTTTTTGAAAGAAAAAAGCCCTGAGGTTTTTTTATTGCTAAACCAAGTTATGTGGTATGGAATATTACTTTGGCCAATTCAGTTCAACTGCCTACAGGCTGGGGGATGGAAAGGGTGGCAGCGTGAGAAAGAGATGTAGACACTGCTCAGCATGAGCCAAAACATTGGTGTGTCATCAACATTGTTTTAGTCACAAATCTGAAACATGGCACTCTCTGGGCAGCTATGAAAAAGGTTAATTCTATCCCAGCCAGGTCCAGTACAAAAGTGTGATTAAAGAACAGATTCTTTTTTGTCTTAAACACATCTTTGTTCATCTTTTCCCCTTCCTTTTCACAAAAAATATCTGGTTTTCTCTGCTTTGATTAGCTACTTGCAATGCCCTGTTGTCATTAAGATTTCCACCATCCCTTCTGCTCCAGTAAGAGGAGAAGAATCACAGTACAAGCTCCTTTTTTACAGCAGTGACTAGATAGTTTCACATGTTCAGATTATTTTTATTGTAGGTACATGATAATCTTTTGGCCCCTGTCCAAATGCTATGTAACTTGGAAGCATCTCATGGCTCTTTGACAGACTCAAGAGGTTCGTGGTAACAATCTAATTTTCTCACAAGTCATCTGTCAGTGCTAAAACAACCTTATGTTTTAAATAGAAGGAATCATAACATTAGGAAACTGTTCTGTGAATGTGCATCACTCTTCATAGTCAATAAGGAAATAAGGGGGGAAATATAGGCAAATTTTATTTTATTCCTGTATGAAGAGTATAATTCTACCTTGGCTTGTTTTACCTCCTTCTGTGTGTTTATTTTAATCCTGTGATGAAAATGAAGTTACATTAGTAACTGTTGTCTTTTGTAGCACCAGACTTGGCATAATACCTGTTAATTAAACTTCACATGAGCCAATACAACTTTCTGTATCATGTAAAATCATGATACTCTATTTTGCAGAGAAGAAAACATCCAGCCTTTCGAAAGGTTTTCTTATATTTGTTGATATTGCTGGACATGCAAAGACCTGTGTGTTCAGTTTCTCTCTTCTCACTTTGAGAATGTTTGTGAACTCTGTAAATAACAGAGAAGAGTAACCTGAGGTTGAGCAATAGCTCAGGCTTTTCAGAACAGAGCTAAAGCACCTGGAACTGAGGAAAGTATGAGTAGTACATTGCAAGACAAGATGGTACTGCTTCCACTAGTCACTTAAGTTATAGTAGCAATAAAATACCAATAATATGCTATTTTTCCCTCTTCAACTTTCAGAATACTTACAGTGTGGAACAAAGTGATCAAACTGCTGTTTGTACTTTGCATGTATTTCAGGTGGTTTGATTTTGCAGTTGTGTTTATCAGTTCCAAAGGCAGGCATATTTTCAGCATCTGAGCCGCATATTTTCACAATAAGACTACACTTGTTACTCTTGATTTTTTTGTACTTCATGAGATATTTTGTAATCAGCTAGTCCACATCTGTAAATTTTGTATTCTTGTTCAGAATGTGAAGAAGTTTACTGGTTATTATTCTTTCTTCATAATAAGTAAATGAATCTCTTAGGAAAGGCGGTCACAAATTGCTGCATAAAATCTTAGTTATGTGTAAGTGGGTGGCTGTAATAGGAATTTGTAGACCTATTTACAGAGAAGTAAATTCTCATCCAAATATTTATGGACTCCTGGGTCTGTAAATACAGAGTTTGAAATAATGGCTGTGAAAAATCTCAACTCCTGCATGGATGTCCCAAAAGTGTTCAATGCTAAAGACTTCTGGATAGTTTGTAGAGGGAAGCTTGAGTATCAGTGAAGTTTTTATCCATTTGTATCTATAAGCATTAGATTAGACTGCATTTTTTTTTTTAATTTATTTTATAAAGATTGTAAAACCTTTAGATTTACAGAGAAGCCCTTGACCTCATCAAGATGGTACATTGTGGTGATGGTGACAGTGTTGTAGCAGGAGAAGGAAGTATTGTCTGCATCCAGATGGGGATTTACTCCCTAAGGGATATGTGATGATAGGCAAGGAGGTGTGAGGGACGAGACAGTGTCTGGAATATGCATACTGGGGTTTAGGAGACCAAAGCTCTGTCTAAACCTAAAAGCAGATCTCTGGCAAAAGAAAATCCTTCAGGGAAGGATGTGGGGGCTGGACAGGTGGAGAGAAATGCTTCTTCTAATAAATATGTCTAGCTTCTGTCAACCTGTGTCTTTGGATGGTAGCCTGTATGTGAGTGTAAGGGTGCAGTGAATGGTATTTTAGAGAAATAAGCAGAAATTATTTTCACACTGTAATTTGCACTGGGCTAGTAAAACTGTGTCAGAGGACTAAAAGCATGAAAAGTAAAATGCCTGGGGTGCAGCCCATCCCACTTCCAAAATTGCTATTTTAGAGGTTTTGAGTGTACTTCAGAAGAAATTTGCTCTGTATGGCTGCAGCTGCGCACCATTCCTGTTATATTGGCTGACAAAAGGCTTTACTGTGTATTAACGAAATATATTAATTTAAAAAGAAGATAAGACATGTCTTTAATTTGGAATTTTGCACAGGAAAATAACCTAAAGAAGTAAATGCCTTCTGTCTTTCCTTGCAACTGAAGTTTCTATTGGTTGATGTGATCTGCAAGGAAACTACAGCGGTATTTTCATTGGCTCTATTCTTGTTTCGCTTGCCTTGCCTATCTACGTAGCAGAGTTCATGCAAGAAAGTGTTTCTTCCCTGTCTGGGGCTTGGAAACTTTGGAAAAGCTCTATCTCTAAAGTTTCCAATTTGTATCCTGTTTACTGTTATGTGTAGATTTAAATTCCCACTTTCTTCTCTGGTGAATTTTGCATATTCCTGTTGTAGAATAAGAGAAAGTGTTTAAGCATTTTCTAGGTATGCTGCTCTATGGTTTCATTTTGCCCTTAGATTCCAGGAAGAAACATTAAATGCAAATCATTTTTCTTTATTTGCAATAGGTCAAACTAATTTAGCTAAAGTTCACACCCATCTGCATAGAAGATTATTGTAAACACAATAAAATTCAAAGGTCATTTCTGTGACTGAAAGAGGATCAAAGGTGCTTTTTGTGCTATTTTAATCCACTTCAGACAGTTGTAATGAGTTTAGAAAAGGGTGAAAGTCCAAGGCTTTCTCTTGCTGTTGTCCTTTATATAACTTATATTAACTATTCACTAGTCTATCATTATAACATGTTCAATGGTGAATGAAGGAGAATCTGTCAAGGGGAACTTAGTTTAAGTATAAGACCTCCTGATGTATGCTGATTTTGTTGATATGTTTCATCAGTTGAACAGCAGCAGTTTAGAAAGCAGAAGTCAATCTTACTTCTGATTATGAAGCCTGAATACTTACAGCCCATTACAAAAGTAAATGCTAATCTCTAGAGTCAGGTTGCAAACCGATTGTGCTTTACACAGTTTCAAATATAATCTTGATAACAGATCTGTACATGGGATCTTAAGGTATTTCCTGGTGCTTAAGGAGGAATATGCCTTGCTTGGTTTCTGTAAAATGTTCATATTGCCAGGTTTTTCATTCACTTAACAATCAGAATATTTGTTATGGAGCTGGTCTAGCCCAGCTGGGCCCTTTGGAAGCAATTTAAGTGGAGGCTATTAGGTCATGACATAACTCTTAGGCTAAAGAAGTGGTCTGAATCATGAACACATTTGGCTTACTACCTTCAGGTAATGATCTCCTTAGAAATCATGGTTTGCAATACAGATAATCAGAAAAATCTACCCAGGATTCTCTGGTCAGCAGTTTGATAGTACCATAAATGAAGTTGACTTGCTGATATAGTACCTAATGTAATTTTTTTAACCTGTCCTGAACTGATCAATTGCTCTCTAGTTATCAGGAATGGTGTTTAACTCGTTTCCATAATGTGAACTATTTACACAATCAAATCAGTTAACATAATTACAATATATTTGCTGAAGAACAAGGAGTTTGAGAAATACTTAGGTTTATTGTTTTTCTTTTTCATTTAGTTTTGAGTTGGTGCAATGAACTCTGGTTCTGATTTCACTATGTTAGTGTGTAAAGCTGCTGAGCTCTGGTAGCCAATCAGAACCAAGGAATGAGAGGGGGATGCAGTATTTTGGCTATGAGGCTGGAAAAATTTGCACTGATTCTCAGATCTTTCAATGTTCTGCTCAAAAAAAAAAAAAAAGTTTGTATTATTTGGTTTGACTGTGCTGCAATTACTGTATGTCATCTTCAGTTTCTTTTTCAAATTTAACAAAATTATAGCTATGGACCTATATAAGGCCAAGGTACCCTCCTAAATTCCCCCTGCTCCCTCCCTTTTTCTCCACTCCCCCCTTTGCCAAAAAAAAACCCAAAACAAAACCAAAACAACTCACAAACCAAACCCACCTAAAAAAACAAGCCTAGAACACCCAACCAACAATAATAACAAAACCAAAACTCCAAACCCTGTCTGAAATGAAAGGAAAACTACTCTTTTATTAAAGACATTAAACTTCTTCCAAGTTCATCGAACTCAGTGATGAAAGATTTTGACTACGCAGTCATATGTGGATTAATAGGGAGATTTCATTCTTGATGTAGAAAGATTGCTTCATCATGTAACTCCTCCAACTAGTAAAATGCCAGTCTAAAATTACCCCATTCAGCTGATTAAGTTCATTGCAAATAAACTAGCAATGTTTCCATGGAAAAAACACAGTCTCCATCAATAAACTTTCTAAGCTTTATGGTACTACCCAAAAGGGAATTACCCCCTGAGCAGATGAGGCAATTAATCTCTGTTTCTATCCCTTCATTTGGAGACTTCTGGCTGCAGTGAACAAAGCCCTTTAAAAGCAATAAAAAGGGGTTGTCCCTGACTGCTTCTACAGAAATTTATAGGATATTGTCCACACAAAGACATTTCCCAGTGGAATGTCTCTTTTCACTGTTAGCCTTTGGAAATTGTAAGAACCACAAAGCATGCACCTACACATGCCCTGTGTTGCTATGTGAATGGAGCATTCTTCAAGAATGGGAGTGAGATACTGCATTATATTTGGATTATTATACAAGCCAGATCCTGAAAGTATGAAATGAGGATGCTAGTAAATGTGACAGCTTAACAACAGCAGTATTTGATTTCACATTAATTTATCTCTTGTGGACAACAGATATATTGTTTTTTAGACACATCTGTATTCCTCAAAGAAAACAAATTCAAGTTGAAAGAAAGTTTGAATGCCAGGAAGAGGATCATTAGGTATAATAAATGCATCTCTGAATGATCTTAGTGTGCCTGCTGAAGGGAAGAATTTCAGGGAAGACTGGCAGAAATTAAAAGTGACTGAGTCACTTATGCAGCCTTGGGACTGACTCATCTTAAATGGGAATTATCATTACTTTCTTCAACAAGCAAGCTAAATATCACTTCTTTCACCTAATAAAGGTTGTAAAGGTTGTAAAGTTGCAGAAAAATGTTTCAGTCAGTGAAAGTGGACAGGAAAAAACATTTAATTTTCAAGCATAAATATCATAACTGTGTCATTACCTTGTGCTGGAAGCTGAAATACGGCTTTTCTGCTAAATATCTTGTGTTAGACTGGGGATGTTATTTTGGGTCTTTTGATGCACTTGTTAACTTAGTATGTGTACTTTTTTTTTTAATTCTTTTCTTTTTTCTTTCTTTTTTCTTTTTTTTTTTTTTTTTTTTCCTCTCTCCTTCTAAGGTTATAGGCAATTTGAAAGGTTCCTTTGATAATTATTATGTCATGCTGGGAGAAAGAGTAGGGACGATCTGTCTAATTGTGGGTTATTTGTTTCAGTTTGCACATTTTACACCTATACGCACAGTGCAAGTGTCTTGTAGCAAGGAGAGAAGTAGTTTGTTCCTTCTGCCCAGGCAGTAAAAAGCCAGATATATTCCCCTGTGGACACTGCTTATGTGTGGCAGAGGTGGCCCGTGCGAGCGTGGTGTGCAGCGTGTCCTGGCAGCGCTGGGCTCGCCCGTCCCTGCGTGGGCTGCCTCCTGCGCCCGCGGCACGCCAGATCTGCTACAGGCTCGGCCTGGCACGCGTGGCGGTTGCTGCTGCGACACGTGGCAGATGAAATGGAGCTGCTGCACCTCAAAACTCTTGTAACCAAAGCCTTCAGACTTCGACAGTGTAGACAGAGCTTGCAAATGAAAGGAAATGCCTGGGGAACGCCTTGATGTGCAGGAGCTACTTTTGGAATAATCCTACAGCAAGTGGGATGTGCCCCCAAAGAGAAACTATGCGAGAGAAAGCAATTAAAACTAGAACTAATTAAATATAATGCCAGTTGGTGCAACAAGTAATAATTTGATATTTACAATCTGTTCTGGTGTTGTACAACTCACTGGGGGGCTGATACGGAGCACAAGATATTTTCTGTAGCAGAGTCCAAGTAAAATGATCGTACTGATTCTAATTTGTAGGGCTGAGACAACTTTCCTGGGGGTATCTGACCCTCTGCTATTGTCTGCTCTTCCATGCTTCAACCTTACAAAGTATTGCATGAAGTAGTATAGAGAGCAATTTGCTCCCTTTCAACTTTTTCCTAGGTGGCAAGACCACTGTCACATGTCAGCATGGTAGAGAGTGATGACAAAATTTAAACAGACAGCTTAAAACTTGCAATCTTACTTGCATCTGTCTTCCACTGTGTTTTCCATGCCAGGCGTGGCTCTTTCCATGCTGAATAAGGTCAGAGTAAAATATATTTAACAAGATGTGGTTTTTGAATATGATTCTTAGTCTGAAGCTAATTTAATAGAGCATCCTCACTAATTTTGCAGAAGCTCTTTTTGCCATTAGTACTATTCTTTGAAAGGAAAGTCAATGGTAGTAATGGATTAAAAACAAATTTCTCAGTATAAATAACAATAAATTGAAATAGATGATCTTGTAGATTCACTTGGAAAGTTAGGCTTTCCAAGTTCATCTGACATGCAACTTCTTAAATAACCTTTTTTTTTTTTAAATATTAATAGCTTTTATATAGCTGAGTTTGAGATAAACAGATTTCTTCCCTTTTTAAACAGAAAGTCTTTAAGTTCTAGTGTAGGCTGTTGATTGGTTTTCTTCCTCTGGGACTATTATTTTAATAAACCTACTCATCTTATAGAAACATAATTTAGAAAAAAAGAGCAGAACCCTTTTTTAAATAACTACATTGTTTCTCACTGTGGTTTGAAACTATGTTGAGTTTGCTTTTCCATTGGCTTTAATGAGAGAGAGGCAATACTCACAATTTCTCACATCTCTAAAGTTCCGCCTCATAATACATTTACAGAATGTGTAAGTGATTGTTATGCATTACTGACAAGAACAAGATCTAAATTGTATGTTTGTTTGTTTTAAAAGAGAAAATGAACTTATGACAGAAGAGCTCTGCCCATTACCTTTATTCTTCAGCAAACCATCTTATTAATAATATCTGCTGTTTGCAGTTCAGACTCAGGTATCCCTGACCTAGTTGTTTGAAATGATACTGAATTGGCAGATTAAATTGTTGGGGAGAAGAAAGCTAATTTAATGTGAGAGAACATTGAGAAAACTTTGAAAGGTTTATGGAAATTTCTACTCAAACTACCTTATCTTTGGATTTATGAACATTAGTTTAAAAATAAAGTTTAAAAAATATAATTCCCAGAATAGAAACTAAATGCACAGTGAGTGCATGTTCACACATGTTCTAGGAGTTCAGTAAAAGAAAGCAGAGATAAAAAAATCTCCCAGCTATCATATGTAAATCAAGGAGTGAACAGTAAAAAGGAGAGGGAACTTGGGGGAATGTACGTACTAAATACTTCACAGAGTAAATGACATATGAAAAGATGAATGCAAGACCATTCAGGATTCATTTGCACAGAGGCATCCAACCAGTCATCTAAGGAAATTTTCAGATTTTAATGAAATTTTTTTCTGCTGGAAAAAAATGTGAGAAACAATAGGCAGAGTGAAAGCAAGTTAATGGTATGTATGGGCAGGGACGTTTTACATTACTCTGCTCTGTGTGCTAAGGAGCTGTGTGTGATGGTGTTTCAAAAGTGCTGTTGTCTGTCAGTAACCAAGAAAGAAAACATTTATTTGGTCAATGTTTTGCAGTCAGTAAAATCATCTGGGTCTTCTATTTAAAATACCGAATACACAACCTTTGAACCACTGATGCCTCCTTTTTTGGGAGTGTGTGTAATTGAAACACTGTGCTGAAACCTTCTGAGCAAGCCACTGCTTGTGAAGACTTGTGTCTTCCAGCATCTGCTGCCATACTTAATTTCTCCAGCGATTTTTCAGTGACTTTTCCTGGTAGAGGTGAGAAAATTCATTAAAAATGGATTAATTTCATAGCATTCAGTATAACCATTTGTTTTTTCTGTGCTAAATACAGGGTGGAAGACTGCATTTTATCTTTAAAAATGACTAAAAATAGTATTTTGAATGAAGAGTTACTGCTGTATACTTGACATCAAACCTGAACAGCGTGTGTCTTTAGTTGACCTCTATTTTTATATTACAGAAACATGAATGATTACATGACTTTTGTTTTCTAAATTCTATTTTATAGATTTACTATTTCACTAAAGTTGTGATATGGATTAATGATATATAGTTATATATCAGAATCATGTATGACCTCAAAACAAACAATTGACAGCATGGGTGTATTAAAGCAGGCTGAACAAGAAGATATTGAGACACAAGCACATTATTGCAGGTTATTAAGAAAAAAAAAAACAAAAAACCAAAAAAGAAGTTGATAAAGGTGTCTAGGGCCTGAGGGTAATTCATCAACAGTTTAATGGTTGCACGGGCAGCATGGATGTATGTTTTCTGTATTACATATTGTAAATACAGACATCAGTAGTATCCAGAAAAGGAAAAGAATCATGAACTCAACCTGGAATGCTCAGCTATCTTTATGAACTCTTATGTAATTTCTCTACTTACCTGTGCACCTCCTTCATCATTTAAGCCCTAAATTGAGCATATGTTTAGATCTGCCATGTGTGACAGGGTGAAAAAGGTCTTTTTATTGTGCCTTACTTCCCAAGTAAGGCAAAAGAATCATCTGTATGCCTGACTCAAAACTCAAACTCATGACTTTCTGCGTTGCTTTGATGATTCCACACCTGTAAATTTAGCCTTCTAAATTTCTATTTGTGGTAATTGCTGTGAAATCCTATCAATAATTTACATATTAAAATTACCTTACAGTCTCACTTTGTGACACCTCGTCTGTTTCCTGTCCATCATGAAATTAAAGAAATTTCTCATGGATCTGTTCCATGGGTGATTTTGCTGCTTCACAAAATGTAGCAGGTCCTAGGAGAACCCCAAGACTTGAGCCACTCTCACTGCTTATTGTTTTTTTTTTGTTTGTTTGTTTTTGTTTTTTTTTTTAATCAGGCAAGAAATAATGAAGTTATTTCTTAACAAAGTGAAATGTTGCTTGAATTGTTTTGATGAAACACAAGGAGAGAGGGAAGGTGTTTTCGTTTGATAGTCAGAAAATGGGTCAAAGACTTCTCCCTGGAATTTTAGTACGTTAAGTGTATTTCCAGGTGTCTAATCTCTCTCACCCCCTCAAATACCAATGTGACTTTTAATTGGTGTACAGCTTTGTGAATTCAGCTGTGTTGTGCTGTGAGTACTTTTCTGTTTTTTTTTTCCAAGAGTTTTACTCTCCCCATCCACAGTCTGTTCCAAACACAATTGGCAAGGCAGGAACTTTTTTAGTATTCAAATCTTTCCTGTAAACTGCTCTTTAATAGAGGTATCCATGAAAAATTAACTTTGACTCATCATGGCTTGTAAATATTTGGATTGTGTGGTTGGAATGTCTTTATACAATAAAATTGTTCAAAGCTATTATTTATTCTGGTCAATTATATTAGCTTATCAGGTTTTTTCCTACATGCTATTTATACTGGTGATAGGGAAATAAAAAGTAGAACAATGTGTTTAAAACAAAGTCAGGGTGACTCGGAGGGAGAGACTACAAAGTCATGCCAATGTTGCAGAGTAGTGTACACCCAAACTTATGGATTGTGGGTGGCAGTGCAGAACTCACATCAGTCTTCAAGAACAAACAGATCTTATGCATTTAAATAGTCAGGTGTCTTTCTGTGATGATTTATTATGTTGGAACAGCAGTTTTTGACCAGAAGTGGAGGATTAAATTCAGGGTGTTCTGCTATGGTAAAAAGAGAAGGTACCTGTAGGTCATAACTATTAGACCAAAGGAGTGTGTTTGTAAAATACAGTATCGTTTGGATCAATTACCTCTCCAAGTTGTTATCCTGATGAATAACATGGACACTCAAACATTCACAGAATGTGAGTAAAATAGAATAAGATAGAGAAGTCAGAGATGAAGCACAGGATCTGGAGCTGGAAGTTCTGTACTTAATTCTTCTCTGTGAAATTGCTCCACAATCCCTGTAAAGTGCTCACTTGCTGGTTGTGTCATGTGTCCTGAAATGAAGAGATAACAGTAACAGCTGCTTTACAGGATTTCTACAAAGCTAAATTTCTAGGTGTTTGCATCCGCCATCCTGATAAGAATAAGCTCAGTGAAAGAGTAACTAATCCTGCTGATACCTTGTGCAGAAAGGAGGAATGATTACACAAATCTAACTGCAATAATGTATTTGCAGTTACATCCCAGCTAAGAATTGTGACTGGAACTTCATATTTGTAAAGCTGTCTTTGTTTATAGTACTTGTTTCTGTGAAGCTGAGCACATTGCTGCTGCTTTAATTGCTTAATAATTTGAAGGTGCTCATTTATTTGTATGATTGCCTTTCCTTCCTTCCTTGGTGTAATTGCAAGAATGTTAAGTCATTATTTCTCTAAAGTGATCCTTGTCATACAGCATTATCATAGTTTGTTGTTCAGCAAATACTCTTTTTATACTTTTTAAGACTTTAAAAGACACATTAAAGGTTGTGTTAACTTACTAGGAACAACACAGAACAGAACAACTTTGACAGAAAGTTATCTAACACACCTGATATCTGTGCTTCTATTATCTGGAGCATGTCTTCAGCATCCAGCAACTGAAGGAAATGCAGTGTGCTCCTACAGATGACCAATGCATCTATAACCTCCTCAGCCCTGAGAAGAGAACATCTTTACAATATGCTACTATTTAATTTTACAGTAATGCATAGGCATTCTACTGAATGGCCCTAACTGTTCTTCCTTCATGTTTACACCCCATTTTGTAGTTCTTTACCTAACATTCTCCAAAGTTACTACACTTCTAAATCTTTCTTTCTGACTCTGAGCAGCAACAATGAGAACAAATTGCTATCTCCACAGTGACTTTAAATCTCCAGCATTGCTATGGAAACCCTGCAATCTCTGCTTAGCCTTGTTTTACATTGTTTGTAGTATACAGCTGATAATTTTAGGGAAAATCTTAGACATAGATGCATCTCCGAAGTTCACTAAATATACTCTCATTTCCACGTTGCCAACAGTGGGAGGAATTTACTGCATCTACGCACACACAAACACAGGTATGTATCTAAGGATATTTTTACACATTTTAGATGCAGAAACTTCTTCTTGGTTTCTGCATCTAATTAGACAAAAATTAGATGAAGAAATCTTTGTGTAGTAAAACAAATGAAAGCTTTATTTTACAGTTTATCCTGTCATGGTTTGAGCCTGGTCGGCAGCCAAACACCACACAGCCACTCTATCCCCTTCTATTCTGGCAATAAGAAGGGACAGATGAGCCAGGCTTGGGGTTTGGGATAGGACTGGGAGGGGAAAATCACCCTTTATGGTCACAACCAAAAGGCAGACTCGTTAGGGGAAGGAAAAAAAAAAAAAAGAACATAGATTTATTACAGACACTAGCAACAACACTTAACAGAGTAGGACAGTGAGAAGCATTGCCACATCTTGAGAACACCTTCCCCCCACCCCTCCCTTCTTCCCGGGTTCAGCTCTGCTCCCGATAGCTCTACCTCCTCCCCCAGTGGCGCAGGGGCAGGGAATGGGGGGTGCAGTCAGTGCTGTCGCTGCTTCCATCTTTGGTGGGGGGAGCTTCTGGAGCTTGTTCCTCCTGCTCCATTGTGGTCCCCTCTCACAGGAGACAGTCCTCCACAAACTTTATTCAGTGTGAGTCCCTCCCACAGGCTTCAGCATTTCCTTACACTGCTCTGTCATCGGTCACTAACTTTCTCTGACTGGATTCCCTCCCACGGCTGCAGCCCTTCCCAAGCTGCTCCGGCGTGGGACACCCCCACATGCTGCAATCCTCCCAGCGCTGAATTACAGCAGCAGGGCTGCCTTTTCCCATGAGACCCCGGCCTTCTTCAGGCACAGCACCTTGATCATGGAGGCGGAAGCCACAGGCCATAAATCAGTGTCTGCTCCACCGTAGATCTCCATGGGTGGCAGGGGGGGCCGCCCTGCCGTCTCACCACAGGATACAGGGGGGTCTCTGCTCCGGCAAACCTCCCCCCTCCTTTCTTCCTCCGTTCCTCCACTGACATTGGTGTTCATGCAGCTGCAGCAACTCCTCCTCACCAGTCCCCCTGCTCGTCACCACGTCCCTTCTTAAATACGTTATCGCAGAGGCGCAGCTGATGGGCTCAGTTTTGGTGAAGAGGTGGAGCTGACTTGGAGCTGGGAGAGCTTCAAGAAGCTTCTCACAGGGGGCCACCCCTATGGCCACATACCCCTGCTACCAAAAAGCCCCACCACTCATTCAAACCCAGGACAATCTAATTAGACAAAAATAGATGAAAAAATCTTTGTGTAGTAGAACAAATGAAAGCTTTATTTTACAGTTTATCCTATACATGCTAGCTGCAGTAATCTAATCTCATTTACCACTTCCACTCCTATTGCACCACACTGTCACCTCTTCAATGAATCTCTGTAGTCTTCATTTATACCATCTAATCCCCCAATTGCCTTCCATATCCTCAGTTTCCTTGCTACAGTATTTTCAGCTCTTTGCCTTACTTGTCTTCATGTGATCTATTGACTCCACAAGAGACATTAAGTGCTGTAGCTTTTCAAAGCAATATAGTTACGTGTTGACCAACTAGTCTCTGCCATCTTCAACCACAAAGGCTAGCTTGAACAAAACACATAATTGCTTTTCCTTACAGTGAAAACTTTATACTTAAATTTCCACTCCTTTTTCAAATTTGGTGGAAATTGCCATTTTTTAATAAAGGGCCTGACAACTATGGTAATGCAAGTCTCACATTCAGAGAGTCAAGCTAATGATATTTGAAATCTTTAATGTCAAAGCTGAAATGTTTAGGAGAATCGGATTTACCAGTGAATTTTTGTGTAAGTTAGAGATGATGAAAACTGTACTATCAGAATGGTAATACTGTGGGTGGTTTTTTTTTGTATCCAGTTAGTATCAAATTATGCTGGATGAAATATGAAAGGCAAGTGTAAAATGACAGTAAAAAAAAAAACCCAGGTATGACTGGGCTGACATGGACCTGTAAGAATGTGCTTTCTTGACCTTTAGTGATGTCTTCCTGACAAACCTAGTAGCTTTACTGTCAGCTGAAGACAAGAAGAGTCTCATGAATGATCAAATCCTTTTTATAGTGGAAAATGATGTTCAGAATATTTGAATTCTGTTCTATTATATGAGATGTATGTACACTATAAGAATACTATAGGTAGGATAAGATATGTATCTTTAAGGTTATAAGAGTGATAGAACACTCTAGAAAGATTACAGGTAAAAGATTTATGTTATGTTTGATATGGCTACTACCTGTAAATTGAAGTAGAAGCATAGAACGATGTGGGCTGGAAGGCAGTTCTGGAAACAGTTTGGTACAAATTGCTTGTTCAAAGCAGGGCCAGCTCCAGAGTTAAATCCCACTTAGAATTACTTCCATGACAGTACTTGTGAGGAAAAGGCAGTGGTCTTCCTTTTCTAGGAAATCTACTGTAAGGAATGCAGAAAGTGAAAACGGAAGAGTTTTCCTATCTCATTCCTTCTGGAGAAAACAATGTAACTGAGAAGCTGCCTATTTTCAGTTGAATAGGCAGTTATTTGTTTTTATTTTAGCAGCCTCTGAGATGTAGCATGCAGCTAAAGCAAAGCTGGTCAAAAGGTAAGTCTGTTGTTTGTTTTAGCCTCCAGGTCAGCTGTTTTGTAGACATTCAGATCCTTGGTCTGTTTTCTTTGCTGTAAATCAGTGTGAGGCCAATGGTCTAGAAAATGAGAACTTTAATTTCCAGCCAAGATGGCTCTTACTGACTTGAGTATGGCTGTCTCAATGTGGGTTGAGAAAAGGTCAAGAGAAGGGGCTCTAAGAAGGGGAGAAAACCTTGTCAATGACATATATGAAAGCAGATTATTTATGCTAAGATCTTCTTCCTCTTGCAGTCATTCTTTGAGCTGCAAGGTGTTAATATACTACCCTAGTCATAAAGTATAGCCAGTACTTCCAATATATAGGAAACCTGTGTATATGTCTTTGGAGAACAGATGAAATACATCTTACTCCTCCTTCAAGGGCAATAAAGTAGCTTGATGTGCCCTTTTGGCTGGAAGAAATCTTAATATAACTCCCTCTGCATCTCATTAATATTAATAGAGGGTTCACAAGGGAGGGGGCATCTTAATTGTGACAATCCCTAAAGCTTAGATGCACTGACTCTGTAGAAGTTTCTTTGCCCTGAAAAACTAGATTGCTAAAAGAAGACTATTGTTTCTATAGGTGTCAATTTTGTTCAGGAACAAAGAAATAAAATGTTGATATGCATTTATGATAGATTGTTTGTGAACATACTAATTTGGAGCTATTTGATGGCAAAGAATTTTTTTTTTAGTGAGTTTTTCTACAAAATATTCTGTGTATGTAGTGGAAGGATTTTGGCAATACCAGGTTCCCACTGTTTTTTTGAAGCACACTCCTTTGATCCACTTTCCTGTGAAATCTACACTGAAAATTGCGTGATTGGTTATTTTGCATTTGAGCATGTACACTGTTGTTCATAGACAGCTTTTAGCACTGCAAAGTAATTTTACATAAAGAAAGTCTAATTTTATGAAGATTGTAATGTTTTCTGTATACCACCTACCAACCTTGTTTTCTATAAATATTCCATTGATTCAGTGTGAATGGGCCTTGCTAAAACTGCAGAGGTGGTAAATACTCCACACGATGATGAACGATAAGCTTTTTTCTGTGTTGTTTGCATCAGAAAAATCTGGTTTTCCAAGTTCACATAAAGTCCTACCTAAAATGCGTCTAGATTAATAAATCTCTAGAAACGTTCACTTTGTTTCTCAGCTGTGACTTTTAAACACCTTTAGACCTTACAACTTTCCTGATTCCCACTGGGGTGATTTTGAGCCCATTCCTGGTTTTTTTTTGGACGGCAAGGGTAGGCATTTGTAGTGGAACTGCCACCACCTTATTTATCCAGGACAGGCATGTGTGATGATGTAAGATGAAGAATATGTAAAATCATCTACTGGTTCCTTGTCACTTTATATTTCTGAGTGAAGTGTAATCTGTTAGTAACGGAAACATTTTTGGTTTGCTTCCTGGAAAGCTTTTCCTTTCTTTAGGAAGTCACTGAGCATAGCATTTTATTTCGTAAGTGGTCGCACTCTTGGGGAGTGATGCAGCTACAGAACTGCAAAGCCTGAGCAGGTAGTCAGCAATTCTATATGTTTTCTGCAATGAGGTGGAAAACTGAATTTGAAGGGTCTAGACATACAATATAGAATATTTATTTAAAGCTCCTATATTCCCTACATGACTCTTGAAGAGTATTGGCATCTCAGAGTAGGATTTAAAGCATCAGATTGCTGAAAACTGAGATATATTACACTGCTACACTTCATTATGTGGCTGCACAGAACTAGTCAAAAAGGAAATTAATGAGATAGAAGAGCCTTGTAATCCCCTGAAAGAGCCTCTATAGTCCCCCCAAACCTCAGCCTGGAGTTTGAGATTCTTTTCTGCCAGCTTAAAAGCTACACCTGAAGCTTCTCGAAGGCCTGGGCTTTTTATTTAAAAGAAATAATTAGGGTTCATTCAGCTCTTTAAAAATGAAACTGGAGTAAATCAATGATATCCCTTTTTCTGTACAATAGCTTAACGGCTCAGGGTATGAGCCAAGGAATATCACTCCAGGTATATGCTATTTTGTGCCTCTTGCAGCACAAATTTTCAAAGTTATGAGGCAGAAGCTATCAATGTCCTTTAAAATTTAAAAATGTAACATACATTTGAAAATAAAAGTGAATTAAAGGCTACTGGATAATATCATTTATTGTTATCATATGGGAGGAAAAGATCTGGTCATGGAAATGGACTTAAACATCTCTATTCTATTCTCATGGCCTGTACATTCTATTGATTTTTTGCCTGAAATAGTTTCTTATTACATTTTTGCTCATCATAGTAAGACAACTAAATATTCTTAATCAATGCTCACTGCAAATAGTATAATATAAATAATGTGAAGTTTTGTACTTTTTGAGAATGGTGAGAGTTTTGCCATATTACTGCAATGCTGTGATTGGGATGCCCAAACACTGACATCTCACTTTTCCTGTAGCAAAGGAGAGAATGTGCTCTTGGAAATTAAGAGGTAAAACGGCATTTCATTTTAAGTAGAATACCACAGAGCATAATTGGATAACTTTTATGATAGTTTATCAATGAAATGATGTTATCCTATTTTCCCTGATAAATATTCTTGTAAAAATACTTTAGAAAATTGTCTGGCTCTCAGATGTTATCAGCAGCCCAATATCTAATGAGATAGTGTAACCAGAGCTTGACATGCTTACATACAAATGTTTTATGACTTTTTTTTTTTTTTTAAGTAATGATTCGGCCATTCCTCCTCAGAACTAGACATCAATTCTTTCTTCCCTTTGATAAGACAGTAGTGTTGCCTGAGAGTAAAGGTGGCTACTTAGAAACAGGATTTGTAAGTAATTGTTGCATGAACATAAGTTCAGATATTCAGAAAGAAAAAAAATTGTGTAAAATTATTTTCTTTTATAAAACATTTTAAAACAACTGAGTATTTTCAAGATTAGACACTAATACTAGATTGGAGAAATAAAAGGGTACTATTTATGGTAAGGAGAAGCACCCTTCATCAGAAAGTGGTGAACTGTGATGGTGCCCTCCTTCTTGAGCACCCTCATGCTGCAGCAGATATAGTTGATATTATTGATGGTGTTAGAACTAAGCAAATGACTTTCACTAGGGGGATTAATCCAATAAAATTCATCTTGGTTATCTGCACTGGAACAATCTGCATACAGATGAAGACTTCTACAGATGGAATGATTTTTATTTAATGCATCCATACTTTAGCAGGTATTGTGTTTAGTTGCTTTTTTCAGATAGTATTTCCTATTGACAATTCAGCTGTATGATAAAGTTGTATGTCATATGGAATTTTTCTATTCTTCTATACGTAGGAACATTGAATTTCTGATAACATATACAGCAAAATACAGAGCTTATTCTCAGCTGCCTGCAAATCATATTGTACTATCACTGGACTGTAACCAGCCAAGATACTATCAAACCAGAGTTAACAGTGGATGATGCATTAAAACTCAATGTACTGTAAGTAATCAAATCCCAAAGGAAAACATTTAATACAGCTGTCCAGTGTGCCTGAAATATGTACTCAGTAGAACAATCAGTTTTAAGGGGATTTAAAACGAACTATTAAAATTCATCAACACCAACTGAACAGAACTTCCTGCAGGCAGGAAGGCAGGTGGCAGCACCGTCCAGTACGGGAGGGCTGGGTCAAATGTGTCTCTCTGCTGACTTCATACATCTACAGTTCTTTTAGGAAGTTTTAGTACTAGTTATTCTTTCTTGCAGAGTAACTGTATAAATTGTGACTACTGCTTTTATAAAGCATACTGGACTCTGTCAGAAACCCATTTAAAAGGGTGCAAGAGTTGCACCTCAAATGAACACTACATAGAATTTTTTTTTTTTTTTTTTTCCAATGAGAGGCTATTTTCTGAATCGTTAAGCAGAAAGTGGAAATATAAATCAGCTGGAAGGTAGAACTGTGATCTTAATGAAAAGGGGGGAACCACAGTGAAGAACATGGTTGAATTTAACATTGGGTCCATTGCCAATATGTCAAAAATAAAGAAAATAAAAGTAAATAAATCACATATCTCTTCATAATGTCTTCTGAAGGAAATACAAAAAAACATACCATTAAGAAATAGCGTTGAGACTGCTAAAGAGAATTATTAATTAGGGCAAGAAAAGATACCTTTGGAGATTATTTCAATATAGGACATTCAGAGAATAGGGGCAAATCCCAGTAACACTGAGGTTTTGTGGCTTTTTTTCATGTAGCTATGGATTCTGCTTTCTAGATATTACAAGAGTGCCTGCAAAGTGTTGAGTGAATGGTATGTGACAAACACTGTGAACTACAAGCTTGTAAGTTAAATTTTATCAGTGTATGATGTGACTTTCATTATTTTTGAAAGCTTTAATAATCTCTTGATCTAGAAAAATGTGGTAATTGCTCCATGGTAGCATAATTTTCAATGTAAATTAGAAAAGAATGTAACCCCTGCTTTCGTCATATTAGTCCCATGAAGTCAGCTTCTGATAGCAAAGTAGGTATTCCCAAAGAAAGAAAAAACTATTCAACTTCCGCAGAAAGAAAAAGTGTGATATAAGAGAGATTTCTTATGATTCTCTCTATAGTCAGGCTCTGGAGAAACCTGGTATTGCTCAGTTCATTTATACAGTAAAAAAAAAAAAAAAAAAAAAAAAAAATCACATTTAGGATATTTGGAATTATTTATTTTCCAGTTCCTTCTTGGCAGCGATCAAAGTTGTTTGGAGTTCTGCAGATAAATATATAAAAAAAATGATTATATCTCAGATTTATTATTTCTAGAATAGATAATAATTATCTGGTGCACAAAGGTCAATGTATAAATGAAAGAAATATATCTATTTTCTATAGTTCTGTCTTTTAGCATGTTTTATCATGATGCCGTGTCTGCATGATATCTAGCAATGCCTGTAATGCACTTTGTAAACACTTACTGGGCTGAAGCATGTATGTAGCACAGCACAAGCTGTGTTGCCACAGCAAGATCTCCTATAGGCATGGTGCCCCCGGTGTGTGTGCTGCCTCCAGCATTACATCTACAGAGAGAATTTCAGAGTAGGTCTAGATAAGGTAAGCAAGAAAACTTCCTAAAACTTGTGGGGAAGACAAGGCAATGGATGCAAGGCAAGCGTTGCTGTTGCTGCAGTGTTAGATGCAAGGTGGCCTCTCCAAAATTTTTGCTATCACCCAGTGACCAGAAACAGGCTTAGAGAGATGGTGGTGTCAGGCAGGTTCCCTAAGGGCAGCTCAGCTTGGTACTGATTCTGGAAGGTCCAAAGGTCTGTGAGGTTTTGGCAGGGTGATTTAAAGAAAGGCAGAGGGCAGGCTGTCTCAGAAGCAATTTGCAGGGTAACTGGTACAATACAAGACTGTTGCCCCTGGGAGACAGTGTGGTATGCTCTCCAGAGGCAACTGCTGTTCTTTTGGGATGGTGTCCATATCAAGAGAGTCGAAGTGCCAGAGCATGTTTTATTTTTTATGAAAATTGTGTGTTTTTGGGGGAGGGAGGACAGTAAAAATGTTGTGAGGTGGGGAATAAAAATGGCTATGTGGAAAAAAAGAAAAAGGGAGGATGTGAAATTTTTTTTTTAATAGCTTGTACAACAGTGCTAGGAGTCTGGGTTATAAATGAGAGAAGTAGTAATTTTCCATTTGTAATCAAAAATTTTACTTTGATGTTATCACAGTCTGGTTGGATGGCTAGCAGGACTGAAGTGCTCAAAAAACCCCAAAGCTGTGTTAATGTTACAGTGGTTTTTAGGAAGGACATATTTTCTTCCAAAACCAAAATCGACGTTACCACATTCAAGAAACTAAGTTGGAAGCATAAACAACCTTTAATTGCTTATGAAAAATTGTTGTAACAGATAATATGCAAGGTGGATTATAATTTAGGGACTGTTTCAGGCCTCTAGTCTGCCTTATAATCACAGATAAAATTGGGTGAGAGGAAAAAAACCTATGTAACTACAGGTCTTCTCTTCATGTGATATTGTTAGAAACTTCATATAGCTAATACCAAAATGTGCTTGACATTTTTGAGTGCTCTAAAGTACACTTTCTATTTCCATTTTGCATCTGACATGGCATAAAGCTACAGAGACCTGATCTTAGCAGATAAGGATAAATTAATTTTCAGAACAAAGAATCACAGATAAGTAAGTAGAAATCATCAAGACTTGACCTCACATGGCTTTCGTAAACAGAATAAAATCCAAACAAATAGTATATATGTTTGGAATTTCAAATAGCTGCTTATCTGAAGCTGAAAACATTAGAAGCCAATCATTTTGACAGACTATTTAATGAGGAAAAAGTGTGAACAGTGCTTCAGAAATAAATGTTTAAGAATTCTTTTTGATATCCCAAAAGCTTCTGTCTTGTAACTTCCAAGGAGGGCAAAGTAGTTGTAAAAGTTGTAATTTTTTTTTAATTGTAAACTGTTAACTGTCTAGCAAGAGTGTAGCCTTGTTAGAAGACAAGTGAAGCCAGATGTATATAAGAACTGTATATTAAGTAAAATAAAGGTGATACTTGTGCTAAGTGCTATAAATCAGGAGCTAAGAACTGCAGAAAAAATTGGAAACTCATGTAAGTTGCACTTGCTTTAATCAGCTGTCCCCTTCTTGATTTCATTCCAGAAGTTGTGGAAGTGTTGAAAAAAGCAGAGCTCTACATCATTTATATTGATTTTCATCAGCGTATGAAATACTAAGCAAATATTAGTCTTGACTGTAAATAGTTAAAAACAAGATGATAGGGCTGTTAGTTTAAAGTAGATCTTAGAAAAATGATATAACAGTTGGAGTTACTCTATTTTATGTAATCACATTAAGGAAATACCTCTCACAAACTGTGATGAGAAGAGCTGGGGAATTTCTGCAGAGCTTTTGAATTCATATTCCTAAACCATTTCTCTTAAGGTGTCTCAAAGCTTTCAACTTCTCTTATGCTACCAATTTTACTTTGGATGAGAACCTTATTTCTTCATTGTGTTTTTTTTTTTTGGTTTTTTTTTTTTTTTTTTTTTGTGGTTGATAAGAAACTGCTAAGGATAAGAAACACTGAATCTCCAGAAGACTTCTGTGTTCCTCTGGATTTTTAGTCATTTGTACAATCTTACCCAACAACAGATGACTACTGTTAGAGGAGCTGTGTTGCCAGCTTTTCCCAAATGGGACTCTGTAGCTATTTGAGAGGTTATGAGGAACAAAGAAAAGGATTGAAGCACTTCTATGTTTTGCTTTTAGGAAGTTTGTTTTCTAATGGTCTACCAGTTGTGCTTTTTCCATAAGAAGAATAGGAAAAATATGTAAGTTCCATTTAAAATGTGGAATATTATAACGCCAGAAGGCTGAATGGGTAAAGACCTTTGAGAGTAAACAGGGACCTACCATTGAAAAGAGAAGCTGGTGACAAAGACAGAGAAATTTTGGTCATTGGGAGAATGGTAAACAGTGAAAAAGAAATGTGAACTAGATAACATAGGGATTTGGGAAAACAGAAGATGTTCTACTGCAGATGAATATGAGGTTGGATATTGTTGTGGTTTAGGCCCAGCCAGCAACAAAGTACCACACTGCCACTTGCTCACTCCTTCCCCCTAGTGGGATGTGGAGGAGAATTGGAAGAAAAATGTAAAACCTTGTGAGCTGAGATAAGGAGAGTTTAATAGGACAACACAAGGAGAGAATAAAACAATGATATCAATAATACTAACAAAAGAATATATATGAAATGAGTGATGGACAATGAAATTGCTCACCACTCGGTACCCCACACTCAGCCACTTTCTGAGCTGTGATGTTCAGCCAGCTAGTTTGGGTCAGCTGTGCCTCCTCCCAGCTTCTTGTGAAAATTAACCCTATCCTATCTGAATCTAGGATAGGTATCCAGTAATAAGCATTAGTCCATGGATAGAAGTTCCTATCCTGTATTCAGAAAAAAGGTTACTCTAGAAAAGACTTAATTCTTAGCAGTTCCCAGTGTGACACAGTGATCAAAGGGACTAATCAGGTCTTTTGGTGTTCATCAGAGAACCTCAGACAGATCAGTAAGGTTATATATGGTGTTGTTTTAATGTGTAAATACTGTGTCCACCTCTTGTGTGAGCAATTTGGGAAGCATTTTTGATAGTGGGAAGGGCGTGGAGTAAAATCAGTCAGCTATGTATCCACCACTAGCTTCCACACCAGGCAGAGCTTCAAGAGGAAAAATGTCCATCAGAACAGGAAAGGTGTCTTCTAATCAGATAGCCTGTGTTCAAGCAGTTTAGCTTATAAATGTGGTGCTGTTACTGTTGGTTTTAATTGTAATTGTTTAGATTGCTGATGGAGGACATGGAGAGAAGAGTAGGGGCTCTTCATTTTTATTTTTTCAGAAGTAGGCATTACTTATCTGTTAGTGTGTACCCTGAAATCACTTTACACTGATCCAATCTTTTTTCTTTTGACTATTAATTCTATTTGCTTTTCAGAAATTAGATATTTTTAAATTATCTTCTAGAAGTAATTTTCGTGGAAACTTTCTGGGAAGGAATATGGTCACAATTCAGCATAAAGTAAATTGAATGACTACAGTAAAAGCAATATTTAATTCTTTTGTCACATAATTCATGCTTAATGTTATGGAAGTTGCCATGGTGACCTCAGAATTGATTTGTTACGCTATATTTAATGTTAATTTACTTGCATCTCATTTCCATTTTAAAGGCCTTACATCTATGGCTTGTTGGAAAGACCAGTTGTAGCAGTAGTTTGAGGTGTTGGAGATCTGCTGTTTGTAGTGAACGGTAAGTTTTAGCATAATTAATTTCAAGCCTCACGTAAATAAAGTCATACAATTATTGCATCAATCCACAGTAGCTTTTAATTTTAAGAGACACAGCCAATTTGCTGTAGACTAGACCTGAAGTTTGATGAGTTAATTAGGCTTCCTAACCTGTTATCTTACCTTTCATAATTAATACTATAATCATATTCATCTAAACTCAATTATATGGAAGTCACTGTGTGAATGTTTATTTTAAAAAAATGGAGCAAAACGTGGGTGCAGTAAGACATCTGTAAGCTCTTCAGGATGCAACTTCTTCATCATCTGGAGCTGTAATTAAGAAGGGGATTCCATGTCTCTAGTAATTAGGGAAACTGCTTTTGTATTTATTTGAAATTCTGGGCAGTGTTGACCAAATAACTGCAGCCTGTACTTAAAAGGTCTATATACATTTAAAAATCAGGAATCTCTGCTAGGTACAGGATATGACTCAGTGCCTAAGGTCTGCTTGTTGGTGCAGATAATGTTTGGGATGGGGATATTTGAGCCTTCCTTTGTACTTCAGGTAAACATCTCATTTTGTAATGGTTGAATATTTGAATGGATGCTATGGACAACCTTAATTATCTGTAAATTGGGAGAATTCTCCTAGTAATAGTGATTGAATATGCAGTGCTCAGGATTGCCTCTGTATCCAGCCTTCACATCAATAAATTGTTTACTAAGTGTGCTTACTAAGTATATTAGCTATTTGGATCATGTATTTGCAGGTGAAGGAATCTGCACCAGAATTCCTTAACGTACACTTTGAGCTTTCCACCTCTTCTCAGTGTCATTTGAGTTTTGCTTAGTTTCAGTTTCAAACATCTCATATCATAAGACCACATTTTGACCAATTTCTAAGCAATTCAGCATGAAAACTGCATAATTTTATATAACAAAATTAAGATGTTTGTCCTCATGCTACTTGTTGTTTAGTGCTTATTTGACTAATTCAGCAAATATCTGTGTAAATTAAGTGAAAAAGTAGTTTTAAGGACTCAAAAAGGTCATTATATGCATGAGTTCTTTCCATCTTCTTTCTCCTGTTGCTTGCCCTTCTGAGAGAGGAACTACCTCAGATGGGACAACAGTGTATTATTCAGCACTACAGATACTGCTCCAGGGCCCAGGAAGATGAAGATGGGTTTCTGCCTTCTGTTGCTCATTAGAGGAGTTCTGAAGCCCGAATCCGGGCTGCCTGTATTTCAAAGCCTGTACACGTACTTTCATTAAGGTGAAATTAAGTAGCCTTCTTCTGAGCCCGTTCAAGTGTTAAACATCTTTTAGAAATGATAAGGCTGTTTCTTTACCATTGTTTGGATTTATTTAAATAAAGAAGAAATCTGTTTTGAGCCTCCAACAGAAGTTGTGATAGGATTTTCTTTCACAACTCAGGAAGGATTTCTAGGTCTTGATTGGAAGTTCTTACTAAGAGAAAATATGACCTTTGGAACATTGTTGAATAATCTATTCCTTGAAATGAATATTAAAAATGTTATCATATCAAAGATAAGTTCAGATCCTTGTCCAGTTGTGATGGCCTATTCCTACGATCTTACCTTATCCTTTCAGCAGATGCTGTTTTCTGTTTTTTGTACATAACTTCTATACTGCCACTGCTGGAATTTTTGGTGATGTTTAACATTCAAAACTTGATTGCACATGAAAGCTTTTTAATGCAATTTGGATGGTTACTTTGATAACAGATATTCAGTTTTATTGACAAAAATAAAAGTGGGATGACTTATCTAAATTGCTTCTCTTTCATCACAGTTATGGAACACTTTAAAAACCGTCAGAAAACTTACTGTAAGACTAGTTATCTTGTATTTGTTTGATAAAGGGTTGTTTTGTAGAAATATTGGGCAACTCTCCCTAGTCTTAAGAGAAGACTCTATCCTATTTCCTTTTTAGCTAATATCATGCAGCTGGGTTTTTTTCTGAAGCTGCTATGAGACTGAGAATTCATGCTTCATGAGGCATAATCATTGTTCCTTTACTGAACTTCTTCAAAAGTGCTATTATTGGAAATGACTGCATCTGAGAGATGAAAACTGTAGGGCTTTCAAAGTTTGCTTCCCTGTCCCTGAGAAAGAAATCTACCTGAAACGGGAAAAAAATATTCAGCACCTGTGTATTCGTTTTTATTTACCTTTAGTCTTTGAAAAAGCATGAAGTGGGATGGAATGAAAACAGCTAGAGTATGTTTGAGAACATCAAGAAATATTTTATATAAATTGGGATTGCTGCTATCAGTAGCAACA
This sequence comes from Tyto alba, assembly GCF_018691265.1. Classification (NCBI taxonomy): domain Eukaryota; kingdom Metazoa; phylum Chordata; class Aves; order Strigiformes; family Tytonidae; genus Tyto; species Tyto alba. The sequence continues at coordinate 31,610,612 of NW_024881301.1, read as the reverse complement.
CAGAATATGTATGTATTTAATTTTTAGTGTTTTAATATTTTGAGAAAATACTGTTGCACATCAGAGAATATTTTCATGTTTGGAGTTTTATTTTTTCTTTTGTTTTTATTGGTTTTGTCTCAATTTCTCTTAAAGATTTTTTTTTTTTTTTTTTCCCAGGCAGGGCAAAAGCAGAAATAAAGGCTGTGGAGTGGTGGGGAAGATTTATCAGGTACAAACATATATATCTGTGCTATGTGAATATACTGAGATTACCTGTGGATACAGGTGCATTGAAAATGATTGATTCATCTAGACTATTCATGGACCACCTATACATGGACCAAAGTAAACTAGAAGTGCTGGATTCCTTTGTATACTATGTAGAAATTTGTTTAAACATTAATAATGGCCATTTTCTCAGGATTCCTGGATATCTGGCAGTCTGCATGGACAGAGACTATTGTCTGGCAGCAACAGCAAATCAACATCCACTGTCCCCCTCAAAACTCTTAGGTTCACCAAAAACTACATTTCCAAGTGGAATGTGTAATTGTGGAAACTGAGATGTTTGAGGACTTCAGATAAATTAATTTATTGGAAGAAAATTGAATGAATTTAAGCCAAAAATTCTTTAATATCTTACTAGTGACAGACGCAATTGGAAGATACATCAGCTCTCCATGGAACACAAACATTTACACTTCTGTATTGTAATCTCATTAAAATTTGGGTTTGCCATTCAAAATAAGCAGTTCTTTGGATTGCCCTTGGGTCTCTTTTACTAAAGAAAATCATAGAGGTTCTTGGACTATTATCAATACAGCTGCAATAAAGATATTTTCAAAACCATACAGTATTATGTTCTTTGCGGTGTTGCATTGCTTGACTAGTAGTTCATAAACATTAGAATATGTGCCCCATCTCTTTTAATTGCAAATCCCCTACTTGTTTCCTGATCCTTAGAATTACCCTGGGACCTAATCCTGAGAAAGGCTAAGCTATGTAGCTCAGCTGCAGCACTCACATGCGGTGGGGATCTCCAGACCCTCTGGGGAGCTTTGAGAACTGCTCCCTTCCAGGATGTTCTGAGCTGCAGTTCTGGGTGATTATTCAATCCACCGGCTTCTCCTTCCCCATCCAGCCAGCCTCTGTGCCTGGTGACCAGGAATTTGCGTGCCGCAGCTGATACTCCCATGCCAGCAAACTGAACACAGGTAGGGTGTTGAAGGTGGAAAGTCTTGTATATCTGTCCCAGTCTCTCAGTGTGCAGTCAGTGCTGTGTGGTCTAGCAGCAGACAGGATTCTTGGTGGATCTATTTTAAAATGTCGTAAACTCAATCACACCTCAATATGGAGAGTAAAAAGGCTATCTTTCGTATAGCAAAAGATTTAACCAGCCTTTCAGTTTAAGGGAGTGTTACTGTACACGTAAGCCTAGCCAAGAGCAGTATTCGCTGTAGATAGCACAAGGAGAATAGCCATGGAAATATGGCAGGAGTTGTTTAACTGAGCCCTGTGCGGGACAAGGCTGGTGGTATTGTGAGACATCTTTTCTGCTGTCATTCCTAAACTGAGTGAGGAAAAACACATGAGAGTGCAGTTAACTATGGTACAGCCAAAATTTCCATTTTGGGCTCAATATCTGTGAATCCCTGGTCTGCCGTATGAAAAATAAATATTTACTTTGACTCCTTTACCCCAGACTTTTCACCATATTACAAGCAAATTTGGTTGAAACTTTTCATTCCGTACTCCTGAAAGATGTTTGACTTTTGTCAAACATGAGCTTCCATAGAATCACTTTCAGTACATTTTTGATTAAGAAAATAGAAACAAAATTAACATCAGGTATTGCTTTTATGGAAAATATGTAGCTTTGAATAAAACTCCTAATCTGAGACACCTCAGTTCTTTGAAGTAAGTCAGTTCTCAAATCTCCACCTAGAAAACAGAACACCAAATGAAGGAAGATACAAAAAAAAAATATAAAAATATTAAAAAAGAAAAGAAAGACTTTGTCTTTAACTTTTATTCCCTATCTCCTCCCCTGCCTCTCAAACTATTAAGGAAACTGCAATTCAATATGACACTAAGTCAATGTTAGGCTCTGGAGCTAATTTTAAGATATTTTTTTTTTCCTAGAAAATTTCCTTTTAGAGGAAATCAAGAAGGAAACGATTCTTCTCTATGATCAATAGAGTTCTATCCCCATCTGAAGTATTAGAGAAAAAATAATATTTTTGAGAGACAAACTTGAAAGGATTGTAGAAGATACATTTGGTTCTAGGTTTACCTAAACAGCAGGTGCATTGTTCAGTTATTAAAGATATAAGTTGAATGAAGCCTATGGATTGCCCATTACAATAAAAAGTAATTTGCTCTATCTGATTAATTTAAGCATTAAAAATTATAATGATCAATCTTGTATAAAATAGGCAGGGATAAGTCAGTAATTTAATGTTAGTTGTGTTATCATTCCAAAGCCCATATCAATTTTTAAATTAATTTACAAAATGCCTGGTAAGGTCAAAGACCTAATGAAATATGTACATGGCTTTGACTTTAAACTTACAGAAAAAGATTCCAGGTCATAAAGCCAGTTTGTCAGAAATTTCACAAAGCAGGACAAGTTTGTGTTCTAACTTGCAAGCAGCCTTGCTTTTCTTTATTTTTTTTTTTTTTTTTTTGTCAACAGAGGAGGGAAAAAAAAAGCTGTTGAGGTTACAAAACTGGGCTGCTTGTGCTGAGGGAGTCTGGCCTCATAGACTCCTAAACAGCATAGGATTTTCAAAGGATGAATGCTTGGGAAAATCTTCTATTTTAACTATTTAAGGGACCTGTTAGGCCACTGTCATCATGACATGCTTTTCACAATCTTGTCCACAATTTTTCTCTGAGAAATTGAGTGAGCAGAACATTGACTTGTCCATGTGCTCTAGTTATATGTCTTTGGATGGATTTGTCATGTGATAAAAAATCTGCTGTTTGAGAAATGGCAAGGTGAATTGAAAATGACTAAGTAATGAGAAAAGGACTGAAGCCTATTGCCATCACAAATAATATAAACGTAAGTCTCTATCTGCCAGCCACCTCCCTTATAAAATAATAGTAGCTGTCAGGTAGGGAATCTGCAAGAAATTATGAAGTTTAAAAAAGAATTTCACTGCTATGTTTTCTCTTATGAGTGGTGCTGGTGTACGTAGTTCACGATGTTCACATGATAAACAGTGCACCCTCTTTATGAAATCAGGTTGTTGTCTATCACACCCCCAGAAGTAGCAATGCATGGAAAGAAAGAAATAGCAGAGTGGGAACAATCAAGTTTTAGGTGTGCCATTGTAATTAATCAGTAAGACATAACAGACTGTGTGCCAGTGCTGCTTAATCACCTCTCAGGTTCTTGGTGAGGCAGGGTACAAAGCGGAAGCCTTCCAACTCATCTGAACAGAACATTAATCAACAGTGCAGGGCAGTCTGCGCGACACAGTGAATGTTACAGAGTGGATGCCTCGAAACTCTCACTTATTTCAAGGAACAGCCTTGGCTTCCATAATGTGTGGGATAGGTCTAACACCCTTTCTGCAGCTTGCTTGGTTTCATGTCATCATGAAGTCTTGGTGCCAGCTCTAACTACTGCCTCTCAGTACCACCACTGGAGCAGACCTTGCTCTTGCATCCCTGGGCTGGCTGACAGCCTGGCAAAGTGGGGCCCTGCCAACAGGCTCGTGGGGACATGCTTCACCTGTCCAAAGGACTGCTGTTGTAGGGGTTTTTGCTTTCTTTAGTTTTGGTTTTCTGTTGTAGGCTCTACAGAAGGGGCTGATGATCATGGTAAAGTAGACGATAACAGGGTCCCTGGAGAGCAGGAGCTTGCTGCTCCCATGTGGGCCTTTCTGTTGTTAACAACACAGAATTGAAGTTGTGCTCATCCAGCCCAGCCAACCAGATTGGTTGGACCTCTCTGAAAACATTGCTGTTAATGACAGATATCTCCAGCCTTTTAAATAAATCACACTTTTGCAGAACTTTCATGAGAGCCCTTTTAAAATCAAGTTTAAAACAGAACTTCAGTAAGATGATGACAGAGGGTGTTGGATGGGAAAAAATGAAAAGCAAGAGGAGAAAGTAGTAAGTTTAAGCAGACCTTTTACTTAGCAGTTCCAGTGTTTTATAGCAGAAATCACTGATAATGCTTTTATCCCCTTTACTTCTGCTTTGTAGACAGGAGTTAAATTTACAGTAGCCAACACAACTCGGTGTTGTTCGACTGTGATGACTCCAGTAGAAATGCTTGCAAGTTCCCGCAATATGTAATGAAGCTTTGTTTATAGACAACTGGGATCTCTGTCCAAAGATGTCATTAAGTAACATGTAACAAAGTGCTATTGATTTTCAAGATGGAAAGACTTGGTAGGTTGAAGTCTGACATCAAACATGTTCCCATCTAGAGAAGATCATTTAAAACAAAACACTGGAGCAGCGTAAGAGGCATGATACGAAAAAGAAGCTGTGTAACTGTCTGCAAATGTAGGTGGTGATTTTGAGGTTTCAGAAGTAGGTTTAAAGCTCAATTTTCCAATGTGCAAATGATGACAAAACTACAAGGCTCAAAGACTTGGTTCAGTGGTGCTGAGAGAAGCATCCCTGTTTCTTCTCTTCACAAAAATCATTTGCAGTTGTCTACTCTGCACATGATTTCTCCTGCCTAGAGAGACTCTGGAGACTGACTCACTAGAAGGGCAAATAGTATAGGACTGTGCCCACTACAAATGAGTTATGTTGCTCTCCATCAGCCATATTTTAAGTGTACTAGTTAAGATTTAACTGAAAAAGAATTTATTGCTATTATTCCCTTAGTGTTGATAAAGACCCTGTATAGAGCCAAGGAACATGCCAATAGGCTCGTCATTAAAGACCTTGTCAAAGGGAGTGATTGTATTTTTGTTGAGCTAATGTTTGGCTATGGGGAGACCCTTACATCACAGCCCACAGAGAGTATTTCAGTCTTTGTCAGTTCAAGGAAAAAGACAAATTTGGATCTTTGAGAGCAAATATTAAAGATCCTGCAAGCTGAGCCCCGGACTTCCTTGCTTCTCTTCACTATCTTTCTGCTTCCATTGAATGAGTGCTGAGATCACACCTATTGGAGTAGACACCAAGAGAGAAAACATCAGCCTCTTCTATTTTTATGGAAACAGCAGCAAAGCACAGAAAGTCTTTGAACTTCAAGGTTTAGCACAGAACACTAGGGTTTCACTCTTGATCTCCAGTCAGTGCGATGGAGACGGGAGTTCAGCAGAGCTTAAATAGATGCTCTCTCAATTAGAACAGAACTGGGAAACCTTTCAGTCTATTAGAAAAGTGCTTTCATCTTTCAGTCAAGACAGGCTATTACTAAAATTAAAGAAGAGAGTTAATGTGTTGCCAGAGGATTTTAATAAATATTAAAAATGTGTGTGTATCTTCTGATTATTTTAACTTTTAGTGGTACTAGACTTATTTTTAGCTAATCATGTCAGACCATTTCTATCTGGATAGTTCCTTTAAGTGTCTTTGTCCAACTCCTTTCTCTTTGCACATAATCAAAGCTATCTCATTTCTTACATTGGCTCATGAAACAAGATTGGAGGTGCTTCCAAAGAGATCCATCAATTCAGTGTTGTAGGAGCTGAATCTGACCTTAGACTTTTGAAATCTGAGTGTGTTTGGAGATAGATACTTGACTGACATCAATATAAGTCATCATTTCCAGACATATCAGTAAGAGTCTTTCCTCTGCAAATCATTTAACTTGAATACTGTTATAAACGACATCAGGAACACACACACAAAAATCAAAGCTGGAATAAAACTCATCCCTGTAACAGAGAAGTGAGTTTACAGGCAACAGCATTTACTTTTTTTTTTTTTTCTTTTCAATTATCTGAATTATGCTTTCTTGCTTAGTGGTTTTATTTTTAATTTATTGTGGAATAGAAGAAATCAGTTATTTCTTGTTTATTTACTTTAAAAAAAAAATCTAAACTGGTTAAGATCATCCAGTGATTCCTCACATCTGTTTGGTCTAACAATGCTTTAAAAGGGAATAATGTCTGCTCTACTTAATTGGTGAGTCATATTCTGTAAGTATCACTACCTGCACACTTGAAAAGCCCACAGTGACAGATATTGTCCCCAGAAGAGCTGAGGTTTGAATACATGAACAAAAGCCTGTGAGCAACAGGCAATTGCAAATTTGTTAGTTTATTTTTGAAAAAAGCCCTGAGGGTTGGCCTGGTGGGAAGTTCTTTTAAGTTACTACAATGAGGCAATGACCCTACCTCTAAAATTTAAACCTGTTTTTCAAGAAGAAGAATGAAAATGGGGGAGAGGAGTTTGGAAAACAAAGATTGTTAGGGATTAAAAAAAAAAAATTGAAGTTTTACTAAACTTGATAATGTAAATTCTGTTTAGACAGTTTTATACATTTATTTTAACTGAGAAATGTTATTTTATTTCACCTCCAGTCTCTCTTTCCAATAATGCTTCTAATTATGTGGTTATAAGAGGGATACCTACTCTAGCAATGCTCTTTTGGATCAATTGGCTCTGTCAGAAATGTCTAAATTCTTGTACTACAAAAATTTCATTTGTGGCACCCATTCATTCTCAGAGAATGGTAGGAGTCTGGGGAAGTAAGTTTTACTCTGTTCTCAGAATACAGTGAGGCTATATGAACGCCCTCCCCCCCGATGTCAGGCTGTGTGTTAGTGCAAGACCCAGTAATAGAGGCTATCTATTCCTAAGAGGTAAAGTTGCTGCAAATCCTGTTAGTGATACTAATTTTTGGAGATGTTTGATTTGTTGATCCTTTATTTAATGACCAGCTGGAATCAAGAGAAAATTTGTACTGACTCATCAATGCAGTGTAATTGATTCAGCAGCTTTATTTTGTTTTACTTAAAACTTTTTAGGCAAAAGAGATCTCACCAATAGCGCTGTCGGTATGCTTCAAGGACACCCTCTAGGAACCAGAAGCCAAAAGTGGATCTGAACAGTTGCATGTTATGTAAAGCCAAAGGAGGCCTGCACTCAAAATGTAAATGGTGAGCGTGGGAAGATTTAGATTCAGATTGGCACGTGGCTGCTTTGACCTGTCTCTGTTTGCCGTATCTTTATTTATGCATCCAAAAGCCTTTCCTGATTCATTTGACATTAGCACTTTACAGCAGGGCACGAGGAATGAGAGAAGGGTGCAGGCAAGAGTCAGACCCTTGTCTCTCTTGTGCATTAGACTCCCTGGAAATAGAGTGCACTCTTATTTCGGTCTTTACCATCATGATTTCTTGTTCTCTTATGGAATAGGAGTTTGGAGAAAACCCCTAAAATTTATCTTTTCATGAAGAAAAAAGAAAAAAAAAAATATCCTTAAAAATTTTTCCTGTGATTTCTTTTGAAATGAATAGATCTTATCTTCACTCTTAATGTTGCAGACTTACACTACCACATATTTGTAATTGGTTTCAATATAATTTAGCTGTCTAATCTGTTGCTATGCCTGATTTCTTCTCAGATTAATGATAGTGTAAACCTGTTATTTTTATCTTGAAACGCATACACGGAACGGAGGCTAGGGGACACCCTCCCGTCATGTGTAATGCAGCTTAATTTACTCAGTCAAAATGTGTTTGTGTGAAAGATAGTGGTATTTTTTTTCTGTTTTATTTCTTTCTGACATGTCAGTGATGACAGCTGGAAAATGTCTTCCTGGCAATTTTCTAAATCTTGCACTATGAGAGATAATATATAGAAATTGTAATTTCTGTCAGAATTACTTTAATCTTTTAGGGCAGGACAATATTCTTTGCTTTCATTCCTACCTCCTGTTTGCTCCGTAATTTGTATCTTGTCTTGTGGCCTAAATATAAAGGTAATGGACACTTCTGAAATGATAGTAGAAACAAGAACGTTTTCAGAATTGTAATGGTTGTTGTTTGCACAATATCTATGTCTGAATTCTTCTTTTTCCTAAACAGTCTTTCTGTTACTGTGAATTTAAAATAAGCCTATTAAGTTAACTTCTGTTTATTTATTTTTTTCCTCTGAAGTTCTACATCTGTGATTAAATCCTTGTAGCTAGCTATGAATATCCCAGCCTCCTGCTTACTTCACCGGTGTTTTACCTCTTGTTTTTTGTGCTGGTGGGCAGCCACTGATTGTCAGGCTTATTTGTCTTCAGTGTTGCCATCCTCTTACCAGCTCCCTTGCCTTCATTTACGTTGTTTTTACTACAGCTTTTGTACTCACCTTTATTTCTGTTTAAACAACTGGTTATTTACTTGATCTCTGGTCCCTGCATAATTATAACTGGATTTCTGTGGCTATCAGTATTATAGTCCCTTCATACGGTTTATTCAAGACCAGGAAAAAAGAGGGAAAGATAGAAAACCACTGTTCCTGAATCATATGTCCATTTTCCTGTCTGTTGTGATATGGGAGACAAAGGATGATCCAGCAGCTGTTTTCACTTGTGGATGTAGTTTTTATTAAATTTTGCAAGCATATAAACACCATTTGTATGTCTTGAAATTCCTTGAAAACTGATCTTCCTCATGCTAAGTATTTATATTTCAAAAATCTACAGTTGAATTTTTCTGTGCCTAATAGAATGATTTATCATTTTAATACTATACTGATTATGCACACTAAAAGGAATTCAAGACACGTCAATCTCTCTTTTAGTCTGATTGCAATGGGAAGAAACGTTTTCATGAGAGAGTTGGTATTAATAGATGATAAGGACATAATGCAGAGTTCAGTTATTTTTAACTTTTCTTTTAACAAGCTGCTCTGCAGAGTACATGGAATGAAATCATGGCTAAAGATTAAAGTTGGTCAGAAATACCATGATCTCTTTGTGGAGAAAGAACCATGTCTGTTTGCCATTTAATGAGAAAATCTGGATTTCATCCCTTAATTAGTTTGTCCAAACAAACATCTAATTGCTCTGCTCTGTCCTTTTTTTTTTTTTTTTTTTTTTTTTTTGGAGGGGGCATAAGGATGGGATTAAACTTTTTTGTTCCCTTCTCTTCACTGGTAATGGGATAAGTCATCCTTGGAAGTGACGAACTAAGATTTTTATGTGAAAGATAATGTCTAAACCATATAAGTCTCGCAGGTGAGGTGGGGGGAGTCCTTTGGCTCCCCCCTGACTGACTGTCTCTGTGTGCCTGTGGCTGGCCTTGCTGGAGGGAGCTCACACAGCCCTGGAGCTGGTGTGGAAGAGGGTGGCGGGTTATCTGGCTAGCATTAATAGAAGAGTACATTCTCTTTGTTTATAAACCTGCTGCAGGGTTCTTTCACGTTTCTTTGCTTCTGATTTCAGTTGACAAAATTTCCTGTTGTATGGCATGGGGAAGAGGTTTACTTAGGGTGTGCAAGGAGTCCCTACATCCCAGGGACACTCAAGTGATTATATTGCTTGTTAGTACAATATTTATGTGTCTGTGGGGAGTGCAAGGATGTGGGAGGACACGGTGCTGACAGAGTGGAAGGGGAGAAATGCTCTGCACGTGCTGATCGGGGAAGCTGGAAATCCCTTGCGCTCTATTACTGGGGTCAGTGTCTTGTGGTAGTGAAGTGACTGGGGAGTGATTGCTCTTATATTTCAGCATCTCTAGGAGTGACATTTGAGGTGAATTTGATGTCATAGACAAACTGCCTTCAAGTTAGTGATCATGCAGAAGGAAATATCTGGGGCTTGAATACGTTTCTATGTCCCCTAATATGAGACCTCTGCCAGAAAAAAAGCCTAGTGGTTCCTTCCAGTCCAGCAAAGGTAAGAATTCAGAATTGTTTTCCTTTTCATGTGAGAATATATGAATGAAACCTCACCACTGCTCCATCCCTTTGTGTATGTGACGATCTAGTCATCAAATTCCAAGGTGTTTTGCCTCATACCTACACTTACGTCCCTAATTCCTGTATTTAAAGTGACTGTTATAGTGCTAGACTGGATAAGGAACTTAATTACATCTTTTAAAAATGCATTTCCAGTAATGTAACTTTTCTCCACAGCATTTATGGTGCTACTCTAAAATGCTACCAACTTTTGTAGTTCATAAAATGAATGTGCGGCAAAGCAATACTTGTTTACATCCTTGGATGAAATCTTCAAAAGCATCTTGGCAATTATTTGAAAAGAAAGAGATGAATCTGAAGAGATTTTTAATTTAATATTTAATTTCATTAAGGACCTTGGAGCACAAAGTAAGAGAGCATTATTTATAACACAAAGCTCTGAGTGCTCCTCAGTAGGGAGGAGGATCAGAATGTCATCTAGCAGAATAGGGTCACCTAGAGGAGAGAGTAACAGAAATATAATGATATTCAACAGGGCAAAGCCCCAAGGTTTTGTTGTTTCTGTTATTAGTCTTTAAGGACAGAAATAACTGTGGGAGGAGAAAGAAGAAGTATGAGGCAATGACTGAATTAATGAGAAATAAAAAACATTATGATAAAGGTAAGTGTAGTTTTAGTATGTATCACCTGAGGAGTTTCTAGTGTAGTAGACTGTAGTAAAGAAATTGGTGAGACTTCATCAGGAATTTTGGGTGTATTTCTGTCACACATTGCTCAACTGGAGCTGGAAAGACCTTTTGGGATCTGAAGAATAGAGAAACCTCTGTTACAAAAGGAAAATGTTGGCTTTAAGTTGCTGAAATGTAGGTACCAAAATGTGGTTTCCAAATAATGAAAAGTGGATAGTACCTAGGGTAAAGAACTACTTAAATGTACACAAAAATGTTGATGGGACTTTTTAGATAGCTTTTGAAGGGAGCTAAGAACTTGGAATTTTGAAAGTTTTGTCAGCAGTGGTCCACCATGCCTGCTATTTTGTCTCTGATGGAAGGTGATATTCAGGGAAAACAAGTGAATCTTGTCACTTCTCTGTAGTCCATTCTCTGTAGTAGTCCACCACACACAGTAATTGTTGTAATAGCTATGGACTGGGTGTTAGAGACACTTTCTAGTTCTTTGCCCTATATTTCTATGAATTCAGAGCTTATGTATTCTTTTTTTTTTTTTTTTTTTTTTTTTTTTTTAAGTTATATGCATTTAAATTAGAATTCATAAATATTTTGACACTTAAAGAGCTTCTTTAAGTAATCTGAACATCTGTTGTATAAACGGAATGTATTTTAAATATTCTGAAAACCACGTATCAAGGCATTTGTCTTCTGTATTGGTCTGAAACCTTCTATGCTGGTTTGTGCTGGAGATACTCAAGTTGTAGATATATTAATTTGTTGGTCTCCTAAGTGTTTATCGATGTGATTCTGCTTGTTCAGAAACATGCTGGTCAAGAAAGGATTGATCAGCCTAGTTCATAATCCTCACATGGGCAGTTCAAGGTCCCAAAAGAATTAAGAACCTTCTCCAGCTGAGGACATAGGCAGTCTTCAGTCATTTAATGTGTAAATAGGAATAGGCTCCTCAAAACATGACACTAATGGTTTCACATACACTGAATGTGATCTGGGGATTAGGTCAGCTCATCTCTTCTGCAATATCCTTTTCATTAGAGTTATCAGTCTGGCATTTGATTACACATTATATGCAGCCCTCTATCTCAAAAGGACAAAATGGGGGAAAATAAGTAGTCTTCTGCTGAATTGCTGAGAAAGGGCCAGACCTGGGATCAACCAGATCTACCTCTCTGGTCTAGAGTGATGTTCTTCTTGCAATTGTTGTGAGGACCCCATAATCTTGTAGTGATAGTTACAGTTTTAAGAATTAACTGAATACTATTGTTCTCCTTTGACGGAGAGTCAGAGTGAGAAGTCTGTCTGGGAATGTTCTCAAGGGGAGAAGAGGAAGGCATGTGCATCACTGTTCCTGAGCACATGTTGTAAGTTCTGTTGATGTGATTAGAAGGACTTCTCTGTGCACGTGCTTTGAAATGGTGCCTTTGGCCAGCCTTGGAGAAATGTCCACATTCAGGTGCCTGTCTTCGGAATTCACATTTAAAAAGTGGTTTTAAACTGTTGATTTACAAGAAACGTCAAAGGGAATTGTGAAATTTCAGTCTCTGCCTCAAGACTGTTACAGGTTTTTATTTTTGCTCAGAAGACAGTAACTGATCAGTTCTTTCTTCAAGCTGGCCACTGAAAGTAAGAAGGCATGTTATAAAAATCTTCCATCGTGTCCAGTAGAAAATGCTTTAAAAAAATCAAAATAATAGTTTAATTCTCATAAATTCATTTTAAATTGCTGAAAATAAAGATAATTTTTGGCAGTTGCATACTTGTCACGTTCAGAAACCTTTTCTTTTCTCTTTATGGAGCATGGGGCTAGTATTGTTTTATATGGTAATTCTCCACATTTTGACCCCACACCTCATACATCTATAGCTCCTTTTTGTGAGCACAAACTTTGTACGGCTATAGCCCCATATGGTGACGGTGGACCACCTAAAGTAGTGTCAAAACACCATGCACTCAAAGGAGAGAAGCGACACAGTGTGGGAGCAGAGGTGGGGTGGAATGACTAGTTAATAAGCCCAGATCGTGCCTCTGTGACTCAACCATAAGAGAGGACAGTCTGCTTGGGGAACTTGGGATTCCCTGAGCCCGCTAACTGGTCTGAGTCTCTGGTCTGGTGAGCAGTCCTACCCTGCTTCCTGCTGGCTTGTCTGATAACCATGGCTACATAGGTCTTTCTGCATCCAGACATTATTTTCAGCCTGATATTACTGAACTTACTGGACTTACTGTTGTCTCAACCCAGATAATTGTACTACTGGTTTGTATTTGTTACTCTGATGTTATTCTGTATCCTGAACCTGCAACTTGACAGGGCTGCCTTTAAGCTCCATACAAGGAGAAACTCAGAATATTTTGTACAACTAGAAGTGACAGTAACATGCTCTGTGGCACAGAATGGTTGTATTTTTTTTTTCTAAAAGAAACAAATTATAACCTATATGATTTAATTTTTACTTTGTCAAAATTTAATTTTCCTTTTTGTTACTGATTGACTATTTTAAAATAACATCATCAAATCATGTTTGCTTCACTCAGATCTTTGAGCAGCAACTTTACTGCAAAAATAGCTTGTGTTTTTTATTGGGTTCATTTACAATTTCTGTTCAAGCAGTATTTGAGATTCAGTTCAGTCTGGAATCTCTGTAACAAGATATAAGAAAACCTGTATTTTTCAATCTGTTGTGCTAGTCTAGCTTCTAGAAAAAATATGCAGTATTCAGTAGGAACTTAAGCAGATGTATCAGGGCTATGATGGAAACATCCTGCAAAAGACCACAAATCTCTTCTGTGGTATAAAATGAATTAGTTGCTTGGCTACCAGATTCTTTTCTGGCTTTGAGAAGTAGTCTTCTGACTCACATTAGATCTGTCTTGGGATTAAGTCCTCAGCCAATATAAATGTCACAGCTCTGTTACAGCCTCAGATAATATTAGAACTAAAACTGGAATTAGAAATCCACTAACTGAGGATTTCCTTTTCTTTTCCCTTAGTGATTCATTTATTATGCTAAGCTATTTGGTTATTAATAAAGCTAGAATTTTTGCAATTTATTGTTGAAATACTCCTGTGGTAAATCTAATAGACCATTTGGTACAAGAAGGTATTTTATTTTTAATGAGAGTAATGAAAAGAGTAAGGAAAACTGTACAAGGAAAACACTGACAACCTGTAGCAAGCGTGACAGAAGGCCACCATATGATCAGGACACTTTAGCCCAGGAACACATGAAGATAGGCTGAGAGAACTGAAATTCTTGAGTCTTGATGGAAGACTAAAGGGGAATCTTGCTGCTTTCTAACTGCTTAGTGTAGAGAAGATGGAGCCAGACAATTCTCAGATGCATTGTGGTAAGACAGGAGGCAACAGGCACAAGCTGGAATTTGGGAAACTTCAATTAAGTAGTAAGATTTAAAAAAAAAAAAAAAAAAAAAATTAAAAAATCCTCCCACCTTGTGTAGAAACTCCATCCTTGGAGATACTCAAAACTTGATTGGACAAGGTTCTGATCATCCTCCTCTAAATTACTACTGACATGACTAGGGGTTGGATGAGAGGACTTCCAGAGGTCCTTGCCAGCCACATTATTTATCCCTCTGTTTCTACAAAGGAACCTTTCAGTGACCAATGCAACAATTTCTAATCTACTACCATTTTTACTGTCATGAGAAAATTTACAAAAAATTACAAACAAAAATGTGTTTGTTTGAAAAACAAGTTCTATTTCTTTATTATTTTTTCCCCTCCAATAACCTTGCGTGCTATACTAAGGGAGAATTGAAGCCCTAGAAATTTGGTTATAGAGTGACTTCTGATAAGATTTTCATGATCTGAACTGTTAAACCTTTTTAGAAGAACTTAACCCAAAACATAATTGTCATAATGATATGCAAGGTACTCATCGGCTTAATACTTTGGTTGACTAAACTGAGGTATGTCTGTAATCATAATGTGAAGTATATGTTTCATACAGATTATTTTTTACTCAAAACTGATGTGCTGTCTGATTTCTGTTTGGTTGTTTGGTTTGCTTTTTGTTTTGATGATAGGCTGGAGTTAGTGAAGGACTATTAATAGTTATTTGTACCTGATTTTTTTTTTTAATAGGCTACTGATCCATTCCTCAATTATGTTTTTACTGAAGAGGTTTGATAAAATGTAAAATCATGCTAACTAGAAAAAAGGAAACCTATTCCTGAATTGATTGGTGTCAAACCCAGAAAACTGATAGCATTAAGCAAGTTCAGCTACAGCTTTACTTTTTTCAGGAGATGTATGTGTTAAGTAGTGAGCAATGATGTATATAAAGGCCTTCTAGTTTGTTTTTAACAAGTTATTTGTTAATTTTCTTACTTTCTTATAAAACAAAGAAGTGGTTTGTGCCTTCCTGTGAACCAGAAGCATTCAACAGAGAAATCCACAGCTTTTCAAAATCACTTCCTTTTTTTATCCAGTAAATGGAAGCCCTCTCCCAGATGGAGAACTGTAGCTTGTCCTTTTGTCAGTTCGATGGAAAACTAATACTGAGTACAACAGCTTTCTCATATTTGTCTCCAAAAAAAAAAAATAAAATATTGTTTTCTGTTTCCTTGTTTAAAAGTGGAGCCTGGCCAACTCATGACTGTGACTTGCCATAAATATTGATAAATTCCATGGAAAGTGGTTGTACTTAGTGAGGATTACTAACTGCTGTGAAGTCAGTGATACTCATGAGATCACACCAGTCGTGTAGAGCAAGCAGTGAAATCCAGTAAGTACCACTGGGTGCAGAAAGTTTTTGAAATTGCTGTCCTACTGTAGATGCATATCATCCCTAGCCCTGCTCTGTTTTTGTCGGTAAAGTTGTGCAGGTGTTATATTCGAAGCCTGGATATCTAACAGTTCTGTCTACCTGTTTCCAATAGTTTTCACTTTGAAGTCTCAGGCTTGTCAAAGAATTCTCACTCTTTGGGCTTTCTATTCAATTACGTCCCTTTCTCCCTCTTCTTAATAAAAATTCTGCTCCAACTTTTAAAGCTACATCATTTTTTTTCTAAATGCTGGCATATCAGAGGAACATAAAATTGAATTTTGCTCTTGCTGAAATGCGACGTTCTTCTCCTATTTAATTTTTTGTCAGGCTACTCTTCTGTGGAGATTTTTATTCTGATCAGTTTGATTGGTTTCTTTCATATTCCTCTCAGTGTTCCTACTTGTTTTCTATAGTGTTTTGAGGGCCTTTCTTACTCTTCTTTGAATCTTTTTCAGTTCAGTTTTCCAGTTCTACTTTCCAGTTCTTCCTACAAAGGTTACTTTTGACACTAGTTACCTTGATTTAGGTAGTCAGAAGGGACAGAGAGTAGAATTAGTTCCTTAGCAGAGAAATATATAGTTTTTTAGAGTTTTCTAAGTTTACTGTGTTTCACATACTGTATAGTGGATATAAGCTGACATTTTTGATAGTAGCACATCTGTTTTGTGAGGAAGATTTTGTTGAACCTTTATTTACTTGGGCCTAGTAAAAACAAAGCACATTGCAGAATCTGTCAGGAAAGTGAAACAGTGAAAAAATTTTTTGTATTTTTTTTTTCCTCACAGAAAAACATCAATATGAACAGTTAAACATCAGTGTAGACAATCAAATACTGAAGGGATTTCAGAAGGAAAATAAAAATATAAAAATTTTTCTGTATTCCCTTTTGTAGGGATGTGTATATATAGCCTCACATCTAAAAATAATTACCTAATTTTGTGATATTGTCTAAAAATAGGGGGACCTAGTTTCTCTAAAAACATTTAGAAATAAAAGATTTTCAGTCTTCAATCTCAAAAAATTTACAATAAATTGACAAGAATAGGTTATTCCTAGAAGTAACAGAACTATGATGTAAATATTCATTTTTCGGAATGACTCTCAATGTCATGCAAACAGGCCTAACATTTTCTTAAAGCAGACAAGTGGTTTTGGACTTAAGATTGGAGCTGATCCTGGAGTTATGAGTCTATGCAACTTTTGGAGTGGGGTTCAGGCAATGTAAATCTCTGTTGGTTACTGCAGTGGGATTACTATAATGTTTTAATGTTCATGCTTACTGTGCATAAGAAGGTGGTCAAGAGTTTATACAGGAATATGTTTACTTCAGAATTGTAATTAAAGTGCATCTCTAAAATTGTTAATCAGCTGTCTTGGAAGTGAGGTTACATTCCCTCCCCCAAAATAACGTCCAGATTATTTTTGGCTGAGTCATCAGTGAGGAACAGGAGGGATAGGTGCCTCTTGCTAGACGAAAAAATATAGGTCACAATATTGTGTAGCAGAGATGGTCTGTCACCACAGGTTGTAGGTTTCTTGATTATGATGTGTTTATGAGGTTAAATCTCATGAAGAAGTTTATAAGGATGTAAATTTTGTGCTGATGCTGATTCACATGTGATCTGTAACTCATCTTTGACAGTTTATATAGACCCCCTTTTTGCTCTACAGAGTGCTTCCTTTGCATGAGCAATAGAGTATTTCTCCAAAGAAAAGATAGTTTTCCATCATATGAGATGGAAATATGATATTAGGCAAATATGTTTCACTTGTTCCTGATTATCCTTCAAAAGATTTTATTTATCTTTAGTCATAAGCTTCCCTATCATGCTCCGATAAAATAACATAATAAAAAAAAAAAATCTTCCCAATTTCTCCATTCCACCACAGAAATACTCAAGGTGTGTCTACTACTGCTTCTCTTCTCAGCATGTCTTTTACTAATCACTTAAAAGAAATTCCATTACATAGTTCTTTTTACATTATCTTCCATATTAATAAAATAAAACAGAATGCAGAGCAAATATTTTTCATGTATATAGATATCACTGGGACAAAGCTGTAGAATCCAGTAAAAGTGAAGATCAAAAATGAATGCCCAGACTGTAAGCTTCCATTTTACTTGTGTGAAATAATTTTCGATGATAAGGGACAGACTTCCAAAATCTAGTGATCATGACATATAGTTAGCTGAGTGGAAGAAGAAGATTGAAAGAGAGTCAGTTTCTTCAGCATTAGGATTTTTGTGGATGTAGGAAACAAAATTGGCAAACTCATCCTTTTTCTTTCCTTTTAAAGTTTATTTCTGGATACTTAAGCCACTGAAATGCAAGGAGGGATGTGGGGCAATACCAGAGATCAGTCAGAACAGTTCAGTAGCATGTCTGCCTTTTTAAGGAAGACCAGGACAGGCTCCAAAAAGTATTTCATAATGTCATTTTTACTATTGTTACTCTTCTGCTCTTGGACTGATGTGGAGTAATAGACTTGTACCCAGAACTGCATTAAATGATGTGAGGTTGAGTCTCTGGGAAGGAGACATTGGTGCTGCTTTCTAGGGACTCTCTTATGCTTAGCCAGTGTTTTATCTACTGAAAATGGCATTACAGAGAAGAGAAGTGACATTGAGAGAAAATATGACTCTCTTTTGTCACTAAGAGAAAAGTGACATGAGGACAAAGTCAATCCTGTAATACTCTGCAACTTTAAATAGAAGTTAAAAATTATAAAAGGTTACAGGGTTTGTCAGTGACAGCATGGAATTTGGTTGAACTACTCTGGAGAGGAAGTTGAAGTTCATATATGCAAATGTACTTGGATGAATGTCTATGATACTACATAAACTCCATGGCCTATATGCACTTTTTTATAATAGAGACAATTTAATTTGGAAAGGAATTATGGCTCCTAAAAAGAAATGAATCACTGACAAGCAGTTCCAATTAAAATATATTTATAAGGACCTTTGATTTTCCAATTTTGTTACTGAAATATTAGTTTTTCTTGAATAGTAAATTTAATTTATGAAAGTATATATGTATATATGAATATATACTATTTACACACTGAGATACTCATCTTTTCAGGAAGGTGTTTTGAAAAATAAATTGTGGAAAGATTTTGTTTTTTAATTGCAATTTTGTTGCACACTTTGGTTTCTCTCTATATGAAAATTGGGCTCCATAGCTGAATCATGTTTGCAATTCATAGTGACTAAATGTAAGTAGCTGTGACTGCAGAAAACCATCTTAGGTTTTTGATTTATGGATGCCCAGCAATAGGTGTTCAGGGGGGTTTGCTTACGTTTGCTACAAGCAGTTGTCAACTTCTATGTGTATTAGAACTAATCCACAACATATTCTTATCTTCTCTCATGTTTCTGTTCTCTTCTTGGTCTCCTAGCTTCTTGCCATAGAACTGCTTGGAGATGGCTGAAGAGAAGTTTCTTCTTTGCAGAAATAAAAATTCTGCCTTCAGTCCAGCAGTACTGGAAGTGAAACTTCTTTCTGGGTACGTTCAGAAAAGGCACTACTTTTTTTAAAGCAAGACTTTCTCTGTAGTTCAGTTGATGTTTGGGATCAGAAGACCGTGTTTATTGAATGGTAATGAAACTACAGTATGTCCTGAGCAGAAGAGTGTGAGATGTTGACCTTTACAAGGGCCCAACTATGATTGTTTGAATGTTAGAAAGAGGAGCAATAAAAGACAACTCCCTGCAAAGGCCTCACTTGTCCCCTCTGCACTCTTCAAAGGGCAGCCCACAAACCCGTTACACCTCATCACTCTTGCAGCATGTGTTTGTGCAGTGGGTATATAGTGAGCATCCTGAGGCAGCAGTGTCCCAGATGTACCTAGAGAGGAGTTGGATAGTTCCTGATTGAGACACAGGGCTCTGGGAAACCCATGAGAGAGGAAATATTAGTAATAACACCCTCTTTTACTGGAAACATGGGTTTTGCGGGGTGAGTGTCTTATCTTCTATAAAGAGACTGCATCCTTGTGTGCCTGAAAGCAACTTCATCATGTAAGACTATTCTGTTGGGTCTTAAGTCTAAAATGATCCACAGTTGAGCTCTGTGAAAGCAGAAATACGCACCATAGTTTTAAGAGAAAAATGAAGCACTGGCACTGCCAGAGGGAAAAACTGGTGCTGAGGCAACTTTAAAAGTTAAGCACACACACAAAATTTTGGGTAAACTAACAAAGCTGACAAGGAGAGAGGTTGACTTATGTAGTTGTCTGGTGAGGATAGGTAATTTCAAACGAACCCTCTTGCATTATTTTGGCCAGGGTAGAAGCTGTTCTACTCCTTCTCCCTCACCCAAATGGTGGAAAGGTGTGTGTCTCTTCAGAGGCAGGATTGGCACTGGCTGTGGCAAACATCAGAATCTGGCTCTGGAGCTCTAATCAAGTAACAAATAGGGCTTAATGCAGCTCAGTACGTGGGTGCATGTAAAGGACTGTGTCTAAAAGATGTTTATACCAATGAATGTCTGTCTCAACATTGCTGGACTGTGTCGAAACCACCAACAGATGTCTGCCTCAACATTGTTGGAGCACCCCACCTTCTACTAAGTTTCTAATGCTTTAGCAAACATAGTCACAGAAACTGCTACACCCCCATAAGACATCCATGTAACATTACAAAGAACAATACATCCTTGAAGATAAAGGAAGCAGGACTACCTTGGAGATAAGATAGAGAGACCCTGAGCTTGCATCAATCCTGTTAGACTAGTTTGAACCACATTTAGGATGCAAATCCAATTAAAGTCAAACATTCAATCAGGAGGAAGACTCTGAGCCTTCATCAGTTGACCACTGAAGGACACCCTACAACCACCACCACATTTGTTAGAGCATGTAAATGATTTCTTGGAAATCCCCAAACCTTTCCCGGAAAAGCTATACATATGGAAAACCTTACCCTTGCATAGCGCGCCCAGACCCGGGGACAGAAAAGAGACCCTGAACCTAACAGGCCCCCCCCCCCCCCCCCCCCCCCCCGCCCCCGAGACAGTATTGGGCATGTGCACCACTGCTGAGTGATGGGTGAGGGTGAACAAGACAGGTTTTAGGATATGCCAAACAATCCTTGGGAGGAGCGACGACACCTCAATATATGAGCCATTTGACCTCATTTGGTCTTAATCTCACTCTGGCAATAAGAATGAATCTCCCCTGACCGGACTTTCCTGGGTCGGGACAGTGCATTATATATTTGGCTAGACTTCCCTGGTTTCAGCCCAAAGTGATGAAATTGATCTCCAATTCAGCATTCTGTTTTAGTCCTTATTCTCTCCACAGATTTATTCTAAAAGCAAATCTAAAAGAAAACTTCCTTTGTCATCTGCATCATATTTGTTCTGCATCTCCAGGTTGTTCTAGATGTACCCCAGTGTAAATACGAGTGGACCATGAACCTCAAATTGTAATGAACCATGTCGCCAAAGAATGGCAAGACTCAGCAAGAAAATTAATAGATGTGATCACACTTTCAGAAAGTGTGAACTTTTTTAAGGTTGAATTTCAAATACAGACTTCAGAGGAGAAAACAAGGATCCAGGGACCTACTCTTAATCCTTAGAAACTGAAATACAATTTATAGAAAAACATACAGCTGGATTGAAGACTATGCAGGGGGAAAAATAAACACAGATTTAACCAACCCTGCTGCATGAATAACAAAGACTACTGCATTTTCACTTCTGTAATGTTAATTGCGTTGAAAAGAGGAAGGGATTCTAAATTTACAAAATAAAATTTCCTTCTATCTGAGAATATACAGAGATATGCAATGTTACCACAACATTGTTAGAACTGAATTTTTTTGTGCAATGACTGGAATTATGGATGTTTTGTAACAGTTTTGACTGCTTCACTTGCTCACTTTGCGACACACCTAAAAATTTCAGATATTTTGTGGAAGAATAGGTGTTACTGTGGCTGACATATTTTGAAACTAACAGTATTATGTAAGGACTGTAAAAAAGGGGAATTTGTAAGAACTAGCTTACTTTCTTTCCCTGGATATGTCTTACTGATCAGGTTATTGTGCAGGATACATTTTTTGTCACTGCCTGAGGCTGCTTTCCAGGATTCCTCTGTGTGAGATCAGTGCAACTAAAAGATAGTTTTATATACCCTTAGGGCATCACGATAGATGCAACTGTTAGAAAGCAAAGTGAATTTAAGAGCCAATGTCTCAATATATTCAGTTGTAGAAATGGGTAGCTAGGTTTTCTTCAAGTGCTTCTCCAAATGGAGACTCATAGTGTGGTTATCTGAGTTTGTAGACTTTTTATTTGATGTTGCTATGCATACCTGGGCCCTACACAGGCATAATGTACTTTGCAATTCCTCTCTGCTGTCCTAGACTCAAGACAGTGTCCATTTGATGCATTCTGCTTCTATAGACTTATTTATATTGAATATTTTGTTTCCTTTTAACTTTTTGCATGAATATTCCTAAATGTTTTCTTGATTCACATGAGTTGATTCACATAGGTAAAAAACCCAGTTTTGTCTGATGTTTCCTGGAAGCATTAGCCTTGCTTGTGATCTAGAAATTTCCCTGAAGGTCTGGGCTCGCTGCTTGTGCATTGTTTCTAACCAAACTGCCAGCCACTGGAAATTCCCAGGCAAATGCTAAAAGCAACCTACCCATCAAAAAAACCCCAAAGCTAGAGAAACCCATTCCAGCCAAACCCTGCTTCATTCTACCCAAACAGAACTTCCAGGCAGATAAAGAGATGTTGTCAAGGGAAGGTGAGTCAAAGGATAGTTCCTCAGGCACCACTGAAAATAGCACCCTGAGGGATCTCAGGAGATGAGGACGGTTCTTATCGTCGGTCTGATAGGTGGTGTTTGTGTTGGTCCTTTCCCTTGCTTGTGCCACCATTTTTGCTTTGGCCTTTTGGCCTTTGCCCATTGTGTCTGGTTAAGGTATAACTATTTTGAACACCAGTATTCAGCTTTTCTGCCTGGTAGAAAGGGATCCTTGTCACACTTAGGTCCCCAGCATGTAATTTCTATGCTTCTTGCAACATCTTCCCTTAGCCTAAAAAAAAAAAAAAAAAAAAAAAAAAAAATTTTTCCCTTCATTATTTGTAAATTAACAAACTGCTGTTACATGTTACATCATTTTTAATCAACCTCAGATGTCTTTAAAATAGAGCCATGGTTCATGCAAAAAAAGGTACTTATACTGATAACTTCTTGGTGATTTTTATTTAAATATCAGTGAATCACTTAATCTTGATTTCCTAAGGAATTCAGAGAAATTGAAAACTATAGAATTTTGTGTCTGCTCTCAACCTGTTCCAGTGGTGTTTCATTTGCTTCTTTAGGAAAGACAGGGTGGTGATAGAGGAATTAGAGTATTATTATAAAGCACTATCGAATTATAGTATATAAAGTATTATAGATAGATGCTGCTGTGTTTTCTGTTCACAAAAGGTGACTGGGAAACAAGTTGGAAGAGTATTTTCTTGTCCTGTCTTGGCTTTACTGGAACAAAGTGGAAATTCCAAAAATCTCCATAACATACAAACTTTATTCAAGCACTGTAATCAAAGTAGATGACAGTGCATTTCTTCAGCAGTCTGTAAGTTGTACAGTCTGCTCATATTGATGTCATACTTGCAGTGTGAAATATTTCATTTTTGTCTCTGATAAATCATTGCTAAACAAATCCATGTCCTTGGATTTTCCAATGGATTCTGGTGTTGCAGAGATTTTTTCACTCTCCGGGAAGTGGGATCTGGTGTTGTGATAGGTAGGAATGCTGCTTGCTCATATCTAGCTGGCTTGGGAATACCTGGTGGGAACAGGAGCTCTCAGAGAGCTGTCTTCAATGCCACCATCCTGAAGACTGGAGCAGGGGTGGGAAGCAGAAAATCAGCGCAACAATACTGCTCTTGTGTTATAAAACAGTTTGATGGATCTTAAGATTTACCAAAACTGGTCCCTTGTCAACTAATGTTAAACAGCAGCATCAGCCTTCCAAGAAGCATTGGCCTCCACTGGTGAGGAAATGCAATGTTCAAGGTGATACTGAGTTCAATGATATTAATATGTATGAAATTATAAGATTTTCCTGGAATTTATGTAGCATTATAAACATTTTTCAACATGGCAGCCCTGATTGCACTTAAGACATTATATTGAACACTTTTACACTATTTATTTGCTGAATAGTATTTTCTTTAATAACCTGCCAGGACTCTTACAGAAGCAAAATGGGACTAATGAAAATGAGGAGAGGATTAAGTAACTCAATTACTTTGTTAGCTTAAATATGCACTGTATTCACAAGGGGAGATACAATGCTGCCTTGTTTTATACAAGTGACTTTGTTCATGCTGTTTCAGTTTCTTGTGAAGAACTTTGTTCCCCTTCTTGTGCCCAAAATATTAAGCATCAAGTAAAAATTGTGCTATGTTCTTATTTTCACAGTCTGGGGAGAAAAATTAGTGAACTGAGGTTTTCTCCATAACACATTTTAAAGTCAGTGAGCAAAAGTTGATTAATAGATATAAACTGCTGAGTGTCACAGGATGACTTTAACTTCAGTCCTCTACCTGTTCTCCTTATTTGTGATCCAGCTTTCCTGTTTGTTTGATTGTTAATTCATTCTTATACTTGTGCCTGTGGATATCTATCTGTCTGTCTATCTATCTATTAATCTATCTATCTTTTGATGTCTGCTTCCAAATATATTTTTGTATAACTGTGAATAATTTGATGGTTTATTTAGTTTTTAGTATCTACCCACATTAGGGAAAGGAAAGCCCCACTAACACTGTTGTCATGACTCATTCTTCATTTGTGTTCTTTGTCAAGTGTCAGATTTTGACCTGACTGTAAGAACTAATTTTTCTTAATTTTTTTTGGCAGTAGAGAAAGTTGGTTTACACTTATACTGGTAATGAAATATATTAGAGACTTAATATTTGTATTATATGCAGGAAGCCTTTCCAAACTTCTCTAAGAGCACTTATATACTCTATGGGACTTTTCTTTCTCCTAGAAAAACTCATCTCCTTGTTAATTAACATTTTAGAGTGAAAAATGTCCAGTGTAAATTTCACAAAGTAATCTCTGATTAGACCTCCTACAATAGAAAGAGCTGCTCTTTCCCAAGGGCTGCACAGTATTTTGGTGCACACAAATATGCAGCCTGCCCATAACCCTAGGAAAATTCAATTACTCAGAGAGGTGTAAACCACATTTTATGAAAGCAGTAAGACATGACTCTTGATGATTTCTGTGGAAGACTGCTACACAATTTTAGAAGTGTTTGCAGCCCCACACTGAAGGCTGAGTGGATTTAACCAACTGAGAAGCGCAGTAATCTCCCAGGAGCATATTACCTAGAATATATCTTTGCTATTAATTTAAAATTGTTTTCAAAAGCAATGGATTGGAATGATCAGAATAGCAATAAATTTAGTCAAATCAATAATGTAATTCTGGTGATTTTTACATGGAATATTGATGCAGACATTACATTACTCACAACTCACTTGAGAAACCTCCATTATAGTTAGCAATTCCATAACTGTTTATTGGCTGTGTAACCTGTCACCTGAAATTTCCACAAAAATCTTTCTCCAGTTATAGATGTATGAACTATTCTAAAAGTAACTTGTCTCTCAAATTAAAAAACAAGCAAACAAAAAAACTGTCTTAAATAATTATGGCTAAGATTAACATTTTTTAAAAAAAATGTTGATTATTGTCTGCCTTCCCTTATGATGGTCAAATCCCTATGAAATAATTTTAAGGCCTTGCAAAATTTATTATATTCTTACTTTAGTTGTGAGTGAAAAAATCTTACTCTTATAATAATCTTATTCTTCTGCTCTGATGCACTTATGAAAGAAAGGACAGCACAGAAGCAGATAGTGGCATCTAGCGTTTAGAAAAAAAAATAAAAAATGAGGTTTTAATTTTCATTCAGGTGAGCAGTGCCGAGCTTTTCAACTCAGAATTATGGGATCACTCATGATTTACCTTTGTGATGAGCCTTATAAATGAAAGCAGAATTTCCAACAGACCAATCAATCCAGCCTTTCCTGTTCCTCACAATGCTTTATCCCTTGCATATATATATGTACACACTGTGTGGCAAATCTGGGAAGAAGAGTTTCTCTTATTAGCAGTGCAGTGGGTTGGAGCTTTGTGCTACAGATATATCTACAACCAATTTGGTGATACAAAATGTTGCTATGATAATTGGCCTAAAGTTATTAATTCGGATCATTAAATTGTATCAGTTATAGTAATTAAAAGCCCTAAAGTATGGACATGATTGCACCCCACCTCCCCCCCCCCCCCAAACGCCCTCAAAAAACCCCACCCACTCAAGTGTCATTAGATAATATAGATTTGTTTTAGGTTTTCTTGCTTTGTAAGGAACTCTATGGTGGCTGTGGCTGTCTGGATATATTATGGCTGCCTCTCTCTGGATGTGATATGTTTGCTGCTGGAACAAAGTGAAGTTATGTTTCAAAGCAGAACATGGGATCCCTGTGCTGAGTTTTATATCAGCTATCTTTCAGTATGCGGTGCACAAAGTGTATTCTAGTACATAAATGGTCACTGTGTTTTTAAATATAAAGAGTGTTATTTTATATTTATTGAAGGAATAGTTTTGTTTTCCATTCTAGATTCTCGAACAGGCATCAGAAAAGAACTGAATTGTAACGCAGAATGATTACAGTGTCCTGGGCTGCATGAGAAGGAGAGTTGCCAAGAGGCTGAGGGACGTGAACCTTCCACTCTGCTCAGCCCTGGGGAGGCCCTGGAGTGCTGCATCTAGTTCTTGGCTCCTCAGCACAGAAAACATGGTCTGACCAGAGCAACTCCAGCTCAGGGCCACAATGATGATTTAGGGACTGGAGCATCTTTCTGGAGAGGCTGAGAGATGCAGCACTGTAGCCTGAAGAACAGAAGGCTCAAGTGGGGAATATTATTAATGTGTATAAATACCTGATGGGAAGAATTAAAGAAGGATCCAGGTTCTCCTCAGTGCTGCCCAGTGACAGGACAACAGTAATGGACACAAACTGAAAGCCATGAAATTCCATATGAACAAGATGGAACAAGAAAACCCCTTTTTTTTTTATTATTATTTTTTTTTTATCCCCAATGTGAGGTGGCCAAATGCTGGAAGAGGTTGTCCAGAGAGTTTATGGCTTCTCCATACATGATGATATTAAAAACCTGATTGAACATCATTCTGGACAACTTGCTTTAGATTATTCTACCTGATCAGTGTTTGTGCTGGAAGATTTCTAGAGGTCCAATCCAGCCTTAATGATTCTGTGATTTGAAAGTGGAGACATTGAGCTAATAATATTGCTTTGGACTATGCTTGAACTCTTTCTTCAAGATTAATTCCCAAACCCTTCCTAACATTTTTCTTGTATCATACTAGAGATTATAGGTACATTATAGGTACATTAGTATCTTGCTAAAACTTTAAAGTAAATGTGCAATTAGGACAAAAGTAGTATGCTCAGATCAAGAGCACAAGTCCTGATGCTAATGAATTGTCTTGTGCTTGCATTCTTGCACTTGCCAGTAGTTGTCATGATACATTTTAATCTTCAGGCAAGGGATCCGAAGATAAATCTATGTGTCTAGAAGCTTGTCTTTTTTTTTTTTTTTCCCCCAATCATATCTGTTGGTGATAGGATTTCTTCTTCCTCTAGACTGTTCTTTGTTCATTTCCATAGACTGTCACAAGTATGACAACATAACTGCTCTATAACGACAAATATAATATTGAGACTATGCAATATTTTGTATTAGCTTAGAGGTTGGATGAATTTCAATGAGTGCGCTGATGCTTCTTGTTGGTACTTAACTACAGTTTTCTCTTTAGTTGCCTCACACACTGAATTTTCAACAGCAAAGGCAACGCATATTGCTGATGGGGTCTGTGCCTTTATGGATTGAAGTTTCCTCACCATTCAGCTACCTAACCCACAGATATTTTTCTGGGACTCCTAACCTCTTCTTTCCTTGGTGCCCCTTCTGAGTCCTGATCATGTGCTGTCCACTTGGAGACATAAATAGGTGATAAACGGAATTTATAACTAAACCAGTTAGCAGTTAGAAGATATTAATCTATGTAAAATCTATGGTAGATTTGTCTTACTACTTGGGAAAAAGTTCCATTTGCTGCATACTGTCTAGAGCATAAACCAAAAGGTTAACTGAAAAAGTAATACCCCTGAGTAGAAAATAATTGCCAGTTTATGTAATTTGTATGTAAAGTAATTGTTATTGCTTGTTGTTTTTTTCTGGGTGTTTTTTGGGGTTTTTGGTTTTGTTTTTGTTTTTGTTTTTTTGTTTTTTTTTTTTTTAAGCAGCATTTGTCTCTTAGGAAGCCGAAGAGATATAAGCAGGGAATATAGCCAAATATTCCAAATAATTTAAGTTTTCATTTTAGTAGCTTTGTAGGATCCATCTTGCATTCCTGAGATTCACTTTAGTGGTATGTCACCTATCAACCACTTCTAAAGGGCAGTATCAATCAGAGTATGATTTCTTCTTGTAATTTTTTCTAGCATTACAAAAGGGCGGAAATATAATTTTTTCTTACAATGTCTTGACAGCCTTGAATGTTAAGAGCTTGCTTTCAAATTAAAACAAATGTCTGAAACATCAGTTCTTATCTGATGTATTAAATATTCAATCTTTGATTGACATAGTTTTTATAGCACCTTAGGATGTGGGAGCAACTTATGATCCAACTTGTCAGGCATTAATGATTCTGAATATTTCTAATCTTCACTGTTAATGGTATTACTGCTTTTAAACATGTCAGAGTAGATCCCAGACAGAGCTGCAACTGTCTCATTCATCACAAACACAGTGCAGCCACCACTTGGTGGAGGAGGCCCTGAGTTATATCTGGTTTTATGTTGCTTCTGTACTCCCTCAGTTCTTTGAGATGATTTGGGTCAAATGAACTGGTATGAATGCAAGAACGGGGTTCTCACCAGCTGTGACTGCCTGTTGATGTTTTAAAATTGTTTCCTCTTAGTTTTTATGCAAGTCTAAAAGGGGCCTGGATTTTCTCCCTACTTGTTTAAAGAAAACTCTGGTATTTCACATTCTTCTTCTGTTATGTAAACAGAGCAAAGCACTGAAATTCACAGTAAAATGAAATTTTAAATGTTTCTCAGATAGACAAGGTATTAATTTCTATATGCTAAAATAAAAACACCCCCACTTTTTTTTCCCCCCCCCCCCCCATCTTAAAAACTTAAAAAGTAAGTCAGATACTGGGATATAAGAAGTGAGCTAAGGCCTCATAAGCACTCCTTTGGCTTTGCAGTTTAAGATGAGAGCTACAAATAATGGTTTTCTGCAGTCAGGAATTGCATAGGGTTCCCCTACTTCAGCGGTGGCTTCTTTCCATAAAGTTGCAAGATCTCAGTAGCCACTGAGTCTCCTTGTTTCTTTTGTCAAATCTATTTGCAGTCATCATCTGTCTCACAAGTTATTCAAGGATTTTCATGAATGCAGAGAGGCAGCAGTGCTTTAATGTAATCACATTGGCATCATTTCCTCAGCAATCAAGCTCAGATAAATAAATGTTCTTTGTTTGGCAAGTCACTTCAGAATGGCAAATCAATAATTTCCTACAGGAAAACATCAAAATTTTTCAGAGCTGAGGTACATTTTGCTTTTTATTATTCTGAGCAGAGTTGATTAAAAACTGATGAACCTTTTCCTTTCAAGAAGAATGACAGATTTCTTTTTTTTTTTTTTTTAATTCTGGGTGACTCAATCTAGAGAACATTTAATTGGGGAGGATAAGGCAAAGTATAAGGACATAACATAGTTCACTTGTATCTTTAGAGAATAAAAGGCACAGAAAGGAGTCAGCAGCTGGTACATTTGATGTGTTTAATGCAAGTCGGGGTACAAGTCTTCAAGAATTCACTGTAGGTAATAGACTGACACTGTTGGAGGCAGAGTATGTGATTTGCTGTTCCTTTTCCCCACTCTTTTAAATACCACATAGTCATCTGTGCTTGTGAATTTGGACTGAATGTCCATGTTGTTATAAATTTGGGAGGGAGATTCTTATCTGGTGGTATCTCAATGGGCTTTTTTGTTCAAACATAGATTTGCACCCAGGTTGTAATAGAATGAAATGTCATGCTAAGTAGGTTGTTCATAACCTCTAATTGTACTTTTCTCATTGTTCCTGCAAACATCATTGTAAATTTTAGTTTTCTATTGGCTTGTTTGTTTTTCAATTCTGTTCTGCTTGAAACATGATATATTATGCAAAAAGTAGCATGTTGTATGTTTTTAGCATACTTTTTTTTTTTTTTTTTTTTTAAAAAGGATTTATATTATACAGAGAGAAATCTGCAAGAATTTTGTCTGTATTTTAAAAGGGGACAAAAAATGTGAAACTGTGCTTCCAAATAAGTTATCAAACAGAAGATCAAAATCTTTTGTTTTTTCATTGTTCCAACAGACTATGAACATGCTCAACAGGCTGAGAACAGACCAACACAATAAGAGGTAACCTGTAAACACAGTAGAGCACTCTTGAGTTGTCCTGTTACTGTCAAATATAACTTAGGAAGGCTTAGTTGACAGTTCTAACCTGCTAGTACTGTATAGTCTTAAAATACGTAACTATTTCTCTGGTGGCTCTGTGAGCCTGACAATTATCATTGACAACACACAAAAATGTGATCATAAGAAACATGTTAGGCAATTTAGTGCAGCTAAATTATTAGCTCTTACTCCAGTGAGTTTAATGTCTTGAACATTATCTTCACCTTTTACCATGATTATGAGAAAGAAAAATAGAGTATTTCCAAAGTGACAGGATGTAAAAAATAAATCACTGTCCCAAAGTCTGATTTTGCACATATCTAGGTGGTTCTCTAACTTCTAATACTTGCAACTCTTTGATTCCTGTCACATGGGATCGCTTAGGGAAAATAAACAATACATCTATTGAAATATGATTTACAGGAGTATTTGTGGTTTGGAATGGGGTTGCACATCCCATTAGCAAGGGAGAAGAAAGATGTAGGACATGGACAGAGATTACAAGTAGATTGAAAGGACATGATTAGGTTATAAGTTATTTTTCTGGCTCTCTTTTCATTTGTAAAGTCCTTTTTTGTCAATTGTAAAAAATATTTGGGGAAGATTGTGATAAATTAGCAGATGGTATACTAAGGCTTATCGGAACTGGAATCTTTTTAGCTGATTCAAGAAAAATTTCATTTAATAGCAACAATGTTAGCAGATTACCTGGATATGTAAGAAAACTGTTATTATCCCTATCATTATTTTTAACCATGTTTTGCATGCAGCTCTGTACTCTATGCCCTGCCCTATCAACCCTTATCTTTCTCCACAGTTCTTCTAACATCCTTGTCTTTACTCTTCTGAAAACATCACTGTTCAAATATTTATCTTAGCCAAAATAAATGCATCTCTTCTGTGTAGGTGGGGACAGATGAGGTTACAGTTGAGGAAGGAAATAATATATCTCCAATTTGAATAAAGATGTGTCCAAAGACAACTCATGGCACACTGCTTCCAAATCCTTATTTGGATGTGTCTACATATCACTCGAAATAAAAAAAAAATATTAATTTAGCTGCTTTATTTCTAAGACCATCTGCATTTAAAATAAATAAAAAACTCTCCAAGCTGAATATGAATAAAACGCTTTCTCAATGTTATATAGCAAGTCTTTGAAAATGGTTTATTATTGCTTGTTTCTTTTAGGAAGTCTCTGAATTCATGAAGTTTTGCAATTTTTTTTGGTTGGCCAAGAGCTATTTCAACTTTTTTTCCTCACACACAAAACATGCACAAGAAAGAAGTATGAGATTGCTTTCACCAATTCACAGAAAAATATGCTTGATTTTTTTTTTTTTTCTGTCCAGCGTAAGATCATTTGATGTTTTCAACCAGAACTATAAATCTAAAGCACTACAGGCTGCCACTTCAATAAAATCTGTACTGCTCTTGCTAATGTCTTTTCTATTTACTTGATATTATGTAGGCAAAGTATAATAAAATGAACATACACATTCAGAAAAAGGGTTTTCTTCATTTTATTTAACAGCTTCTCTTCCATTGTAATATAGTAGAAAAGTACCTTTTACATGCTAGCTGTAAAGTGTGAGCCCAATGAACATTAAAGTAAAAAGAGGACGAAGTATAATTATGTTATAAGCCAGTTTTAAGTAGTCTTTCTAACAAGATGAGACTTTCTTTGTATAAGTCATATAGTATTACAGAATATTTGCACATACTTAGGGGTGATCAGTTTGGGTATGTTGGGTAATCAACATATGTGGGTCCTGCTGTATAGTACTAATCTGTTAGACATAAATCTGCTGCACTTCTACATTGCTGGTAGATGAAGAATGTGAACAAAAATATGTGAAGGAACTACTGAAAACTCCAGCAGCACAGGGTTTACAGTCAGCTCGCCACTCCTTCCTTCTCGCTGCACATCCCTCCCCTGTTCCACGTGGCTCCCCTCTCACTGGAGACAGTCCTCCATGAACCTTCTCCGGCATGAGTCCTTCCCACAGGATGCAGCTGTTCCTGAGCTGCTCTGGTGTGGGTGATCCTGTGTGTTGCAGTCCTACAAGATCAGGGGCTGCCTCTTCCTTCAGTGTCCCAGCTTCCTTTAAGTTCAGAAGCCTGTCCTGGTGTGGGCTCCTCCACAAGCTTCATGTTGGTCTCTACTCCACTGCTGATCTCCATGGATGGTAAGGGGGCCAGACCTGCTGTTTCACCATGGGAATACAGGGGTTTGTGCTCCAACACAACTCCCTGCCTTGCTTCTCCTTCCTTCCACTGAGCTGGGTGTTCACACCAGTGTCCTCCTCATAACTCCTCCTCACAAGTCCCAACCCCCTCTCAGGTTCCCCTTCGCACAGGGGCCATTGCTGTAGCCCCTCTCCTACTACTAAAAAAAAACCACCAGAGAAACCCAGCACAGGCTCTTACTCAGTAAGGGAAACACCACACAGTCAGGCACACTCAGATTTGCAAAAGCTGAAGGTGCTGGTACATCACACAGCTGAGGATCGTATTGTCTGAGCTATGTTTTATCAGCTCTTTAAATAGGGGAAGAAGTTGGTTCTTGAAACTTTAGCTGTTGCAGTCTATCACTATGTTATCTGGCTATCTACATGCTGGAGGAGAATTAAGAGTTGGCCAATCCTTGGCTGATTTTTTCCTGTCATAAACAGCTAGAGGCTGGGTAGTAGGATTTTGGTTGGTTAGTTGGTTGGCTGGTTTTATCACTGAAGTTTTAAAGTGTGCTGGGGCTGAGAGTGATGTATTATCAGTCGAGATAGGATGTCAGAAAAAAGATAGTGCAATAGATGTGTAAGTCAGTGTGATTGGCATAAATAAAGAAGCCCCAAAGAGGAAGCTCTTATAAAAAGAAGGCAAGTGGTGCCTGAGATTCAGACTAGTAGGAAAATTTTAAAGTATGTGGTACTAAGGCAATAATACAATGCCAGGTCTTTCAATAAAATACCAAAATTTTTGTAGACTTGTGGTTTCATATTTTAGTGTTGTGGTGGTTTATGCTCAGCCAGCAGTAAAGCACCATATGGCCACTCATTCACTTCTCTCCCCCTCGGTGGGATGAGGAGGAGAATCAGAAGAAAAAAAGAGTAAAATCCTGGAGGTTGAGATAAGGACAGTTTAATAGAACAACACAAGAATAGAAGAAAGAGATAACAACAGCAATACTCTTAAAATGAATAAATAAAGTGAGTGATGCACAGTGAAATTGCTCACCACCCGGTACCCCACACTCAGACCCTTTCTAAGCCACAATCACTGCCCACCACCACCAGCCAGCTCCTCTAGTTATATACTGAACATGACATCTGCATGGTGTCAAATACTCCCTTGGCTGCTTTGGGTCGTATGTACTGGCTGTGAACCCTCCCAGATTCTTGTGAAAATTAATGCTATCCTAGCTGAACCCAGGACAAGTGTTTTCCAATTGTTAGAGTTTTAGAGCACGGCTGTAGATTTATGAAACAGAACAGCTTATAGAAGACATTTTTCAAAAATCAGGAACTTACATTTTATTGTTTATAAAGAAAGAAAAAAATTTTTGTTTCTTGTTTACCTCACAACCATGATTTTTTTTTGGGCTCAGTATCTGAAGTGCAGTATAATTTGTTCTCTTTACTAAAACTATTAGATATGTAATGTAGATATGTATTTTTCTTCAGATATTTCTCAGATTTTAGAAGAAATAGTCCCAAACTTTATTCATTATTGTTATCTCTATTTCATCTTCTCCAAAATCCCACTAGAGTTGTCTTTATGTTGCATTCGGCATCTTCTATATCAGCTAACATCTGTAGAGCTTTAAGATATAAGGGCATGATTTTTTTCTTCTTTATATTGCTTCGAATTAAAAATACAATAAAATTATAAAGTTGGAGAGAGGGAAGAGAGGAACTGAGTATCTGAAGTCTTTTCCAACAATTTATAGCGGATGTTAGCATGGTAAGAAGTCATTCACATGCATTTATCTCTTCATACAATACAAAGAGCATTTCAGAAATTCATGTTTCTGTGTTGTCGAAGTCTGAAAGGATAGTATTTAAAAAGATGAACAGGATTGTTTCAAATCCACAGTCTGTTCAGTCACATGGATATTCTTGGGGTGAGCGGTCTAATTTTATTGATGTTTGATGGCAAAGAGCTTTTTGTTGGTTTAAAGCAGATTAAGGATGCGGAGCCACGGAGGAATGACACGCCGAGACGGATTCAATGTGGGTGATAGAGCATCATATATCTTTATTGGTCCAGGGTACATATATTTATACAGACAACGCTAATTATTATGCCTACTAGTCACTAGCTGATTGGCTTAAGCTCTAAAGGTCGTATTCGCACGGTCCACCTACTTGCAGTTAGCTAACAGCACAAGCTTCTCATAACACTAAGTTTCTCATGCCACTATTTCTAATTCCTCTTAACTTGTTTTCGATACACAACGGTACCATAACACAAAGTTTCTCAGGCCACCATTACCATAACACTAGGTTTCTCAGACCACTATTTCTGATTCCTCTTAACCTGTTTTTGACACACCACGGTACACAAGGCCGAAGTGTCCTTGACATTCTTCATGTATCAGCAGCTGCGAGCAGCTGCAGGCAAACCCTAGTGAGGCCCAGCATCGGTGAGGCTCAGCATCAGCCCCTAGAACAGGCTCTGATCGTACAATTGCTCGGTGGGCTCAGGACCCTTGTCTCTGAGCCATTCTCCAACATAAGGATAAAGGATAAAACAAGGAACACCCAGATTCTCTTAGTTTATGGCAAACTTCTATGATAAGGTGTTTGTCGGAAGTTTGAGCTAACAAGTCATTGATGTACAATTTGATTTCCCATCTGTTTATACTCGAAAACCATGCAATTCACTCAAGAATGAAAGTAAAAAGGTCACATATTAGGCAAGAATTACTTTTCCTTTGTATTTTTGTTTTGTAAATGACATAATGACAGCACTAGATTTCCCATGCCTACTTGGATTAAAAACCCATAATTCAAGTTTGTTGAAGAAATTCTTTTTGTTTATGAAAATGTGTGTGCATGTTCCTGTTTCTCTGATCAGAGAGACAGACAGCTTTCTAATTCAGAAAGTCTTCCAATGTGCCACTACAGAAAGTTAGTCCAAGAGCCTATCAGCATTTTCAGATGCCTTCTGATTCATGCTCTTCCTATTTTGGTCTTGTTCCTTCTAATATTCACAGATAACATCTTTGAGCCTGTGGTGGCTATGCACGCCTCTTTCTAAGATATATGCATGTAGGGTCCTGGCATGGTAACTTGTTTACAACTGTCTCAATCGTTCCTTTCTGCCTTGTGAGTTTAAGTGGACATATTTGACTTCAATTTGATATGTGGCTGAAGGCAGCCATAGGAATGTCCAGCATAATGGAATGATTAACTGGAAGAAATTACAGTACTATATTCGTTATTATTTTACTCTAAGATGTTAGTGCACTGTGTTCAGGAAGGAAAGGAAAAAATGGCGTTCGCTATTCCTGTAAAGATGATATTATTAAATCAATACTCTTTGTTTAAAAACAAATTTATAAGAATGTGTTTGCATCGATTATTGTGAAATACAAATATATTACTATACCTTCTTTAGGTATCTCTTGGGAATTGCAGGCACAGTGGCATAAGCTATTGCTTTGCCTTAGTGCTGGGTGCTGACTAAAGAAAAAAACTGTATGTTGTGCTGTGTATGATCTAAGATCTCAAACAATATTTGGTCTGACTTTCTGAGGTGAAGTTGTAGAAGAAGCCTCTGCTTATTTTCAGTAGACATCTCTTTCCAAGCAGCCAACTATTTAAAATTTATGACTTGCATAACTCTGTAGTTACATTTCTGTAGCAAGTAACCTTTAAAATCATGCAACTGGAAATCATAGGCTCAAACTGAAAAGGCTGCTACAGTATTACCCTTGCAGATTATCCAGATGAATTTTCTTTGCCAGTTCTTAACATTGTTGATCTGTGCAGTGAGTTTTTTGACAAAGAAGGTGCTTTATTATCTTTTCACGTGATAATTGCAATGTGTACATCTGCAGAGGTATGTTTTGCAGTGAAGACAATAAAAGGGTATCAGTAGTCTAAACATGTTGATTGCTTTTACTTACTGAACACAGAAAATATCCCTGCATTCCTGCCAGCTGAATAACAATTACTTTTTTTAAACCATAAACAAAAAATCTAACTTTAAATGGAGCAGCCTTAAGACCAGAGAGTGTTGCCGTGTAAGACAACAGAATGCATATCTCAGCCAAGAAATGCTTGAATGCACCTGGAAAACACAGGCCAATAAGCTGCTTGGATATACAAGAGTGTATTACAGACTGATCATCCACTGACTTAACAAACCATATAGACTGTGATCCTGTATTGTTGTGTGAACTTCTTTTGACAGCTGTCCAGAGGCCCTTCTATCTATTTGAATTGTTCAGTCACTGGGGTTGCTGCAGACTCTGCAGAATACAACACTAAATGATTTTGTGCTTACAACAGCTTTCTGAATTTCCCATCCTGCTGGTTTGTTCCTGCACAATTCTGTTCTCCCCATAAATCCTGCAGTAATGTCCTTCCCTCAAAAGTCTTTGCACTCTTTTCAATCCATATTCTGCAAGATAGAATGGCAAGTGAATTCAGCATTATTTATGGCAACTTCTGTAGAGAGAAACCTAATTTTCTTATGGTTTGAAATACCATACAAACATGCTTACTTCAAATAAGGAGTAGCTCTGGAAAACCATCTTCCAAGACTGTAGAGAGTTATCAAGTTCTATCAAGTTATTAAGACTCTTATTCAGATAAACTGCCTTTTAATAAAGGAGGGAAAGAGGAGATAGTTCTGATTGACTCACAGAGACTTTAAGTAGTGTGATACAATATCTTGTTGATGTGAATGAGATACAGCTATGAATACAAAGTGATAAAAATGCACTGAAAGTGGTTTCTGTGCTGTTCGTCTTTCTGCATGACATGGTATACAGCTAGGTTGTTTTGTGAGAAGCAAAACAGATGGAGCATGACACCCTGTCTCCCTTGTTCAAACCTTCCCAAAGAATAACATAACCTCCTGCTCCTTTGTTGTACAAGAGATAAAACAGGCCTTGACATCCCTGCGTACGAGGTGACTGACTAGTTGGTGTGCTGTACACTTCCTAATTAACTTGTTTACAGCTGTCAAAATAATTGTATGAGGGCTGAGTTTCTCCCAATCTGCATGTCTATTCACTACCCAGCTGCAAATTCCCGTGGTAAATAATAATCTCTTATTTTTTTTCCATTCTGTTTAATCTGTTTGATATTAGCAAGCAAGTTCAAAGTTGACTAGAAAGAGGTGAGTAAGAACAGTCTGTATGGACATTGAATCATTTCTTTTCCACATTTGTATACGGTTTGGCTTGAACAAGATCACTTTCTACAAGAGACATTATATGTGAAGACTACAAAACTTCTCTTCATCTGTGTTTAGACTATTATGCATATTTAACATGGACTACCAGGTATTTTTGCAGTAAATTTCTTTATACTTGGTCTTGATTCAACTAACTCCTTCTATTTTCTGAAATATCACAAGAAGAAAGATATATTTTCCTGGCTATCATGGTAAAAAATGACCAGGGCTAAAAGTGGCTGGTGTTTAAAAGATGCATGACTTTGTTTAAAAGATAAGTCATTTCTCTGTATCAAGGAAATGCTTAATTTCTTCTCTGATTTCAAATGCTTGTGACACTGCCAAGCCTCAAGTGTTCAGACTGAAATTTTCCATGCTAAGTGTCTCAGCATAATTTTTTTTATGATAGTTCATCATTCTGTGATTCCAGAGAAGATGATGCAGGAAAAAATGTCTCAAGCCTGCCTGGGAGAGAGGGGAAACCAAGTTTATTGTTTTAACAGTTGTAGAGCTTTGAAGCAAGAACATCAAATCTGCATCAGTGTGATCCTAAATAAACAGATGACCAATAAGATTGCAGCTTTAAGAAGAGAATGCTTTATTTTTCATAGAGAACATTTGCAATGGACCAAATTAAAGTAATTTAGGACAATAAACTGAAAAATAAGATTTACTAAGCATCACAAATAAAAATGTTACTTTTTTATATTGTGGCCTGTTGGTAGTAAATACTGGCTTTCCCTTTACACTTTTTTTAATCAACAGTGCAGAGCAGTGTCTCCAGGGGTCAATATCTAGCAACTTCATAACATTATTGAGTATGAAACTGGTAAAAATTATTAATTATTGTAAAACATAAATGACTCTTATACTGTCTTACTCTAATCCAAGTAGGCTAGCAATCAGCTCAAATTCACTACTGCATGAAAACCCAAGAAAAAAAGGTATTTATGGTGAATTTATCAACATATTGATTTGTATGTTGCTGTCATCCTCAAATACTCTCATGCTGAGAAAGTTAAAATCAGACTCTTAGGAATAAAAGAGAGCCCGGTGCCAAACAAAATCAGGGAAAATAACAAAATCCTCTTTTGGTTGTGCTTACATGCAATGTAAAAGCACTCTGACAGTCTCAATTAGGCACACGTGTTGTTTGTGTGCACACATTCTCATGTATTGTTTTTATTACAGTCTCATTGTGCTGATAACTCTATTTTATGAGATACCATGATGTTAATAAATATGTTCATGTTAAACTGTAGATGAAGCCCTTGCCTAGACAATGACATTCATTCAGTGAAATCCTTCTGTTTGAGGACTGGAGAACGGGCCTCTATTTGTGGAAATTTGACTGTGAATGTTCCTCTTTCATCATGTGGCTTTGAAATTGAGTATCTATTCAGACGTTTTCCGACAAGGGCATATGAATGTAGCCAGTCAGAATCAGTTGAAAGGGATCTTCGTTGTTTGCTTTTAAATGGAAATTAATATACATTCTCTATGACTGTAATACAGAAATTGTTTTTTTCCTGTATGTGCTCAGCAGAAGACTAGAAAGAATTTATTATAGTCACCACACAAGTCTAGTACTTTAATATGGTACTGCTTGAAAACCTAATTGCCTGAAATTTGCTGGATAAGTCTATGTCATGCAAGTGGGGGAAAAAAACAGCCCTTCAACTCATTTCCTCTGTGTATGAAAGGAGAGTGCATGTGTTCAGGGAGGAAGGGAGAACATGTTGCTGTCACCATTTAAGTATCACAATAATGGTAACTAGGGGCGAACAAAGATACGTTGTTGGTGCATTATGTTTCTTGGCATGTAACACCCTGCCTGTGCCACTCTGCGCGCACCCTGCTCCCTCAGGGCTTGGCTGCTGGCAGTTTGGTGGGGCCAAGGCCCAGCCCCGCGCAGCCATGGCAGAGCGGGGGGGGACATCAGGCCTGCAAGAGCTGAGCTGGGCGACCAGGAAGGTGGCCTTGCAGTTCCCGGGGTGGGGGGTATGGCTGAGCAGGGGGGTTAGCAGTAGTTTGGGCAATTGAGAGGGAAAAATGAGGATGATGGCAGGTGTCGATGGCGGAGGAGGAATCGGGTCGTGGGCAGGTGGCACTTCGGCCCTCGCCATCTGGCTGACTGCTGCCCGGCTGGCGTGAGGGTTCTGGTGCTGACCGGGGGCGGTGCTGTGCCCTGCTCACTCCATGTGTTTTAACTGGCACGTAACTGCTTTATAACAAGTATTAACTGTAAATAACGGCTTTCTATTGCTAAGTAAGTATGTTCTGGTTGTCTTTGTGCAAGGGGTAGCAGCCCAGGGAGGGTTACCTGTGCATGTGTGTGTGTGAGGGCGAACAGTGGCTGATGTCTGGTGGGGTGCCATGGGGTGCGAGGTGGTGGGCAGGCCTGCTTGTCCCTGTTGGTGAGCGTTTTCTTCCCAGAGCAAGGAAAAAAAAAATAGGTTCTGTGTTCTAAAATACTTTCTCAGATAGAAGTAATTTAAAATTACACAGGTCCCTTTAGCTCAGTAGGAGCCGCTGCTCAGATCAGTGCTTGTTGCTTATGGGCAAACAGCATGAGGAACAGCTTGTTGTGAGGGGAGGGATGGTCTGTAATGATCAAGAACAGTGGGGATGGAATTGATGTGGGAAAAAAATGCTTCCCCAAACGACATTTGCTAATTATTTATCATTAACCAAATTCTTATTGCAGAATCAGTCAAGGAATTATCCTACACCCCGAACAGCATATTCATTGATTGGTTTAGTGTACGAATGAAAATACTTCTATTAATGGGAGTTTGATTTTGTAAAAATAAATATTTGCTATTAATTATAGCCCATATTTTTATGCCTATAACTTTTAAACACTTATAAAGAGCAGAGATAACACTGGGGAGCTGAAAGAGCAAATGGCAAATGGTGAATCATAAAGTAAGCACTAAAGAGGTAAAAAAATTGCACGAAAAATTCAACTACTGTCTCTAAATACACATATATCTCTCATTTTGAAAGCTGCCGTAATGTTTCCTGAGAGCTATGATTCACACTGCCTTTCTTCTCAAGTTCCCTGTGATCAGATCACATTCCCTATGATACTGCTGGCTGCTGCATTTTGGTAAGGATACACTAGCTTCTAGAAGAAAGAGAATGGGATAAAATTAAATGGTATTTTCTGTGGTCCAATATAAATAATAGAAAATGTCTAATGATGGGGGGAAAGTTAATGAGGCATAAAAAGCTTTAATAGTTCTTATTGTGCAAAATTATTTTGACTATTTATCTCAATGGACATTCAGTTCATGATGAGTATAGAGTATGAGTGTATTTGAATAACATTTTGAATCAGCTAGTAAGGCTCATTTTGTTGCAGGTGAAAATTACTGAGATTTTCTGCAGCTTTTTTGTATTATTATGTGCTCAGATAATCTGACATCCAATGTGAGTTCACATCATTCTGAACATGTGTGTCATAATATGTCTTGCCTATGAATTAGAATTTTGTGTAGCATTACTGTGCAATGAATGTACTCCATGCATATGTCTTTTCAGATATGTATCTCTTATCTTGTGTAGAAGCCATTGAAAAATCCTGTTTTAATTTGCCTGTCTTACAGAGTTTTTTCAGACGGCAATGATTAAAATTGCCTTTTTTCCCTCTGGTGTGGAAACACTGAAATCCTGAAGGGATCAAAGCTCATAAGAGTCACAAAATCTTAACACTCTTTCCTTGGTCTATATGAAATAATAGGCAAGATGTATGCAGAGCTGATTTTGGATGGAATAGACTGTATCTCCTAATAAAATGATTTCTCATGACCTTTTGATTCATAGATTATATTAATTCCTGATGAATAGCATAGAACAATATACAGTATTCGTGGTAACAAAAAGTCTGATGTGAAGACGTTTTTGATAGCAAAAAAAGGCAGTTTCTGTCTCTAAATGAGTCTAGGTGATTGGAAGCCACTGAGTGGATCATATGGTCCACCAGGGACACTGGACAGTCAAGGTGCTGTGGAATTGAAAGAGAAGATATCATCTGCTTTACAGGCAGGGTCTTCTAACCATAACCCCTGGAGAGCAGAGTATAGCCTGCTCCTTCCATCAGCTGAATACCTCCTTTAGGATTCCTGCAGATGTTAGCAGAGGAGAATTCTTTAGTGGGTAAGGGAAGACACTGTGTGTAGTCCCACAAACTGTCATTCAGAAATCAGCCTTTATAAGTGTTATTGGTTTGGGTAGATGGACTGTATTAGTTATGGTACTGGATTTTTGCAAAGGATATAAAAATCACATTATGAAAATGTCACTTCAATCATCACATCTGGCCAAACAGATTCTAGGAAATATTTGTTGTAAAAAGCTGTGATTGCACTCAAGCCAGTATTGAATTAAAATAAAAATGTGAGCTGCCTGCAGTCTACTACCTGAGGACTAACAGAAAATGAAAAAGATGTTGAAAGAGCTAATAGTGTGTTGAATAAAGAGAAGATAGATACAGAAATTCCATTAAGTTCCCATTAAATCAATACAATAATAACAAGACGGGGCAGAGGAAAAAGAACAAACACTTTGAGGAAAAAATTGGAGGTTTTTTTTTTTTTATGTAAACAAGGGTGCATAAGAACACCTCCTGTCAAAAGATTATTAGAATAAGAATGTAGCTGTGACATTCACATCATGAAAAGGTCAGTTTAATCTGAAGAAATGCCTAAACATAAACCCAAGAATTTCTGCTTACTGGTTTTCCTTCCCTACATATAGGGATGTTATACTAAGTTTAGGAATCATAATCTCAATTTTACACGCAGGGCACATAATGGAAAAAAGATTTTATCTAAGCCTGTATATTGTCCCTGCAAAGTCACAAATAGAAAAGAGCCAACTAGATTACACTTGCTTATCCGTATTGATACACAGTTGTTTCCCACATTGCCTTCTCTATTTAATGTCTTCAGTTTGTTTTAGCTGACAGTCTCAGATACAAAATTATGTCTGCCTGTGTACTATATTCCAAGTCATAAAAAAAGTAAAAATTAAATCCCTGTTGTCATAAAACAACACAAAAACTTATTCATTATACTTTAGCCAGTATTACTACATTTCCAGTTCTAGCTGAATGCTAGGACGATCTCTGAGATATTTAACGAAAATGGAGTTCAGTACTTTCCTCATTTTACTGGAGTTGAGTAAATAGCATCCCTGGGGCCCCTCTGCTAGCAAACAATCAACTTTCTTTCTTGCTTTGGTTACTCTATTGCTCTTTAATCATTGGGCAATATAAACTAAGAGTCAGAACCAGGGAGTCACAAACCTTTTCAAATCAAACCATATTAATAAAAGAAAAGAATTTGAAATTTGAGAGAGAGAATCTTTTTATTTCCTCCTGAACAATACTTGGAGTTGCTCAAAACAATCAGAGCTGTGATTATGATAATAGAAGAGTTTTGGCTTGCAAAGATTAAAATGAAGAGTGGAATCTATAAGGAATTGACGTTTAATCCTGTTGATATCTGGGATTAATTAGGTTTCTGATAGGTTTGGTGAGGTTACCCTATAAGCAAAAGTAAGAAGTAACTGCTCACTGTTGTCATTACATGTAGTCTTAACGTCCAGTGCTTGTGTTAGTTTTTCCAGTGAAGATCAGTAGGAAAGTTGCCTCTGAATTTCGTGCAGGTAAACATTAGTTAGGATACATTTTGGAAAACTTTTCCTCTTTGTCTGAACTAAGCAAAATTACAAAATCTTTACAATACTGAATGGTGATTCCTTTGGAAGTGGTTTTAGAAGTGAACAAGTGGGATAGGGGCTCCACTAAACTGAACTGCATGGCAGTCAAAGCAAATCAATCCGTGGATGAGAAAATGACAGGCTAATGCAATAATCTTTGTCACATTTGATGTAAATTGTCTTTGAATTCTTATCTATAAGTTTCTGTAGGTTTTAGTGTAAGTACTAAATTATAAAGTTAGTATATCTATTTCTTCTGACTCTAAATTTATGCTTCTCGCCTCTCTTTTATTTTAGAATTAGTCTATTGCAGTTAGATATGCAAGATATTAATGGAATTTGCATGCTTGAGTCTTAATTTCTTTTTGTTGACTGTGTGTGTAAAAACCCTTCTACCTTCCATGTTTTTCTTGAGGGCTGTGATAATTGAACGTTACCATTTGTCATGTTCCTTCCATCCTGCCCTCCATGCTGACAAAGGCATTTGCATTAAAGAGGCTGCTTGTGGAGAGCTATATCAGTGATTTTTTTTGACTGAGAATACAGTTCACACTACTACAAGAGCTGTTCTGCTGCAGCAAGTTCATAAATAACTTTTATTACAAATTCAAATTTCAGAGAATGTCATTTGCAAACACATCCTTCAGATCCTGCACACCATGTCAGTTCTAATGAGTTAGAAATAAGTTCACTCTGTATTGGAAATGCATGATGTTTAGAGGTTCAAACTGACTCTTTTCTTGC
Source organism: Tyto alba (assembly GCF_018691265.1). Classification (NCBI taxonomy): domain Eukaryota; kingdom Metazoa; phylum Chordata; class Aves; order Strigiformes; family Tytonidae; genus Tyto; species Tyto alba. Next base: position 31,566,838 of record NW_024881301.1, on the reverse strand, counting down.
TGCTTCTTTTGTTATAACAAATATTAATGCCAGAGATTTATGCCAAAGAAGTAGGTAGACAAATCTCACTGTTGCAAAGGAATTACTGGGGAATGTAATGCTTTGGCATATTACTGTTAAATTTCAATATTGTGCATGCACAGCATGTGGTGCCAGGAGGAAAGGGAGTTGAAACATTTACATGCAAATCTGAGTACATCTTTTTAGTATGGACTGCACCTCCTTGTTGAATATATCAGAAGCAGTACTTAAGATATTTTAGGTGCTTTATTTTTTTTTAGAATAACAAAACAACAAAATGCTACTTGCTGTAAAAATAATGTAGATGTGATATGAATGGCACAACCTACTAATTAGGGATTGGGTTACTACTTTTCTCAATTGTCTAGGATAAAGAAGGTGAACCTTAAAAATATCATAAAAAACTGCTATGTTGTTCTTCCTCTTTCTAATTATCTGCTCAGATGTCTGCACAGGCACACGAAGGTTTCATTTTGCAATACTTAAAGAGCTTGTTTGGGATTCAGAAATTTGGGAACTGGATTAAATTCTTGGCTCACTTGCATTGTAACCTTGAACATATGCAAAACAGAAACACACAATTCTGTTTTTCACTTTGACAATCTCTACTTTACGCAGTCAACTACCTGATACCATGTGTTTTACACAGTGAAGCTCTGAGCTTGATTGTGACCTGGTGTTATTACTGTTAAAACAAGTGTGAGTAGTTATTGGTGTCTGCTTCTGAGATGTTACTGAATAAAGGTGCACCATCGATATGTTCCTTACAGCCTGGTTAAATGCTTGTTTCAAGTCTTGACCCAGTTCAAAGAGTCTGAAGCAACAGAAGGAAATAGGGCTTATGTACCAACTTAAAATGCATATATACCAAGTTCAGTCCTCTAGGTGGCTGCCTTACTTCTCCCTTTTGGGTTGCTGAGCTTCCCTACCCACGCCCTGCCTTGGAGTTCATGGTTCTTCTATCAGAAACAAAAGTTTATTCCTTTACTCATTGCCGTATATTGACTTCCTTTGATTCTCATCCTGGTAGATCTTCAGATCTTTATAAGGTGCTGACTAGATAATTTGTTCCTCTTACTCTGTTTGGACAGAAAGTACTTGACAGACAGGGACTACTCATGACAACTCCCACCCCAGATTACTCCGTGAATATGAATTACCAATTTAGCTTTACAAAACAGAAGAGCCAGGGGCTGCTGATGCATTAGGAACCAACAGGGAAACACCTGTGAAATGCTTCAAGGGAATTAGGTCATGTTCCTTTAAAAAGGTGACAGGGTGGATAGCCCAGCTGAAGTGTGTCTTTACCACTGCATGCATCATGGGTAACAAGCAGGAGGAGCTGGAAGCCACTGTGCAGCTAGAAAGCTGTGATGTCTGAAATATGGTGGGATGAATCACATGACTGAAGTGTTGCAGCTGATGGCTATAAACTGTTCAGAAGACATGTTGAAACATGGAACAGGTAGGTGTTCATGAAATGGTGGAGTTTTAAATTCTTGGAAAAGTAAGGAGGGTGGGGTCAGCACAACTGTCACCTTGTACTTCTAGAGTGCAGACTTTGGCCTGTTTAGGAGACCGGATGATGGAGTCCCTTGGGAGGCATTCCCGAAGGGCAAAGAATTCCAGGAAGGCTGGACATTCTTCAAGAAAGAAATCTTAAAGGTGCAAGAGCAGGCCATCCCCATGTGCCAAAAGATGAGCCAGTGGGGAAGACTGGCCTGGTTGAACTGAGAGCTTTGTCTGGAACTCAGGAAAAAAAAGTTTATGGCCTTTGGAAGAAGGGGCAGTCCACTCAGGAGGACTACAAGGATGTCATGAGGTTATGCAGGACAAAAATTAGAAGGGCTAAAACCCCACTAGAGCTTATTATGGCTACTTCTGTAAAAGACATTAAGAAATGTTTCTGTAAATACATTAGCAACAAAAGGCGGGCTAAGGAGACACTCCATCCTTTATTGGATTTGGGGGGAAACATAGTGACAAAGAATGATAAAAAGGCTGAAGTACTTAATGCCTCCTTTACCTCAGTCTTTACTATTAAGGCTGGTTTTTCTCCAGCTACCCAGCCCCCTTAGTTGGAAGACAGGGGTGGGGAGCAGAATGAAGCCCCCATAGTCCAAGGGGAAATGGTTAGTGACCTGCTTCACCATTTAGACACACACAAGTCTATTGGTCCAGATGGGAGCTACCCAAGGGTACTGAGGGAGCTGGAAGAAGTTCTCACGGAGCCACTTTCAATCATTTATCAGCAGTCCTGGCTGACTGCGGAGGTCCCATTTGACTGGAGGTTAGCAAATGGGACACCCGTCCAACTAGAAGTGCTGGAAGGAGGATGCAGGGAACAAAGGCCTGTCAGCCTGACCTTGGTGCTGGGTCAGGTTATGGAACAGAACATCTTGAGTGTCATCAAGCAGCATGTACAGGACAACCAGGTGATCAGGTGCAGACAGCATAAGTTTATGAAAGACAGGTCCTGCTTGACTAGCCTGATCTCCTTCTATGACAAGGGGACCTGCTTAGTGGATGAGGGAAAGTCTGCAGATGTTATTTACTTGGACTTTAGTAAAGCCTCTGACACTGTTTCCCACAGCATTCTCCTGGAGAAACTGGCTGCTCATCACTTAGATGGGCGTACACTTCACTGGGTAAAAAACTGCCTGGACTTCCAGGCCCAAAGATTTGTGGTGAATGGAGTTAAACCCAGTTGGTGGCTGGTCACAAGTGGTGTTCTCCAGGGCTCAGTAGTGATACCAATTCTGTTTAATATCTTGATCAGTGATCTGGATGAGGGGTTCGAATGCACCCTCAGTGAGTTTGCAGATGACACTAAGCTGGGTGACTGTTGATCTTCTTGAGTGAAGGAAGTTTCTACAGAGGGATGATGATAGAATGAGAGGAAATGACCTCAAGTTTTGCCAGAGGTGCTTTAGATTGGATATTAGGAAAAATTTATTCACTGAAAGGTTTATTAAGCATTGGAACAGACTGCCCAGGGAAGTGGTTGATTCACCGTCCCTGGAGGTATTTAAAAGAAATGTAGATGTGGCACTTAGGGACATGTCTTAGTGTTGGACTCGACAGTGTTAGGGTAATGGTTGGGCTCAATGATCTTAAGGGTCTCTTCTGACCTAAATGATTTTATGAATCTAATAGTAGATAAAGTCAATGTGGCTTCACCAAGGGCAAATTCTGCCTGACTAATCTGGTGACCTTCTATGATGTACTGACCACATCAGTGGACAAGGGAAGACCAACAGATGTTATCTACCTGGACTTCTGGAATGTCTTTGATATGATCCCCCACAACATTCTTGCCACTAAATTCAAGAAATATGGCTTTGATGGATGGACTGTTAGATGGTTAAGAAACTGGCTGCATCTGAAGAATTATCGTCAATAGTTCAATGTCCAACTGGAAATCAGTAATAAGTGATAGACCTTAGGGGCCCATACTGGGACCAATACTATTTAATGTTTTCATCAATGATGTAGTGGGATTGAGTGCACCCTCAGCAAATTTGACAATGACACCAAGCTGAGTGTTGCAATTGATTCATTTAAAGGAAGGGGGACCTTGACAGGCTTGAGGAGGAGGCCCTTGCGAAACCTCATGAAGTTCAACGAGGACAAATGCAAGGTCCTGCACATGGTTTGGGGAAATCCCAAATATGAATACAGACAGGGGGATGAATGGATTGAAAGCAGCCGTGTAGACAAGGACATGGTAGGTATTGGTGGATGAAAAATTGGACATGAGCCTTCAATGTGTGTTTGCAGCTTGGAAAGCCAGTCATATTCTGGGCTGCATCAAGAGAAATGTGGCCAGCAGGTTGAGAGAGGTGATTCTCTCCCTCTGCTCTCATGAGACCCCACCTGGAGTACTGCATCCAGCTCAGGGGCTCACAGTGCAAGAAAAACATGGACCTGGTTGAACGGGTCCAGAGGAGGGCCACAAAAATGATCAGAGAGCTGGAACATCCCTACTATGAAGAAAGGCTGAGAGAGTTCAGCCTGGAAAAGGGGTGGTTCTGGGGACACCTTATTGCAACCTTTCAATATATAAAGGGGGCTTGAAAGAAAGACGGATAAAGACTTTTTACCAGATCCTGTAGTGACAGAATAAGAAGCAATGGTTTTAGACTAAAAGAGGGTAGATTCAGACTGGACATAAGGAAGAGTTTTTTTACAATGAGGGTGGTGTGACACTGAAAGAGGTTTCCCAGAGAAGTTGTGGATGCCCCCTCCCTGGAATTGTTCAGGGGCAGGGCGGACAGGGATTTGAGCAACCTGGTCTAGTGGAAAGTGTTCCTGTCCATGGCAGGTGGATTGAACTAGATTGATCTTTGAAGGCCTCTTCCAACACAAACCACTCTATGAATCCATAAAATTCTCTACTCTTGGAAAAAAATCTTTTTTTAATTGTTTTGGAATAAGATTTCAAGGAGAACAGCGTAAGGGCTGAGATTACTCAATCAAACCATCTGTTTGCTGAGACATACCTAAAAAGCACAATTGTTTAAAACTATGGAATAGTTCATTCAAAAGAAGTTAGTAACATAATTGGCCTCTCAATTTCATGTGGTCATGAAAAACACGTGGAAAATATGTATTTTGTTATATTTGAGAATATTTAGACTTCATCAACTCTGACCTACTAATTTATATTGATACACTTTAGCTTGAAAACTTTGCATATCATAAATTGCCTGGTTAATATTTTTTGACAACATATACTGCAAAACATATATTCTGAATGGATAATGAAGGACCGTTAACTGCAGACCAGCCAGAGATCAATAAAATCAGTGTTGTCTCCAGTAACAGAAAGAAAAAATGTCATTACATTATCTGAATTTCTCAATTAATTTTATGCTACCTCAATTTTTCTCCAAAGAAATTGATACTGAAAAAGAAGTGCTTCCTTAATAGTTTCTTACGTCACTGTTGTGTCCCCATTTTCATGCATTGAACAAAATATCTATCTTGTAAGGGCTTTGTCATGTTTGAATATAGTGTAACTGTATTTTTGCCTGTTTTGTTTGTTTGTTTGTTTGTTTGTTTGTTTGTTTGTTTGTTTGTTTTGTTTTTTTTTTTTAATCAGAAAGTCGAACAAATCAACAAATAAAACTACCATGCAAATAGTCTGCAGATATACAACCTCAAAAGTTTGGAAAAGTCAGAGATCTTTATACAGAAGTTAGTTTTCACCTTCTACTCTTTTATTCCAGAGTTTTCATATAGCCTTATCAGAGGCAATAGAAAAATAATTAACCCTACTGAATTATAAATAACAAACTAATAAGAAAAGTATATGTATTATTAACAATGACTTTTCCTACTGTATTTGACACACCTTTAATTCCATTTCACCTTATAATTATACAATGCATATTCTCTCCTTGCAAATTTTTCTAATCCCAGTCTTATATCATGCTATAAACATTATAATTTGATCTAAGGAAGGGAGTGAAGCTTGGGTTTTGAACATAAAGGTCTGGTTCCAGAAAAATATCTTAATAGAACAAAGAAATAAAATATTTAATTACTGTCAATATGAATATAAATAATTTATGCTGAATCGAGTTGGAAATGTTTCAATGCTATAAAGACAGAACAAGCCAGACATGAAGGTCTGATTCAACCATGGGGGAATTTAAGTCTGACGTAGACAAAGGAACTGAACCACACCACTCAGTAACCTAAAATCTGTAAGCGATTTACAAAGTGGGATGGGTCTACCATGTGGATAGTGATTTCTGTTCTACACATACAGACACACACACCAATACACAGCAACAAATGCCTCCAGCACAGTGGAAGTGGTGACAAGCACCCTGGCCTTGGGGAAGTAGGACACTTGCTCCAGCAGGTTGATGAGCCTGATTCCTGGGTCATGGCCAGGCCTCTATGCACAGAGGTTTGTGCTCAGCCTTCTGCTTGTTGTTGGACATCTCCATTCACTAGGGGCTGCTGTTTTCACTAATTATTGCTTTCCTACCTCGGTTGTTGACATAAACATCCCACGGTCCTGTTGGTCACCCCAAACAAATCTTCTTGGGTTTTGCCATAACTAAAACCAATTGGATGCTACTATCACTAAACCTGATATAAGCATGTCTTTATTTCTTTGCCATTCCTAGTCAAAACATTAAAGAAGGACAGATACAGTACAGAACTTTTGGGAAAACCTTCCCTGTAACTATTGCCTGAATATTGCTTGTTTTACCAAATCATACCAGAATCATCAAATGAGTTAGACCTGGGAAGATGTAGTCAAGATTTTACTTATCTGAGCATTGCTTTTTGGTAGCTTCACCCCACGACACCGTTCTGCTGGGTGTCTTTTGTTTCTTGACTCAAAAGCTCTCCAATACCAAAACTGAAAGGCCATAAACCCTGAGTTTTTCTATTAACCTTCTTCATACGTTAATCAGTTTCATGTATGGTCTGAACAGTCATACAGAAACTTAAGATTTATATGACATAAAACCATATGTGGCAACAACATGACTGTCTGTCTGTTAGGAAAATTAATGATTTTCTTTATCTAACAGCCTGCTCCTAACATATTGGTAGTGAGCTTAAAGTTATTAGCACCAAACTCTGCTCATCAAAAAAGGCAGGTGGTTTAAGCTGCTAGAACAGAATTTCTGCTCCTATCTTCCATAGTCAGAAGAAACTTGGCCAGGAAATTTGAGAGTTTTGGCAGAAACATACTGGTATGTTTCATAGACAGCTTCCCTAGAGTAAAATATGAAGATTTTGTAGCTTGAAACCCAGCTAAATGAGGACACATGCCTTTTTAAAAGCAATACATCCATTATGTTCTAGATATCATTGAAAGCATATTTACCATAAAGACAAGGAAATAATAATGAAGGTTGCATACTGTTTATAAAACAAATTTATACAAACCCATTTTTTCCTTTCAGATTGCTTTATAGAATCATAGAATGATTTGGGTTGGAAGGGAACTGAAAGATCATCTAGTTCCAACCCACCTGCCATGGACAGGGATACCTTCCATAGACCAGGTTGCTCAAATCCCTGTCCGACCTGGCCCTGAACAATTCCAGGGAGGGGGCATCCACGACTTCTCTGGGAAACCTCTTTCAGTGTCACACCACCCTCATTGTAAAAAACCTTATGTCCAGTCTGAATCTACCCTCTTTTAGTCTAAAACCATTGCTTCTTATTCTGTCACTACAGGATCTGGTAAAAAGTCTTTATCCGTCTTTCTTTCAAGCCCCCTTTATATATTGAAAGGTTGCAATAAGGTGTCCCCAGAACTACCCCTTTTCCAGGCTGAACAACCCCAACTCTCTCAGCCAGTTCTCATAAACGGGGTGCTCCAGCTCTGATAATCTCTGTGCCTTGGCTGCAGTGACCATGAAATGGTGGAGTTCAAGATCCTTAGGACAATGAGGAGGGTGCATAGCAAGCTCACTACCCTCGACTTCAGGGGAGCAGACTTTGGCCTCTTCAGGGATCTGCTTGGTAGAGTAGCATGGGATAAATCCCTGGAGACAAGAGGGGCACAAGAAAGCTAATTAATATTCAAGGATCACCTCCTCCAAGATCAGGAGCAGTGCATCCTGACAAAGAAGTCAGACAAAAACACCAGGAGACCCGCATGGATGAACAAGGGGCTCCTGGACAAGATCAAACAGAAAAAGGAAACCTACAGAGGGTGAAAACAGGGACAGGTAACCTGTGAGGGATACAGCAACATTGTCCAAGCAGCTGAGGATCAGTTTAGGAAGGCCAAAGCCCTGACAGAATTAAATCTGGCCAGAGACCTCAAGGGCAACAAGAAAAGGTTCTACAGGTAAGTCAGTGATGAAAGAACGACTAGGGAAAATGTGGGCCCTGTCTGGAAGGAAATGGGAGACTGTTACCTGGGATATGGAAGAAATCTGAGGTACTAAATGACTTTTTTCTTCAGTCTTCACTGGCAAGTGCTCCAGCCATACTACCCAAGACACAGAAGGTAAAGGTGGGAACTGAGAGAATGAAGAACCACCCACAGGAAAAAAAAACCTCTGTTATCTTAAAATATGGTTTCTTTTAACCCAATAGATTTGAAATCATTGAGTTCTCTTATGAATTTTTTTTTTTTTTTTTTTAGAACATTCCTCTATAGTAAAATTCATCTGAAAAGACTAAGGCTTTAAAGGCAAGGAATCAAAGTTTGTTTCCTTTCTAGGAGAAATAAAAGTTTTGTTACTTTTCAGGAGTCATTTTCTCATAAATATTCCTGGTGTTTACAGTCTGGAAAATGTTGCTTGACACTAGGTTTAGTGTGATAGAGGGTCAGTCTGAATCTGAAAGGTGAGATTCTGTTTTGTACATCCAAAGGTTCAGTTTGGGATTGGCAGTCTGAGTCAATGGGGATGGAGCATGAGGGTCATGGAGAATTCTTTAGGCCATTCCAGGACTGCTCTGGGGTTTGGAAGGAAAAAAAAAGATTAAAAAAACTCATGCACACACAGCAAAAAGAGGGAGAAAAAACAGTGTACAGCTGTAAATCTCCCATACGAAGTTGCTTATAGAGCAAAATACATGTTTTTGCAAAGTGATGGAAGGTATGGATTTTATAGAAAGATTTTTTTTTTTGTGTTGTTTTTAATTTATTTTTACATTTAATGCACACCTAGATGTTTGCCAATGTTAAAAATACAGGCTCTTTTGGGCTAACAGTCTTTACTATACTAACTCCACAGAAAAGCAGTCATTAGTTTCTTGGCTTGTCTGTTTGGTAACTTTTTCAGTAGATTACTAATTTGATCCCTCTAACAGAAATTTCAAACATTAAATTGTCAAATTCAGTTCCATTATTATTGAATGGGAAGACTGTATTCCCACAAAGATTGTGAATTTCTCATTGCACTTTTATGGATACATTTGATTTCATTATAGCAAATTACTCTTGCTTGAGCTGTTAGAAAAAGTAGAGCAGAGAGCCCTAATTAAAAGGGTAAACCGGAGAACTTAATTGCAGCCATGTCTAGACATGCTTGATAACAACATAAATATGTGAATGTGTCATGATTTAAAGAACTGTAAAATACAATAATGCTATTTATCATTCCCTTCCAGAATGAGAAATCCAATTTAATTAAATGTAGACCCTATTTTACTGGACTTCACTGGCTTTGACTTCAATCACCATGTATTATTTTGCATCCTGTGGCTTTTTAAAAAGCCCTTCAAGAACACCACATTTACTATGGGAAACATTTACAGAAAATGAGAAAACTTTCTAGTAAATTAGCTATTTTTAAAACTAGTGAGTTATGACAATTTTCCAAATGATGTTTAGGAAAATACACATAAAAGGAATAAAAAATATTCCTCTGGGTTCAGGTGTTGCTGAATCACCTTGATATGCCCGTGGCTTGACTCTAGTACTTGATTGCACAAGCTGCCATTAGCTGCCTCAGAACAACAGAATAACACCATAAGAATAAAACTTTCTTGCAGTGGAGTATTATGAAGCTTATTAAATGTCATTATTGGATATTTCTGTCATCAGGATGGAGCATTTTGGTGACAATGGGGGAGGTTACAAGTACTTTCCTAGTTTATGCCTAGGGTACATGTCCTAATGGTGTCCCCGTATCCAGAACTTCAGATGCTGTGTCTCAAAATGAAGTAAAAACATTCTGAAAATTTAAATATATATGATATTATAGATGATTGTTGTAATACACTGAGCCAATGAGAGCAAAGACAGAGAGGAAGAGACACATTTTCTTCTTAGCTGCCAAGCAGATGACAAATATGCATGAAAGGCAAATTACTATACAGAATAGCTTAATGCCTTCCTAAAACACTAGACCTGTTAAGTAGAATAAGTTATCCTGTATGACTCCTGTAAACTAACCTTTTAAATTATTGCATTTTTATATAGTGTTTTCAAAATAATATGTTTATCATCACATACCAGAACAGCTTCATTGCTGACTTAAGTTTGCAGGATACTATTATTAGTGGGCAAAGCAGAAGAAACTATATGATAAAAGGCATGGTATATGTTCCTATCAAAAGATAGGCTGGAATAATTTTATATTGATACTTCAACTGTGAGACTTACATTTCTTGTTAAATATAATATAGATAGTCAGTTAGTTAATATAGTATCAAAACAGTATTAGTATGATAATTTTAAGATTCAGTATTAATGTTAAAAAGTGAATGTAATCTACAGTACTTAGGTCAATGGTTCAAATGAAAATTCCTTTCCTGGCTTTTAGTTCTTGCCCTTATAAATATATTTTAACTCTGTAATATCAATTCCTTTTCTGGAATATTTATTTAAATAGTACATGAAAGAGACATTATAACATGTAGGAAGATCATTGTTAGCTTTCTAGAAATATCAGGTATAGGAAAAATTTATACTTAGCACACATCTTTTGACAGGAAGAGATATTTATTTTGCATTAAACAGGATAAATTTTATACAACAGTATTCATAATAGTATAAAAACTTATCTTCAAATTCTTCTATTAAGATACACACACACAGAGATATATATTTTGTAACCCATCTTCCACATTTCCTCTGGAGAACCAGTCTTCTATGGTTTATCCAAACTCAATTTTTGATAGTTTCAGAGTTGAATACTACTACTACTTTTGCATCCAAAGCCACCAAAAAAAGTCTCTTTTAGCCTGAATACTAAACTGCCTCCCTGTTCTGATGTCACTAGTAAAATGAATTTACTTAAGTGTAATATTCCCAGATTGCACCAGAGCTATAGCACGTCAGTTATTGGATGATTTTTTTCCAGGACAGTAGATTCACTAGGCAAAAATTAGAGGACAAGAATTGTGTTACAGGTAGCCATATTTTAAAACATTTCTACCTTCCAGTTTTCAATAACTCAATCTCAAAATTGTCTGTTACATTTACTTAAAAATGCTTTTCTTTCTTTTAAGTAGTATGTACATATTCTTGATTGTTACAAGAATTTTTCAATGCAGTCAGTATAAATATAGACTTACCTAGTTAGAGATAATAGAAAGATTCCCAAAGATCTCAGAGGACTTTAAATCAAGGTTATAGTTACTTTTCTTTATATTTCAGCCAAAATGAACAAGTATCTCTCCTGATTCTTGGATGTAATGTATCAGGTATGAATTTATTACAGTGCTCTAAGATAATCTTCCTGGGAAAAAAAATAAAAAAGAAAAAACCAAACCAAAAAAACAAACCCAAATTATTCATATTATTTCTAAAGAAGTGTCAAGTTTTGTATAATTTTCTGCCTACTGTGATTTTTCTGTCCCTGGATGAGATTTCTCATAGGGGAATTAAAGCATATGGTACCAAGACTGGAGGCTGAGTAACACCTAACAAAGTCTGTCCTTCATAATGAATGATAATCTGCAAGGCATTTCAGAATCTTGTATTTGGCATCACAAACACATGCATAAGTGCAATTCTGTTCTATACAATAACACTTTGAAAGTACCTTGCTTGTTTAAACATACCATTGGGAGAAACAAACTATTTTGCTAATGTCTTAAGCTCTTCAAAAAAGAAGCTTCCGGGTTTTAAATTCATGGTGTTTTTTCAATAATACGTCACTGTTGGGAATGGGAGTTTGTTCTGGTGCTTTATTGTAGAGGTTGTTTGGGAAGAGCTGACAAGTAACCTACTTTTCCATTCCCAGATAGCGCTTGAAAAAAAAGAGACATACATTTTCATTACTAAATAACAACAGCTTCAACACTGATTCTTTTTTTCTTAATAACTGTAAATTAAAAACTTCCAAAAATACACAACCCTACATTTTAAGGTTCTTAGTTCTCTGCTGCATATGAAGACCCACAGAAAATGATAAAGCTGCTCAGAAAGAAAGAAAAATCTTAGTTTAAATAAAGGTCTCACAGTGTGGTCCCAACAGTTTCTGATTGATTTTTCCCTTTATGAATTTATTAAATACTTGCAATTGAGTTTCTGTTCTGTTTCCCTGATTGAAGGAGAACTAGAGGGTGTGTTTGTGGCTGATTGCAATTCTTGATTGATAGGGAGAACGATAGTATGCTATTAATATCAAGTCAACTCTTTTTAAGGAAATATGCCTGACAAATACTGACTGTTCCTATCAAGAGAGTCTCTTGTTTATTGTAAAGCTGATTGCTTTAAAACCCATACTGAGAAAAATAAAATGTAAGTTTTATACTTGCATTATCTTTTATATAACCTCTTCCAAAAACTTTATTTAATATGATGGAGTGGGCAACTTGTGATATAGATATGACAGAATAAGATTGTATGAGGATAGTGTATTTTGACTATAATAAAAGTATGCTGTAAAAGAAGAGGTACAATGGTTAGAAATGTGAAATTCCCATAACCTGTGCTGTTTAAAACATAATAAGGATATTAATTGGTACTATAGGCTCACATGCTTTTCTGGCCAGAAGAGTCTGATGATTATTTAATTGACATTACGTACCTGGTTGGGGAAAGGAAAAAAAAATAAGGCATTTGCAGAGATGTCGGAGTGAACCTAGAATTTTGTATATGTTACTTGCATGTGATTAAATGTGTTATTCATATATATTTCAAAATATTCAGAGAAATATTCATATATATTTCAAAATATTCAGTCCTCCTTCTGCCCTCTATCCCAATACCCTCACCAGAAAGGAAAGTAAAACCGAGATGGTTCTTAGTCGGGAGATTTGTTAGGAGAAGAAAAAAACATACATTTATTACAGACACTAACAACACATAACAGAGTAGGACAGTGAGAAGCATTGCCACATCTTGAGAACACCTTCCCCCCACCCCTCCCTTCTTCCCGGGCTCAGCTCTGCTCCCGATATCTCTACCTCCTCCCCCAGTGGCGCAGGGGCAGGGAATGGGGGGTGTAGTCAGCTCTGCCACTTCCCTCATCTTCGGTGAGGGAAGTGTCCGGAACTTGTTCCTCCTGCTCCATTGTGGTCCCCCTCTCACAACAGACAGTCCTCCACAAACTTTCTCCAACATGAATTCCTCCCATGGGCCACAGCATTCCCCACACTGCTCCGTCATGGGTCACTAACTTTCTCTAACTGGATTCTCTCCCACGGCTGCAACCCTTCCCAAGCTGCTCCAGCGTGGGACTCCCCCGCATGCTGCAATCCTCCCAGCACTGAATTACAGCAGCGGGGCTACCTTTTCCCATGAGACCCTGGCCTTCTTCGGGCACAGAACCTTGATCATCTGAGCAGGAGCAACAGGCCATAAATCAATGTCTGCTCCACCATAGATCTTCATGGGTGGCCGGGGGGGGGGGCGCCCTGCCGTCTCCCCACAGGATACAGGGGGGTCTCTGCTCCGGCACACCTCCCCCCTTCTTTCTTCCTCCATTCCTCCACTGACCTTGGTGTTCACGCAGCTGCAGCAACTCCTCCTCACAAGTCCCCCTGCACGTCACCACGTCCCTTCTTAAATACGTTATCGCAGAAGCGCAGCTGATGGGCTCAGTTTTGGTGCAGAGGTGGAGCTGACTTGGAGCTGGGGGAGCTTCAAGAAGCTTCTCACAGGGGGCCGCCCTGATAGCCCCCTCCCCTGCCACCAAAAAACTCCACCACTCACTCAACCCAGAACATCAGTCAACGTGAATTTTCAAGTAATGTTAAGTTTGAGTGTCTGTTTTTTGAGCAAGTGGAGGTCATGTTTCCGATTTTATTTCTATAGCTACTAAGATAAGTCCTATTTGAAATACAGCTGAGATGCTTATATGTTTTACTCTAGAAGTTATTTTTAGCCCCACTAAACATGATGAGAATCTCAGTGAAACTCAGAAATGTGTGAGATCATGCAGATTTGGAGGAAGATCCTGAGTTTTCAACCCCATGGCCAAGACCAGCTTTTTTCTTTGAGTGGGCAAGGAGAATCTGGATTGAGACAATCCTCTGGTGCTGGGTCTCACAAAACCTGAGGGTTAGAGAATTGGTCATAGACCAGTGGATTATGCACAGGAGGATCTGGACACCTATGTGGTTGCAATTACATGTTGAACTCCTGCATGCTGGATAAGGATTTGTGGTTGAGCAATGTCATAACAAGGGCAGCTCTTCCCTGGGTGAGGAGAAGGGAGTGCAGTTTCAGTAGGACTGTGTGTTTTCTAAACCAGTAAAGGGCAAATAAAGATTGAAAATTGTATCGAAATATTCTTATTGTACACATAAATGTTGAGAATTTCAAGAAAATCCTCAGGAATCCTCAGACATGAGGATGGCTTTATCTGACATATGATGACAAAAACAGGAGGACCCACTGCCAAATATCTAGGCAGAAAAACAGCCTCATTTAAATATGTCAGCATGTATTTGTGAATATGGGATGCACATGTTCTGATGAGAAATGTGGATAACAGGTGGTGGTATGTCCAGGAATGAGATCAGACCATCTGGATCCCGGTCTACCTAGTGCCAGTGCTTAATTCTGAGAATCACTTAGTTGTTCCAGTAAGGGTTCCTCAGAGGCCCCGTTTTAGGATTAAAGAATGCTGGACATCCAGTGAAAGTACATTTGTTTTTGTACTGTTTGCAGGTATAAAAGCTCAGGGGAGACATGTTTCTGTGCCATAACTTCCAGGAAAGGTCTTGCTGCAGTAAAAAAAAACATAAGGTGTATCAATCAGATGTGCTTCTTTCTCCCACTCCTTTTCCCACTGGCTCAGGTAATGATGAGAGGAAGAATTTTATAACTGCTTTATTTTCAGGTGCCTTGAGTACTTCTTGGAAGTTATTATAACAAAATGAAAGGTAATAGTTTGTTAGGAATACATTTAAGAGCTAGAACTCAAGTGAACCACATGAAGTCCATAATCAGTTAAATCTTCCTAAAAATTGCTGCTTCATTCTGAACTGTATGTGCCTCCTTGGAGTCAAAGGTTCCCACAAATGAAATGATTGTTTAACTGGCTTTACATTTGGAGCACAGTTTTCTAACTAGTGTGACTGTTGAAGACCTCCGTTTTGTGATGTTAGCTTACTTCTCATCTGTCTAACAATCAGCCCATGTTTGTGGGTGTGTGACGAAGTGTGTCACCAGCTAAAAGTAACCCAGAGTTAACTTTCTGACATGCTTTAGTCTGTTCCTTGGACTCTAATCTGCTGTTTTGGAATCTGTTGTTGTTTTGACAGAGCTGTGCCTGTGAAATGCTTTCTTCACAAAGTTTCTTGTGATACCCACATGGGTAGTGGCAGAACATAGCACTTAACCTTCAGTGTTTCCTATTTGCCTAAGCAAATTCCAGTAAGGGCATTTTGGCTTATATCAGGTTGGTGCAATGTTCACTCAAAGTGTTGTAGGCAGTGAGTGTTTGCAATCAATTACATGTCAAAGATTTTTCTTGATCGTGGCCAGAAGGAAAAATATTTAGACTGTAAAATAATCTACTTCATGGTCAAAGTAGAGATATCTTTTGATCACTCTATTTTTCCATAGTGGTGTTGTGTGGGTTTTTTTTTGTTTTTTTTTTTTTTTTTTTCTTTCCCCTGCATGGTGTCTTTCCTCTCAGTTTGTCTATGTGAATTTGATTGCTACTGCTGGTCTCGTTCATAAACCATCAAAGCTTAAGCCACTCTTGCCTCTATCAATCAATGAATTACATTACCCTTGATATTTCTAAAGAGTAATTAAACAAGTATAGGAGATATATACATAGAAATCCAGAAATCAAGTGCTTCTTGATCAACTCTAATTTGGTTTCATTTCATAGAGAGGAAACAATGCTTTAAACAAACCTCAAAATTCACTTCAAAATATTGAGAACTGGTGAGCTGATATTAATGGTTTTTTTTTGTGAGAAAAACATAACCTGCTCAGAGGTGTCCCCAGAATTGACAATAAAGAAGGGTAGCATTTGACCTGAACCACAGTGTAATGTTTTGATCTCTCATCATAAATGGTACGGGATAGTGGAGTGGTCACCTGAATTATCAGATGCTAATAATTAGTTTTTCAGATCACTCAGGGCTGTGAGTTAATGTCCCTTTGGTACTTTGTGATGTTCACAGAAAACTAGTGACTTTTGAACCAAATGTATCCAAATGAAAATAGATGTTCAGAAAGTTATAGTGTGGATATTTAGTTTTATACAAGATATCTGTGAAAGATCCAAGTGAAAATCTGATACTTTAAGTGACTGATTGCCACTTACTGAGAAAACAAGCAAACGATCAAAACAAAACAAAAACCCCACCCACCCCAAAAAAACAGTAAAGAGAAAAGTTCTCTTCCTCTAAATGTGGTGTTCTTTCACAGAAGATCAGCTGGTTTTGTTCAAGTCTCTTGAATCTATACAATTAAACTACAATTCTTGTTTGCTAGTCAGTGGGGAATTAGACATACACCATTGTGTTTTTTTCTCTGACATTTCCATTCTTTCATTTCCAGTCCTGGTATGAACCAAGATTTTCCTGGTCTAGTTTAACCTGGAGCTGGTCTTGTTTCTCCCTTGTCTTTGGAAGATATATACCAGAGTTAAAAATATTTCTATATTTCTGGATTTCAATAAAGTATTTTGCTGGCATCCATTTGTCATATGTCTGAAGATGTTTAGATTTATAGTTGAGATTTCATGGGTTTGGGGTGAGGGAACGGGGAAGGAGAGGAAATTATAATATGTAATGGACATTCAATTCATTTGAATGAGTAATATTTATAGTATTACTAAGGAAAAGAAATAAGAAAATAAATAGATTTTCCTTTTATGTCATCTACTGGTTTTATAAACAGAGTTAAAACTATGCATTAATTTGATAACACTAGAGGGAAAGATTGATCTAAAAGAAAAAAAATAAAGTAGTGTTATTCTTTCTGTAAAATATCACAAAATAATCTATTGCTCTGACTAATCATCCATTTGGGAACATTAGCCTAGAGTTTTGCTGTTAAAAATAATTGGCTCTCTTTTATCTCTTACGTTTGGATAACGTGTTTTTATTGGTGTTAAATGATCCCTGGGGGATGCTGAGTACCTAAATTATTAGGGCTTATGAGAAAAATAGTGAGAATAAACATTTTGATTAAAGTATTGCTGTGTTGCTGGCTGTTGGATATTTTTTTTAAGGATGAGATGTGATGTTTTGTTTTTAATTCTATACCATGTGTGCCAGTCCCAGTTTAGACCCAGCCAGCAGCCAAACACCATGCAGCCACTCACGCTTCCCTGCCTGGAGGATGGAGGAGAGAATTGAAAGGGTAAAGCGTGACTGGAAGATTAAGATAAAAACAGTTTGATAATTGAAATTGAATAAAACAGTAACAATAATAGAAAGTACAAACAGGTAATGAACACTGCAATTGCTCACTACCTGCCAACTGATACTCAGCCCGCTGCTGGCTGGCGATCCTGAAATATGAAGATCACACCTCAAAAGTGGGATCACTGCAGTGTTAGCAAGATGAAGGTAGGTTTTGTTGGAATGTTGGGTTTGTTTTGTTTTTTTTTTTTTTTTTTTTTTGACTGGTGGTTGTAATTCCCCCTTCCTGCAGTCTCTTGATGCAGAAATCTCACTTTGCCTGGCATTAGCTTTGTATGTACTGCCTGACATGTTGCTCAAGTTTAACATGTCCCATGCAGTCTGTGCCTGCAACATCTCCACTTTTGTAAAATTCTGGAGAAACAGCACAACATTAAAATAGTATTGAAAGCAATACACAGTTGCTGAAGTATAGACCTCAATGATGTCGGTATTTCTTCTCATGAAGGTAGGCATGCAGAGACTGTGGTATCCCAGTGACAAGAAGGACACAATTTGTCTATTTTTTTAATACACTGGATAGAATTTATCTATTTCTTTAATACACAGTTGTTTGCTGCTTCCTGCACTTCATTCATGTGTGAATGAGTTTACAATGCTTTCTGCTGACAAAAGCCATTTCAGAAGGCAGTGACAAAGGACCAATTCCAGTGATCCTGGTTTGAATTATGAGCTTCTTGGAGACCCAGGAAAGTCAGTTTCTACTTAGCTAATATGCTAGAAAGTAGCAGGATGTTCTTCAGAGTCAACAAGGTCTGCTTCTCTCAGTGTCTGAGTTCTAACTTGTCAGCATTATTTAATGCGAGTTGTTTGCTTAACAACTGAGACGTTCCAGGTATCTCTTTTTTCTTAAAGGCCATTTTGAAGTTACAGTTGTTCTGTATCTTCCATACCCAGACAACCTTTGTAATGTTAATTATCTACCAAACATATAGCGAAGTGTGTCAAATAAAATGCAATCAACCTACTCATTCTTTCTGTTCTGTTAATTTCTGAGGCTGTCTGTATGGACATGGATTTCTTGAGACATCAGTGCTCTTGCTGTCAGACAGTCTGTTTGTTCTGGCCTTGCCATACCTCAGCTTAGCTGACTCAGTCTGCTGTGAATTTTGCTTGTCAAAAGAGATAATAAGGCAAAATAGTTTCATGCTACTCATCTCCATCCCCTTTAGGAACTGCAGTCTATCTTCACCATGGATAAAGGATCACCTGTTGGTGAAGTTATCCAGATCAGTGGCTGGGCAGATTTTTATAATTCATTATTAGAGTAGTTGGGAGCTTTTTTCTTCACCTCTTTTGAGCCCAGGTTCTAAGACCATACAGTATAACAAATTTATTCACTCTCACATCATGAGAAATGGATAATTTGAAAGATTAAACAGAAGAAAAGAAAAACATCCCTGAATCACTGTGAATTCAGTAGTGAAGCAGGAACTGGTAACCACAACATCTCCTGAGAATGTTTGTTTTTTGGGAGATGATGATTCCAGATTCCAATCAAGAAGTCAATAAGCCTCATCCCAGGTCAATAACTGTAGTGATTCTTAGTACTTTCCTGAATAGACAGCACTTGTAAAGCAACAAACACCCCTTTTAATTTGGTTTTAAGAAAACATTATTAATAGCTGTCTGGCAATGGAGTTTTATTAGAGAATATGTGATTTATCATTTCGATTGCAGCTGCTTTGTTGGTGTAAAACTCTTCACAGACCTGTAATTGCATGACCTTAAGTATGCCTAACTTAATTATAATTTTAAATGAGTTAATTAGATTATTTGATGAATTATGATATGGAGAGAACTTGGCATAGCGTTCAAGATGAGTGGAAGTGAGCCTTGACCTTTACTTCTATCAGTATGTTCTGCATTTTCTGGTAATGCTTCCTTACACTACAGGTACAAAAAAGTCTTGTTAAAACTTTGTGAGGAAGTTTTAAATTCCTTCATTTTATGAAGTCATAAACAAAAACCCTTCTCCAATTTAATTTTTCTGATTAAGCCTTCAGTATCATTTGAGTTACACTTATGTCAGCATATGTGATATCTTACAGGAACAAAATTAATGCAGGTTAGCTCCTTCCCTTGTATGCGTGCTGTATTTAAAAGTAAGCATTAGTGTTTACTCATTGAGTGCAGTCATTTTTGTAGGGTTTTCTATAAGGTCTGATCTCTCTGCGTAGTAGGGTTCTCAGTTTATATGTTATATAGTTATATAATTTTACAAAATGGAAAACAGCAAAAATATCAGGAAAAAATACAGATTTAACTGAAGGAGCACAGAGAGAAGGATTCATCACATATTTCTTTAAACAAGCTTTTCCCTGAGGTGAATTGTGAATTTGGCTAGGAAAAGGCAGGCAGCAATAATGCAGCTGTTAAGGCATCAAGCTTGATCTAATCTTCAAATCTGTTTTCATAAGTAGACTATGTGAAAAAAGACTCATAACTGAATAAGGATTAATAGAATCTGATAATCTGAATGAATACTTAATTACAGAGTTGATATTAAACTATAGGACTTACTCTTTACATTGGTAAAACTGGAAGAACATCTGTATACTCTAATGATGAAGATCATACATATTTTACCCACTCTGAGAGACTATTGGACATCAGCTATTTCCTTTCCATGTGCTGTTAGCCATGATAATAAAGCTGCCCAGCTACAATTATCCTTTTTTTATCCTTGTAAAAGGGTTATTTTGCAAGACCTGTACAGTGGCGTGGATCAAAACATCTACACCTTTTTCAAAAGAAATGGCAGGGGAGAAAAATTATGCAAGCCAATGAATTTGAGGCACTGGGACCTAAGGACATAGTTCTTTGTGATTAAAGTGGTGTCATAAACTGTTTGTAAAGAGGATGTCTCAAACAACTCAAATGGGATGCCCTGTGGGTGGGGAGAAGCAGGGCAAGCTCTGTGGAGGTGGGGTAGCAGGCCATTTCTCTCTCTCTCTCTCCCTCCTGTTGCTGCCCAGAGACAGAACTTGACCAGCTGCATCAGGGCAAGCCAAAGCAAATTAGAACCTTCTGGAACACCCTATTGTGCATATTTAAAAAAGACTATATAAAGATGACACCCCCACCTGTGTTTTTGTTGACCCACCACCTAGGGATCAAGCTTGCTACTCTATGACAATGTGGGATCCAAAGGGTGGTGATTCCCCTCTTTCTGTTCCCTCCTCTTCTCTCTTTTTCATCTTTCTCTTTCTCTCTCCTTCTTCTTACATATATTCAGATATATGTTTTGTATGAATTGTTAGGAAAATAGTCTATTTGCCAAAGTGACTTTTTTTTGTTTGCCAGAGGTTATCAGATGATCATTGCCAAATTGTCTCCATTCACTCACTAAAACTGTCAGTTTATAAAAGTAACAGCTAAATTGTTCCTCTGAGTCATTGTTGTAATTTGACCCCACCCTGCAGCTCTGCCTAACAGAGGTCGGATTGTACCCCCCCCTTCCCCGTACACAGGCCCTTGGGGAATTGAAAATACTCCCCGCTTGTAACCTTCCAAATGGGACGAGACAAGTGGTTGAGGTGGTGTTACTGCTTTTATGTATTAGGATCAGGAGGCAAATAAACTACATTGCACAAGAATATCTACTCTAATATTTTTAGTAGTTCAGGACCATAGTACTAAAATATTGACTTCCTGACACTTTCAGATCAAGGCAGTGACAGAAGCCCCATAACAGAAATTAATTAGCTAAGAAGTGTATTTTTCCCTGTCCTGTGTGGGTAGTCATCTGAAAAGGGCTATAAACACTCCTACACATTTGTGTAATCCAACTCTGTTTCTCCTAGGGCCTACTGAAGTAAAAAATAATCTTTCCATTGACTTCAGCTGTGGATGGATTTTTTGTATAGCAAAGTACTATCAGGAAACAGCATCTACTGATATAAATAGTTATTTTCACTGGTCTCTTTTTTACTTGATAACTTTAAAATAGTGTTCTGCCTAGGCTTATTTTTGAAGCTGTAGTAGTTGTACATATGCAACAGAGGCAGGTGTACATGAGAATTAAAAAAAAAAAATGTGGGGATTTTGTGTATGCATTTCTTCTTTCTTAAGATTTGTTATTGGAAAATTAAAATTGTTCACAGGAGAAAACCCTTCATGAAATAAAAATATAACCATTTTCTTTTATCTTTCCAATTACATTTCTGTATTTTCAGATGGTGGTGTAAGTAGTTACAGTTTTGAAAAAGGGCTGTTGAACAGATAGTACATTGGAAAACAAATAATAAATATCAATTGATTTTTTTTTAGTTGCTTGAAGCTACACATTATTAGTTTTCAAAATGTAATCACGTTTTCTTCTCTGCTGCAGAATTAATGTTCAAGATCATCTTTATAGATTAAAAGGTTGGAATAGTTTCTCCTCTTAGTAAGTATAAGCACATACTTTTGAATCAATAATATTTTAATTTAAGCATACATAATATTAAATCTTGGTAACATAATTAATGGAAGTCTTTTTATTACTATTTATTTCTGTCATTGGAAAAAGAGGGAAAATGTGCTTTTTGTTAATATGTCTGAAATTAATACTATCTTTGATGGTAAGAATATGACTCAAAATGTGACCTTCCCAATAACAAGAAGTCTAGACCATTATTTAAGTGTTCTCTAGTGTGTTTTGACTATAGACAAGAGTACTTTTACTAATGGGCTATGCTGTCCTTGAAATTGAAGGAAATTCAAGCCTCAAGTTTATAAACAATTTTTTTCATTTTAGGTAGGTTCATTCCTAGCTAGACCTTGCATTGGTGGTTCTCAAGAAGTAACTATCTCTTGCATTGGAGTTTTTCCTGAGTTACTAAGAATTAATTTGTGGTAATTACGGGCGTGAGATCACATTAAAATCAAGGACACAGTAGTATTTCATAAAAGGGAGAAAGATAGTGAAACTACTTGTTTTACCATTAATGAAATTCCAAACATGGAAAAAAAGCTGCTTTGAAAGGGCAGGAGTCTTCAAATATTAAACTTTAGCTACTGGGCTTTCTGTATTGGCAGATGAATCCCTATCATCCAGTGAAAACTTCTTTTCTGTGTTTCTCCTGAATCTGAGACATCTGGTACTATCTGACTTGTTCGAGCTAGAACACTGTAAGAAGTACAGTGATCAATTCCATGTCATCACATTTCCTCCTTGTGAATTTTCTAAAATTTATTGTTATCCCAAACTTGTGTGTCTTGTTTTTTCAAGTTTCAAATGCAACAAACCGCCCAAACCAGAATTGTCTTCCTCCAGAACTAAGACTGATGACCTAAGATAAAAATGACTCCTGATTATGTATATGGGTCTTCCCAAACAGGCAAGCAGGGCTCAAGCTGATGAAGCCTTTTGAACAGTTTCTTCAATACATAGTTGATAAGACTCAGGAGAGGAATAAAATAGTGATCAGGCCTAAAACTGAGCTGTATTGGCAGCTTCTCCCTCGAGCTGTTTGCTATTTCAATGTGATTGAGAAGACAATATTCTTGCCTCAGGCTTGTGTCATGATGGAGATAATGTGATCACAGGTTTCTTTTCCTCAAACTCAGATGATGTTCCTCTTGAAGTGGTTTGCATAAGAGGTCTCATAAGATGTAAAGACTATTTGCTGCATAAGTTATTGGGACAAGTGATAAGAATAGCTGATAAATCACTCAAATTTTTGGACAATTTTATTTATTAACGTGTCTGTTCTTTGGGAGTAATATAGTTTAGAAAAAGGTGGGTATATTCTTCAACAACATCCAAAAATACTGATACTAAATCTTGTATTTCCTAGGTTGGAGCATTGCCGTTTTGATGATTTCCTTGTATGTTTTTCATTGATTATCTAATTTTCAAAAGCTTAGTGATATTAAATGCACTGAAGCTATTTATTCATTGTTTGACATCTGCTGAGTTTGTCAGGTCATAAGTATGCAGTTGTAATTGTTAATAATGAAAATCCAGACACCCTACTATGGGAAGAACTCATGCAACATAGTTTTATTTGTCTTGAATTTGCCAATAATGTGATAAATTATTAATTAGAGAAGGAGTTCTAATAAAATTTTGTCTGGGTCTTCTACTGAAGAGAAGAAGCAGAAATTAATTTTAAGGTTTTTTGTTTGTTTGTTTTTGTTTTTTCTCTTGCTAGTATTGAACACGGACTTATCAATTTTGTTTCAGTTAGTACCAATAGTAATTGGACAGTTTTTGCTCATTTAGCTATCTTGGCACAGATGGTAGGGCTTGGGTGCTGTGGCTTTGCAGAATGAATGGGACTGCTTTCCTGTCACAAGGCTAGAAACTCCCTGCACTTACTTGGGACAGTAATAAGGATGCTACAATTCCATTGTCAAGTCCTGGAAATATTCTTTGATGTCTTCACAGTGAAGGCTAGTTAGGACCACAAAACAATTACTGTCAACAACTTGAAACAAGACATCCATGTTGTGCAGCCTTTTAAGAGATCTATCTTTGAGTTTCTTTGAGTGACTAAAGTGTTTCATGTTATCTCTGTAGAGATGATCTTAAGGATCAAGTTAACTGAGAAATCAAAATGAACCTTGAGAAGGATGATGTGAGAATGAATAATATGTGCTCAGAAAAAGCACAGGCTTATTTTCAACTATCAAACTACATTTCTTACAGTTATTGTCAATGGTTTTCCACTTACTGATGAATATTTTCTCCGTGTTGCTGCTTTCCTTTTCCATGTGATATGTAATAGGCTTTGATCTTACTTGCATTTTTGGGGCATTATGGGGTATAGACATCTTTAATCTTTCTCATAATCTCATGATAAAAGGATTAGAAGGCCAGAGATTTACTCAGTAAAGCTGTGTATCTGGCTCATCTTTCAATTTATGTGAGGGGTCTTTTTTTTTTTGTTTCTTTTCTGGATGCTCAAAACAGATAGTACAGCTACTAGAGATTTGAAGGTCTGACAGACAGTTGCTGCCCAGTGAACTTGTGGATTTTTTTTAATGTGGACTGTTAGAGTCAAGATATGCTACTATAACAATTCAGAAATGGATTTAAAGAAAACTGGAGCCTTGTTGGCTGGGGTATATTTATCCATGTATTACTGTTAAATTAAGTATTGAAATTATGCAAATGCAGGAGCTGTCATAGACCTAGACCGTATAAGACACCATCTATGTAAATAAGTGTGTTTATCATTATAGATCTTAGACAGACTGACAGCTCATCAATGTAAAGACTAATGATAGGATGTTTGAATATTGTAAAATATATCAATGAATATGCATTCCAGTTCTGAAATCAATTCATTGCAGCCATGTTTGTGCCTCTTCTGCATTTGGGTTTTCTGCATACTTAAATGATTGGGTTTTTTTGTGTCTGGGAAGCAGATTTTAAAATTACCCACATATGTATTTATAGAAACTGTCTTATAAATTGGTATATGTGAATATGCATGCCAGAAATGTCTGTGTACTCATTCAGTATACTGAAGAGTACTTCAGCAAAGTCTTAAGATGCACCTGTTCAACCCTACCCATGAAATGATACATTGAATTTTGGAGAAAAATAGTCTTGAAGTATTAAAATAAACAAACAAACAAAACCTTTAAAATGGTAAATAATTGTACATGAAAAACATATTCCAAGAGACTGATTTGATATTTTGAGAGAAAAAAAAAAAAAAAAAAGTTTATCTGATCAAATTTTCTTAGATCTTAAATAACATTTTTATAACTTTCTAAAAAAATGTAGGATCAGTGTGTTGTACACATGATGATCAAATCCTATGACAGTAGTAACATGCAGTATTTCTCAGAAGATACTTTTATTCACAGTAAGAATGTATTTCAGAGAGGCAAAAGCTAAGGTTACTTGCATAACCCAAGTTGTAAGCTCTATCAGCTACAAATATCCAGAGCAGCTCTTCATATGGAAATTCATGTAAGATCAAACATATACTGTATTAATACTGTAATCTCCCTGATGTCATTAGATATCTTTTGAAGAGAAGATCATTCTAATATTGAAACTATTAAATAATCTTAAAGCTAGTGGATAAAACTTTGGAGCATGTGTCATTTAAATAAAAATACAGTGAGTAAAAATTGTTCAGGATTTAATGTTAAACAGGGCATGCTATTTGAGTGGAAAGTTTAAAATAAAGAGAATGAGTAGAATAACTTCTAGCCTAAATATGTTGAATAAGACAGAATGCACTGAGTAATTTTGGCTGATCATTTGGAACTGTTCAGAGTGGTATGATAATAGAACTTAACCACAACACCAAAAGGGAAATATCTACATTGCCTTCGTCTCATGAGTGACAACTATATAGTCATATTCTGTCACTTTTAAATGAAATGCTGGCTTCTGTGAACAAGCATGAAAAATGGTCTCATAATTGCAACAGATACAATTCATTCCTTCAATATTTATTTTTTTAATTTTTTGTCATTTTCTTCTAGGAAATATAAAATACACTAAAAGGGAGGGTCAGGTGAGAAAAATGAAATGGTAGAATTACAGTATAAGAACGAGAATTGTATATTTTAAAGAGATTCTGTATAGTAGGTACATTTATTCCACACAGATTAGTGAATGAAGTATTCTAACAAGAAAAATAGATTATTTTTCTGATTTCCTGGATGTTTTTTTTTTTTTTTTAATATGTCAAATAAATAACAATCTATTAAAAAGTTTGTTCCCTCAGATAGCTTTGTTTCTTAATACTTTGTGAAGATGCCCAGAGCCTTTATTATGTACTTTAAAGGAGTGTTAATTTGAAATTGATGTACAGTAAAATGTACCTAGTATGTGTATACACTTGGTATATTTTATATAAAATATTAATTCTATAATTGTATATAAACCAGTAATATTATATAATTTAATAAACATAGAGAAAAATTACATATGTGTTGGGTGAAAAGGAGAAAAATAGAAGAAAAAACACAGAAAAGTGAAAACACGCCCCCTTCTTGAAAATAAAGGGGGAAAAATCAGAGAGAAGAGAGTGGGAAATGATAGACCCAAGTGCAAGATTTGGCCCAAATATAAATTATTTTTTAAAAATTATAGTAACATACTTATGCAAAACAAAGTTTTCTAATAATTTACCTTGACTGTGTTCTCCACTCTTCTGTTTCATTGTGTTGTCTTGTATTTAGGTTTATAGTGCCTTGAATAGCCCAGTCTAATGTAAATGATCTGTGTCAAAGGTTCTTTAGCATTCCGAATGACACTTCACAAATCATCAATACACAAACATAACACTTCACAAAACCTCAACAAATACTCATCCTAAAATTACAATGAAAATCTGTTGTCTCTTTGTTATTCTGTTTAAATTCTGTAATTATCCTATTCTTTTCATGCCTGCTCCACTCTTCTGATTTTCTTCTACTTTACCACAAGCTGAAAGTAATTGTCACTATAGGTATAGAACTAGATGCAATAATATTTTATAGATCTTCAAGATTTAAAAAATCCTGAATCTTCTTTTGTTTTTCTTAAAAATCCTTTTCATTTTCTTAGCAGCAGAAGAAAGTTCTTTCAAATTACAGTGTGAAATAGGTAGAAATACATACAAGAAACTGGATCAAAACCAAATAAATACTAGAAGGGTAAAATCCCATTGAAAATCCTGGTTTTAAATAGAGTGAAGGGATACATTGGAAATGTGGTGGATAATGTTTAATTATACATTGTAACAATTTGGTGTAACTTGTAACAAAAATAGTTTCGATTCCTGTGACCATAAAACAGCACTCTGTGGTGAAGAGCAGTCTTAAAGTCTTTTTTTTTTTTTTTTTTTTTTTTTTTTTTTTTGTTTTGTTTTGTTTTGTTTTGTTTGTTTTGTTTTGTTTTTAATAAGGTGAACAAATATTGCCAGTCAGGTGTCTCAAGGATCTAGGCTCAAAGGTTACATCTTCAAAATCTTTCTAACTAGTCTAGTGAATGAGGATCTAAGAAGGAAACATGCTCTGCTGGATCTGATACTTACAGGCAAGGAAGGTCATGGATGTGGAAGTCAGGGGCAACTTTGGTTGTGGTGACCATGAGATGGAGTTTGTGATCCCAAGAGAAGGGAACAGGACAAAAAGAAGTACCACAACAATGGATTTCAGGAGAGTAGATTTTAATTTCTTCAGAGATCTGGTTGGAAGAATCTGATGGAATATGGCCTTGGAGAGAAAAGAGCTCTAGAAGAACTGATTAATACACAAAGATCGCTTCCTCCAAGCTTAAGAAAGGTCCCTCCTGACAAGCAGGAATGAAGCAAAGTTAGAAGACAGACTACATGGATGAGTAAGGAGCTCCTAATTGAACTCAGACATGAAAAGGAAGCGTACAGGAGATTGAAGCAGGATCAAGTGACCCAGGAGGAATATAGAGCTGTTGGGTATTGCAGGGATAGGTGTTGGAGAATGGCTCAGAGACAAGGGTCATGAGCCCACCGAGCAGTTGTACGATCAGAGCCTGTTCTAGGGGCTGATGCTGCCTCGCTGATGCTGGGCCTCACTAGGGTTTGCCTGCAGCTGCTCGCAGCTGCTGATACATGAAGAATGTCAAGGACGCTTCGGCCTTGTGTATCATTGTGTATCGAAAACAAGATGAGAGGAATTAGAAATAGTGGAACGAGAAACTTAGTGTTATGAGAAGCTTGTTCTGCTAGCTAACCGCAAGTAGGTGGACCGTGCGAATACGACCTTTAGAGCTTAAGCCAATCAGCTAGTGACTAGTAGGCATAATAATTAGCGTTGTGTGTATAAATATGTGTACCCTGGACTAATAAAGTGAACCATGCTTTATCACTCACATTGAGTTTGTCTCGGCATTGTTCCTCCGCTGCTCGCAGATAGGGATTGGGTAAGTGGAGAACAACCTGCGGGTGAATCTGGAAAGGGATGTGAAGGGCAAAAAGACAGGACTTTACAGATATATAAACAGCAAAAAGAAGACTAGGGAAAATGTGGACCCACTGTTCAATGAGGCAGTAGATCTGTCAACAAATGACACAGAAAAGGCTAAGGTATTCAGTGCCTTCTTTACCTTGGTCTTTACCGGTAAGACTGGCCTTTAAGAATCCCATGACCCTGAGAGAAGAGAAAAGGTCTCGAACAAGGAAGACTTAATCTTAGTGGAGGGAGGACCAGGTTAGACAGCAATTAAACAAACCAAACGTATACTAATTCATAGAGCCTGATGTGTAGCACTCACGAGTGCTGAGGCAGCTGGCTGATGTTGTTGTCAGGCCACTTCCATTTATCTTTGAAAGCTCATGACAACTGGAGAAGTTCCAATAATGGATGAGAACAAATGCCACCCCTGTCTTCAAGAAAGGGAAGAATATCTGGGGAATTACAGGGTTGGCCTCATCTCAATTCCTGGGAAAGTGAGAGAGCAACCAATTCTGAAGGCCATTTGCAAACACATCAAGGACAAACAGATGATTGGGAATAGTCAGCACAGATTTATGAAGGGGAAATAATGTTTAACCAACCTGATAGCTTTCTACAATGAGATGACTACCTTGGTAGATAACAGAAGAGCAGTGAATGAAAGGAGAGCAGTAAATGTTACTCAGACTGACTTTAGTAAGGCATTTGACACTGTCTACAATAACATCCTCATAGACAAACTATTGAAGTATGGATTAGAAAAGTGGACAGTGACATGGACTGAAAACTGGCTGAACAGACAGGCCCAAAGTGTTACGATCAGTGGCACAAAGTCCAGTTAGAGGCAAGTCATTATTGGTAGACCCCAGGGGTTGACAGTGGGGCAATACTATTTAGCATTCCCATTAATGACCTGGACAATAGGACAGACTGTACCCTCAACAAGTTCACAGATGATACAAAACTCGGAGGAATTGCTAATATATAAGATGGGTATTCTGCCATTCAGAGGGACCTTGACAGGATGGAGAAATAGTATGATAGGAAGCTCATCAGGTTCACTAAGGGGAAATACAAAGTCCTGAACCTGAGCAGGAGTAAACCCAGGGACCAGTACAGGCTGACCATCTGGAAATCAGCTCCCCGGTGAAGGACCTTGGGGTCCTGACGGACAAGCTGACCATGTTCCAGCAATCTGCCCTTGTGACAAAAAAGGCTAATGATATCCTGGGCTATATTAGGAAGAACACTGCAGGGAGGCGAGTCTCCAGCTATATTCAGGACAGGTAAGGGCACATCTGGAGTAGTGTGTTGGGTGCTGGGCTCCCCAGAATAAGAACTCAGACTTACTGGATTGCATCCAGTGTAGGGCCACAAAGATGGTTAAAGGCATCTTTCATATGAGAAGAGGCTGGGAGAGCTGGGACTGTGTAGCCTGGAGAAGAAAAGGCTCAGGGGAATGTCATCAATGTATATAAATACCTGATGGTGGGAATGAAAACAAGGGAGCCAGACTCTTCTCAGCAGTGACCAGTGCTAGACAAGAGGCAATGTGTTAGACTAGACAAGAGGCAATGGACACAAATAAAGCCGCGTGAAATTTGATTTCAACACAAGAAATATTTTCTTTTATAGTGAGCATAAGCAAACACTGAAACAGGTTGCTCAGAGGGGTTGTAGAGTCTTAGATCTGTGAAGATACTCAAAACCTAATTGATCATGGACTCTTTGAGCAGGGGATTGTTGAACAAAGTGATCTTCAGAGGTCCTTTCCAACCTCAATAACTGTGATACAGGTTAGTTGTGAGAGGATAAAACTTTGTTGTTAAATGTTTATTCAACACAGTTAAAGCTTTCAGATGGATCTAATGATAATAAACCACAGGGATAAAATAATGGACATAAGGACTAAAATAATGGATGGGAAAATAATGGGCACAAGGTTGGAAGGGAAGAAACTTCAGTTAGTTACACATACAAAAAATATAAGCTTTGAATTGTCTGTTGCCATTTATGGAGAAGATCTCAGCACTACTGAAGACAGGAAGCAGCAGTGGTCAAAGTGGTATATATTGTTGGGGATTGTTAGGAAAGGGCTTGTGAGTTAAGCAGAACCCATGTCTCTGTAACAATAAAAACCTACGATGTACTCACACTTTGACTCTGTGCATCTCTGATTTAGTGCTCTAAGAGGCAAATTGTACAGGAAAAATACAAAGAAAATGACCCAGTGAAGTTATCTCTGAAAGGCTGAAGATAATTGAGGTTCTTTCACCCAGTACTTAATTACATTGTGAAATTTATTGTTTTAGAGTCTAGAGGAAATAAAAGTCTATGTGGATTCAAGGAAGATTTGAGTAACTCATACATGATGAGTAATTAATAATGATAGATACACAGGCCACTAGATACCACTAGGTATATTTACTCTTGACTTTTTTTCTATTTTTTCCTTTCCTTTACAGTTTCTCTCTCCCAGAATCTAAGAACCTGACTACTCTAGGTCTTAACATCTCAGGTAAAACTATAAAAATCTTGGGTACCTAGGTTTTTGTTAATGGTATTAGAAATCACGACTGAGAGAAATTACTATAGACTATATGACTATAAGTGTTGCTGAAGTAAAAATCTTTAAACAGACATATATTACTCAGCTACAAGACATACTAATGAGTTGGTAGCATCAGCAGATGTACATCAGATTTTTAGAACATATTTTCACGTATGGATACAGAGAATCTTATGTGCATGCCACCATTATTAACTGACACTATCAAAACATCTCCAGCAGTTTTGATATCCTCCCAGACTCTGCAGTTTCTCTGTGCTGTCAGTGAAAATACTGGGAGGAGCTGTAGGTGTTCTGCATCCATTTAACTACAATGGTAGAATTATAATTATAGTGGATTTGCTTAACTTTGACCACAATGAAACATCTTTCATTTAAGTGAAAAATTAATATTAAAATTTAATAATTATTTTCAAAGAAATTACATATTTCAGTCAAAATGAAAATATCACATTTTGTGAAAGGATCCAACTCAGGTAGCTGGAATAAAAGAACAATGCACAACAGTATGAGTTTAATGAACACTAATGATTTACAGTGTCTGCATAAAGATACTGTTACTAAACTACAGGCAAAATCTGGAATGAAGGCCACTTTTTCTATTGATTTTTTTTAACAAAACAGCATAAACCAGAGACAGTTAAAAGCTATAAACTTAGATCTAATTTGAGATTTGCATTTATTGCAAAATTGGGTTTTGTGATTTAATAAGGCTTAATTTAAAATGAAGATATTTTGGCAAATTTAAATGGTGGACTTATCCAGATTTGACAGACTTTGAAAGGCATCCAATGGTGCAGGTAAATTTTCCATTACTGACATCAGAAAATAAATATTTTTTTTTCAAAATTAACAAAGAAAACAGTATTAAAAAAAAAAAAACACAAACAAACAAACAAAAAAAACCAAACAG
The DNA here is from genome assembly GCF_018691265.1 of Tyto alba. Lineage (NCBI taxonomy): Eukaryota > Metazoa > Chordata > Aves > Strigiformes > Tytonidae > Tyto > Tyto alba. The sequence goes on along the minus strand of NW_024881301.1, from coordinate 31,535,183 downwards.
TATAAATGTAACACCTATATCACATATGCTTGAGGCAAAAATCTGGTGCAAATATCTAGTGCAGTAAAATATTTATGAAAGTATTAATGAGCAACACAGTGACACTAAGTGTTAATATGTTCTTATTTTTTTCTTTACTTCTAAAAATTGAGCACTTGCTGTTTTTCTATATTCAGCATAAGGAGGGTGGGAGGTGAGGGTGAAACAAACCTTGCAGCACTGTATTTTTTTAAAGAACAGACCTGTGACATTATTTATATACAGCTTGGACACAGAAGTCAATGACTTTTCAACTTAAAAGCATTTCAGAAAAATATACAGCTTGATAACAGAGCTTGTAATTGTTCTGCAAGTACAATAGTTTAACATGAATCAGCTAAGAATAACATCAACATTACCGTCTTTCTTCATTGTTTAGTACATTTTGTTTTGAAAAATTATCCGTTTCTAATGTGTCAGAAATTCTCATATAACTACGTCTGTATATAGTTTTTCAAATTTAAGTTCATCTAGTATGCACTACTGCTCTACCTTTAAATCTTATCCTGATATCTTAACAAAATGACAAATTATGGCCTGCTCACTTCTTAGTCCAAACAAGGAATTTAAATTCTAATACTATATTCTGGCTGAGTTGGAGCAAGTGGTTGTGCAAAACTGTTTTTAGGCCATCATTTTGTCTGTTGTCACAGAACAGCACAATTTATTATTACAAGTACCCGAAATAATTTGGAGCATCCTCAAAACACTGTTCTGAAAAATTCAGTAATTTGTGCTTTATGAAATATTAAGCACCCTGCTCCAAGAAATGAAGTACTTTAACCACAGATGTGATTCAGTGGTGAAGCATCCTTCTACATCCTGTCCACAGGAACTAAGATTCTGTGAACTAAAATGACTGCCTCTGTGTGTGAAGAAACACTTCATGTCTATTTTACTCTTAAGTCCCTGATTTTATAACATAGGGGTGTTTAGCTGCATTTTAGGAACATACCAGCTGTGCACCAAGTTGTTTTTTGTCAAAGACAAGCAGTGCCGAGGTAATAAGTTAATACCTGAGTTCTCTTGGTGGGTTGAATCCCCTTGACAAGGTACAAGAGGTAGCTGAAAGAAAATTTGCATTTGAGGAAACATGTAAACCAAACTGTTGCTCCAAAGCTGTTTACATTTGAAAGATACATGCAAGAATGCACAAGTAATGCTATTTCTGCAATTCAAACTTTGCTGTTACTTGTTTCCTTCTAGATTTCTGTGCTTTCAAGTGCAATTGGCTAGTAGTAAATTTGATGCTTTCCTCTCATGTGAAGAATGTTCAGGTTCTTATAAGAGGTAGAACAATTTACAGATTGCTTCCACCACAGTATAAATCTGAGCTAATTTTTCTCCTCTTTCTTTTGATTTAGTTATCCCTATGTTATTGCCCTTTGAGGAGCTTAAGGAACAAGCAGATGTTCTAGCAACTTCAGGAAAATATTTTATACAGAGGTTCATCACTCTAACTTTAGCATTGTACTCCCAGTAGAGATCAGAGTTTGGGTCTGCATAAAAAATGTAAGCTCTCTTCCTTTTTGCCAGTACTCCAATTTTTAGTAATTCCACTAATTACTTGGTAAATTAAGAATCACTATCAAGTATATATTTAAAAATGAATTATCACATACTAGAATTTTTTGCATGTATTACAATCTTCAAAGCTAAGATGGATATATTAAATATTTTTAAGATGTTTTATAAATGACACATTTCTATATTAAAATTTATATTCAATGTGTAGACCATGCTTGAAGAGATTAATTTGTTTTTAATGATTTTTTGGTCTAAGTTATTGATCAGAATACAGATAAGATTTCTTAGAAGTAAATGTTCTGTATCAATCCTAAGCAGAAATGTGTTATCTTACACAATCAACTAGTGTCACCTTTTTTGTACAGGAATTTTTCTTGCAACTGTCTATTGATAATCAGTCTCCCTTTTACTGCTGATGCATGATAGATATATGTCGTCGTTTGAGCCTGGTTGGCAGCTGAACGCCACGCAGCCGCTCACCCACCCTCCCCCACTTGGGAACGGGGAGGGAATCGGAGGGGCAAAGGGAGACTCGCTGGTTGAGATAAAAACAGTTTAATAACAGTGACAGAACAATACACTGACAGCAGTATCAGCAGGTAATGTACAATACAGCTGCTCACCACCCACCTACTCCCAAACACAGAGGCCCCACAACCACACTCCCAGAAGTGAGAGCCCCTCCCTGCCCCCTCCTGCCTTTATATAGTGAGCTCAATGTCACATGACATGGACTATCGGCCAATCCGGGCCCAGCCCTCCAGCTGTGCTCCCCTCGCCCCCGCACACAGGTGAGGGCTCTGGGACCTGGGGAGCCCCTGGGGTCTCAGGGTGCTGCAGCACTCCTCCTGCTGCCAAACCAACAGGAACTCTAGTCCAGCCCTAACCAGGACAATCTATGAAGAGTTCTCTTTTGTAACCTAAGTAACCTACCAGTTCTTACTAGAGATTTATGAGCTACTACATCACACAAAAAGTTCACCACAAAATTAATGCCCCAGTTCCACCAGAAACTTCACACTTCTGGGAAAACTAGAGAATATTGGAAAAGCTGTGAAGTAGAAAATCATTCACATTCAGGGTCTGAGTTCTGCTATGCCTTCATAGAGTGACTATCTCACTGCCAGTAAGTCATTTGCCGTTTAAAGATAGACTGATAAATTGTTAGGTTATTCTGGTAAGAAAAAGAGCTAATACAGCTAGTGTATGTGGCCTGTTTAGTGCTGGTTTGGCATGCAGGTAACTTCAACCTTGATGATTTAAAAAGATACACAGTGTTAAAGGTTGGTGCTAAATTTCTCTGAACAAACAAAAATACCATAGTGGCAGTTTTCTTTATATCTCTTGCTTAAGAATTGGGTAAATTTAAACAAAAACTACCTGAAAATTATTTGAAAGTGTTGTGACAAATCTAAGTCTTGTTATAACCATGTTTTGTTACAAGACATGTTATAAGTCACTGCTCCAAATCAAAGTTGATATATGCCAAAAATGTGCTTTTAATTGTAACTTGAATTCTGATTTGTTCCTATTGTCTAGAGTAGCTATTGATTTCAAGGAAACTGGAATGGATCTCAGTGTTGTTTAATTAGATGACTTGATTAATCTAACAAATAAGACAAGTTGTACACGTCCACTGAGATAGATACTACTTAGTACTACTTTAGGTGGCCAGCTAGCTTTTTTGTACTTCGTAAGTGGCAGCAAAGAGAAGATAAATATACTTACGTATACACAGCTGCCACTTTGCCCTAACTGTTGCACTGAACTACAGATTTCCACACACCTTTCTCCTAGGTTATGTAGTTCCTTATTGTATGTGAGAATTAAATCTGCCACTGTTAACTTGTTCTACCTCAATATAGAAATTTGCTTTGTTGATAGCAAAAACTTGCAAAATGTCTTTTAAAGTTCATCATATTAATTAAATTTTACTTTTCTTTCATTTATTGAATGCTATATTAACAGAATTACAGATTCTATTACATCTAGAAAATCCATTTACATCCATCTTCTGTCTTATTATCTCTTCATCACCTATCTATAAAGGTGTTCTTTTTTTCCTCTTCTGCACCAGTAAAATGCTTTAAGCAGCTTTTTTTTTTTTTTTTTTTTTTTTTTAACCTTCAAACTGCACTTCTTATATTATTCTGATGGTTTTGAAAGTTTGAAATTGTATGATTCTATTTTGTACCAGTAATGATCTTTCCTAAATGAGCTATTGAAGTGGGATAAAGAAGAGCGGTGCTGTGCCCTGACCTTTGAGACGAGATCAAGAAGTCTGATCTTAAGGCCACTAGGTGTTGCAAAAGCCTGAGTGCAGGGCAGTACTTATCAATGAGGTAATAAGTTATGAGGGTGGAGGGACTCAAGCAATAAAGTAAAACAATTAGAAATCTAATGGAGAGAAAAGACTATGGGAGGCAAATATCTTAGTAGGATATTTGGGTCAATCAAAATTTCTAATGCTCTAATTTTGAAATACTACATTTCATAATGAGATGACATGACCTGATAGAGATTTAGTCAATCTATTCCAGTGTAAATGACTTTATCATGTTTCTTTTCATTGCAAGACAGTGTTACATGCTGACTTCCAATGCATTGTTCTTTCCTATTTCATCATGCCTTGCTGAGATAGAAAGAAATAATTTTTTGTTGCTGTGCCCACAGGCTATTTACTCTTTCATCATGTTGTTATTAAACTTCAGTCTTGTTTCTTGTGTGTTAGCTGTCAACCGGTCATATATTTATTTGAAAGAAACTTAAAAAATGAGCTGAACAGTGGTTCTTCAGAAAACTTATAATGTTTTGTACATGGGGGTCAGGTTTATTGCTAAGTAAATTGGGGTTTGAAAGGGAGTTACCAGAACCAGTTTAGATTAAAGGTAGATAATTCATAGTCTACTGGCCAGTTCAAAGCCTACATTTTTTATGGACTATAGTCTATTTTATATTGGCAATGCTACTGGACAAAGCTAATGTGTAGGTTAATGTATGCTCCATCTAAGTGTTTGAAAACTCTCAGTTCTAAACAAGACTAATTTAACATTCAAAATCTTGACTGTCAAACAAAAGCGCATTATCATTACTGATTCAGATGAAGGAGACTGAAACAGTAGCTTACAATTTTAGTGAGGAACAATGTGTGTATCATTATGCAGCTTAAATAGGAGGGACAGGAAAACACTTTATAATATATTTATGTATAATTACTTATAATTTTTAAAAATATATAGAAAATTTTATGCCCATGTGCCCATATGTAGATATTGGTGCCTGTTCACATATGGATTATGTTTGACCTGTATTTTTATTCTGGGCCATGGTAGTTGATGAGTTAGAAATTTGATCTGCTGCATACAAAGTTCTCTGATCCCTATTTTCTCACTGAGGTCCCTCAAGCCCAAATATTTCTTGATGCAGGCCCTCTGTTATCTGTGGTTCAAGGTCCTCTGGCCTCCTCCAGTCTTCTAAGTCTAATTTCTATTTCATGACTTCCAGACTTCATTTGATGATTCAGTGTGTTCAGTGAAGAAGTTAAGCCCTTCCCCCTCCACTCCCCACTAAAAAAAAAACAAACAAACAAACAAAAAACCCAAACAAAATAACCCCCACCTTATTTGTCTTCCTAACTTGAGACTTCCAAAAATTCTTGTCTATTGCAAGTTGGACACCACATTTTTTTTTATCTTTCTCCTTTGAAGGGAGTCCTCTCTGTGTGTATATATATCTGGAGGTGGTCTGTCCAAACCTCTGAAGCCGACACATTTTGAATTTGTGACCCATATGGTGGCAATGCACATGTGCTAATTTAAAATACTTCTGTTACTCCTGATTGATGTTATCTACAAGCATGGAAATCAGAGGGTGAAGTTTTGCATAACAGCTAAATCAATCTACAGTATGACTTGTTCCTCTCTCTGGCTAGTCTAATTTTTCCTCTTACTGGTCCCATTACTCCTGCTTCACCCGTCAGAAAACAAAACAATCAGAAAACTACTTGCTTTGGTTAAATTTGCTCACAAATGTCAAAACTGACATCAGGTGCAAGAACTGGAATCTAATGACAGTAAACCTTAGATTAGCAGAACTGTAACATCAAGTCTTGCCCTGGGCAAACTTTGGACGACATGAAATGGTTGACCTGAGGTGACTTAAGAGAGAAAAGAAAGGAGGTTGAAAGTTCTTCTTCCACAGGCAAATAACCATAAAGTCCAAGACTGTTAATCTGTTTCATTTTGTATGTTATATCATTACATGAAAAATAGTACTTGGGAGGATTAATACAAGCACTTAGTTATGTTCCTCATAGCGTAAATAAAAGGCACAATTTTTTCAAACTACTGAGTATTAGAGCTTATGCTGACATTCTTAGAACTAGCTATTGAATAGAAACTATGTGAAAGCAAGAAAAAGGTTACTACCAATATCTTGTCAACATAATAACATTTAACTTACATAAAGAATGTAAAACACAAAGAATGACTTAACAGCTAATTTCTTATTTTAACCCTGAGTTGATGATGAAGTCTATCTGAAACCAAATGATTCATTTGTCATTTAATTGCTCAGTGAAGAAAGTGAGAATGATGTTTAATAGGCAGAAAAGATAAATATAGCTGAAGTGTTTGATCCAGGAAAAAATCTGGAGCTGGGATCAGAGAAGAGAAATAGATACATCTTAATTGCTGAAACTGTATTAACAAGCTTTACCAGCAGTTGATGGGCCTGAGAAATTTTAGCAATTTGCTTTATATTAGCTTTCCACATTTTACAAGCTTATCTAGAACACAGACCGGTTTTATTATTTCAACTTAATTTGTACTATGGCTAGTGCACAGTTAAGAGATAAGGCTTCAGTTTGTCTCTTACTTTAAGAATTATAATCTCAAGTGACAATGCAAGAGAAAGGTAAAGGAATAGTTATGAACCTTTTTGCAAAGAAAAAAAAAAAAACAATAACCCTGCTTTATTTCTGTAGTTTAGTTCAAGTCAGGATGGAAGCAAGCTATGGGTTAATTAACAACTGGTAATTAACAACTGTCATTCAATGAACTATGCATTCAGGATCAATAATATAACAAATAAATCATGATACTAGACACTTAAAATTGTTACAACAAATTTCTTAACATCATTATAGAATTAATCCCCAAAAGCTCTATCTTTTGCTCACCCCATTCAGCAGGTGTGGGTTGCAGTCCCCTATCTCCTCTTCCAGGAGGATGAGTGGCCCCATATACCCTGATTCCCACAACACTCTAGTCTTTCCAGCCTGGCTTCTGCCCCTGCTACCCCCCAGGGCTGACCAATCAACACAAACAGTAGTGAGAAAACCTCCACAGTCCCAGGCACCCCATGGTGGGGGTCCTGCATGCTGCTTATGCTGCCAGCAACCAGACAGAGGCAGCACCCTTGGGGAGGCTCCTTCCTACCCCTTGTAAGGTTGCAGTGCGATGAGGAAACAGCTGGCAGTGCCCAATCCAGGCCATTGCCACTCCAGGGTCTCTCCCTGACTCTACAGATTTTCATGTCTCATTTATATTTCTCTTCATACTGACTAATTTTCTGAAAAGCCTCTTGGTAGTTCTCTGGTTGCTCTTAAATCTGGCTGACAGCACTCTTCCTCTCATACATGATCAGTCTGGTGTTTATTACTTCTCAAATGGTTTTGGCTTTTGAGTCACTCACCCTGTGTATGTTTACCCTCCTATCCCAACAGCAGTTTTTCAGGCCACTTTGCCAAGAGTGGGATGTGTGGGCTTCCCTACTGATCCCCATTTTATGGGACACATGCTGGCTGCAAGTGAGGCTAGATTCCAGACTCCTAGTCTAGCACTGAGTATGCCAGCTGAAATGGAGATGTCGGGGCCAGGGAGACTTCAGAGAGTGGAAAGGGAATTTAATTGCCTTGTTACCCAGCCAGGGAGTTTGGACTGTAATAGGGTGTTGTGGAGACATACAAAATCAAATTAGGCAGATGATAAAATCAAAGGAAATTTATTTTAATCAAAATTTTTTAACAGGTAATAAACCAGGAATGAAGTTTGTTCTAATCAAAATCGTTTAACATTCTGGCAAACATCAGTAAACTACAGGTCCAAGATTAAAACAGAATTAATACTACACAATCAAGAATTTTTAAGCTTTAGTAATGAGGATCCAAAATGCACAAACACTCACTTATAAAATGAGGACTCTCGAACTCAGGGAGTTATCTTGGGCAGTGTCCTGACCCAAGGGGAGAGTCCTTGCCTGCAGAACTTCTGCTCTGATGAAGACTGGTTCAATTTGTCCTCCGGGGGGGATCCATTTATACCCTAGTTGAAAATGATCTGTGGTCAAGAGCAAAGATGTTGAAGAGCAAACTCTACAAAAGTAAGAGATGTGATGTTTAGAAGAAATGCTTGTGTCTCTGGAATCATAAATTTTAACTGTCCTCAGCAAAATCAAGCTAATTCTTGAAGTCTAAAAAAATTACCTTCAGGTGTAGGGACTATTATACTTGAAAAATGATTTTATTTTTCTGTTAAGAAATTTCCTTCCATTAGAGCTATATGTTGCCTAGAGACGGTAGCTAGAATGACAGGTGTATTTGCTTTTTGGGTATAAGCAGTTATGCAAGGTAGCACTGATCCTAGAATGTGATTCATAAATGCATGTGATTTGGGAATGCTCACAGGAAGAAATATTTGTGTTCTTAACAACACCCAAAGAACAATTTTCTGTAGACAACTTTAGTAGAGCAGAAGTTTTTAGCCTCTTAAAACAAATTTATATGAGAGTTCTAGTTTTACTCTCAAGGTATCCTCATATCTAGAAAAGCAATTTAAGGACTTCCTCAGCCTAATTTGCACTTATTCTCAAGCTGTTAGCTTGCTGAATTTCTAATAACTGTTGGAAGTGGATGGGATTCAGTTTTTTATGTTTGCATAAAGTTTACAGTTCATGAGTACATGAGTTATAAGCTTTAAGTGTGTAAAGGGTTATATCACAGCAGCCTTATTTTGACAAATGCCATGGATCATTTCCTTCCCAACATTCAAACAATATTTTTCAAACAGCAGGCTATCTGTTAGGCTGTGCATTCACATTTAGTATTGTTTACTACTGAAGTCTACCAAGAGGTAGAATAGCAAAGGGTTGAGGCATGGGCAGGAAGAGACTACAAAGTGGGAGGACCACTGCCTTGTGATCAGAACAAAGACCACCCATGGGGCAGCTGCTGGTGGTGATGAGCCATGGGATGGTGGTGGGCCATTCACCCATGCTGGTAATTGAAGTAATGACCTGGGCAGTGGTGGGACAGAGGCCACCTTCCACAAGGTTGTGGGTGGCTCCAATTTGGGTAAGGCAGGAAAGTGGACGTTCAAAGAACCACAAAATCACAGGAGTTGGGAGAGACCCTTGGAGGTCTGTGGTCCAAGCTCTTGCTGAGAGCAGCCTCAGTCAGGTCAGGTTGCTCAGTGCCTTGATCAGTCATATTTGGATATCCTCAAGGACAGAGACTTTTTAGCCTCACTGGGTACCTGTTTTGTGTCTGAGCACCCTTATGGTGACAATATTTCCATTTTATCTAACTAGTATTTCTCCATCTGCCAGAGGGGGCCTGATGCTACTCATCCTTCTGCCACAGAGTACCTCTGAGAGAAGTCAGGATTCTTCTTCTCTTCTACACCCTCCCAGTAGGCAGCTGTAGTCACCAATCAGATCCACCCCTGAGTCTTCTCTTCCTGATGATGACCAAAGAATCATAGACTCATAGACTGGCTTGTGTTGGAAGGAACCTTTAATGATTATATAGTCCAACCCCACTGCCATAAGCAGAAATATGTTTCACTACATCATGTTGCTCAAAGCCCCATCCAACATGGCCTGGAACACTTCCAGGGAGGGGGCAGCCACAACTTCTATGAGCAACCTGCTTGAGTGTCTCACCACCCTCATGACCAAAGGCAGCTCCCTCAGTGTGGAATTGTTTTTGGAGGACAATGGCCACATTAGACAAAAGCAAGACTTTGGCTGCATCACAGAGAGGATGCGAAAAGAGGAGGAAGAACTGAGAGCGCTGTACAGCTGGTGAATGATGAGAACATCTTGACTTTCGTCGGCCAGAAGCCTTGTAAGTAACAAGCAGAAATGTAGAAAAACAAGATAAGGATGCTGAGATCTGCCTGAAGAAAGCATGCCAGGTTACGGTTGATGGGAAACATCTGGTCGATTCTTAAACAGTGGAAAGTTTTCTTCCTTGAGCTAAAAGTGTATAGAACATTGTGTTTGTGCTTGTAAGATTTAATTAAGCTATAGGCTTTAGGATAGCAGTAACTAACTTGTAGCCAATGAGTTGTCTGGTGTATTATGGACAGGGGGTAATAACCAATCAAATGTTTGTCTTAGGCATGTGAACAGTGTGTGAAGAATACGTGTAACCAATCAAGCCTTCTGTTTATGTTTGATCAGTTGCTAGGAAGATTTATAAACCCACTTGTATCAGCAATAAAGGGATTTTGATTTCTGACTCTTATAGAGTTGCTGGAGTCCATGATTATCCTCACCTCAGTCTTGCGTGCTGTGTGCCCCAGCCCCTCACTGTCTCAAAGGCCCTTGGCTGGGCTCACACGCCATGCATCAGTGTCCTTCCTGGACTGGGAAGATCAGGAGGGGACACAGAAGACAAGATGCAGTCACCAAAGTACCAAATAAGAGAGAAAGAAAGCATTTTTACCATTTGGGGATTTTTTTTTGTTGCTTTTTTTTCCCTTTTTCTTATTGTGTTTAAAATTCATTATTGCCTAATCTTGAAAAGTATTCCTAATGAATCAGCTAGAAGAGACCTTAACACTGAAGGTCAGCACTTCTTCCTAGGAGAACTGCAGTCTTCTGGTTCTCCAAAGGAACAGCTGTCTCTCTATGTCATCTGCTGCTATTCTTCATGCACCCCTGTGAAGGGTCTGGCTGCATCTTCAACCACCCATTGGGCACTGTTATCATCCTCAGACTGAAGAAATCCCACATCCAGACCTCAGGAACCTCAGTGGTCTTCTGAGAGATGACTCCTCTTGCCCCAGTGTAGCAGCCTGGTAGTGGTTGTCTCATCCCTTTTTCTTGAGGCTTGCAGCAGAAGAGATGGCACCCCTACAGGAAGGGTGAGGGAGAGAAAGGGAGAGGGGGTAGGAAAGAAGGGCTCATACCACTGGGGGTGATCTACAAAATAATTGCTGATTGCCAAGAGATGTTATAAGAAGACCCCCAAGAGGGACAGGTGTGGAGCCTGGGACATCCAGCTGATGTCAGAGGCAGAGGTTGGACCCATGGAAGGGTGCTGGCTGGGGGCTCCTGGGACGCTGCTGTCATGTTGTTATGGAGGTGAGCCCTGACATGGTGTAGTGGTGCCAGGTGAACCATGCTGGAGGTGGATCCACTTCCATTGGTTCTTCTTGACCTTCAGGTGGATTCACCTCCATGGGCTTCACACCATCAGCCACATGAGTGATAAATATCACTACCATGTGGCTGATGGTGCCCCTCTCCGATGATGCCTCCTCTTCCTCAGAGTTTCCTACAACCATGTCTCTGTTCTCCCACACAAAGGTGGTCAGCCACCTATCTCACGGTTCTGGGACCTCTTGCTACCAAACATCCTTGGCTTTTGAAGGCCTCAAAGTTCAGCAAAATGTGAACCAGCTTCCAAGGGCACTGTATTTATAGGGTTTGGAACAGAAGGAAGTGAGGTGGACTGTGGCATCAGGTGGCCACTGTGATCACAGAATCATAGAATCATTGAACCATTTAGGTTGGAAAAGGCCCTTAAGATCATTGAGTTCAACCATTAACCTAACACTACCAAGTCTACCACTAAACCATGTCCCTAAGTGCAATGTCTTCATGTCTTCTAAATACCTCCAGGGATGAGGACCCAACCACTTCCCTGAGCAGCCTGTTCCAAGGCTTAATAACCCTTTTGGTGAAGAAAATTTTCCTTATATCCAATCTAAACCTTCCCAAAGATCAACTTGAGTCCGTTTCCTTTTGTCCCAGCACTTGCTACTTGGGACACCAATATCTACCTTAATATAACCTCCTTTCAAGTAGTTGAACTGAACACAGTATTCAAGACGTGGCCTCACCAGTGCTGAGTATAAAGGGACAATCACCTCCCTAGTCTTGCTGGCCACACTATTTCTGATACAAGCCAGGATGTTATTAGCCATTGTGGCCACCTGGGCACACTGCTGGCTCATATTCAGCCAGCTGCCAACCGACATCCCCAAGTCCTTTCCTGCCAGGCAGCTCTCCAACCACTCTTCCCCAAGCCTGTAGCATTGCATGGGGTTTTTGTGACCCAAGTGAAGGACCTGGTACTTAGCCTTGTTGAATCCCATACAGTTGGCCTTAGCCCATTGATCCAGCCTGTCCCAATCCTTCTATATAACCTTCCTTCCCTCAAGCAGATCAACACTTCCTCCCACCTTGGTGGTGTCTGCAAACTTACTGAGGGTGCACTCAATCCCCTCATCTAGATCATTGATGAAGATATTAAACAGAATGGGAATCTCTACTGAGCCCTGGAGAACACCACTTGTGGCCAGCCACCAACTGGATTTAACTCCATTCACAACTCTTTGGGCCCAGCCACCTGGCCAGTTTTTTACCCAGTGAAGTGTATACACGTCTAAGCCATGAGCAGCTAGTTTCTCCAGAAGAATGCTGTTGGGAAACAGTGTCAAAGGCTTTACTAAAATCTGAGTAAACAACATCCATAGACTTTCCCTCATCCACTAAGCAGGTCACCTTGTCATAGAAGATCAGGTTAGTCAATCAGGACCTGCCTTTCATAAATTCATGCTGACTGGGCCTGATCACCTGGTTGTCCTACATGTGTTGTGTGATGGCACTCAAGATGTTCTGTTCCACAACCTGACCTGGCACCAAGGTCATGCTGACAGGTCTGTACATCCCTGGATCCTCCTTCTGACCCTTCTTGTGGATGGGTGTCACATTTGTGAACCTCCAGTCAACTGGGACCTCCTCGGTTAGGCAGGACTGCTAATAAATGATTGAATGGTGATGAATGTGGCCAAATATGTCTGTTTGGGGACTTGGGGGACTGTGGCCTGAAAGATGTTCTACTGTAGGAGAAGGTGGGTTGGGGAGGCTGAGACCCCCTTTCCTGGGGATCATTCCCCTTTGCCCTTCTGCTGCCCCTTGGTCACAGAGACTGCCCTCCACCTCCCCTCATGTGCCCAGGCTCCAGCCCCCTCCTCATCCCATGCCTGGGCTACCCTGGATGAGATGGTGGCAACAGTGTTCCAAGAGTGTTGGAGTTCCTCAGTTTTGCCCCAATGACCTGGCTCCCTGAAAGTGGTACATCCCCTCACGCTAGGCATTGGCTGAGAGATGGCTTTTAAAATTAGGTAGTGGTAGAAAGTAATCCTTGAGAAAGAGGTGTAGGGGGTTCTTTGCTTTAAGATGTACTGACTAGGTATCAGATTTATGAGTTACATGAGAACTTGACAGAATTTCAGTTGCAAAACTACAGAGAATTGAAGGTTTATCCTGAGACTGCAAAATCTCATCCTATAAATTACAGTCACAGAACTGGGTTCCATGTATCTCCCACCTCACAGTTATTTTTCATATGGAATTTACAAATGAGTCTAGGAAACAAGAAACTTAAGGGAGCCTGTGATCATTCCTGTAGTCATTACATGGAACAGCAGAAATGATGGAGGTCACATGAGCTAGTTATATTTGCCCTCTGCAGATTAGGAGACTTACGCTTCATATGCATTAGGTAACTTTAGTCTGGGGTTTTACATAAGATGTAAGGATGAAAGTCAGAGTGCTTGAAAACACAGGTTTACATTAATGGTACAAATGCATATTTAAATTATACCAAAACATCTCAGCTAGCATGTCCATCTGTCTAATTATCCTTTACAATTTCTGCCAAGGCTTGTCTGCTTTGGAGTGTTCTAATTTTGTATGTAACAATCTTGTCATTAAAGATGGTTTGTAGTGTTATCAATTGTAGTAAGTTTCAGCTATTTCTTTTCCCTTGCTCAAGACGATATGAATTTCTCAATCTGTTTCGATTTTGATTTCTGTGCATGGATGTTAAGAATAGCAATGATAATATAGGTGGAGACCTGGATTTCCTCTCCTGTCATGAAAATGGGTCTAAAAACCTTTCTCCTCTTCATAGTCTTCTAAAATGTAATAGTAAACCTTCATGTATTATATACCATGAGGCATAGTAAGTATGAGAGATGCTTTAAAAATACACGGTATTTAGCTTGCTATGAGATTTATGTATTTAAAAATAATTGAGAATTTGTAATTGTCCTCTCCTTATGCTTTCAGATCAGAGATCTTATATCTACATAATACCTGCCTTTAAAGAAATTTAGCACCTGTGCCAATCCTTTATTTGCATCAAAATAATAACTTAATTACTTCCTTGTGTTTATGTTTAACTGAAAATAAATTAAATTATTAGCAATGACTTCATTTAGCCATTGTAAGTCGTAGGTAACAATTACCCAACAACTCACTTTAACTGGGTCTACTGTTATCATACTCATTTAATTAAATTTTCTGGATCTGAACCTAGATTTAACCCAAGCTTACATTTACACTTTGAAAAGTCAACGCATTTACCGATTCTTGAAACTCATTTTTTCTGGGTTTGGCAGCATGTCAATATAGCAGAGTAACCTTTTTTTGTCCCATGTTACAATTAGATGGGACTTAATAAATGTTGGCTTACTCAAAAAGCTTTTATTCTTAGGTCACTATAGGTTATTTTTATTATTATTACTTTTCCATGATCCACACTTAAATGTATAGAGGCCTTGATTTCATTAGTATTTATCTCTCATTTCACACATTGCTTATGGGTAACTCAAACAATGAAATAAATAAATCCCTCTGAAATTTTAAAGCAAGTATAACATACTGAAATTTAGTAGTAATCCACTTTCTAAGAGATATTTAAAAACAATAGAGTCAATACTGAAATACTGTCTAAAATGTTTGCTGATGTGTTCTTGAATTTCTCTGTCCTCCCAAGATGATCCATTGAACTGAGTAGACAGCTTGTCAACACAGGAATTAACTAAAGAAAATAGAGAAAGCAAACACAAATTGCTGTGAAAAGGTTCCTCAAAGGCATTTTTCAGGTACACTTAAATGATCAGCAACATAACACAATAAATGCTCAGTTGTAGTGAATTGATGGGTGAGAGATTGTGGAGACTTGCTGAGAGTTTCTGCAGGTGGATCGAGTAATTCCAGCTTCTGTGGCTCACAGTGTTGGTCTCAGAGCTACACACCAAAGTACAGCTTAACTCTTGGAGAGTACCTTATTGAAGTATCAAAAAGGCAGTGCAGGGAGAAACTTATCCACTGACCACATCTTTGTTATTCTACAAGAGCATTTTCTGGGATCATTCAGCTCAGAGATTGTTTGCTGTCACGCTAATTCTGTGGGCATGATGGCACGTGATTTAGAGGGTGTGCATCAGGGTACCTTTACATTTAGTCTAGTCCTGAGAAGAGCTCTAGTTCTGCCCTTAGAAGATTATGCAGATGTATGCAGACAGAATCAAGGATGTATATCGATTTTTTCCACAATATGTCATGCTTCTCAGTGCATAACCCTATAAGCCTACTGATATTTAATTGAAAAATTACATAGACTAATTGCCTATGGGGTTTGTGTTCACCCATATGTGTTGACTGTTTTGTGTACATCTAACAATATAAACCAGCTTTAATCCAGTGCAACAGTTTTGAACAGTGCCTACCCCGGAAAGGTTCTATTTCACTTTGGTTTCCCAGATAATTCTGCGAGAGACAAGATCTCTTAACAGCTGTCTCTGCTGAATGCTTTGTACTGGTCTGATGAACTGTCTCTGAAATTTAAAATAAACAGAGAAATAACAGTTGATTTTATAAATCTTCATATCTCAGGTGTTATCATATGGGTTTCTTGTTGTTTTCTGGTTTTGACATTTTGTACAGTTTTTAATAACAGAAGGAATTCCCAGCTGGAGAGTTTAGAAATAATATGAAACTGTGAACTCATGTCAGTGACTGAAAGGTAAAAAGAACATTGTAAGGATGTTATCTCATACGTCAAATGTTCAACCTAAGAAATTCAGAGATAAGGCTACTCTGAAAAACTTGTAATAACCAGAGGAAAAAAGAGAAGGAAATCAATGAAGAAGGTGGCCTTAAAAACTTTAAGACAACTATATCTCTTTCCCTCAGTGTCAACACAAAGAAGAGGAAAGAGAAAGAAGCAGAAATTAGAAAAAAATATTTTTGAACATAATTGTGGGTAAGAACCAATGCCTATGTTCTAATTATAAACACAGAAGGATTTCAGTTTAAAAATATTTATGTGTCTGTGATCTATTACAGAAAAAAATAAGAGAGGCCAGAAAGAATCTCAAATGGTATGAGTTCTCTGAATAATGATGAATCAAATTCTTATTCCCCCTCTTTGTCTTCTAACTAAAGTTTATCTGAAATCTTTTTGCTGTTATTTTTCAAAGGCTTATACAAAATAGGAAAAAACCTAATATTAAACTGAAGGCAACAGTCTACAATTCAGACCGTGTGAAGCACCTACCACGATGACCTCAGGTAAAAATAATTCTTCAGGGTAGAAATAGTAGTTCACTCTTAGTTTGGACTATATGATCTCAAGAAGTCCCTTCCAATGTAAATAATGCTGTGAGCCCGAGATTCATGCTTACTGGACTAAATTTTCAAGTTGTTTTTTGTTTTGTTTTGTTTCCCACCTCCACTCTCCCACCCCCAAACCATGCCCAACTCAGATGGTCAAAATTTATTCCTTCCTTTTGGAAAAAAATGTGAGTTTAGGTAAACATGGCAAATGCCATAACTTGAGAGTATAGCCCCTATTTTCATTGTAAATTTGTGCTTGGGAGTTTTCACAGTTATTGCTGACTGAGGAGAAATATGATTCAACCATCTTTATGCAGAGTATATTTTAACCGTATTGGCCCTCAAGAACATTTATATCACAGTTGCATACAAATTGCTTATTTTGTAAAATGTTCAGCAAAACACTAATGAATATGCTTTGAGATATTTGTATGAATTGCTAAAACTAAATTCATCTTATTAATTAACACAGTCCATTTTCTGATGTACTATCCTTGCTTCTCTTGCTGTTTGTGTTTAACTATCAGTCAGTTTGCAAGAATCAGTTATTTTTTTTAGTGGATGACTAAGGGTTTAGTTGAAATCTTTTGTCTTTTTCACAGGTAACAAGAAATAGAATTTGGCTTCTGGACCTGAAATACAAACTAATCAATATGTATGAAATATTATATTTATTAACTCTTATCACTTATGACAGTGGAAATTCAATGAAAACATTGCCAGTTTAATTATTCAGACTTTGCATATCTTTATATTTCTATGTCTCCAAGTTAAGATGCTTGAAATGTTCAAAAACATTAGAAAATCTAAGGAGAAAAAATGTTTTCCTCTTGCAGGATATTCTGGTACTTTTCATTGTATACAGTACATTTCATGCATCATTTCCTCAAATAAGTCTGTACACACCTTCATAAATAACATATGAAAAACACTCTTAGAGAATATTATTCACTTATGCACTCTGCCCAAATCTGTCTGTGTTGTTAATTTATTTTTTCCTTATTGTGGAATTTGAAGAAAAAGCAGTATATTAAACTATCCAATTAAATATTTATTATCTCTTTTTGGCAGCTGTCTGTCTCTGCACAAGAGATCCCCAATGTACAATCAAGCTTAAAAATAGCTTCACAGGCTATAATATATTAAACTGGAAAACCTTTTCCCTATTTTTTCCCTTAATGCCAGACAAATAGCAATTAGGTTGAGCTGAATTCAAATAGTATTCCGCTTGGAGTTGTCATCAGAAAAATCAATATTTCATTTGACGAAGTTGTGAGCCAGCCTAGTAACCTGAAAATATCAGGAAAGTCCATGCTTCACTTTTCAGTCCTACCCTTCAGTTATGACTGAATATATTATGCTTGTCATTTCCTTTTTGGATAGAAACACTGATTACAAAAAAGTTCCATGAGCCCTTCCAGGCTAAAGGACGACAGGAGAAAGACCAGAGCAAAGCACAGAGTCCTGACTCTGAGGGTACTGACTCCACATTTTTAAATAATTCTAAAAATTGAGCTATACAATTCTGTTGTTACAATTACATTCACTCTGAAAACTTCTGTGTGCGGTTGGGCAAAAAATATCTTCTCTGTAGGGCCAGTAATCCTCTAACTAGGTAATCTTGGAAAAGTAAAAATACAGAGAAAAACCCAGGAAAATTACTTCTGTAAGTTTTCCCTGGGCAAAACCCTTCACTGTGAGATCACTTTGTATCATGTCTATTCTTTCCTACAAATTTGTATTAAAAACCATAAACTGATGATACATTATCTACAAACTCTTCTCCTGAGCTGAATATGGCTACAACTTTAGATCATAAATGTATCTTTCTTCTGAGAAAAATTAAAAATAGTTTTCAGTTAATGTTGTGTATACTATTTTAGTGTCATACCTTGTAGCAGGACGGCTGGGAAGAAGAATTGAGAGAGCTGTACAGCTGGTGAATGATGAGGACATCTTGACCCTGGTCGGCCAGAAGCCTTGGGAGCAGCAAACAGGAATGTAGAAAAACATGATAAGGATGCTGAGCTTTGTCTGAAGAAAACATGCAAGGCGACAGTTAAAAAAAAACATCTGGCCATTTCTTAAACAGTGGAAAGTTTTCTACCTTGAGCTAAAAGTGTATAGAACATTGTGTTTGTGTTTGTAAGGCTTAGGATAGCAGTAACTAACTTGTAGCCAATGAGTTGTCTGGTGTATTATGGACAGAGGGTAATGACCAATCAAATGTTGACAAGTATTGTTAGAGAATGTATAATTGTAGAAGGATTGTTGACAATAAATTACTTCAGCAACGACTTCAGCCACAACTTTGACTTCAACCATGACTTTAGCTTTGATTTCAACTCTGAACTCTCGACCTCTTACTCACTCCCATCTGGAGTCCCATCTCTCAATTACCATCAATACCTATCATGTGAAGAATTAGGGTAAAACAATCATACTCATTTGACATAGATCACCAAACAACTGTTAAAGCATTAATACTTACCCCCACTTGCAAATAGCTAAATAGTATATAAAATGACCCAGAACATGAAAGAAGTCACAAAATTATTTTAATTTCCCCTTCCCTTTGCATTTCAAACATTTCCTTAATCAGAATTTTCTGTCCAGTATTAGTAGATGAAAATAACAAACTATATATTGCTAAAATATCCAAAACACCCATCAACATTTTCCAGTTCTCCTAAATTATTTCTGCCTGGTATATCCATATTTATTGTTTCAGGGAAAGCTCTGCAGAAATGTGTGTTCCCAGAGAGATTAACAAAACTGAGACTGTATGAGAAAGGGGCAGAGTGTTTAATAATGCAGTACCACAGACCTTTCAACTCTCTGTAGGAAGTGCTTATGGAAGTAGCCAAAACAAGTCTCTGCAGCTACAGAATCTTTTTTTCCCTCTTTTGAATAATTTTTGACAGTTAGAAAAAAGGTGTCATCTCTGCTTGCAGGGGGTACATAACACTTAGTGGATGTAGTGTCTAAGGTAGGAAGAGCTGCTACTGTCTTTATTTCCATTGCAAATTTCATATAACGGTGTGGAAATGTCACATCAGACACTCTAACTCTCTTTCAAATCCCTTCTGTTCCTCAACATAATTGTTATTTCTCTATTTCTGCTTTGGAAATCTTAGTTTTTAGAAACTGCGGGTCAGCTACTCAGTTTGGGGTAAATTAGCAGGACTCCTGGAGTTAGGGCAACCTACTCCAGCTGAGATCTGCCCTGAAGAACATAGAAAAGGAATCTGATAAATAAGCTTTGTAAGAAGACTTTTATTTGACCTTTATCATAGCAAAATATCAGTAATTCACATTATGGTTGTCTGTGACACTTCTACTCAAGAAGGCATTTGATATTTCAGAGAAAATTTATGTCTAATGTAAAGCAAAACTTTGTATAACAGAAGTACTAAAAGATATTTCTTTCTGAGCAGTGGTACTCTCATCTCTACAGCCCTGACAAGAATGAGATAATTGCATGGAGGGATTTGGGACTGTATGTTTCTTATCTTTGTTGATATTTTTCCCCTTGAAAAAGAAAACAGAGAGGAAAAAAAAATCATTATAGAAATACCTTATAGAAGCTTATGAGATTTCTTTTTGGAAATCGAACTCTATAATGTGTATTTTGTAGTTCTGTGGGGAGAAGGAGGAGCCGATTATATTATCTAAAAGTGAGGCTGAGAACCAGATGACCTCAGATGGAAAGAAAAGAAATGGAAGGGAATGGACTTCCCAGGGACAGAAGATTAAAACTGGGGTCTAAGGTATCTTCCTTAAATTCTAGTTCTCTGTGATTTTGTGATAAAGACCAGTACAAGAAGGAAAAATGCTTAACTGAAAAACCTCATTCTGTTCTGGGGACTTGAGCTACTGAATGATCATTTCCACTGCTCATGTTTGAGTCTGAATACAAGCAAGGGTATTTAATATGTCCTTCTGAAAGTGTTAGGGAATTTTGTCTTGACAAAAACAAATGAACCAACCAGCTGTTGTTTTAGTCTGATGGAGCAATGTCTGTTTGGGAGCTTATTCTTCTCTCTGCTACTCCAGTCTATAGGACTGCAAACCCCACTTGTAGACACCTGAAACTTAATTCTAATCTCAGACAGGCAGGCATGCCAAAATGCAAGCAGCTGATTGAAAAACACTCCTTGGTGCATGCAATTACTAATTTTTGTTGCTCATGGATAGATGATTAGAATAGAGCTCTCAACATATGAAGTCTGCAGCATCTGCAAAAGCAAATTCTAAGACTAGGAAAAACACGTATGTTATATTTCTGAAGTACTATCTGAAATATTATTAATTTTGCATGTCATATCTTTTTAGGTAAATTCAAGTGGTAAGCTATGAAAATTAACATTCATGCTGGTAGACTGTGGATTTCAATTTGCTGAATGAAACTAATAAAATAGATAACTTTTAATAGCTTACATGAATTTTTACAAGATTAGACCTTAAACAGCAAAATCATAGATGAGTTTCTGCTTACTCTTCCTGCAGCATATACAATACATATATTGCTAGGTAGGGAAATCTTAATTTAATTTAATTGTAGAGGTTATCTTGACATTTAATCTATTAAGAAACAGGCAATTTTTACTGTTTGTGGGGAACAATTAGTAGAAAGTATTTAAATACTCACATAACTTCATTATAAAGCCTGCTATCTAGAGCTGAGTAGTTTCTAAATTATTAGTACCTCATTTCAATTACTTAGCCCTCAAGAAGAATGCACTTTTATTTGCTAATTAATTGAATATTCTGTCTGAGTGACAGTCTTGGTGATGTACCCTCTCACTATATTCATTAAAAAAACAACTACTTTGGTTGCTTCATTTCTTGGAAAACATAGAGACCACAGAGAGTCAAGAGAGAGCACATAGAAAGAACCATCTTTAGAGGACAAGAGGAGTAAATTAAAGACTAACTGATCATGTATTTGTAGGTGTCTAAATAATTGACAAACTAATAGTTGCTTTGTCTCACTCTCTAGTGCTAATCAGTCAATGTTCTCTCCTTTATATAAATTTGTGCAAACTGTGATGACCTTCTATTGTTTTGCTAATCTCATTAATATGATAAAATAAGTAGTAGGGCAAAAAGAATACAGAAGTATTCTTATAGAAAAAACTGCAGTTTATCTGTCTGTACCTGTTTCAGGAATGTGTTGCAACTGGTAAAGAGGGACATACTAGAAACTCATTCACTGGGAATCCCTAATTTGAAAAAAAGCTGAGCTTTTTGCTCTATGTGTATCAAAAACCTGTAAGAATCAAGTGCTGGATGAGAGAGGCAGGGCTGTGCTCCCACTATCTGTCCATGTGCATGGCTTATTAGTTACTTCCCTATCTTAAAGTACTTACTTGATGTCCCTAATTTAATCACCCTTGATAACTGATGCAATAGGAAATACCTTGATGATATCTGTACTGTATCTTTCAAATCATCAAATTATTACCTTTTTATTTTATTTTTTATTTTATTTTATTTTTTAACAGTATATTGAGAAGGATTAGTCTCTTTATAAGAACTTTTCTGGTTTAGGCTCTCAGTTACAATCTAGTCTCCTAACCTTCTGTCTTTTTCCATCTTTATTCAAATACAGCCTTTTTAGACAGATTTTAGATCTTACTTGTAAGACTGAAATCATTACAAGGAAGCTAATTGGTATCAGCAGAGAATCTGGTCATATTTCGGGGAAATTGGTAGCGATATCCATTATGGAGGTTTCTTGACACTTCCAACTATCAGACCCTCTTTTCAGAGGTTTATAACTTCACAACATGTTAGAGATGAAATTTTCCATGCTGCATGTCTGCCTCAGGCTATACTTAGCTAATTTCACTCAGAACAATGCAGTTGTTTCCAGGATCAAGGCTGTGGAAAAAATGCAGCAATCGTTCACATGGAAACAACAGCAATGTTGAGAAGACAATTAATTTTCATCAATCCTTCACCTAAGGTTGTTATGACCACCATAGGAAAACCCACAAGAAAATTAATTATTCGTAATTTAGAGAAGGTGATGCACTAGCTGTGGCAGAGGTCCTATGCAAAAATGAGTGTGATCTGGTGTGCTGGTTGTGGCTGATGTAGAGTTAATTTTCTTCACAGTAGCCAGTGTGGGGCTGTGTTCTGGATTTGTGCTGGAAGCAGCGTTGATAACAGAGGGATGCTCTGGTTGCTGCTGAGCAGTGCTCACACAGCGCCGAGGCCTTTTCTGCTCCTCACCCCACCCCACCAGTGAGCAGGCTGGGGGGGCACAAGGAGTTGGGAGGGGACACAGCCGGGACAGCTGACCCCCCCTGACCCCAGGGATGTCCTACACCGTATGGCATCATGCTCAGCACCTACAGCTGGGGGAAGGAGGAGGAGGAAGGGGGGGACATTCGAAGTGATGGCGTTTCCCTTCCCCAGTCACCGTTACGCGGGATGGAGCCTGGCTGTCCTGGGAAGGGCTGAGCCCCTGCCTGCCCCTGAGGAGTGGGGGATGAATCCCTTGATTTGCTTTGCTTTGCTTGTGTGCATGTCTTTTGCTTCCCTGTGAAACTGCCTGTTGTGGTTTAACCCCAGCTGGCAACTAAGCACCACACAACCTATTGCTCACTCCTGGGGAGGAGAACTGAAAAAAAGTAAAACTGGTGGGTTGAGATAAAAACAGTTTAATAACTAAAATAAAATTAAATAATAACAATAAATATATTAATAGCAATGATGGTAGTGAAAAGGAATATAACACAGAGAGAGAAATAAAACCCAAGAAAAGACAAGTGATGCACAGTGCAATTACTCACCACTTGCTGACTGATGCCAGAGCAGTGATACACCCCTCAGCCAACTCCCCCCTGTTTATATACTGAGCGTGATGTCCTATGCTATGTAATACCCCTTTGGCTAGTTGGGGTCAGCTGTCCTGGCCACGCTCCCTCCCAGCTTCTTGTTCATCTGCTCACTGGCAGAGCATGGGAAACTGAAAAATCCTTAACTTAGGATAAGCACTACTTAGCAACAACTAAACCATCAGTGTGTTATCAACATTATTCTCACATAAAATCCAAAAGCAGCATTGTGCTAGCTACTGGGAAGAAAACTAACTCTATCCTAGCTGAAACCAGGACACTGTCTTTTAATCAACCCACAATCTTTCTCACTTTTACTCTTCTGATTCTTTTCACCATCCCACCAGGGGTAAGCAATCAAGTGGCTATGTAGTGGTTAGTTGTCAGCTGGGGTTAATGCACAACTTCAGGTAATTAAAACCTTACTCTTAATGCAGGTGCATAGGGCAGAATTAGGACTGTACCAGCAACTGTAGTCTGGCCTTAATTATCTGAGTTTGTCTTCACAACTTAATAATGCCTGCTGTGTGAAGCAGTAGGTTGAGAAAAGCATATGCATAATATTTGTTCTCTATATTCCTTAATTCATATGATCTCATTTATCACCTCTATCCTAATACAGCAGTGATAGAAACTAGAATCAGGTAGGAAATTTTCAGGTTTTGTATTTAAGAATCCTCATTTTACTTTTTGCTTTTAAAATAAACTTCGGTATTAAGTACTCTTTTAAATTATATCATCTTTAGATTATATCAGCTGAGGTTGTTTTATCCTCCATATTCTAATTGTCTGTGCTATTAAAATATGATTTCTCCCCTGAAATGACATATATGATGCAGTATGGACCATTGATAAAAATACTATCTCTCCCACTTTGTTATAAATAAATCAGATTCTGACCTCTCATTGATTTTTCAATGTGGTGAAATCATTGACAACAAAGCTCATGTTAGACTCATAGAAAGGTGTGATCAGATGTTGACTTGAAGGTATTCAACACATAAGCATAACATATTGCTTGAATTAATAGGTTTCCTTTTGAAAATGAGCACAGTCTTTCATAAGCACATTAATATTCACAAACACCACCCTAAACTTCAATTTCATGGTTATGTGGACATTCACATGGGGCTATATCAATTAGCTTCAGTAGTGAGCTGATGCTCTTTAGTGTCATAATTTACTCTTTTTGACTTAGCTTCCTAACAGTGGTCACTGTTTTAAAATGTATTATATCACAAATGCATGTAAATTTATCAGAGTTTAAATGGAATTATGCACCTAGCCCTATTAAAACTCAGAAGGAGTTAAGCAGCTAATTCTCTGGCAATTTCAAAGTCTTGGTGAATTCCACCACTTATTTGGGTTCAAAATTATTTTTTTGTTTGCATTCCTTTTTTTCTCTTCTATTTGTTTTTCTAGTTTATTTCTAACTCCAGGAAAAATGAGTTACAGTATCTTACACGGTGTCTCAGCTGCGAAGATAAGGAACATGGAAGAATCCAAGGGTATTGGCTCACTGTCTATGGATTTCTCTCTTAGCCTTATGAGACACACTGTGCTTTAGATAAGCATATCATTAACATCTCTCATCGATTTGTTCTCTTGTCTTCTCTCTAGGAAGCATATTCAGCACAGCACTTGGTTTTACTTTTGTAATGTGCCTGTATTTACACATACATATGCTCTATAGTCTCCATAAATACATAAATACATGTTCTATGTTGTTAATGTATGTTATGTATGAATATTTTAGTTGTGTATATAGCTCTATATATTAATAAATAATATTAATATAACTGCGTGATATAGGTAATTACATATGTAGAAGAAAAACATCTAACAGACAACATGGTTTTGCTGTATCTCTAGATTATATTGGAGACAGTAGGTCATGGAAATAGGCCCTGAAAATGCACTGCAGTTTGGGGTAGTTCCTGGCTTACTGTGGGCCTGTCCTGACACTGGTGTTGAAAGTTCCCATGAGTGAGACCAGCAGTCCCTAGTGGGCCTATATAATTCCACCAGACTTGGAGCAAATTTAGCAGCCTGACAACATTTTGTGGATAATGTTAGAAGCATTCAACATTACTAATGATATTGTTCAGGGAGAAAATGAGAATTCCCAATGCCATGGGGTCACGTGCTCCAGCTTTAAGGTATCTGTGGGTTGAGTTAATGGTGCTTGTTTGGCAACAGATTATTCTTTTTTTGGTAAAACATGTAAAACAATGATCACTCTGAGGTTATATCATCTCCCAAATTAAAACCAAAAGTATATTTAAGATGCACACAAAACTTTCCATCTGGCATATATGCCCTGCTGCATATGTTCCATTAAGGTATGTCCTAAGCTTAGACACTAATGCCAACAGTGCTCTCAGGCTGCTTACAGAAAAATATTTACAGTATTGGGAAGGATGCATTTATATTCAGTGTGAAGCCCCAGATGATGTTCCTCCTGTGGATCAGCAGGCCTTTAGGTCACTATGAATTACAGTCTTTAAGAACTGGAACAGTGGTAACCAAAACCTGTGTGTTAAAGCCATGTAGTGCAGAATGAGCTGTCAGCATCTTCTTAGCAAGACAGATCATACACAAAGGGCAGTGTGCATATGAAATAAAGGGCAAGAGAAAAGGTACAATATACAAGGATCCAACAGGCAAAGTGAGAAAGTCTGCCTCATCAATAGAGTTCAGCCATAGAGGGCAGAGCTCTTCCTTGAACGTGACAAGAAGCTGAGTATCAACAGGAAAACCACAACTTTTCAGACTCATCTGAGCTTTTAAAACAATCTTATTGGACTTTTTACTTGCTTTCTAAGGAAAAGGTAAGCCTTAATAAAGAATATTCATAGAACTTTCTAGTTTTACAAGATTAATATCTGAATGCAGATTCTAGAAATAATATCAGTCCTGTCAGGGAATAGAGCTGTGTCACATTGTCTGTG
Organism: Tyto alba; assembly: GCF_018691265.1. NCBI lineage: Eukaryota > Metazoa > Chordata > Aves > Strigiformes > Tytonidae > Tyto > Tyto alba. The sequence goes on along the minus strand of NW_024881301.1, from coordinate 31,509,118 downwards.
ATTTTTCCAAAAATAAAATTAATGCAAATATGAGGGATGACTAATTAACACTTGCACAATAATGACTACTAATAATTTGCAAGAAATACCTGTTCCCAATCATAATTTTATGACAAACTTCAGATATAAAAGAGTACCTTTAAATGTTATTGACTAAATTCAGATAATGAAAATGTATATTAAATGACCTTATAAGCTCTTCACAGACTTTCCATGAATAGAAACAGAATTTAAAATTGGATCAGCAATGATATGTTGTAAATTATTTGTTCGACTGTATTTATTATTTATTCAGTATAGCTCATTATTAAAGTTGTTAAATTTTTTTTCTTTTTTAATTTAGGGAGACTATTTTCATAGAATCATAGAACAGTTTGGGCTGGAAGAGATCTTAAAAATCATCTAGTTCCAACCCTCCTGGCATGGGCAGGGACACCTTCCACTAGACCAGGTTGCTCAAAGCCTCATTTAACCCAGCCTTGAACACTTCCAGGGAGGAAGTGTTGTTGCCTTAACAGTGTCTCACAGAAATTTATATTAGTTTTAAAATAACGTGATTCAGTTTTTTATGGAAAAAATTGTAAAGGTAATAAATCAACCTTTCTCCTATTTTTACTATGTCCACCAACATGATCTATTTGATTTGAAAGTAACATGTAAGATAATTTTAAAAGTTTAAGTAGTAATAACAATAATAGAACCTAACTATCTAATTGTGCACAGGGACATCATTCAGGTTTAAATTCTAAGGATTTTTATTGACATACAGATCTGTTCCTTAGTTATTCATGACTGCTTTTTGGAATTGTTTTCAGATGTTGCTCTCGTGATTTGTTCCTGAATTCTAGGTAGTAGTAATCAATGTTACTATTATGAAGGCTAGACTCAAGGCATTTGTTGCGCTTCTTATTGGCAGGTTTTGGCACTCAAATGAAACTCAGTTTTGTGTGCTAGAATTGGCCTGTATGGAAATCATTATAAACCTTCGGCCTTTGGACTAAATACCACAGTTCATTGTGAATGGTATCAAGAGTATGGGTGGGTGATCTGTTAGAGTGGAAAGTCCGAGGAACGTTGGTCAGCCCCTGAGCTTGAAATGGAATCTGGTTTTGGCACTCTTATAGTTTTCAATCATACTGATGAGTGTGTCTGCTCATCAAGCTAATTTTATTACTTATCTGGTAGTCCATATCATTACAATGTTTTATGAGCTAATATTTTTTTTTTTCTGGTTTTATTAGGTCAGATACAGGCATACCACTTTCTCTGTAGATTTTTTTTAAATTAAATTTTTGATGGGTTGTAAAGGTCAAGAATAAATCAAAAGAGCCACTGTTATTATCTTTTCCACTTTATATTGCATACATTATTTTTAAAAGTGTTATTTCTTTTCTCAGGATAGATGTTTTAACATCATCACCTTTTCAAGGTCCTCCTTTTAATCCCATTAGAATCTGAGTATTACCAGTTCTGTCACACCCAGAAATATTGCATCTTTCTCTGTCAATTGCAGAAGATGCATAAATATCTTCTTCAGAATAAACACTGTCCTAGGCCTCCATTAAGGACAGAATAGACTTGTGCTTGTGCTATATAGAAGTTGTTTTTTTTGTTTTTGTTGTTTTTTTTTTTTTTGTTTTTGTTTTTGTTTTTTTTTTATAGCCATTGGATGAACCGTCATCAAAAAACTCACAAAAACAGGACTAGGAGGTCTGTTCATTCTGTCCATGAGTGTGGTGTGTAGGTCCCATCTAACACCCACCTGAAGAGTAAGTGGAAGAAAATGTGTGTGGGATGTTGGGTGTGTGTGTGTTTCTGAAAGACAAGGGCAGCAATTTCCAAAGTTTGCCTCACATCAACAGGTTGCTAGTGTTTTGTTGTTTTTTTTTTTTTTTTTTTTTTTTTTGTTTGGTTTTTTTTTTTTTTTTTTTTTACAAAATAGATCAGTTTTGTCAATAGCTTTTGTATTTTGACATATTTAAGCTAAATTAATCCAGTACTTCCTTGAGAAACAATGAAATTCAATTAATGTATGTGATATAAGAGGATGTGTTCCTATGCTCATTGTAAAATAAAGAGAAGAGGGGAAGAAGAGGATCAGAGGAGAGGTGTACAATCTAGAAATCTGCAGAACAAATTGTTTCATGGTTTGCTACATTCATAATTATTGTTAATGTAGGTATTCTTTTATTCAGTGATATATTTGTTCTGGTTTTTGAAACCTATTTTGTTCTTGACTTAGAAGTATTTCATGATAATTCATAGAGTAACTTACTCTAGCACAAAAATATTTCATTTATTCATTCTAACTTTTCTGGCTTTCACTTTTGTTGAATATTCCTGTGATCTTGCAATACAGAAATGCAGAAGCAAAGTGCCTAATTTATCTTCACTATACTCTAATTTTTTTTGTGTACATTCATCAAGTCTTGCCCTCTAAATTTACAGTGCAGATCTTTTCATTTCTGTCATATGGAAGTTCTTTCATGTCCCTAATCATTTTTATGCCTGTCTCTGAATCTGTTTAATTTCTTGCTTTTTTATTTTCATTTTTTTCTGTTGAAATAAATTATGCTCTAATAATGCTTAGAATATGCAAAATTCTCATCAGGCTGTAAGTTACAAGCTATCATGTATTGTTATTTTCAAAATTGTCTTCAGAGACTTATAAGAACACTGTATGTCTTCTTTTTCAGCTCTGTGTCCTTTTTGCTTCTAGTTCTTTCTTATTACTATTATTACTCTGAATTTGAAAATGGGAAAACAAAGGCCATGGAAAGTTTGGAAAACTCTTTAGTTTTAAATATCTTGCACACGAATGCTCATATAGAATCCTAAAAGATGTTCCCATGGCATTTTTGCTTTGTTTAGGTTTCGTGTGTTTTTTTTTTTTTTTCTGTTCTTTTTGTTTGTTTGTTTGTTTGTTGTGGTTGTTTTTTTTTGGTTTTTTTTTTTTTTTTAATAAAATGCTAATATTGTTCCTGTATAAGTAGAGTAGGTGATTGTTGTGACTTACGTTCATATGTTTTCAGGTGCTAACCAGTTATAGAGTTTTCTTACTAACCTGTTTTATTATTAATAAGGCATCTATTTGGGTAATACTACCTTTGGAAATTTTTGAAATTAAATACCTCTGATGTATAAAAATTACATTATCTGAGAAATCCTCAAAGTCTACAAACCTCTTCCATCTGCATGCAAGATAGTGAAGTAAAAATGTCAAGAGTGGAATTTATGTTAGTTTACTAAATGGCACGAAAAACAGCTAAACGGAAAACCAAACCAAGATGCCCATCACAAACGAACTAAGCAAATGTGAATATTCAGATGTGTAGAAGGCATTAAAAACCATGACAAGAAGGCTGATAGCTAAGTGGAATGAACTGATTTGTGAGAAAAGATTTTGAAAAAGACTTGTGGAAAGTGGTAGTTGGAGAGAGCAAACAATGAAGTAGCTGAAGAAAAAAAATTCAGAAGCCTTGGCAGCTGCTGGTGAGAGCTGAAATTCATAACTGATGAGCTCCACTGCAAACAAACTTAAAAAATCCATGCACATATTTTCTGTCTTCTAGCCCACAGCAATTGAGCCTATATGTAACATGGGGGTTTTTTTAACATAAACAATGTTTAAAAAAGAAAAGGAATGAGGGGAAGGATCTCCACATGAGACAAAAACAATGCAAGATATTCTGTCAGTTGCCTTACAGTCCACTGCATACAACTGCTTTCTGGTAGAATACTTATTTCATCAGCATGGGAAATTCCTCGAGAGCAGAAACAGTGATTGGTTTCTAGTGTTGTGATCAAAAATTTAAAAGAAATTTTATAAATGATTGTTATTGAAAAAAGAAAGATTAGTCACTGAGAACTGGTTGAGCTGGAATAGCAGAATTAGATGTTGGAAATCAGTTTTTTAGAAACATGAGGGAAAAAAAAAGTAATTAAATGTCACAAATCTGTCTCACTCATGCCTTTTGCCCTCAGTAAACATTGTTCTTATTGAAAGCTCCTGACAGATATAGGTATACAAAACGATTCTTTGCTTTTCATATGGCCAGGCTTTCGTGGATGTCATTGTGTAAGCTTTGCTGGAAGATTGCTCTTACACGTTACAACACTAAATATGTGGTATTTAGTGCTTCTGGTCTTCTTGTCAAATTTCCTTGTTAAAAATCTGACAAACAGCATTTGTGTTCATTGTTCATTCTGTGAAACCAGTATAGCTTCCTGGGTGTGTGGAATTAAAGAAGTCCTAACATGTCACCTGTTGCCATATCAGGATGTATGTAAGTTCAGTCACTATAGTGTATCTTTTTCTTCTATTATTCAAATTGTTACTGTACCTAGGAATTTAAAATATAGTTCAGGACCATCTCATTGCAGTAGACAAACTTAGAAAAAAAAAAAGACTCTTCTCCAAATAGACCATGGTATAATACAAGATGAAGACATAGTTCTATAAATATCTTTCATTTGCCTAAGCCAAGCAGATCTGCCAAAGGAATCAATTGCACATGTTCTCTGCTTCCAGACAGTAGTTTATATTTCTGTGCTACCTTATCCTTTTGGCTAGAATGAGTATTTGAATGGCTGCACAGTGAGCTGAATCAAGGAACTGTTTTATTTGAAAGTTAACCTATCAGGAGGAAAATGTTCGAAGTTCAGAGCCCAGTTTTGTTTATTCTCCATGGGAAGAAAATCAAAGTAATCATAGAAAAGTGCAACTACACTTACTCCCAGCGTGTTCCATGAACTTGTTTTAAAAGATCCTAAAATTAATCTATTGATGTTTTCAAATGTAAAACTATTCCATTTCTTACTCATTTTGATATTAGTTGTTTTTTGTGTGTCTGATTTAATTTTTTTTACTGCATGTTTAACTTTTTATTCTTTTCCTATTTACTGTGGAGATGGATAACAGACAATTCCCTTTTTCCTTTCTTGTCTCCAGTATTTGAAGAATTGTATTTGCTCTCCTCTGTCTGTTTCCAAGTCTAAGCAGTCCTGATTTGTTTATAACTTCTATTTTGCTCTCCGAGTGCTCTTCTTACAGTTATCCACTGAATATTAAAAATAATGTCCAAAGCTGTACATGATTCCAGCTGAGAACACACTGATTTTGAGGAAAAGGTCAATAATATCACAGAGCAGAACAGGAAACATGGTTCATTTTTATCACTAGAGAGTAATCCTTTCCTTCTTTTGTGAAAAACCTTTGTCTAGCTGTAAGGTGTTACCTATTCCTTTCTTCCACTTTGAATCTTTGATAGGACAAGCATTGTCAGTTGCCTGATATAATATATCATAAGTTGTATTTAAAATCAAACCAATTTTAATTTATAAAATGTAAGTGCTCATGTTGCAAAAATCTCAGCTCTAAAATATGAATCCCAGTCTGTCTCTTTACAATTATATGAAAATATATGATACAGTAAGCACTCATTTCAAAGTGAAGTTGAAGTAGAGGATAGTTTAAAAGCTATTGTTGTTTTGTTGGCAATATTATCAGTGTACAGCACAGGAACCAGCTAGAAAAAAGTTTTGCAGTTTATTTTCCATTTTACCTCTCCTTTGTACCCATTTGTTTTCCATTATGCTATAAAATGGTATTAACGCAGCATAAAACTCTGTTAATGCAGCATAAAATGCTATTATGAAATACAGTGCCTGAGATTCTGGAAACAAAATTATAAACCAAACATCCCCTGTATACCTGCTTTAAATTCAGTCATAAAATAATAATAATCTGAAATTGTTGTCAACATATTACTTATAACTATTCTCATATTCTGATTTTTGCAGTCAAAACCAAATAAAAGTCACTTTGAGTACTACCACTGGTGAATTTTTTCTATTTATGTATTTTTCAAAACATTTTTTTTAGGTACAGCTACTGCAAATGTTAGGATTTAAATTTGTCCTGGTTTGAGTGAGTGGTGGAGTTTTTTGGTGGCAGGGGAGGGGGCTATCGGGGCAGCCCCCTGTGAGAAGCTTCTCGAAGCTCCCACAGCTCCACGTCAGCTCCACTTCTGCGTGGGAAATTGAGCCAATCGGCTGCGCCTCTGCGATAACGTATTTAAGAAGGGATGTGGGACTTGTGAGGAGGAGTTTCTGCAGCTGCATGAACACCAATGTCAGTGGAGGAACGGAGGAAGAAAGGAGGGGGGAGGTGTGCCGGAGCAGAGACCCCCCTGTATCCTGTGGTGAGACGGCAGGGTGGCCCCCCCTGCCACCCATGGAGGGATATGGTGGAGCAGACATTGATTTATGGCCTGTTGCTCCTGCTTGGGATAATCAAGGTTCTGTGCCCGAAGAAGGCCAGGGTCTCATGGGAAAAGGCAGCCCCGCTGCTGTAATTCAGTGCTGGGAGGATTGCAGCATGCGGGGGAGTCCCACGCCAGAGCAGCTCGGGAAGGGCTGCAGCCATGGGAGGGAATCCAGTCGGAGGAAGTTAGTGACCCATGACGGAGCAGTGTGGGGAACACTGCGGCCCATGGGAGGAACTCATGTTGGAGAAAGTTTGTGGAGGACTGTCTCCTGTGAGAGGGGGACCACGATGGAGCAGGAGGAACAAGTTCCAGACACTCCCCTCACCGAAGATGAAGGGAAGTGGCAGCACTGACTGCACCCCCCATTCCCCGCCCCTGCGCCACTGGGGGAGAAGGTAGAGATATCAGGAGCAGAGCTGAGCCCGGGAAGAAGGGAGGGGTGGGGGGAAGGTGTTCTCAAGATATGGCAATGCTTCTCACTGTCCTACTCTGTTATGTGTTGTTAGTGTCTGTAATAAATGTATGTTCATTTTTTTTCTTCCCCTAACGAGTCTGCCTTTGCTCGTGATCATAAAAGGGGGATTTTTCCCCATCCCAGTCCTATCTCAAACCCCAAGCCTGGCTCTCTGTCCCTTCTCATTGCCGGAGGGGAAGGGAGAGAGAGCTGCTGCATTGTGGTTGGCTGCCAACCAGGCCAAACCACGACAAAATTGAAAATGTATTGTCCTTTGTATCTAAAAATGCTTGAATATATTATTATTATCTTTTTCTTAAATTTTGTAAGCATTTCATGTTAACTAGGTGGAGGTTTTCTCCAGATTGCCGGAAAACTTTATCATATTCAGACAGCTAACTGAAATTATAGAACCTCTGCTGGAGATGGCACAAGTATGCAGTGTTATGAAATAACCTGCATTGGGTAGTCCTCTGTATTTCATAGAAAAGGTTCACTAAGGAAAGTATGTATTTTATAGAGAAATTCTGTCATCAACGTTTAAACTGTTTTGAAATCTGTGTAGTCACTAGAATTATAAACTCTTTTAAGAAAAAACAAAAACCTGGCATAGATGCCTGCACAATACCATTCACTGTAGTACCTAAGCACTGTGCAGGACCCAAGAGGGCCAAAAATAGTAGGGAAGAAGTATGTTCTGAAAGCTTGCACAATGCAGTTCAAGAAGTAGGAATTTGTCTCTGTAAATTCCAAACCATATTATTTTCAGAAATTGTTTCAAAGTCTTGAGATACCTACATTAACAGAGTTTGCAGAGATCTTTGAAATACCAAGGGTGTATTTACAGAAAAATGGCCCTAGGAAAAGGAGCATTAATATAAGAGAGAGTGGTCTCCTCATAGTCAGGACAGCCCTGGACACAATGTGAGCAGTGAGCCAACTGCTGTATAAATGCAAAGCAACTCAGTGGTGCGTGAATGACGTGTGAGTTGAACTCACCATGAATTTGATGTTAAATCCAGTGTGTAAATATAGTAAATATGGTGCACTGGGTTTGCTAATTGCCTACTACTTCTGCAGGTAATTAGCTGATCACCTTTCTCATTTCAAAATTTGAAAATAACAACACAATATAAAGTGGTTATATCTGATTCAGGAAAAACTATAACAGGCATGTAGTTATAGATCCTGAAGAAGATCTCCTTAGTGACAAATCTGAAGGCTTTTTTAAAAAAATAGTCATAGACACTAATGGTGTCTTTCTAGCTGAGGCCTTGAACCAGTATTCAATACAATTGTTAAGGACAAGTGAGCTGCATTTTCTCAGTTGCCCAGTCTTTGGGATCCTCTCCTTGTTATCCTCCAGATTCTGCTTCTTTCACTTGTTTGTTTTAGAGTGACTTTTTCTGTTCCTGCCATGTTACAATTTTCTTCTGACCCCTTTGACAATTCCAAATGACTTTAGACATTGTCTCCTCTCCCTCTGATGCACATCTCAGGGGAATGTTGCTCACAAACATGAACTCAACTTCTATCCCTGTGATGATCTGTTTCCCATTTGCTCCTCAAACATCCATAAAACATTGTTGTTTTTCCTCCACAAATCCCATTTCACCTGTCATGATGAAAAAACTCAAAACAATATAAAAATTCATATTTGTGCAGCACTAGCCCGAGTACAATCTCTGCTCATGAAAATGATCAATATTGCTTGACTCTTTCCTTCTTTCTTCCATATTTCTGTACACAGAGCTGTTGTCTCAGGTGGACTGTATATATCTCTTCTCATGTGTCTGAGTGTTTATGCACAGGACACCTATGATAAACAGTGACTGCTGCCTGTTCTGGAGTAGGGCATGCCATGCTGGCAGAGCCCACAACAGTGGTTCCTTATTTTGGTCCTCATCTAAAAAGGATTCATTAAAGAATGAGGCTATTATTTTTAAAAAGTCTTAGTCACTGATGAATGTTTCTATGTTGAATGGATTCATTTATTTTAGATCGGTGACAGTGCAGGAATGAATAGAAATATCCCATGTCACTACTGTGGCTAAACATTTTGAAATGTCAAACCATAGTCTGTGGTTGTTAGAGCAAATGATAAATATATCTACTTTTCCTGAAGTAGTATATTGTATGCAATTTTTATGACTTGTCCAGTACTTGGTAATACAGAAGACAAAGATTGTGAACATTTGGTAATAATGTTAACTATGGGAAAATCTGCATAGTAATTCCGTTACTAGCAGTTTTTAAAGATTTGATTACCTATTGCTTTTCCTCTGGATCATCCTTAAGAAAAAGCAGTTGGAAATTGATTTTCAAACTTATGAAATGCCTGAAACAATTTAGGAAATAATTTCAAGATCACATTAAAGTGAAATATATTTTTAGCCTCACCCTTTGTAGTTTTGCATTTATTCATTTTAAATAAGGAACAATGTATCAAGGAAGCACTAGCTGTATAGTACAATATTAGAAGATTCTATCATGTGGAAGGAGAATAATTAACTTAATTCAGATAACTAATCTAAATACATCTGAATAGAGACATCTAATTAATATATGAGTTAGGACAAATTGCATTCTTCTACATTCATTAAAAATATATGCAAAAAGTATATCTATTCTAGTTGTTTTAGTTTTTACAAAAAGATTAATCTCATCATAGCATGAGTTATTACAATAGGAATAGTGTGTGTATGTCTGACAAATATCTGTTTTTCTCAGAGACTAGTATTGTAACTGCTCCTACACTTTTACATATTTTTCTTACTTTTTTTCCTCCCAAAATGTAAAATTATAATTTGTATTTTTCTGTTAGAAATTGAGTGCACAATTTATAAAATTGAAAATTTGAGTGCTAAAGTCTGTTTTTTATTCTCACAAGAGAGGTATGGCTTACTTAATTTTGAAATGGGCTGATGAATTTGACTTCTAAAATAGACTTAATACCCTGTTCAATTTGCATTCTTATTAAGCCTGATTAGAAACAGAGGGTGTTAAAAATAATAAATAAAAGTTTGACCTTATTTAGATCAACAACACTGAATTCAGTGAAGCACAGATTTGTCTACAATATAAAATGTTATGTTAAAGAAAAGCCAGGTCACGTTGTTTAGTAGATGACAAAGGACCGTTATCCACCAAGACCTGCATGATACATTTATGAAGTAATATGAAGGAGTGAAAATTTTATATAATAGAATTATTTTAGATAGTGCCCGTCAGTGTAAATCCAGACCCCGTTTTGACAGGGTTTCAGTAAGGCTCAAGATCTATGAGGTCAGATTCAGTTCACAGATCTAATGGTCTGCATGCAAGTGGACTAGTTTTCTAGGACCATGGGATTTCTAGGTCATTACAGTCATGAGTATTAGTAATTATTTCTTTGAATTTGTCCACGTAGTTGTCACTATTCCTCCTAAAATACTCTCATGAACTTTTGTTTTTCAATAACTGTTCCAGCAGTGAGCAATGCTCTCTTACTGAGTCAATCGAGAATGTTAAATTTGATCTCCATATCTTTTCTATACAGTATCAGTCTGAAGCCTTAGGCTGGAGGGGGGGAAATGAAGAGAGAAACTGGGCTAGCTTTGAGTGCCCTGATATAAATGCTGAACTTCCCAGCCATATTTTTCTATACCTGATTTAATAGTGCAATAGCACAATATGTATGATTTTCATTTTTCATCTGAAAGCAAGTTACTGAGGCTCTAGAGACAGAAATGTTTTTAATTAACCTCTCTGACTGGACATGTGGTATCTAGGCAGCTGTAACTCACAGTATTTGAAACAAGTTGCTTTTTACAGAAGGTTAAGGCAACACTCCCATGTGGTAAGGTACTGAAACAGCATATTGCTTTACTTTTAATCTTTCCAACCCAATTTATGATGCAGATGATTTGTCTCCCAGGAGATATCAGATACCACAGATTTTCAACTGTGAGAGTTTAGGTGCCCCCTGCTACTTCTGTTTGATTTTAATACTAACAGCACTTCCAAGGGTGCTGGCAATAATTGTAAAGTTCACTGCTTCATCTTCATTTCATTTCTCTGTGTTACCTCACCTAACTGTTAACATCTGATAGTCTGAGCACAGTCCCGATGCTGGGGAGCACAGACATCCCTTCTAGCTTCATTGTCTTCCATGGGAATAAAACTCATTCATTCTCTCTACCAGAAACTGCTACTAAACTAGCATGAAAGAGCACTTTGCTTCACTCAGAACTTCACTCTGAGTCCTAAAGCAGGGTCCATACCTTCTCTTAGAGAAACAGAATAAAAGGGGAGATTTTAGTCTTCAAAAAATTTTATTCTCTTATGACATTTCGTATCAACTATGAATTAAAAAGGTTCCTTTGATGTTGCCCTGCTTTCCCAAATATGTTCTTTGAAACTGGCATTCAAAATGACTTTAGTCTAAAAAGTTGATAAGACAGAGAATAGTACATTATCTAAGATGGACTTTGATAATTTTCAAACAAAACCCCCTTAATTTACATCAACCTGACAGAAAGAAAATAAACACAGAGAGAAAATAAACACTGGGAGTGATAAAATGTCATCTTTTGGGTCACTGCATGCTACAGAACTTGAACAGTTTTCAGGTTATGTAGCACTGACATTTGTTAAATTGTCAATTTTGCGTGAGTTCACAGAGAGCGACATAGTATTACAGGGCATGTTTAAAAGATTGAGAGTTCATGGGTAGAATTTCAAAGTACAATCAGTAGAGGACACTTTTATGAACAGTTTCAAAGATTATCATAGGCTCAGTGTTTTTTGTTTTTGTTTTTGTTTTTGTTTTTGTTTTTTTTTTGTGAAAAAGTGAAACAAAGATGTGGATATTAATATAAACTAAACCATCAATTTCTCTTTGTATCCCAAGAGAACAGACTCTAAAGAACATGTAGATGAACATACTAAACATCTGATCTTCAAAACACCTATTTTTCACGTGAAATTGAAGATATCTTAGGTAACCCCCTACATTGTTAATTTATTTTTTCATATTTTCAAATGAGAAGAGATCTACCATCAAGCCTGTGATTCAAATGCAATCACTCATCATGTAATTATTTCTTCTCCTTACATTATACTGACAGATAACAGGTTTGGTGTGTGTGACATTTTACTCTGTGTAAAAAAGAATAAATCAAACCTAAATAAAATTACTAATGTTCACAAATTCAGCAAACTCAACTGGGACACTGTATCTTTTACTGGTTTTATGAAAGGCCCCTGATTAAGTATTGGGTATATCTGCTCTCCCTTGCTCCTGACTAGCTCTCTCTGCTACAAGGAGGAAGTAGTTCTCTAGGAACTACTTTCAAATTATCAGTATGAAATTTGTCTCTGTGTTTGGTTTGTGCGTGGCAAGGTTTTGGTCGTGGGGGAGGGGCTACAGCAGTGTCTCCTATGAGAAGCTTCTAGAAAAATCCCCCAACTCCAAGTTTGACCCACCTCTGGAGGAGGAGGAGGAGGGAGAGGAGGAGAAGGAGGAGGAAGAGGGACATGTGCCAGAGCAGAGGATCCTCTTAAATCCATGGTGAAAAGGCAGTCTGTCCCCCTGGCTGGACCCATGTGGGAGGGACCCACGCTGGAGCAGTTCATGAAGACCTGAAGCCCTATGGAAAGGACCAGAGAAGTTCATGGAGGACTGTCTCCCATGAGAGGGACCTCACGCTGGAGCAGGGGAAGAGTGTGGGGTGTCCTCCCCCTGAGGAGGAAGTAGTGGCAGAAACAACGGGTGATGAACTGACCGCACCCCCATCCCCTGACCCCTGTGCTGCTTGGTGTGGGGAGGAGATAGAGAAATCAGGAGTGAAGATGAGCCCAGGAAGAAGGAAGGAGTTGGGGGAAGGTGTTTTTAAGATGTGATTTTGTTTATCACTGTCCTACTCTGATCAGTAAGTTAGTGTTAGTGGTGGTGTTCAAATTCAATTGATGTTCTTTTTTTCTTCCCCTAATGAGTCTGTCTTTTGCCCATGACCATAATGGGTGAGTCACCTATCCCTGTCATTATATTGATTCTGAAGCCTTTTGTTTAATTTTCTCCTTCCCATCCCTCAGGGGGAAAGAAATGAGTGAGTGGCTGCACAGTTCAGGTGCCCTCTGGTCTTAAACCAGGACAGTCTCTTTCAGGAACTGAGTTTTTTTCTATTCAGTGAACTAGGTGTTACATAGCTGGATTCTGTCCCAAAACAGTATTTCTAAAGAGATTTCAGTCAAACTCATCATGCCCTCAGGCAACTCAGCTGATCGATGTAGCTTTTTGGGTGTAGGGTAGGCTCTAGAAAAGTCTTCACCTCGTAGGGCAGGAGTGAAAAGGCGGTATCCCAGCCCATCTGCCTGGCCAGTCTGTTATCTACAAAGTGCCGGCAGATAAGCGTGGCATCTGCCTTCCACCACTTCTTGTATGTCTGGTGCTGTGGGCCAGAATAACCTGGCCTAGGGCTAATGCTTCTTTTGAGCCAGTACTCTTTTGCTGTATGTCTGTAGTTGCTGCTTCCGATAGCCTAAAAACAGTTCACATGGTTACACAACCTTGGGTCACAAGCCAGAGGGTATGAGCCAGGACTCCTCATGCCAAGAGGAGAAAAAGCAATTTTAAAGTTGACTCCTTAAGTGGATAAGGTCACTAAACATTACAATCCTTTGGCACTTGGAGAAAAAAAAAATCCTTCCTAAGTGACAAGGTCCTGATGTATTTTTAAACAAGGTGTGGAAAAGCATGCCATCTGGGAAATGCTGTATATTAAAAGTGATACAAAAATGTTTAAATGTTGGAGAAAAGATGTGTGAATTAATTAGCTGAAATACTCAGAAGCAGAACAGAGAAAATAGCTTGCTTATATAGAATATTGTTGCTAAAACTGAAGAGGAACAGATCTATTTTTCTAGTTTTTGTTTTTTTGGTTTTTTTTTTTGTTTTGTTTTGTTTTGTTTTTTTTTTTTTCCTGTGATATTGAACAGACTTTCAAAACATGAGGTTAGGTTTAAAAGTGTTCAAAACCTATGAGGAAGACCTAATTTTCAAAAAAAATCAAGCTTGCATTTAGGTAATAAAGCAAATGTCCTTTTTCTTTATTATTATAATCTTTGTTATAATCTAGTCATATGCTTGCAGTTACTGTGTTGTCTTGGAATGACCTGAAAAAACAGCATATAATTGGCAATAACTTTGCTTGCCTTAACAGCTCATGTCAAACTTCATTGTATTGAAATTATCTTCCTGAAGGTGTAGGCTTTTTGCGAATAAATTTTCATTAACTTCTTAATACTTGATGTTTTTATCCTTTTAGTTTTAGTATTTTTTTTTTTTGAGGGTGTATACACATTCTCATTATAGTAGGACTAATTCACTATATTCTTATTACCAAAGACTGCTGGATGTCCATGACTGATGCACAGAGAGCAGATTGCATATTTACAAAGGCATTAAAGCTGAACAGCCTGTACCGCACTTAATATTGTTCCTTACCAGTAAGTTAATAATATCTGTTATGAAACACAAGGCAATCCTTTGTTCATCACTGACACTGATAAATATGGTTTTCACTTGTTTTGGTCATTTTCTCATTTGGTCTTTACTCCTTAGGGAAGAAACAGTTAAAATTATTGCCAGCCTTTCCTTCTGATGATATTGGCTCATTGTTCTTTTGTCACCACCATTTGGTCGGGATGGAGCTACTGGGAAAAATAACCTTCTTGAAAATGCAAAGTGCTGCCAGCTTTGAAGAGAAATGACACATGGTGGATATTTGCTGTTCAGTGTTTGCATTTCCAGGGTCTTTTAGAAAGGACAATTTTTTTCTACTGCTGTTCATATAGCTAGTGTATTTGCTGGATGTGAACCACAATGTTATCAAACATGTCTAATGCAGCCAGTGACATTCAAAAGTCTGATGAATCCATGACCTGATTCTGCAAGGTGTCTGCATGAAAAAATTTCAAAGCCCACTGATATTAAATAGGGGTAAATCTGACTGTGTTTTTGACAGGGTCATTCGGCATTGTAGGTTGCTCTAATATCATTCTAACTGGGCACAGGACCTTCAGTATCCATCTATTGTGTTTCAAACTTTCTTGGTTATTTTCCATTAATTACCCACTTGCTACACAAAATAGCTAGAGATCTCTCCGAATAGGTAATGTCATATGTTCTTTTGATGTTTAAATAAAATATACCTGCTGGCATATTTTGGAAATAAGAACCATCAGAACAACTGAGATTTCTGGTTGGACTTTTTTAATTGTTAAAGTAAAAGTAGCAGTTGACACCTCTTCACTAACCAATAATAAATAAAAAATAAAAAAACAGATTTTTTTTTTTACCTTTGTAAACAAATTCCTTTTAGGAGTAAATTAATAATCTTAGCTTGCATCTTGATATCTTCTCTTGTAAAGATGTATTTTATCTACTTTTGCAGTGAGTTACTGTTAAACATTCTAACACTGAAAATGAAAGAACGAAGGCATAGTAATGCCAGAATTGTATCATGAGTCTTAGTTCAGTTGGTAGTCTTCTTTAAATACCAGCCCATGGAGTTCTTGCCAAGAAGATGACTGGTTTTACTATTAAAAATAAAAAATAGTAATAAAAAAAATCATTAATCATTTTTGGTGGAGAAAAGTTGGAAAATGTGATGCCTACAGACTCAAAGAACAGATGGCAAATCAAAAACATACAAGGATATCTAAACATAGAAATTGATCAGTCTACACTTTTACACTGCATCACAGCATTTTGGGGACCTGACTTGCAGTGTTTTGAGCTGAAAATCCATGACAAATACCATAGGAATTACATGTAGCAATCAATTTTTTTTGTTTTGTTTTGTTTTGTTTTTTTTTTTTTTTTTTAGTTTCACAAGAAATTTTCTGTCAAGTTGTTTAGAACTAATTAGTCCTTTGACAAATCAGCATTACGAGGTGGGAACTTACTGAGGAGCATGAAGGACAAAATGAGGTCTCTTTAAGAAATAAAAGCAATGAACTTTCATGTCGCTGACAAAATTACTGAAATTATTGTTGAACCAACATATTCCATGAGTCAAGATATTCTTTCATTTTCCTGTTTTGTCCGCATTATTTGAAGACCACAGTCTCTGACGTACCAGAGACTCCCTTCTTTACTGTGATCCTCCTCCATACCACCGGGTATTTCCTTTCCTATATGGTTGTTCGCTGCTTTAAAAACAAAAGAATGACTCCTTCTCTGCCACAAATTTTTCTTCATCTGAGAGGTAACCTGCCTGCCTTCCAAGGTCCAAAAAGTATCCAAACATCTTCAACATTCTGAATCTCAACTGTGATAAATGTCACATAGCACCAAAGTAGGTCCTGTAGAGCTGTGGGTATCCAAAAGTCTGCTATAGCTGGACAACAGGGTTTTCAATAAGGTTTTCAGTAAAAACTTGTTATTAAAAGTTCATAGATACTATGAAGGTCATTTTTTCTGAAACATTTAACAATCTTAATGAATTTAAACTGCATTTCCTTAGGAATCTCTGTGCTACATACCATTTGGGGGAGCTGTTTCACCGCAGCGCTGTGAGACTTCAGCTCCTCTTGGTCTGGTCTAAGAGCATAACAGAGGTAAAAGGGCAGGTCAGAAGCCTGTCTGTGACAAAAGGCAAGAATTAAGCTTGACAAACTAGTAGAAAAGAACAGATTAACTTTAGAAAAGAATAAACAGAGGGGGAAAAAAAAAAAGGCAGGTTAACACAATCAGGAGAATCTGCAATTTAACTGGGCACTTCAAAATTTCTAGGAGACTTGTATGTCTTCTGGAGCTGACTGAACAGGGAAGATGCCACTACCAAAGAAATCTAGCTTTTCTGGAGAGCATAGATTGAAGGAAAGACATGAAATAAATATAAGAAAATGGATTAAGAACTAAATAATACTTTCCCATCTCTCTGGTTTCTCAAGCTGGATGAACTTGGGTAAAAAAAATCAAGTTAAGTCTTTGTTTCAAGGCAGGATTTTGGTGTATGTTCATAGAATACGAAATATTTCAGTAACAGAATATGAAATATTTCAGTAACAGAAACCTCTTGCATCATCCCTTACTACCACAGTGCAGTTTGGGAAGCTCCATTTTAGAACAGTTGTGCCTTTTACTCTTGCTTCTCTGTCTGAAATTTCTCAGTCAGAAAAAAATCTTTCTTGATCATGCTCCTAAATTTGCTCTCACTCTAACACTCTCTCATATTTATAATCTCCACCATCAAATATTTATGGATAGTTGTTATATCCTCTTGGCCCAAAATTTTCATTTAGCTTTTCCTTGCAATACATGATTTTAATTTCCTCTGATGATCTATGTAAACCTCTATATTTTTTTCCTTTAATTTCATATTATTATTATTATTATTATTATTATTATTATTATTATTATTATTATTATTATTATTATTATTATTATTATTATTATTATCATCATCATCATCATCATCATCATCATCATCATCATCATCATCATCATCATCATTATTTACAGCCATCATTGAGGTAGCCATTTTTTCTTCCTGTGTGTTATGCCAATATCTTCTAAAACAAGTAGTGCAGTCTAAATTTTTTATTAAAAGGTTGCTGAAAATCATATATTTGATCAGTCTCATTATTTAAAATGTTGACTTTATTGTAAATGTCACCCAGTCACAGTTTTTTCTCTGAAATTTAGTGCTTGTTATCAGTCCTTTAGTAGTTTCTCATCCATTACTATTACTTTCTGTCATTTCTAACTCTATTAGTTTTCCGTGTGACAGTACCAATTACACACTGAAGTCCAGTTTGATTTCTTGTATTTCTCTTGTTTAGGTTATTTAGTTGCCAGGTTATCTTTGCTAAGACCTTTAATATCTTTAACTTGCATATCCTTAGCTGTTCTTGTAATACCTTGCACATTATTGAGCTTATATCAACAGTTCTGAACATTTAGATCTAGTAATTCACTTCTGAATGATGGGTTTTTCTATGTTTGTTTGTTTGTTTGTTTGTTTGTCTAATGTGTGCTACAGTTACTTTTCATTAAAAACAAACCAAAGACTCTCTTATCCTTAAGATCTTTGTATGAATGTTTGCAGTGTTAGGTTTATAGTTGGTCTTGCTGATCTTAAGGGTCTTTTCCAACCTAAATGATTCCATGATTCTGTAATGATTTTGGGTGTCAGATATGAACAATTTGTGGTGGAGAACACTGGTCTCAATCAATTTGGGGTCATTAAGTTGTTTAAATTTTCCTTTGAGTTTCATTGTGATGGATTCTGGTTTCCTACTGTCCTTAAGTTCATCTTCTTTATCCCTAGCTCAACAACTGCTTCAATGTGAAAATCATTATATATTAATTTGGTTTTGGATCCACATTGTTTGTCTTTAATCTCTACCCAGAACCTTCTTCATAGTAATCTTACTTTTTAATGTTATTTTTTTTTTCTGCTGTATACCTGAAGAATCTTAAATTACTTTTTTTTAATGTCCTTTCCCGTGTCTGACTCACTTGCGCTTACTTTATATTTCTTGATTCCTAAACCATAATTTTCCTTGCTAATCAGTTTTTGTTGTTGTTGTAGTTGTTGTTTTTTCTGCCTACATATAAATCGTTCCTGAGAAAACTATTGATTCAATTAGGCTCTTTTGCAGATGATTTTTTATCTTCTTTTCCCATCATTTCCCCTGTGTAGATTGCTGATAATTTTACTATCTTGGACTTGAAGGAATTCCAGGCCTCTACCATATTCTGGGGTCCTCAGGTTTACTTCTTTCACTATCTTTTTGATATTCAGCCTTTCGATACAGAGAAATTACGATTCAGAATATAGCTGAGACTTCTAAGTATACCATAATGAATAATAAGTGGTAACAGATAAATCAAAATAAAAGCTAATTGACTTTACTCTTCAGATGTTCCTTTCCTGCAATAACTACAAGCAAAAGTTTGAAATTAAATTTAATATGAAAGGCAAAGATAGTTCTTCCACAGACTATTATTTTTTATATTTTTCCCTTACAAAGTTATAAGCTGATAGTGTTCACTTAAAATTTTTATCTGGCATCTGTTTCACATAACAGGAAAAAAAACCTTTAATGTCTGTTAATGTCCTTGGGTGTGTATGTGTGTGTCTGTGTACTTTTGAATTATTAATTATTTCATTACAAACTTGATAGATTTCACCACACTTAAATACCCTGAACTGTCATATGTCTCTATTGAGACAGTTGCCAGCAGGAGATAATTCTCGCATAGTGGTAGAGAGGAATCGTTAAGCTAAACAGCACGTCTATAAATTATTATAAAGTGAACTTGACTGGCTCCAAACAGACTATTTCTTTGGCCACAGGGATGGTTAAAGGTAAAGGAACATCACCTTTTCTCGATGAGGATGTAAAGGGACAAAGAATAAAGAAACCTCAGCTGCTCTATGGAGACATGCATATATTCTCTTTGTGGATTGTCTTGATGGAAGGATACAGAACTGTCAGTTATCTTGGAATATTTTCCCTGCTTCTCATTCCTTACAAATGTGAACATGTCTTCTGTTTTATTTGGGCTACTCACTTTCTTATTGTTTTGGATGTTGAAAGAATAATGGTCTTTTTGAAATTATTAAGTAGCTAAACCTATAATTTATCAAGCATGTTTCTGTTTAATAGTGAAATCAGAGTGAATTTCATGAGCTTGTGCTGGCAGAAACATCTTCTGTAGATGTTACTCATTGGCCCACTGGACATATTTGACCTTTTTTTCTTCATGATTACAATTAGAAAGTTTATAAATCAACAGTTTTTTAATTTTTTTCTTCATGATTTCAGAGAACAAAGTTGTTAATGAGCAAACTTTCAATTTGCAAAAAAGCTGATGGTCAAAGCTCGAATGCAGTCTGATATATCTTCCTGTCTAAATCTGCAAAGCAGCTGTAGAAGTAACTTGGCTGGGGTAAAGCCTGCTGAGTATTTACATGATTACGTAAAGCACTTTAAATCAAAATTTACAAGCAATCAGAAGACTTTAAAAAAATGTAGTTAAGTAGTACAGCATAACATCCTTCTCCAATTTCCCCTCATTAACTTCTTCATTTTATGCATTCTGAACAGTTCCTAATCTTAAGTCAAAATGTGTTCATGATCACATCCAAAGTGAACTCTCTCACAGAGTCTACATAATACTTTGCTAGATTAATTGCTCAGTTTGTATGAGTCAGGAACATCTTCCAATCAAAGCGATTTTAGAAATAAGATTATTTTGTTTTTACCATGATTAATTCAAATAAGTTTAAGTGAAATGCATATCCTTTGCTTTTCACTGTAAATGTTGAAGGGTATTGGATCCATAGTCTTATTTCAGTCTTAAAGTAAAACAATTTGCATAAACATTAATAAATTTGCATAAATTATTTTCCCATGACAATCTGTCAAGTAATTTGAAAAGAGTCGTAAATGATGACAATCAGTTTCATAATTGCAATTTATGTTAATAATCTCTCTATGGCTTTAACTTTTCTGCATTATAGGCAAAATTAAATGTTGTGCTCACAGTGTAGTAATGTTTCTATTGTCTTAGTTTAATTAGAAGTAGACACTTTAAGAGAACAAAATAGATTCAAAGTTATTATTTTGAAAAATAAATGTCCATAATTTTCAACCTTATGAAATTGCAAATACCTGCAAATAACTTGAGTTATCCTGTTGGATTCTTGCTAAGCTTATAGAATGCAAACCATGTAATATTCTTCCTTTGTAACTTCCTTTTTATAGATTTGTTGCTACTTTTGTAGAAAATTTGTGTGGGTTTTCTCAGGAATGTTTGACCGTGTATAATTTATTCTATACATTTTGAAGTTATGAGCACAAATCTTCTATTTTAATAGGACAATGGTGAGTAAAGAAAATATCCTTGAATCTTAATTTTAAACCAGATTTTGTTTCCTTTAAACCATACCAAACATAATAGAAAACAAATCCATGATTAGAGTGGTCATATGTGATGGTGTTATCCTAGAAGCTGAGGGTTATCGTGTGTCAGGACAGGACACCTTTCTGTTCAGTTCAGTGAATATTAAAGTGATATTCATGAAACTGCAATAAAAGGGATTGTTCTGTTAATTGTTTAAACAAAGGGAATAATTCTGAAATAAAAATATATGGTATCAGATTTTATGAATGATTCTGAATCTAGAATTTATCATTAAGTGATTAGTTGATCATGATTAACACATTTAAGTTTTCTATTTTTATATATTAGAAGAAATAAATTAGGTTCTTGATGCTTAATTACTATTTACTAATGATTTGATGTATTACAAAAAATTCTTTGATCTATACCATATCACAATTATAAAATGCCCCATAGGGAAGCTTGTAATTCATCAGAACAGAGGAATCATGGAGAATTCCAAAATAGATGACTAAAAAAGTAAACTTTAGTTTTCTCAAGCCTCCTTCTTCCCATTTAATGCCTCTGTGCACCTTAGAGCTCTCCACATAAACTTAGAAATCAAGACACAAAGCTGGTGGCAGAACTGTGATGAACTACACTGGAAATTACCTACAGTTAAGCTGTTTACTTTAATGAATGTCTCTTGTTTAAGGTGAACTTGGATAGTAACCAGACAAAAGAGCAACCCTTGAAGAAGAACTGTTGCTATTGATTCTTTTTTTTTTTATTATTATTATTTTCCGAGGAAAGGGAATTTTAACCATATGGTAAGTAAGTAGGAAAGTTTCTGGTGAAAGCTAATTTGAAAATGATCTATTTAAACATGTCATGAACAATCTGGGAATAACCCAGCTTCTCTTTTCCAGATAGATAGTCTCATCCACTGAAAACTCTGCAAAAAAGGTTTAGGCATCTGCCACTGTTTCTTTGACATTGAAATAATTATTGTCATAGTTAAAGTTTAGCTCACTGAACGTTTATCAGGTCTACATGTAGTCAAAAACATTAATGCAAGCAGGAGAAGCTCAGAATTCAGGTATAATTTCCATAAGCTTTTCTTTCTTCCTGTTTTTTTTTTTTTTTTTTTTTTTTTTTTTTTTTATATATATATATATATATGTAGTCTTATGCAAATGTGGATGGGCAAATTACGTTCCTGAGTGATAAAATCTACAAATTCTAAGATGTAAAAGGAGTTGTGTTAAGAACTGTGTTAAAAATATTTTTGAGCCTTTTACCAAGTGTATTAGTGTAGGTGACAAGGTTTGTCAGGAGAGGGGCTGCAGGGGTGACCTCTGTGGGAATATGGCAGGAGCTGCCCCATGCTGTAGACAGCCAGTTCCAGCCATCTCCACAACAGACCCAGCACAGGAGACAGCTGAGACACAGGTGGGTTACCTCTGGGAAAATGTACATAAGAAAGGGCAGAAAACACCACAAAGTCAGAGGAGAGGGGAACAAAAATAGGGACAAACAGCAGAGGGAACATCAAAGTCAGAGGAGGAGGAAAAGTTTCTCTATGTCAGAGAAGATATTCCCCTGCAGCCCTCAGAAGAGACCATGGTGGAGCAGGCATTTCCCTGCAGCCCATGGAAAGGACCATGATAGAGCAGATATCCTCACTGCAGCCTGTGGAGAATCCCATGCTGGAGCAGATGGGTATTCCTGAAGGAACTGTGGCCCATAGAGTGCCCATGCTGGAGTAGGAGAAAAGCATGAAGAGGTAGGATGATCAGAGAGAAACCCCTACATACTGCCTGTAACACCCTTCCCCCAGGACCTCAAGTGCCATTTGGAGAAGGGGGTTAGAGGAGCTGGGAGTGAAGAAATGAAGCTGAGACTGGGAAAGGAGAGAAGGAAAGGTCTTGCTTTAATGTTTGTCTTTTTTTGTTTCCCATTACTGTAAAATACTTATTTTAATTGGCTATAAATTAAGTGAACTTGCCCCCCATCTGTTTTGTCCACGATGGTATTTTGCAATCTCCTTGTCTTTATCTTGACCCACAAGCATTTTCATTCTTTTTCTTACTTTTTCCCTGTTACATTGGGGATGAGGAAGGGAGTGAGCAAGTGTCTGGGTAAGAGTTTGTCTGTTGGCCAAGGCTAACCCACCATGCCAAGCTTTCAGCATTATTGTTTTCTCCTGGCATTTTATTAAGAGGTCTTGCCAATTACAGTTTTATAAAATAAGCATATTCTCAACTGAAACAACAATTCAGTAAGATTCTTATTCTGAAGTTAAGTATACCTATATATAGTGAATATTTTAATATAAAACTTGTAGAATACTGAGCCCTGATTTCTCAGTCTTCAGGCATCTGTGTTTTCTTTGCTTCAGTCAGAGTTGCAGTGTTCTTTGAACACAGATGTCATCATATTTTTTTCCATGATTTATCAGAGGCACACATAACACTACAGAAATTTTAAGTAAATAAATTGAAAGATTATGTAATATCCTGCTTGAAACCAACAGCCCACATATCAATTTAAGGGAATTGTATAAATCAGTATTTCTAAATTTCAGCATTAATTTTTTCCTTATAGTATCTATTGGCTTGACTTGGCTTTGTGTTTTTTTTTTTTTTTTTTTTTTTTTTTTTTTTTTTTTTAAAATACCTTTATTGACAGGATATAATATCAGTTTTTACAAACTTATTCTTAATCTCATTTGAAAACATTTATAACTGCAGCTTCTTCTCAGTCTCATTTGATTTTCAAAATTGGTGACATTTATTTATTATTCCTTTGATAGTGTTATTAAAGAATAAAATGGTAAATTTTCAAGCATTACATTCAAGGAAATGTGACTGAAGTACTTTTCTACTATAAAATACTCATGTTTTCTATTCCACAGAACACTTTCCTATATCCTTTTTGAGTAATATTTGTATGCTTCACTGCTCTTCCTTCCATCCTTACTTTTCCTCTCTACCTCATGTAAATGAATTAGAGGATTTTGGGATACTTGGAAACCAGAACTGTCAAAAATAATTCCTTCTTCATTAAGATAAAGCTGGAAGGCTGCCACAGCACTGCCAGAGATAGAGATTTCAATTTTCTGGTAGGCTGAAGCATAGAAGAAAAAAAAATAAAATGCATTCTAAAATTCACCTTTTCTTTTCAACTGAATTAATTATAATGTAGTGTATCTGTTGTGTTGTGTATGCTGCTCTACAGAAGTCGCAGTGGGACTGCTAAAACTTGTCCAGCTTTGAAGATATTGGCAGTTGGTTTGCTATGCATTTTCCTATTAATCAATTTGAATCTTATGTGAGACTGAAAGGATGCTGGATGTTGCCTTCTTATTTAGCTTGTTTGCTACTAAGAACCTGTGAAGCATTCAGGTTACTTACCATTTGATATAGTAAGGTTAATGTATTGCTAGGTAACTGAAGAATTGCCTGCTTGTCACTTCCATTGATTGCCCAACTTCAATATATTGTTGTGGGCAAGAGTCTGCATCATCAGTCAACCCAAACTGTGACAGTTAAAACAGACACATTTGGAGTTTATAAGCTGAATGTAAATAGATTCCAGAGCATAGTGGATGTGTTTTCAAAAATACATTTATTTGACAAAAGACATAAAGTTCAAAATGATAATGATCTGATTAAATTGTAACAGCACTCAGCTAAGAGTTTATATT
Source organism: Tyto alba (assembly GCF_018691265.1). NCBI lineage: Eukaryota > Metazoa > Chordata > Aves > Strigiformes > Tytonidae > Tyto > Tyto alba. Next base: position 31,484,804 of record NW_024881301.1, on the reverse strand, counting down.
ATGGATTTACTTAAGGGAGTGACTGACTCTCAGAGCAGACCAGTGTGCAGTAGAATTTGACCACATGTCTAAGTGCTGCTTTCCTTCCGTGTGCTTCTAGGACATTTCCACCTGTGCAACAGATATGGATTTGCAAAGAGGAAACTAAAATTGGCAAGAAATTATTTTCAAGTCACTCATTTACTCTCTTGTTTTCCTGAATCTTTGTCTAGCAAACAACTATTACTAACTTTACGCATATAAACAGGCATACTGTTAGTAATGGGAACACTTGAAATTGATAAAGCTAAGCAGTTATAGTCTCTCACTGTGTAATATTGTCTAATACATAAGCAGAACATTAAATAGAATGGAGAATCAAAACAACAAATGTTGTTATATGTGTATTTTAAATATTATTTGAAATAATTCATGGTTTTGTATTTTTTACTGTTGTAACTGAAAAATATTTATGCAGAATAAATATCTGGCATCTCAATACAAAATTTATATTAGTATGAGAATTATTATTAGTATGAGAGCCAGCATGGATCATAGGAAACCACTTTCAGACAAGTTACAAACAAAATAATTTCTGACGCTAGGTTATGTATACACAGATACTCTCTTACTGACATAATATGACCTGTGTTGGTATAAAGTTGAGGACTGGGTAGGGTGTATCTATTGGAATAACTTTTTTCAGAAATTAATGTATTTTCTCATTCATCATTAATTTTAATAGATTGTGCATTATAAGGTTCAACAATACTTGCTTTATGTGGAGGTACAAGTTGTATAACTGCACACACAAGATGGGATGCGTAGTGCACACAGTGCTTTCTTTTAGATAGTTTGTTCTCAGTGTGCATAGCACTTATCTCCTAACCTTTGGAGACAGGAATAGCAAAGCCACCTATCAGTCTATTTTCAGTATGATGTGTTTTGTCTTTAGCTACGCTGTGTTCATGAAATTGTGTTAATGCAAGACTTGAATAAATTTTACTTTGTCTGTGGATTACGGTTGTTTTATCTCACATTTATGGATTAACTCTTCTAGGTATGCAATGAGGAACGTATACGTACATAGGTAAAATATGTATGTTTCCTGACTGAATCAGGAATTAAAGGTTTGGTCATATCGAGTCAAGAAAATCTTTCCATTAAATTAAATGTATGTTGTGTAAGGCTACTGTTTTTTTTTGTTTGTTTGTTTGTTTTGGTTTTTTTTTTTTTTTTTTTGATATCTGCATGCATTAGAAGGGAAAATAGATGGAATGACTAACTGTGAAATCATTGAACCTTTAGAATAAGGGAACAATTACATTAGTCTAGACAGGGAATTTACTTGGCTTCCCTCTTCCAATAAATCAATGCTCTCTAATACTTAGTGCAGTTGATGAGATCACAAAGGCAATATTGCATTCAAAGCCAGCAGTTTGCCTAGCACAAAATTATAGATTACAGAGTTTTATTTACGACAGAGTATTAAGAGCAACAAAAAGCAGAGATCTACAGATATCAAAAGCGGATCTTTATTTTGTGTTGAGAGGAATTATTCGAGGTGCAAAAAGGATAAAAAAGGCACAAAATAAAATTAAGAGAAAAGAAAACAAAGAGGGAGAAAGACATTAGAACCTCTACTACGGAAAGTAGTAGTAGTCTCCCTTCTCAAAACTTTTAAAACTAGACAGGATACAAAGTTCTAAAAAAGTGTCAAATAAAAAATATCAAGAAAATGGACTAATCTGTTTAGTTCCCCCCCCCCCCTTAAAATTATATTAGTTTTTTTTTTTTTTTAATTCTTTTTTAATGTGACAGAATAGTACTAGATTAGATGCATAGGGCAGATGTACTCTGGTGAATTTATCATTTCCCTCTCTTAATACTTTCTCTCTTACTTCATAATATTAATGATTCTTCCATTAAAAAAAAATGCTGATTATTTCAATAAAAAGAACAAGTAAAATATGTTAAAATTTAAAGGACTATTTTGAGCGACCAGGGCTAGAAGGGTCTGGAAATGTTTTAAGCTAAAATCTAGACAGCATCTCACAGGCTAATTCTAGCCTTGTCTTTTGAGCTGAATGTCCATTATTGAATGAATCACTAGATATGCTCCTGAATTATTTCTTGTGATATAGTTTCATCTATATGGAAACCAGTTTGTACCCTCCAAGGTCTCTGTGCCAAGTAAACTAAGGCACAATAAATGGGGACTCATATAAAAAACACAGTTGTGATCTAAACTAAGATCCTAACTAAATGCTTACTCTGTCAGGAGCCCAAACAAATGCTTTTAAGACCTTACGAGCTTTGTTTGCAATATGAGATTTCTGAAGTGCTATACATAGCTCTCATTTGTAGATAATCATCAATGGAAAGTGCCATTCAAGCTTGTTTTGTCAGTTCCCTTGTAGTCTAAATAATTAAGCAAAATTTTGTTTAGCATTTCTTACTTTATAAGACTGGGCTTCATACCTAGGAGAGGAGGAAAGAGATTTTGAGGAAAAGCAACGTGTGAGAGCAACATAGGAGAAGGTGAAGAGAGAAACAAAGAAGATGTGTTAGATTATGGATTGCAATATTAAAATTAAATTCTAATTCTGAATTTTGACATAGTCTTAGAAACACTGACATTCTTCATCATAAGTTTGTCCTAACTATGGCCAATTGTGGCAGCAACACCTAATAGTATAGTTGTCCTGATAATTTCTGCTTTATCTTCTGTGGCTTCTTCCATGTTCAACTGAGGGTTGAAGCAGGGTGGTCATGTTTTAACTGTATGTAGTATAGAACAGACAAAATAGTTTGACATTAGAAATAAATAGTTAGAGATCCTAAAAAAAAAAAACCAAAACCCACCAAACAAAAGAAACACTTAAGCTCTGTTCTTTTTATAAATATGTCAAAATGAGTGAACTTTGATCAAGAAAAATCTAACCTCACTTTTCACTAAACTTTGTGATTAGGAACTAAAATGTACACTGAGGTTGCTTTTACAAGAAATACCCTTTGATAGTTTTTAATGTAAGAGTTTCAGAATTGAACTAATAGTTTTGCTATGCTGACTAGAATGCATTTCCAAATTTAGTTGATTCCATAATGACTGGGAAATTATTTTCTTAGCAAGTTACAATTTCTCTGTCTGCCTCTCTAGAAGTTCAATGTGAAGCCAAGATTCCATTGCCTCAGTGCTCCAACTTTTAAAAGTATTCTTAAATTGTAAAAAGTTTTACAATCAGTAAATTATCATCAGGCTATGATAATCAATTTAATAACATATAAGTATATGTATATTCTTATATAAAAGTAAAAATAGAAATTCAAACCCATGAGACTAAGTCAGTTTTAAGACAGGGCTCTGGGACATACTCATATAGTATGGAAGGATATTCTTACTACTCCTGAAATGGAACAATTTCACTCAGGGTGATATGTTTCTTGATCTCATTTCCTGTATTTTATCAGAGATAGTAAGTACAAAACAAATTAATTGAAGCTGGATAACCAAAAAGTATTTTGAGATCTGCAGAAAGGTTTGCATTTTTCTTGTTCAGTTTAAGCATGTTGTCTGAGAGAAAAGGGGAATAAAAAAGGACCGAGATGTCACTCCTCCTCAGAGTTTCCCCACAGCTGCTGCTATAGGATATGATGCTCCTTCCTATATAAACTAGAATAATACTGAATGGATGTCTGTGACAGAGTAGCTGAAATCACTTGGATGAGACAACATGCAATCCACCTTTATTAAATAGTACCCAAGAGGAGTGAAATAGAGTTAGGTTAAATTGTATAGTTTTGGCGTGTCTCCAGTGACTGGGCAAAAACATGACTTGGAAAGGACAAATAGTGTGTAAATCCTCTCATTTACCCCACCTGATGGCAGCAAATATATGCAAAACCCATACAGTGCCTCACTTCTCAACATCTGAGTTCTACTCTGAGAGTGAGATACTCTGCAAATGCAAAGACAAGCAGGGAAAAGTACAGGAAAGAGAAAGGGCTTTGATTTGTTCTATAGTCTGTGAAGAATTGCTGCATCCACTTTTTCTTAAACTTTTTCTGCTATCATTTGGTGTATTTTAAAAGATCCTATGGTCTGCAGAAACATTATTGGCAAGAAATCAGACAATATAGCAAGTCTGTGTTGTGCAAAGTGTTTGCCTGTGATTTTCACACATCTGTATTCTGAGAATGACAGTTCTTCTCCAAAGGCTTTCTTCCTCTGCAGAGACTTCAGACACATTTTGTAGTTCCCTTCACATGCTGTGTTGCTTTTTTTACACAAATTATGTGCTGTTTTATTCTGGGTCCCAAGTGCCTAAAAATGATAGAAGTCATAAAATCATAGAATGATTTGTTTTGGAAGGGACCTTCAAAGATCATCTATTACTACCCCCCCCCCCCCATCATGGAAAGGATGAAATTAAATGAAACCCTGATGAAAACTGTAGATAAAAAATAATTATTTCCTTTTAGTCAGTGAAAACTGTGTACAAAGATTTTGAGGGATATTTAATTATGCATTTTATGTATATTAGGGATAGAATGGACATATATATGACAGAAATAGTATGTAGTCTATAAACATATCTAGATATCTATGTGTAGATACAAAGGACAAAAAGAAGAAGAATTTTTCCCTTTTTCTGATCAAGCTTGTTTCCTCTACTTCCACATGAACTAGCAAATACCTTCATATCTTTGAAGAGCAATGAAGAGAAAATGTTAGCATTTTGATCCAAGAAAAAAAGCTGAGTATTAGTTATATTTTGACCTGATACCTAGCAGAACATGGTGCACAGTACTTACAGTGGGTTCAGGGCTCCCTCTGTACAAACTGCAGGAGATCCAGGGAACATCTGAAGTGCTGATAACCCCACTTGAGGTACTTCTTTCAAGATACAGCACCAGTTCCACCCAATATATAAATTAAAGCTTCTGTATCAAATGCTGCTGTCCCTCCCCTCTTAACAGAACTGTTTAAACTCAGAAGTAAAAAGCTATATCATATAATTCCTTCAACCTGCCATAGATCATAGATTGCCTGGCACTTGAGAGATAGTGCAAGACAACAGAGATATTTATTTTATTCCTTTTAACTTATGGAAGCTCCTTGTTAAAATATTGGCAGTGTGTCATTGCTCAAAGGAAGATTATACAGCAGAGAAGGCTATGTAGGTTCATGTACAGATGCATTTTGAAAGCTGTCACAGAAATTTTGACAGGAAGAAGGTTTCTTTATTGTTCATTTTTGAAGTACAATAACATTTTCATCTCTTTGGATACATGCTTCTGTTTATATTTTGAACTAAACGTACCAGTGATCTACATTTCCTCATTAAGATCCAACACTTAAGAATTACTGAGAAAGTATTAACAATAAGCCTCCATATGGAAGTATAAATAATTCACACGTTGTGTGTTTTGTTCCATCTCATAGGGAATATAAACTTGGCAACAATCAAGGTGAGTGTCATCATTAATTATAGTTAAAATGCTGAAGTAGAGATACTTTTCCTGACAAAGCAATGCACATAGCCAAACTTTAAAAGAAGTTTATAAAGAGACCAAATGGAAATTAAAATTATAACAGTTATGTAGTTAGTTATGTAGTTACTGAACACTCAATCAGACATAAAAATGCAGTTGCTGCAAACACTAGAGATAATTTTTATGTGGCAGGATTCAAAAAAGCATCTGTGAAAGCATCATGCATTTCAAAATCATGAGTGCTATCACTTCCAGAATATGCACTGGATATATTTATTCACTATTATGACTCTGTCCTCACTCTCCATACTCATCTGGCCAGATTTTGCTAGAAGATGTTAAGTGTTTAAAAGGAACTCGGAATATTTCAAAATATTTTCAAACTGTGTACAAGGATATTCTGCAGTGCTGTTTAACTCTGATGTATGTTATGAAGTCTTAATTCAGCATGCAAAAAATTGCAAAAGAATTTTCTTCTACTTGTTTGATATTCTTGGTTTTTTTCTTTGTTTTTTGGTAGAGTTTTTTTTTGGGGGGGTGTAGTTGTTTTTCCAAATGTGTGTACGAGTTTGCTGAGTTTGCATAGCAGTCACCAGGCATTTCTCTGTCATGTAATATACGGTCCCTGGGCAATAATGTAATTTCAGGATAACTGTTCCAAGCAGTATATATCTGATCATTTTTCCCTCTCTGCAAATAGGTTATGTAACCATGCTGCAGTTCCTCAAGAGTTTTGTGCAACTAAAAGATAAGGGATTTTTTTTCTTGGTCTGTTCCGTACTCCTGAAGTGTCTTTGTCACCAAGCAGATGCTGCATTATTATGGGAACTACGCTACCAAAGCGCACAAATACATTAAGCACATCTGTGTGCCTCTTCAGTCTAGATGCTCTAAGTAGATATGAAGCCTTTAGCAATCCCAAGATCTGATTAGGACATTCATTACACTCCTCTACCACCCCATCTTAACTGGTGAAACACATGGTTTAGTTGTTTAGTGCAGAGCCAAAGCCTTGGACCTAAGTGAAACCTAATCCTGAAAGTGCCATAGGGATATAAGACAGACACTTGGGTAGGCAGATAAAATTATCATAGTATTCATGCTGAGCTTGTACATCAACAAACCCACAGCCATAAGAGTCCCAGCAGATGGTTTTTCTTTTTTTTTTTTTTTTTTTTTTTGTAACTCCAGAAAGACGTAAACCTGAACAACTGGAATCTTTTATCCTTTTTTTTTTTTTTTTTGATATTTTCTTCAACAAACTCAGACTACTTAGAGGATGGAAAGCCCTTCTGAGAGTTTTGATTTTCTTTATTTTATCCAAAATCTTTTGAACATTGTCATAAGTTTTAGGACTAAGGGAACTGTAGTTTAGTAATACCTGCTCAGTAATATCCAAGTGGTAGTCCAGGGGTTTGTGTGGCTAGGGACACTAAATCTCATGGTTTTAAATAGCTACTGCATTCTGAGGAAAATAAATTTGATTATGATTAATTAATATGAACTAAATACATGTCAGATTTAATTTCTTGTAATTTTCAAGTTTCATCAGTACAGCTAGAGGATAGGAAGTGTGACCTCCACAGCTGCTGCTCTCATTTCCTATATTCTATGATTCTATGATTCTATTTCTCTTATATCCACAAGACTTCAGTGATGTGAAGCAGGATGATATTGAGTATTCAATGAATCTTCCTTGTTTCAGCTGCTTCTGGGTCTTATTAACTAGAAGATATTATTATAGGACCTATCTCAATCCAACTGAGCCCAGAGGATCCACTGATGCAAGAGAGCCTGTCCTGCTCTTAAGCTACTACTGGACCTAGATAAAAGGAAATATATCTGAAAGTCCACAATTAGCAACAGTTATTTCTTCTGCTATTCTCATTTGTGTTAGAATTAAAATGGTAAGAATATCTTGGGAGCAGTACAGTGGATGCGGGTGACTGGATATCCCTGACAGACTTTCTGGGCAGAGGGTGGAAAACGAGATGAGAGATCAAGTTTCCAACTCTGTGTTCTTGGGATGCTTTTTCATGGAGGAGCTTTTCCAACCAAGATGCTTGGATAGGGCTTTTCTAAAGTTTTCTGAAAAATAAAGTGGGAAAAAAAAAAAAAAAAAAAAAAAAAAAAAAAAAAAAAGGACAAACAGACTGCTACAAAGCCCATTTTTTTTAATATACTTTACTTCATTTAAGTGTTGGGTCAGCTTCTCTGATCTGCCAGGAGTACATGTGTAGTGTCGACTGTTTTCATGGCACCGTGTCCTTACAGTGATTGGAGGTAACCAACAGATACAATAACTACCTTACTGAAAGATTCAACCATCAGTTTACAGAGGGTATCCTCTCTGAAGAGTGGTGAAGGGGGTTGATCGTGATGAGAAGGACTGGGAGAAGGGGCACCATTTTTTTTCCCTCCAGACTCTACAGAGAAATGACCTTACAGACACTCTTTTACAGGATCAAGGTAGATGCAGATTTATTTTTCCTGTAATATCAGCCCTCAAGCAGAAGTGGAATGAGGGGAGGTTTTAGGCTGGGGAGTTTGGATACTTCTCGTTTAGGTGAAATATGTTGTCATGGAATTTTACCCAGGCATTGACAAATGTTCAGTTAAATGATGTTACATTAATGACTGTAAAGGTGGTGGCAGTATGACTCCACAGATTTATTAGTTTTTAAAACAGTTCAATTTAAAACAATCCTGTATTCTCCAACTTATTTCATTATTTTAGCTATTCTTTTTCTATCACTAGTAACTAATATTACATCTTTAACAGTTCAGTTTGTTCCTAAAATATTATAGGTCTGCAGATAATGACAGGTGACTTTTATAGGAACTAGGCCAAGTTAGTTTGTTTTTATTGAGGGACATTTCAAAACTCCCTGTGATAGTTTTCTGGATTCATCTATAAGAGAATTAGAAAGCTTATGACTTGTAATTTTTAATTACCCAAGTCATGTTTATTTCCATCCACCAAGATGATCATATACTTTATTATTTTACAACTCCTAAATATGCCTCCTAAGCATTCATAATCATATACTAGCTTTATAAATTTTTGGTATCATTGAGCTTTGGAAAAATTCAGCATGATTTTAAAGTGAATTTTCTAATGTTAGAGACCACCATGCGCTTGCTTTTAGTGTTAGTAATCCCTGGCCAGTTGCCAGTCTCAACAATATGTTTTGGAAAAATAAGTTGTTGAAAAACAACTGTACACAACCACAGAAAGAGGTGGGACAGTACTTTGTCAGTTTCCTGAGGTTTAAATTAAGAAGGCAAAATCAATGCCTATTATAGCTCTATAATGAATGAAAAGATCTACAGGCACTGTTATCAGTGGAATGTTTGGCATAAAGTTCCAAACAGATTATTCAGGATAACTTTTAGTAATTATTGAATAGTCCTTGTTGCCCTAGTCAGAGCTGAAAGCTCTTGACCTCGCCTGTTTGAGGCTTACTGGTAAACTCATAAACTAGTTCTCTTCCATTCTTTGTTTTACTTTGCTCAAAGAGCTGTTCAATGTCTTTAGAACAGAACATAATGTAATATTCTGCTGAACTTCAACCTCAAAGCTGATGCAGTGATTACATGAAATTACAGGGAGATGAGAGCAGATGATTTTGATAGTCAAAGGAGCACTGAAATTCTCTGCAAAATTTTTATTTAGTTTATTTGGTTTGAGGATATTTTGTTTTGTTTTGTTTTATTTTGCTTTTTTTTTTTTTTTTTGTTTTGGTTTTGTTTTTTTGTTGTTTTTTTTTTTTTTTTTGGTTGGTTGGTTGGTTTTTGGTTTTGTTTTGTTTTGTTTTGTTTTTTTTTCTTAAGAATTGATTTCTTCAGACTCTGATTTTTGATTCTTTGCTATAATCCAAGCAGAGGATGATGAAAAAAAAAAGTGCAGCTAAGCTATTTAGTCCTGTGTTCTGTAGAATAAAAGTTTTCAAAAAGCAGTAAGGAACCATGTTGCACTCCTGTAACATTTTAACTATTCACACAACATCTCTGAACACATCCTTTTTGCTTTTCCTCCTATCTTTTTTCAACAGAAATGACCACTTGAAGTATTTCCATTACTAAAATCAAGCAGTGTCACTGAGATTATGCACTGTATTTTAAGATTTCATACATACTTTGATGTACTGAAGAGCTCAGAACTATGTAAAGTAGCCAGGAACAAGAGGCACTGACAAAAGTAGCCTCTGGCATGGCTATTCATTATTAAAATTCAGAGGTGCTAGATATTATTATTTTTCTGTAAGAGCTTTGAATCAGAGTAAAAGCATCTTTCTGAAAATTCCTGTTTGAACAGAAAGTTCAGTGTCTTTTTCTCCATTTTCCAGTCATTATCTCTTTTATCAAGACTCTTGATATATCAAAGAACTATTGTATAAAAAAATTAAAAATCCATCGTTTCATATAATACTGAAAGCACATCTTCAGATCGTTGCTTAAGTAAAAGTTCCTTTTGTTATGATCAGAAGCTTTGTGCACTCATTGTATGAAACACCCTAATCAGAGAGCTTGTGTTGTCATCTATTTTACAGTCACAACTATATAATATTTTTGGTGGAAAATATGTTAGATATTTTTAAAGATAGGAACACTTTAAGGTATTTTACAGTATCTTTTCTGTGTGATTTACAGATTTTTCACTTAAAGGTGGTTTTGTTTAGATAAGACAGAATTTTAAAGAGTCATCTTTTTATCTACAAGATAAAAAGCCCCAGATCAAAAAACTTTAACGTTTTGAAGTAGAATGGAGTACAGAAGTCATATAACAAACATTTCTTGCATAACTTTGATATAGTGTATTATTCTGTTTCCTTATTTTCCATTTTTAATTTCAACAGTCAACATATTTTTATATTGTCATCTATAAGTGAAGGTAGTACAGTATGATCAAACTATTTTGCAGAAGAAGTGGTACTGTGAAATTGTCTATTGTTTGACTGGTACCCTAAATTTATTGTTTAATGGGAAACAGTCTTCTATATCATACTGTTCTACAAGTTTTATTCACTTTTATCTTTCCACAATCATTTAAACATGCTTGTTAACCAAGGATAAAAACACTGTGCCATGAAAGCAATTAATAGTAGAAACTTAGAAGATGTGAATTTTTCATGAATCAAGTATAGGTTTTTCTTCTCATAGTCAACATTATGTGCACAATTTTTTCAACAACTTCTTTGTTTTTTCACTTGTAGCTGAGAACACAGATATCATACAGTATGACAAAAGTCTCCCCAGGCATTATTAAACAGCAGTTTAGTTACCAAAGTGAAGTCCAGAAAATATTACTGAGAGGAAAGAAATTTAGGCTGGTATTTTCCTTTGACTTTAAAAGTTACCTGCTAGAGAATCTGCATGCTAAACGTCTTCAGATGAAGAAATATGTGTTCTCAAACTCTCAAGTCTGACTTCTATGTGTTTTCCCCTTTCTGAGGGCACCTAAATCCTCCGTGCCCCCTCAAGTTTACCAGGAGCCTTCTGCACCTGCAAAAGGCTTTTTACCCCTAGAGCATTGCTCATTGTCCCAGGAATTTAATGTTGCCAGTGATAACTATTCTCTATGCTACAACACAGCCTTAGCTTGTAGGTTGTAAAATATGTTCAGCTATAAAGTGAAGGTAGGTACTCAGATCTTGTTTGAAAAAGTTGCATGTGCTGCAAGCACCACATCTCAGAACAATAAGAGAGATAAAAAAATAATAATTGTTACTCTATTCAGGAACATTTTAACTTCATGTACAGATTTTTCAGCTTTAATGGATGTTTTAGATTCCTAATATCACAAGCATTTATCCTATCTGTTCTTATGGAACTAGCTGATCATTTTCAATTGAGTTACAGCATTTCTATCTATTCATTGCAGCATTTGATTGCAAAAAGCTTCTTTTACTGTGGAAAATGTCTGCAGTACACTAGTCACAGGATATCTCACTGTGCAACACCATATGCTTTCAAAAAGTTGACAAAAAGTGTGCATTCATCACTATCCTGTCAAAATAATTAAGCTATTACCCAGAAATCCCATTTAGTTAAATATTCTGTGGTAATATCTAATATACAGAGTCAATACAAGTCATCAGTCCTGTAGCATCATCCGATCCAATCTTCTAGTCCTTCATCTATATCAGTTTTCAAAAATGAAAATTTCTTAAACAGAGAGCAGAGCAATGGCACTAAGAATTTCAGGGTGATTTTGCTGTTCTGTGACATTATACAGCTGGATCAAGGTAGAAAGCTGTTTTGGCAATGTCTGCAAATGTTACAGAATGTAATAAAGATGTTTAAAAAATTAATTTATATAATTGATTTACTGAAGGAGAAAATTCATAACTTTCATTATGGAATCAGGCATTAATTGTTTTATAGACCTATAAGAAAAATAAGGCCAAAGAATAAGAAATTTTTGAACACGAGTTTTCAGATGAGAAATCTACTCTTTTTGCTTAGAAAAAGCTTAAAAAATGTAATTCAAATTGTCAAAGAAACAACTCCATACACTCCTGAAAAATGCTTTTAGGCTTGATAGAATTGCCCTAAAAGCAGGAGATACTTTGATGATATCAATTATGTTTTATCCAGTTACAGTTTAGGTTTTTTAATTAGCACACATCAAAAGTATTTAGATGGTCAAATAAAAAATGCTGATATGCACAAAGCAGTACATTTCTGTCCAAGATGTTCTCTTTGTAAAAAATTAAAAAAAAAAAAACAAAACCAAAAAAACCCGATTCTAGTAAAGAACTACTGAAATGGCTGTACAAAATGCAGTGGAAACTCAGTTCAGTTTCTAGAGATCAGAACTAAGACACCACTGTAATTGAGGTTGTCTACAGAGAAACAACATGTACCTCAGCAATATACTGATATGTGGTAGGCGGGGTTATTAATAGCAGTGCAGAGATTTAACACAGAATGTGTAAGATTTTAGAGGGTCAGATGGGTAGGGACTTTTTTTTTTTTCATCCTTGTGATGAAATGGCATTCTTTCCATCATTTCTGTGTAATTATCACATTGACTAGTTTCTTCAAAGTTAGTCAGAAGTATGGCTTGAATTCACAAGTCTTTTTTACTTTGGGGGCTGTTTGCATGCATAATAACATGGAACAGTTAAATAGCAAGACTTATCTACCATAATGTAAGTCAGGGAACCTAAGTAGCTGGCTCATACAAACTGTACAAATGGAAAACATTGGCCCCACCATGACATCTAGGCTGAATAAGACAGAAGATGTAGTACTTTTTGATTTGTGACAGGGGAAAAATTGCTTTCCAAAATTTTCAGCTCATATACAGACTCATTATCTATTACTTCTGTTCCCTTTTCTTTGACTATTCATTACACTGGTTTGCACAGTATCTCTGCTAACCGAGGTCTTGTGCAAGGGAATATGTGTGGGTTTCTAGTGCTGATTTCTGTAGAAATAAATGAAGAACAAATAATATTGCCTCTGTCAGGATTCTGGGATTATTCTCATTGACTTCCATTTGAAATGGAAGAAGATAATTTTCAGGGCTCTTACAACAAATATTAAGGCTCTTAACACCATGAAATGTGAATTGCAAAAGTAGGAGTTTCACCAATACATGTTACAATGTAGGCTTAATCTTAGTTGCACAGAACATTTTGGTTTGCAGTGAGAATAGTTTGTTTAAACCCATATGTTTTAACTCCTCATACTTTAATTCAGATGACCCAAATTATATTATCTTGGTTGGCCTAATCTGCTATTTTTCCTGTTGACTGAAAAAAAATTTAGAGGACTCTCATCCATACCTGTGTGATATTACTGGTGAGGAAGAACACAAGAACTTGAGCAGCAAAACACATTGCAGATGTGGAGTTTACATGGGGAGGACTGAAAGAAGAAGGGAAACAAACCTTCATAGCAGAAGGTAATTAGATGGAGATGATTTCCAACTTATCCCTGTCTAGCACTTAGAGTTATTCACCTCTGATATTGGGAGTAAAATTTTGAAAATGGTGAGAGATCTGACCTAGAATCTCATGTTTCATTATAAGGAATTTTAATAATATAACAATTTAGTTCATTTTAACTGATTAAATTTAGATTTATCTTCTTTCAAAGCCTGAGTATTGAATTCAATGTCTGGTTTATTAATAGTAATCTGAAAATTCTTTGAGATCCAGATGACTTTCTATAATTAGATTAATGTGTTGCTTTCTACCTGATGACTCACTGAGAAGGAAAAACAGTTTGGAGTGTTTTAAAGAAGCAACAAAATAAACAAATAAGAAGAAACTTCAGTATCAGGAAAAAAAATCAATATGGGTAAAATTATAATAAAGAGGTTTTCCTTTTCAGAGTTTTGTATAGATTCAACATGTTGGATTTTATTATAGGGAATGGAACAATGGAAAAAGATGCACCAGTGCATTTTTTTAACAAAAAGCTTATATTAAACAAATTATGTGAGTGCATTCAGACTCTTAAATACTGAAATGTTACTGTTTTACTTATATAATCTTGACCACTGTCTCTTCATATATTATCCATGGAATATATATTTAAGGCTGTTTGACATCAGATTTAAAAACGTAAGTAAAGTGTAGAGAATATGGCCTCTTAATCCTTGTGGGAGGATCTGGAAAAATTTCCAAGACAATTTTTGTGATTGATTAAAAATTATCAGTTAACTAACACATAAGTAAATTTTCAGTACTTCCAGGGCTTAATCTTTATCTGCATATATGACCTTCATTTTCATATCTGTGAAGTACCTAAACTATGGGACTACAACATTTTTACTCTGCCAGAACAAAATAAACAATCATCCCCTACTTGTTTTTGAGTCCAGGAAAAAGACATGAAATGTCCATATCCTGGAAGCACTTTGAGGATGTGAAAAATTATTCATGTGTTCAGAGATGTCAGAACAACAACCTTTTCATTGATTTACCAATGCAAATCAAATAAGATATTTCCAAACTGTATAGTTAGAAATGGAAGATTGTCAAAAATGACAGGATTGCAAAAAAATTCATCATGATAGGCCAGTGAGAACAAATATTTTGTGCATTGCATAAAAGTTACAAAATAAATTTATAAAATCAGAATCAATTTATAAACAAAATATAGGGTCAATATCACCTGCATGGAAACATAGTTTATGACATTTATGCTCAAAAAAAAAAAAGAGAAGAAATTAGAAATTCAATTTAAATTCTAGAGAACTGAATTGTGCTTGAAAGGCACTCTCTTCCAAAAACCCTGTTTGTATAATGCAGAAATCCATGGGCCAGGTCACAGGATCCTCCCACTGAATCTGATGTTTCAGAGAGGACATTAAATTAGAATTCTGGAATGCCCCTCCTTTGCAAAACACCTCTCTCAGCTACAGAAGGGTGATTATCTCTGAACTCAGGAAAATGGGGGGATATGATAGCCTACACTTCAAGTTAAAAAATGCATGACTGGTTCAAAACCTGAAAGATGAATTGAAGGGTCAAGAAGTGCTGCTATATTAAACAGATAATCAGTGCTAACAATTGTATACCTCTGATTACTGCAGCATGATGATTCAAACACACTAATAATCTCGAGAAGAATGACCTGTGCATAACCCACTTTATTTATTCAAATCTATTTCCTCCAGATCCAAAGAGTAATTCAAAGGTAAAATTTAAGAGTACAGAATGTGATATCTGTAGGTTCTTTCCAGACTATTTCCATATAATTATGTGGGAAGATCTCATATGTTTTGATCCTCCAAAATTCTCTCTCATGTAAAAATATAGGGAAAAAAATATTGGAGTAATTTCTTTTGGCCATCACAGGTGTGTTCTTCTGGCATTCATTAGTCATACTGTGGTAGAAGTCCATAAACTTACTATAATTAGGACTATAAATTACAAACTTTTTTGGGGAAAAAATAAGTACTGATGACATGGTCACATTGGGAGGAATTAAAGCACCTCAAAATCAATATATATACTTAAGGCTAGTATTTATACATGGCCATGGTTCAGCAATATGTTTCTAAGTCTTTCTGAAGATTCCCACTGAAACCAATAGAACTGTTTATTTGATATGCAATTGGCACATACTTCAGTGCTTTGATAAAATAAATCTTATGATAGGCTAGCAGATGGCTGAAGTTCCTCAGTTGGGAACTAGGACAATTTTAACTGGAAAAATTATTTTAACATGTTTAGGTCAGCTGAAACATTGAAGCAAAAAGTGTTGAACATGTCATGTTGAAGAAGAGCAAAGGGGACACTAGAAAAAGTTGAAAAATCTTACTTCAACAGTTCTGAAATAAGAAGTTTTTTTTCATTTTGAAATGAGGATTTGCTTTAAAATAATTTCTGTTTAATAAAGGTAAGGTTATTACCTGCATGCCTGGTGCCCACCAAAGTCTCTATATCACTACTCTCCTCAGCTGGACAAGGGAGAGAAAATATAATGAAAGGCTTGTGGGTCAAGATAAGGACAGGGAGAAATCAGTCACCAGTTACCATCATGGGCAAAAAATACTTGACTGGGGGAAATGAATTTAATTTATTACCAATGAAATCAGAGCAGGATAGGACAAAGGGCGATGACTTTAAACAAAAAGAAGGTAGATTTAGATTAGATGTAAAGAAGAAATTCTTCACTCTGAAGTTGGTGAGACACTGGAACAAGTTGCTCAGAGAAGCTGTGGCTGCATCCTCCCCGGAAGGGTTCAATGCCAGGTTGGACAGGACTTTGAGCAACCTGGTATAGTGTAAGGTGTCCTGCCCATGGCAGGGGGGTTGGAACTAGGTAGTCTTTAAGGTCCATTCCAATCAAAACCATTCTATGATTCTATGATAATGAGAAATAAAATTAAATCTTTAAAACACCTTCCCACACCCCTCCCTTCTTCCCTGGCTCAACTTCACTCCCCATTTCTCTACCTCCTCCCCCCGAGTGATGCAGGGGGACGGGGAATGGGGATTGCAGTCAGTTCATCACACTGTTGTTTCTGCTGCTCCTTCCTCCTCAGTGGGAGGACTTCTCACATTTTTCCCCTGCTGCAACATGGGGTCCCTCCCACAGGAAACATTCCACCATGAACTTCTCCAACATGACTCCTCATCACAGGCTATGGTTTTTCATGAACTGCTCCAGTGCGGTCCTTTCCACAGGGTGCAGTACCTCAGGAATAATCTGTTCCAGTGTGGGTCCCCCACAGGGTCACAAGTCCTGCCAGCAAACCTGCTCCAGCGTGGGCTCCTCTCCACAGGTCCGCAGGTCCTGTCAGGAGCCTGTTACAGTGTGGGATTCCCACAGGGTCACAGACTCCTTCAGGCACATCCACTTGTTCTTTCATGGGGTCCTCCAAGGACTGCAGGTGGGCATCTGCTCCACCATTCACCTCATTGGGCTGCGGGGGCACAGCCTGTCTCACCATGGTCTTCCCCACAGGCTGCAGGGGAACCTCTGCTCTGGTGCCTGGAGCACCTCCTCCCACTCCTTCACTGACCTTGGAGTCTGCAGAGTTCTTTCTCTCACATATTCTCACTCTTCTCTCCCAGCTGCTGTTGCCATTGAACAAAAACATTTTGCCCTTCTGAAATATGTTATCCCAGAGGCATTACCACTGTCACTGATGGCCTTGGCCAGCAGTGGGTTCATCTTGGAGCCAGCTGACATTTGCTTTATCTATAGGGACAACACAAACACATGAATTTATACTGATACCTAATTGTCATGTTGCCAGGTGGACTCTAACTCTATTCTAGTTCAAACAAGGACAGATCGCCTGTATAATGCTAATGTTTCTTTTTGGTAACCAGAATAGTGCTGTGTTTTGGATTCAGCACTGGGTTTGGTACGAGAAGAATGCTGATAGCACGCTGATGTTTTCAGCTGCTGCTGAGATTTCAAGGATGCTCCAACTCCCCATGTCCTGCCTGTGCACCAGAAGCAGGGAGGGAGCACGGCCAGAGCACCAGACCCAAACTGGCCAATGAAATATTCCATATCATGGAACGTCATGCTCACTATATAGAGCAGGGGTGGTCGGAAAGGGGAGCTCTCTTTCGCTTCTGGGGTTGCGATTTGCAGCATCTTGGTATTTTGGGATCGCTAGCCGGAAACAGGCTAGGTATTGGTCAGCAGGTAGTGAGCAATTGCATTGCGCATTGCCTGTTTATATTTTCAATTACTGTCATTATTTTCATTTTATTATCATTATCAAACTGTTTCTATGTCAACCTGTGAGTCTCCCTTTACCCCTCCAATTCCCTCCCCCATTCCCTGGTGTGGAGGTGTGGCAGGTGCACCCTCCAGATGAAACTGTGGCTCCCTGGCTGTTGAACCTTTCCTGTACCCTTGTTCTCTGGGCTTTACGGTAGTTGGGGTCTTTGGCCAATAGGGGCTGATATTGACCACAGGTCAGATTGGGCTCGGGTACCAACGGAGTCCCGGGGGGAGCCATTTGGAGCTCGTCCTGCCCGAAGCAGTGTGTTGCAGGTAAGGGCTCTGCCCTGGCGTTGGGACGCCACCCAAGGAGACTCCTTGGGGTCCCCATGGGTTGGGACGCTGCCCTGAGATGTCCCTCGAGGTCGAGAGTCCTCATCTTTTATTAGCTGAGTGATTGAGCATTTTGGGTTGTTGTTAAACCCCTGGTTGGTGTTTTGAGTTGTTGTTAAACACCAGAAGTTTGTGTGGTGATAGTTTGTTCTCCTCTCATGGACATTTGGACCTGTTGTTTGTAAGTTTGTGGTATGTTGATTAATTGTGTGTAAAAATAAATTTTGTGTGGTTTTTTTTTTTTTTTTTTTTTTTATTGTTAATTGGTTTGGGAGTTTCCGCAACAAGGGGCAGGGTGGGTGAGCGGCTGCAGGGTGGTTGGCTGCTGACCAGGCTCAAACCACAACAAGATCAATTAATAATACTGCAAGATCTTAAATAACATGCAGAATAGGGAGAAAATATGAACTCACCCTAGCTATATTATAAATATAGTAGGTTTTCCATGTGAAAAAGTAGTTTTCAATTTAAAACTGGCCCTTTAAAAATGTCAAGAAAATGCAGCTTGTTGTATTTTTAATTTTTCATATGAAACTCAGGACCTCCTCTACTTATATGCTAAATCTTGATTAAGAATCTCTTCCATTTATGAAAGTAGATAGCATCAGAACCAACTTAAACATACCAATAGGTGATATATATCCTTGTCTTAGTACAGTAACTTTCTGTCTATTGGGTGGTATTTTGTTTGTTTCTGCTACTGTCCTGAAAACTTAAGAAATTTAAGAGTACTATGACATTAAGGAAGAAGGTAAAGTCTACCAACTCATATACTCTTTTATTTAAGTGTACACTTAGCTGGTGTTTAATTTGACTTTTTAAAAAAGAAATATGTAATTAATTCCTTTTTAATTAAAATGAGAAATCATTATCTCACTGACATTTCAATGTTTTACCTTAACAAAGAGCTTGTAGTTAGAAATTATTAAAAACTAATGAATTTGCATGAACACTAAAAGAATATATTGGAGTGATAAGAATACCAACCAGTTGTCAGATTATTGTTAAGGTACATAAAATAGCTTTCATAAGAAAGAAATCTGTAAAAAAAGGAAAACCTGTTTTGAAACTTTGATAATCCAAAATGCTATCAAGCACTGAACAACCTTTAGCTGAAAATTTAACACTTTGAAGCTATGGCTATGTCGATAAAGTACTTTAGACTGGTAGGAACAGAGCTGTAGAAAAAAGTAGTGGTTCTCAGATGCTGACATTCATACTGTAGGTATTTTAGAGATTTATTTTTATTTCCCAGTAACTTTAATCTCATCATATGGACTAAACATCCATTTGTAGTTGGAGCGCAACTTCTAGTTTAATTTCATATGAAAGCAATCTTGTTCAGTTGCCTTGAGATCATTTCAACATGCAACCTGAGTAAGAAGGGATAGCTGGGACACTCATTTCTGATCCAAACTAAGCCCATAATGCAGATGAACCCTAAGGTGCTGTCAACATATTTTTGCAATTCTGAGCAGTGAAGCACCGATCAACCTGCCTTAATGATTATTGTTGATTTAGTTTGCAGAGATCTTTTGGTTTACACCAGTTGGATACCTTTTGGAGGAAACTAAACTATCTCTACCTAGTTAGAGATGTGCTCTAACTGTGCTACAACTGCCTGAAGGAGATGTAAGGGTCTGAACCAATTTGGCCTTTGGACAGCATTGGGGAAAATTTCAACCAGGACACAAGACTAAAACTATTCTAGAATAGGAGTGTAGATACTGCAGATACATAAACTTCAGCATTTTCCTTCTTCAATATACAGATCATCTCCTTTTACACCAACTTAATGTAGAATCAATTAAATGCACAAAGTGTCTATGAATGGTAATAGTAATTTATTCTTGAAATAGTATGTGGTCTAATTTTGTTATCAAAACAAATCTTATCCTAAATTAGGATTACCCCGAAGCTCTTTGAAGATTTTTTTAATCGTATCCTAGAGGGGTGGGACAGGAAGAAAGAGATTTGTCACCAAAGAATTCAATAGCTAGGAGTTTGGGCACTTGCCTGGTGGTGAAAGAAGCCCGTTGTTCTGGAAGTCTACAACTGTGAACAATTGGGAATCAGTAGGAGATGTTTAGGTACTGGTTCATCCAATACATCTTGCTCCAAGTATAAGAGAAGTATTAGACTGAAATTTTTTGGAGTCCAATTAGAGTCACCAAGCTCCCCCTACTTACTCTTTTGTAGTGTTTTCTTTATAACCCCTTCTATTGCTCCTACTGAGCTCCAGGGATCTGACAGTACAGAACAGCTTAATTCTCCTTTCATTTAAGTTAGGGTAGCTCAATTTCTTTTTTAGCTTGTCTCTGAACAAAATCTTCTACTTTGATAATTTTTTACTTCCTCTCTGCCCAGATCATAGATATTTTATTATAATTGGATAAAAGAGAACAGCTTCTCAGCTGGAAATTGGAAGATGGAGAAACTTGGGAGCTAGTGAGTTTTGTATTTGAGATAAAAAGGACACAAGAAGAAGAAACTATTGTGTGTCTGTTTCTGCTTTGCCTTAACTTCTACACAGACCAAGAATTCCATGTGTACCCTTTAGATGTAGGTAGGAAGTTATTTAAAACACTTGCTATGGATAATTTACAGCATGGTATAATAAAAATTTTGGAATAGTTTTCTCTGAATTATGCTTGTACATTTATTTGGTGTATTAAGTGTCACAAGTAATGGTTACACCAGGTGAAACACTACTGTTGATAATGTATGGTGTCCTTTGTTTATAAAAGGAGAACAAAACCTTCTGAATGCTGAAAATCACTAAAAGATTTGTGATAAATAATCACATCCAAAAAAGAAGCTGAGATGTTCCACTTTTCAGGCCAATGCTCCAACTATAACATGTTAATCATTTTCTGCTGATAAGTAACTCATCTTCTCAAAAATAACAGTAGTCTGTATATGTAGAAATCTTAAGTGGTTTTGCCATAGTACTGAAAACTATACTGTAAGATATCAGGGCTTTCACCTTTTAAATGTGTAATGTGCATCATTTGTGCAAGAAAACTTTGATTTTCATAGAATCATAGAATATCAAGTTGGAAGGGATCTCAGGGATCATCTTGTCCAACCTTTCTTGGCAAAAGCACAGTAGTTCTGAGGTGCATTTTACATAAATGACTTAAACTGTAATGTTCTTTTTTAGAGTCATAAGGTGGCTTGTCTTTTACCTTCTTAATGACTACATATACTTTGCTGTAAGCAGTGAAACCTTAGCCAGACTATTTCTGGTTCATTTGAATATTTCATATAAAAATTCATATTAAGTTCTGAGTCTTTAATTACTTGTAAAAGCATTTTGTTTTAGCAAGATTTTAGGCTGACTGGTACAGGGAAAGTAGGGGGAAATAAACAGAAACACAAATAGGAAGACACAATGTGAAAACTAGTGCTCTAAAACAACCAACTAACAATGAATCTATACTTCATGACAACTATCTTCCCATACTTGTCTTATTTGTGGCAAATACAGTGAAATTTCTTCTAAAATGCCTCTAACTGAAAAAAGAACTGCAAAACCATGAAGAAGAAATTACCTTGGTATTTTCCCAGTGGCCTTAATGAGTATTGTAAATATGCATATTGGATAACAAAAAAAAAAAACCAAACAGTATATTAATCTTGGACCTCAGTTCAATCTGTTAGTGCAACTTGAGTCTTTGCATATGTGCCAGAAATAATCCATCAGTTCACAGTTACAGCTATGTAATGACCTAGATAGTGACAGGTGGATCACATACGTGGGTTCACCAGCTACAGCAGATGTTCCCTGCCGACTTACCACTTATTAAAATAGGTTTGGAGCTTTCAAACTGATTATATGCTCGTAAATCCTATTGTGTTACAGATATAGTATCTCTAGATATTACAGTGGCTAACAATTATATAGTGTTGTCTAGTATTGTGATTTTCTTTAAGTTTGACAAGAATTTTCCTTAGTGAATAGGATTCTTTTTCTTAATACTTTTTTTTTTTTTTTAATTAAATGTTGAAATGTTTTTCTTTCAAGGCAAAAATTAAACAATCGATTTTTTTTTTTTTTAATTTTTATTTTTTTTTTTTTTTAAAACTAGATCTCCAGGTAAGAATGTGCTCCTGTTATTTTACCCAGAAATCTTACCTTCCTTATAGTGAATTAGCAGAATGGCTATCCCTGCCTAAGAAAACCTTTTCTTTTGACAAAAAGAAACAAAAATATTTCCCTACTATTTTGTATGGCTTGAGAGTTACAGCACACTTAGAGAACAACAGCTGCAGGAAGCAGACATGCCTACTTTGGCCTATGGTCGAGACACCAGAAAGCAGTGGGAGTCAAAAAGAGAGGTTTCCAGATCAGAGACTTTCCTGATGTAACATGGCAGTCGCTTGCAGAGCCCCTGCTACCCCGCAGATGGCTGAGACAGCCATACCCACCAACAGCAGCCAGGGCCCAGCTCTGATCTCTCCCCTGCTGTGGAGGACTACACCATCATGGGCAGTCCTGCTAGCTTCGCATGAAGGCATCTGTTTTCATCTGGCACATTAATTCTTGCACACTGGTCTCATGGAAAGTTGAATCAATGGCTATTTTAAAAAGCTGCTTTCTGGACTGTTAGCAGAACACAAAAGGAATTTACCATCCAAAGTTATTGATGGTGATAACCTTTTTCTAAAAGCAAAAATACTCATCTTGCTGCATGCATGGATGCTTGTCTATTTGGTTAATATCAGTTCATGTGATGTGCAGCCTCTGTTTTTCTTCAGATTTTTGAAACAGAAAGAAATTACTATCCCATTTTTTAAACTGGAAAAACAGTGATAACTTTCACTGATACAGAAGTGCTTACAGGTATTTTGTGTGTCTATATGTGACTGAAATAAACCTGGAAATTTTCTTAATCTGGAGTACATGAAACTATAAACATATTGTTAGGTATATAGACTGTCACTCTAGAGCATTATAAGAAAACAGCAGATGTTAAATTATCATAGACCCAGAGAGATTCTGAGTTACACGTTCCCTAGGAAGTTTATACAGATAAATCTACAAGGCTTAGTAATTAATTGAGTAAAATTTAACACTTAAAAAATATTCAATAATATGCTATTTAGTTCTTACAGCAACTGATATTGAAGATATAATAACATTAAAAGTTAAATAAGTGGCTTCTATAATTCCAAAGATTACTATTAAGGGAAAAAGAAAAAAAAAAAAAAAAAGCCTTCTCGCTTTACATAACACTTGTAAGTGCAAGCAAGTGGAAAAAATCATAGTCAGTCACCATCTTCCATTCTGAGTTCTGCAGAATCTTGTGCTTCTAAGGAGAGCATCATAGCTGCAGCATTTGCAAAGGCAGAGCTGTCAGTGAAAGCGACTGCCAGAGTGTGCTCCCAGTGACCTGAAGATAATGGCTCTACGTCATTTTTTCACCTTCTATGAACTGAGACTAAATGTTATATACCAAAGGAAAATGCATAAACAGTGTACAAGACAAAGTCAGTAGCAATAGATTCCATGTTTTGAGTAATCTTGAGTTATCCAGGAGACTGATTTTGACTTGTTTTCCCAATTTTTCAGGGCATGTTCCCGTACTCCCAACTCTGGCTCCTCAGGAACAGCTTTGTCCCAGCAGTTATTCAGGGACTTGTTACTCCTCTCCAAAAGACCTAGCCCTACTACAAGTAAGTCCAAATGTCTCTCTCCATTCCTTCCAGACGACAACAATGACCATGGTGTAAAGACTGTTTAGAGGAGCTATAATACCTGTGTGTTAACTAGTAGGTGAGTGACAGCATCCCTTTGAGGATGGACCACAGTAAGAGTGCACTGATTGACTCAAAAGCAAGTTACCATGCATTTCTTGCATAGTCTTTCTGTGGAATAGCTCCAAATGAGTAAGAGCTCCTTTAGAGTACATCAAAAGGATTTAAGGGATGAAAATATTTCACAGATCAGGACTTAGCCATATGTCCTGATTTCAGCTGGGGTAGAACTATTTTTTAATTCTTAGTAGCTAGAATAGTGCTGTGTTTTAGATTCAATATGGAATTTAGTATGAGAAGAATGTTGATAATATATTGATGTTTTCAGTTGTTGCTAAGAAATCAAGGACTTTTCAACTTCCCATGTCTTGCCTGTGTGCAGGTGTACAAGAAGCTGGGAAGTTGCAGGGCCAGAGCAATGGACCCAAATTGGCCAATGTAATATTTCATATCATATAACATCATACTCAGTATATAGATGAAGGCTGACAGAGAAGGTTGCTTTCTCTTTCCAGGATTGCAGTTTTGGGATTTTCTCTTCTTTGGGATCGCTAGCTGGGAATGGGGTGGACATCAGTCAGCGGGTGGTAAGCAATCACATCGTGCATTACTCATTTCTATTTTCTATTATTATTTTTATTGTTATTATTATTTTATTTTTATTTTATTTCAATTATTAAATTGTTTTTATCTCAACCTACAAGTCTCCTTACTATTACCCCTTCAATTGTCTCCCTTATTCTCAGGGTGGGAGGAAGGGTATGTGAGTGGCTGTGTGATGTTTGGCTGCCAGCCAGGTTTAAACCATGACACCACATCCACCGTAAGGTGGTTCACTATTGATTTGGTACTTGGTTGTTGACCACAGAAGGCAAGGAAAAGACATGACAACTGCCATCCAGGAGCTCTGGATATTTTGATAGAAATGCTTGGATGCTTATGTATGTACCAGAATCTGGGGGTTTTTGTTTCATGTCACCCCCATAACAGAGCTTTTTGAGATGGTGCAAGGCCGATCAGAAGAGATGACAATTTATTGTCTAGCTAGCAGATGTACCTTTTTTTTTAAATGCTCAAAGACTTTACAGCTTTTGGCCATGAAGTTAGGGACAACCCTTAAAATAGGAACAGCTACTCATTTGCAAAATTGGACTTGGTCAGCTGCAATTCATAAATTTATTTTCCCCCCATTTAGATCTTCAGGACAAAATAATGCCTTCCTAACCATCCATGGCTCCTCTTTATTTCTTACAGAGATTTTCTGTTGTGGCTTGTGAGTCATCTTGCTTACGGGACTACAAGACACCAGTATGTAGAGCAGCTGGGTTGCAGCTGAGCCCACTGGTGGGATTTCCAGTGATTTGGTGAAGTGCTTTTGTGATAGGGACAGATCACAGTGTTTATATAATGGTGGACAGGCACCCATCATCTGTCTTATTTAAAGAGCAAAAAATAGATTTAGAAAAATTTTTGTAAACACACAGGGATTTTGTGTCTAATTACTCTATCAAGAACATGCATAGGAAGCCATCTGAGAGACAGTTAACATTTATGAGTGAACAGGAGAAAATACACTGGGAATAAACTGGCAAACTTTCAAGTACATGAGCTGAGTTGGGATCTACAAAATCCCTATGAACCTGGAGCTCCTGATTTACTCACCATGGTTCCTGACTGAACAGAAAGAATTTGGTTTCCTTAACTCTTTTAAGATGGCACTACTGTAAATAAGTGTTCTGGATTCAATTTACCTTAGTTACCATCTACTGATGACTAACTTGTAGCCTACCTTAAAAACAATGATTATCATGTAAATTTTTTCTTTTCACATGCTGGAAGTGTCTAGTTCTGGTATATCTACCAAATACTAGATCTTGGCCCAAGAAAAAGCTCATAGAAATCACCCCTGGACTTCTATAAATATAATACAGCTACTTCAAAACCACTACATTTGGTAGCACAAGAATATGAGGAGGGTTTTTGTATGTGCAAAAACCGGAAGAGATGATACGGGGTTTAATGTTTAACACTAATTCTGTCCCCTATTGAAATACAGAGGAGAAAAACTAGAATCACAAAATGTGTTTTATACAAAAAAAAAAAAAAAAAAAAAGTATTTTCAGAATTTACTTATGTAGGATAATGGTATAAAATGCTTAATCAAGTTTTAAACATTCTGGGCTGTGTCGTGGTTTAGGCCTGGTTGGCAGCCAACCACAATGCAGCAGCTCTCTCTCCCTTCCCCTCCAGCAATGAGAAGGGACAGAGAGCCAGGCTTGGGGTCCGAGAGGACTGGGATGGGGAGAAAATTCCCCTTTATGATCACGAGCAAAAGGCAGACTTGTTAGGGGAAGAAAAAAAAAGAACATACATTTATTAGAGACACTAACAACACCTAACAGAGTAAGACAGTGAGAAGCGTTGCCACATCTTGAGAACACCTTCCCCGCACCCCTCCCTTCTTCCTGGGCTCAGCTCTGCTCCCGATATCTCTACCTCCTCCCCCAGTGGTGCAGGGGCAGGGAATGGGGGGTGCAGTCAGTGCTGCCACTTCCTTTATCTTCCGTGGGGGGAGTTTCTAGAACTTCTTCCCCCTGCTCCATCGTGGTCCCCCTCTCACAGGAGACAGTCCTCCACAAACTTTCTCCAACATGAGTTCCTCCCATGGGCCGCAGCGTTCCCCACACTGCTCCGTCATGGGTCACTAACTTTCTCCAACTGGATTCCCTCCCACGGCTGCAGCCCTTCCTGAGCTGCTCTGGCGTGGGACTCCCCCACATGCTGCAATCCTCCCAGCACTGAATTACAGCAGCGGGGCTGCCTTTTCCCATGAGACCCTGGCCTTCTTCGGGCACAGAACCTTAATCATGCAAGCAGAAGTCACCGGCCATAAATCAATGTCTGCTCCACCGTAGATCTTCATAGGTGGCAGGGGGGCCGCCCTGCCGTCTCCCCACAGGTTACAGGGGGGTCTCTGCTCCGGCACACCTCCCCCCTCCTTTCTTCCTCCGTTCCTCCACTGACCTTGGTGTTCACGCAGCTGCCCCAACTCCTCCTCACAAGTCCGACTGCACGTCACCACGTCCCTTCTTAAATACGTTATCGTAGAGGCGCAGCTGATGGGCTCAGATTTGTTGCAGAGGTGGATCTGACTTGGAGCTGTGGGAGCTTCAAGAAGCTTCTCACAGGGGGCCGCCCCGATAGCCCCCTCCTCTGCCACCAAAAAAACTCCACCATTCACTCAACCCAGGATAGGCTGATATTTCTGTCTTAGTTCACAACAGTGTTTTGGAACAGGTAAGTTGTCACAGTGACATAAAATGTGTTTATAGTATTTCATAAGCACCTATATACCATCTAATGCAATGTGTAGAACATGTTGTTTGCTTTTACCTTTTAGCTGACACTTGGAAAAATGTTTTCTGTTCAATTTGGAGTGCCATGTTTTCTTGGTACAGCCTGAGCTGGGAAAAAAGCTACCACAACAAGCCAAAACCCAAACAAACTAAAAAAAACACCCTTTCCTCACCTACCTGCTAGCTTCTGGACTAAATGTGATTAAATATACCACTGCCCCCATCCACATTTATCTAAAATATAACTCAATAGTGTAGCATTTATTCTGCAATTTTTTCCTGATGTCTGTTTACACTTTAACCTAGCCTGCATTTATTCCTTTCCTAAATTGGCCAAGGTAGGCCACCCCACTTGACATCCACTTCATCCTCAGGAGGACCTGATGCTGAGATGTGTGAAGAGCTTTTCTATTCAGAGCTCAGTGTACAGTGGATTAAATTTTAAAGATATCCCTCCCAGGTGCATGACCTTCAGCAGGAGCAGTGGCTGACAGCAGAGCTCTATATGTAGCAGCTCATTTACCAAGGGCTGGGGCATAACTCCTATACACACATTGGCAGAATGATGGGAGAGGCTCTCCTCAGGAGCTGGAAGGCTTGTGAAAGATGATGAGAAAGGAAAGAAAAGGGCCAGCACCTGTGAGACAGCAGTTATAGAATATGTGAAAACTGGCAAGGGACTACTCCGAATCAGAAATCCTAGAATTTTAATCAAAGCAGAGTTTTACTAGGTAAAATCTGTGAATGTTGCATGTCCTAGTATTGAGGGAGACAAGCATTGTTTTATGTAGTATGTCTATGGTTATCTTTCAAAATTCAGGTTCTCAGTGTGTTCTTTTAACATAAATTATACATTAAATGTATATGTAAATTAATTAAATATCTTTCCAGGGTGGCTTTTGACTATTAAGTTACTTCATAGCTTGAGGAAATCAAGCAAAATTGGTCAAACCAGTTAATTTTAATTGTATTTTCATCCCCAGGAGCTTGTTCTGATATGGTCAGCTTTGAAACATGGTCTTTGTCAGTGTGCAAACTTTTCATTTGACAATTATTGTAGCCTTGAAGTGAATGTGATTCTTTTAACCTTGCCTTGTTTTTGCTTTTGTTGATGTTTCTTTTCTTTTTTTTTTTTTTTTTTTTTTGTCTTTTCTCCCCACTCCCCTCCTCCCCTAATAATCTTAGAGAACACAATTGTTTTTAACAGTGCTTTGCTTTATTTTGAACATCTATGTATTGTGGAGATGTTTTATTCATGTCTGAATTATTTTCCTTCTGAAAATGTCAAAAACATTATAGGCACTTCAAGATTAGAATGTTCACTGTACTACAAATTGAATCTTCCTCCAGCTATAATTATTACAAGCTGGGTGTTCTATCTCTTCTTAATTTATCTAGAAGCATAGAAGAAGACAGGCTTGTTTTATAGGCATAGGACGCCAAATAGTTTAACTACATCTGTATATGCTTTCTTTTTTCTTGCAGGTGCATAATACACATGATCTGTCACTGAACACAGACTTCCTGTGTACTTATTTGACCTCCTTAGTTTCCCATCCTTTAAAAAGCATTTAATGTTTTGGAGAAATGTTGTGAAGCTAAGGATTCTTTGACATTAAGAGGAAGAGTTGCTCCTAAAGCTTGAAGAGTCTGTCCTAAACCTGGAAATATGTTGCTCAGTGGGAAGGAAAGACATATGAAAGAGTAGACTCTGTATGCTGCTGATCAGTATCTATATTCAATGTGATAAGGCAAGATTCTGGACATAGAAAACTGATTGTGTGGAAGCAGGCTCAGGTTCTCCATTTGCACTGGGTTTATACTGGCAAACTTTTTTTTTTTTTTTTTCTAATTTCTGTTATACATTGGAGGGCATATTGCCATTGTTTGGAGACTACTGAAGAAATTGTCCTGTCAATTTTTTCTGCCAATTTGTATGTGACTCACCCAGGTAAACTACAAAGCAAAATTAAAGGGGAAAAAGTTAGAATATTTCTTCTACAGTTGAAAGAAAGTAAAGAGAATTCTGTTTTAAAAAATTTCCTAATGTTTTCTCTGAGGCTTCTGTAATTAAAAGCTATTGCATGGTAAAATACCATAGGCTGCTGGTCTGAGAAAGTTAGAGACACCATTCCATTATTTAGATAAATATGTAGGGTAGATTATTCAGATCAGTACTCTGACTGGCAGCTGTAGTGGGATTACTGGCAAAGGCAATACCCCAGGCTGTGAGCTGCTGCTATCATAATATGGCTTTTCTGTTTATAAGCATGCATTCAATTCACTTCTAGGTTGTAGTTATTTGAACTGTAAAATTCTTTGAGGTCTTCTGTGTGAAGTTCTAAAGAAATGTGAAATACTATTATTGCAGCAATGCCAGAATGGTTTTCTTCTCCAGGGTAGTAGTCACAGGAATTCTCCAGCTGGATGTGCATTTGTGTATTTAGAAGTATGGCATTTTTTGGAGCAATTCAGAAGGGCATCTTGTAATGAAAATCATTATAAGGGACAACATTTAGTGAGAAAATATGGAAAATTAGCTGATATTATCAATAATAAGATCCTATTTTCAGCTTCCTTAATACTTTGTTAGGTTTTAAATATTTATATTGTTACTGGCTACATATCTGTTTCAAGCAGAATAGTTTTAAAAATATCTGTGAATATAATTTCATTGTTTCACTCAAGAAGGTTAAAGAAAAATGTTGTCTTGCCAAGACGGAAGAGAAATCTAAAGTTTTTAGGTCCCTAAGTCTCTTGAAAGACTCCCATCCTGTGAAATAGGGATTTGAAATATGTCAGAGGGAATGAAGCAATCAGGTTAGTGTCATGCATTGAAGTTTGCCCCCAACTCAGTTAGGCCATAAGACTTTGAAAAGTCTTATTTTGTAAAATTTCCCTACAGACTGTAAAAGTTAATAACTACGTTCTCTAATTAGGTACTGCATCTGCAGTCAGGATGTCTCAACCAGGGCACTTGGGCACTCCCAGCATTGCCATTGCCATGTCTTTCTGTTGTTGTCAAACTATCCCTGAAGCTGATAGCAGAAATGCATGTGTCATCTCCTGTTGGGATGCACTGAGGATGGAAACCTACTGCTGTTCTCTATTACACCGTGCTGAGGCATTTCAGGTAGGTTTTCATACAGACCGGTTGAGTTGTCTTTTGTCACAGTGTTGGCAATTGTTTGCTCCATACTCCTTACAAGACGAACATCTAGACTTAGGACACTGTACAAATTAAAACTAAATAAAGAAGCATTAACTCTGATGAATCAAATGCATAAAATGAGAAAATGTAATTAAAAATAAAATCAAGACTGAGTTTTTCTGGATAACCCAAAGTTGTCCCTCACACACGAATGTTTTATGGTACAGTTTTAATTATGTACTTTCAAACTCTTGTTTCATAAGACTTCTGTTTCTTTCAGCATATATAACAAATAATGCTTAGACATGAATTGTAGTGATATAAGAAATGAGACAAAAATCTCTCATTCCTCTATGTGGTTTACTGCAAACATTAGCTACAACTTAGTGAATGTGCACCTGCAGGAAGAAAAGCAAATTAAGTTACATACACTTCTACACTGTAAATTATGTTTTATTTTAAATTGGAAAATATAAGGTACCATTACCTATTATTTATGCACAAAACTCTATTTATTAGAAACTGACAAATTATAATATTTGTCATGTCGATCTAGGAATTGACTCAGCTGAATGAGCATTGAAAATTTAATTTTATTTTTCTTACATCAGCTTCTTCATTAATTATTAAAGAAAATGAAAGTTATGCCCACTGGGAAAGAGATTATGACTATGTGAACAAACATTAAATCCAGATTGTTTACGGATCAGCACTTAGGCACTTGTCTACTGCCTAGTATGTTGCAAGTTTGGTCTCCTTTTCACTAAAAGTAACTGATGGGAAAATAAATGACTACTTGAAATAAGGTGAAATTTTTAAACTAGAACATTAAAAAAAGGCTATTGGGGAAAGTAGCTGTCAGTATGGGAATTCTTAGGTCAGAGATCATTTGCAAAGGCAATGTTGCATGCCTAGAAGTTATGAAAATAGGGCCCATTTTGCTGTAAATATCTAATCTTGCACAAATTAAAATCAGAACCATACCATTGTGAATATAAGGGTAATAAAAGCACATGTAAAACAACATGCATAGTTACGACCACCTGAACCATACAACCTGTATTTAAACTGGAATGAACTAATACTAAAGGGAATAGTTAGTGCATAGCCAGTGCATGTGTAAACATGCATTTGTTAACAATGCTAGTGAAAAGTGAGAGAAGAACAGAAAACGAAATAAGCTGCAGCATGACATAAGGTATGAGAAAGGTTAGTGAATGCAGTGATCACTGTACTGATTCAGTGAAGTGTGATGTGCTGCTGTTGATGTGTAATGAATAATTTTACAAGAAGAACAATTTGTTAAAAGTCAACTGGTTACATTTTTTGATGATCCCAATTTGCTGAGTTAAGTGGGTATATGATGTTGAAAATATGGACTGTAAGAATAACTTTTTAAAAACTTTTTAAAACTATTTTAAAAATAGTAAACTGTGGTACCTAAACACTAATTAAAGTTAAGATACACTAAAAACTAGATTAGAAATTGCATTTAGTAAGTTGTCTTCTAAAATTTAGTTGGGTGAAAATCTGAATAGAACTGTATTTGTTATTTGTGTTACAAACACAGAAACATTAGAAGCTCTGAAATTTCAAGAAACAATGCTAAAATAAATAAAATTTAGAAAGATACTTTGTGATTTAGCATGGCAAATATTTCTACATTGCACCAATTTGGTTCTTCTGAAAAATATGGATTTTCACAATGTCTCTATTTTGCCAAAGGAACTGGTAATTAAAGAACTTGAAACAATTAAATACCTTACTTAAAATATCTACACCTATGAGATGGGAAGAGAAAACTTGAACCCAACAGAAAGCAGGGAAGAGACAATGTACTCTTAGATTTTCTGCATCTTTATATGGGCATTATTTTTTCAAATATACGCAAAGAGAAAATACAGAATTGTGATGCAAATGTTTTAATTAAAAATCAGTTCCACAGCTGGTGTGGAACTACTTGGCTTTCCTTGCAGGCCTCATTTCTTCAGCACCCTTGGATTCAGCCTAATCCAAAATTATATGAATAGATTATTTTGCTGACACTTTGGCAGAAAACAGTGAGGAGTTCCCAGGAGAGTACATGGGGGTTGGAAGTTTTGGAGTAGCTTCTGGAAATGCGTGTGACAGTGATGAATGGGCTGATTAGATATCCCTAGACTTTTTATAATCTCTGGTCCAACAGTTTAACTTTTTCTAGCTTCTATTTTAAACATTTATTTTCCAGGATAAAATGCCCGATGTAGAAGTAAGTTGGTAGTAAGAGGTAAATAAATGAAAGAATTATTCTGAATTAAAATCTTATGCTCTAGAAAATGAGAGAGAAAGACCTTCACTAAAAGTTAAGATTTAGGGCTATGCACAATAACTTGCTTGCACAAACTTAAAAGGGTAAGCATGCTTGTTCTGAGTTTGGCATCCCACAGAAGGGAATGGTTCTGGGCTGACATCAGTAGAGGGAAACGTAGCTACTCAGAATTTTTATGTCTCGGAATTAGGTGTAATTTGGGGCACCTCAGAGATTTTACAAGGAAGATCCATCTTTGATTCTCTATGCAAATTGGTTGAACGTATTACCCTCATATGGGTTCAACCAACTTGCAAAGATGCATAAAAAACTTGCGCAACATCTCAGTTAGTGGTATCTGTTGCTCTACTGTAGGCATCCAAGCTCCCTTCACATGTATGCAAATCTATTTGGATCTGTGTGTATACAAATAATATAGCAGAATTAGGTGTCTTGGCAGAGCTGTCCCCAAATATGAGAAGATACTAATTTTATCTTACTTTGTAGTCAGATCTTAGAACACCTTCTGTCTTATGGGCTGTGACCAATCATCCAGGATGGAGCTACATTTCCCATGTTGTGCACTATTCCATGTCTGGAAGGAGTTATCCCTTAAAAACTATCTTAAATATCTGCAATTTGTAAGGTCCCATCTGAAGTATAAAAATAACCTTTAGTTCAAGCAGAAGGTGCAAGTGCATTAATGTGATGATATAGTAATACTATATAAAGGCTATATCATTCACAACAGTCATTGTCTTAAAGAAATTCTTGATGGCTTGGAAATATTTAAACTGTAAGAAAATGTGTTTTTCTTCTGTTTTGAGAAACCATAAGAAAATTGGAAAAAAAGATTTCTTTGTAAACTTTGATGAATAAGCTTTTTAAAACATTTTCAGAACTGAGAGAAACAGCAGGAAGGCATTTCAGTCAACATTTTAAAGGACTCTATGCAATGCTTTTAGAAGTATATGCCCAAAATGTCAAAAAATCTCCTTAGAAATGCTAAAATATCTTAGAGGCTTTTGTCTCAGAAACATTATACTGCAAGAGATCACAGGCCAGATTAAGCGGGAATTTCAGTTAAGTAAAAACAGAACATACATACATCTTTTTAAGTAGGGAAGAGAGAATCGGCAGAGATAAGTTTGTGAAATAAGGCAGTGTCCATGCCTTCAGAAATATCAGCAACCCCTCAGATTCCCACAGCTTCTAAAAACAAATAAGAAAGAAAAAATAAAGAAGAGATTACTGTGGGAAAACAGGAGGCTACAGTGAGACAAGCTGCTTTATAACTGATGCTCAATACTGTCTGCATGGACACACACCTAGAAGTATCAATGATATTGAAATGAAAGTTAACAAGTGAACTACAGTTAGGAAGATAAAAAAAGTATGTATTTTTAATGGACATATTTAGACTTAATTGAATTTATTTTGTTATTTCACATTGTGATGATAATAATTATTGGAAAGCATGAAGACAAAACATAAGAAAAGAATAAAAAGTAACCCTACCATAGTATTCAGATTATTAAAATATTCTTATAGGAATACAGGAATTCATTTTAGTCATCTAAGCAAGCTTATATAAAGGAAAATGAGTGTTTTGTAAAGTACAGTAGCATACTACATTTTGAACATCATAATAAAAACTCATTCTTTCCTGAAAAAAAATAAATAAGATTTAAGAAATACAGTATTTATAAAGCTTCCTTCAACTATAAAACAGAAAGCACACACAAAAAACCCTTCTTTAAATTTACCCTTAATAGCTTTTGTTACAGTAGTAAGTTGACTTCTGAGGGTGTTTTCAGTAAGAAGTTATTTTCAGAAATACAGAGAGTAGTTTGATTCAGGTAGGTCCCTTGAGATGAGATGATTTACTCACCTGTTTAAACACCCTGACATAGCTATCTAGGCTGGAAGTTTTAGAGGAATGAATACTCACTATATTTCTAGTATAATCTGATTCTGGGACAAAAATATCATATTGTGTTTGCAGACAATGGTGCCTAAGAGAGTAGTGCTCCACTGCACAGCGTCTCCTAAAATCTTCACAGCATAGCATCCAAGGGCTACAGTTCAGTTACGTCCCTATAGTTAATGTTAGTTTCGTCACACTGGTAGCCTTTATGGTGATTCCACATAAATTTATATAGAGAACCTTGAGATTGGAATGCTGTTTCAATTCATAAATATAAAGTAACTTAGAGTAACTATATAATGACCAATCATCCTCTGCTTCATATTATCTGCTTATGTTCTGGATGAGGGCTCTTTGGCATTTTGCTTCATCTTTTGGGTGGAAATTCAGGTTGGTTCCATTTGGGTTAACACTTTGCCAATATTTATTTTTAAAGACAATCTTAATTCATATTTAAGAAAAAGTTTAAGAAATTTTGGTTTTATTGGTCATTACATGGAACTTATCTATTCAATTATTATTGGTTATACCACACTCAATTTAGTCTCCTTTGCAGATGATCCTGAATTTGCCTGAATAGGCTTGACAGAATACAGACAACATGCTTTCCAGAACATTGCTAACCCATGCTCCATTATCACTGTTTCATCATTGCAAAGGTTTACAAGAAAGCACCAAAGATATGGATATTGAATATGCAAACTCTATATGAAATGGCCAACTTCTATCTTCCCAACAATAAATTTGAGATGTCACAGATGCAATTACTGTGTAAAAGTTAGAACAGCAATGATGGAAGAAATAGCTAAGGGTTTTTTCTTCAGCCTTAAGAGACTTGGAAGTGGAAAGAATAGAAGTATCCAGATTGCTATTAAATTTCTCTCTAATATTTAATGACTTTTACAAGCAGAAGCAAAGGATTTATTTTCTTATGTATAACAACAAACAAATAATATTATAAGTATTGAGGCTAGTTTTTGTTTATTCATAGAAAACCAAATTACTTGCCATTGTAAGATTAGGAAAATGTGTTACAAATAAAATGTTCACACTAAACTGTCCAACTCATGAAAATTGGATTTCAACATATCTTTTTCTTTCTTAAAGAACAGTCACTCTGGGTTATAAAACGTGAGTCCTTGACATTTTTAAAAAGTAATAATAGGCCCATATGATTAAAATGAGATAGAGGATACCATTAGATCCCAATCTAATTTGGAATAAAGTAAACCTTTACAGTGGCATTACTCGGCTAGGAATCTAAACCACTTGATACAACAATAAGCAAAATTTATTATGGTCTTTTTTTTTTTTTTTTTTTTTTCTTTCTCCCATTAATCAACTGTCTGATATGCAATATGTAACATTTAAATGTCATGGCTGAGATACCAGGTATAACATAAACTTGTCACATCACTTCATAAATATTTTTTGTCAAAGATGATTTATCAGTTTCACAGACAATGGCAAAGTTTACTCTGAAAAGTTTTTTCCATGATTTTTCTCTAGAATCATCTGTTAAATCATCCTACATGTATTATAATTATTTTTTTTTTATGCTGCAGCAATATGAACAGATCTTACCTGAAATACTGAAACTGGAGATTTACTGTAATTTTTTTATTATTATTTATTTTTGCATACACTGAAACACACATTTTTCTCTCTGCTGGATTCAGTCTTTTTCAATACAAGAAATTGCTCAGAATTATCCAGTGGTCTTCTTTAGCAATGCCTTTATACTTCTGCCATTAGCCATGTTACCTGTGATACTGTAAGCAAGTAAAATTTAACTGACTTCTGATCTCTGTGGGTATGTTCTCTGGCCAAGATAATTTTCTTTCTGGCTGAGGAAAATGTCTATAGTTATTACAAGGTTGGTTAACCTATATAATAACTAGTAGAAATGAGAAACTTTCTCTGTATTTAACTGGTTACAAATAAAGAACAAATCATCTTAAACTGTCAAGAACACTTTGCTAGGATCAAAGTCAAATTGGTGTCTGACCATCTGTCTCTGTGCATGTGTATTTCACATAGTTCATGGCTTACTGATCCATCAGATCTCACCTTGTATCAAATTAATTAACCACTTCAAGTCAATTTAACCTAGCCAAAACCACCAGGACTTTTACTGTTGACCTCAATGTTGCCAGGAGCTCTGTTGGTCCTGGTTTCAAACATTAGTTTCTGTTACCTTGGATCATTCAGGTTTTTTTTTTTTTTTTTTTTTTTTTTTTTTTTTTGAGTATATTAAAAATTATATTTATTCATGTTTGTAAGATGCTGTCATAACTTTGTCATATAAAATTTACATTTTACATTATACAGTGAAAGTTGGTTTCAAGCTGTAGACTAACAGTGCATTATATACCATTAGAGCAGTTTTCCATGTGTGGTTTCACTTCACTACAGAAAAGATTTTATTCAGATAGAGGTTTTCAATCATTGATTTGAAGTATGGAATGAAAAATGGACCTTTCTGAGAGAGATAAATAGATGCTTTACTTGCTTACAGCTTTGGTCCAGTAGCATCTAATGCATGACAGAAGAGGCAGAAGTATTGTCAGGCTCTCAGTGAAACTTACACAATGCAACAGTGAAGTTTGCTTTCTTTGGCTTACAACCACAGTCTCAACTGGTTTACACTATATGACCTTTGCAAACTTCAAGGAGCTTAAGACAGGAAATCAGTTTGTTGCCAGTCTTATCCCACCTAGTCAAGGAAATAATTACTTTTTTTTTTTTTTTTTTTTTTTTTTATGAAAATAAAGACAATTATGGATAACAACAGTGGGGGGGTTATGTTTAATATGTTGAATGACAGACAGCTATAAGTAAATAGAATTAGTGAGACTGAATTTTGCACATGGTGCCAATTAAAGGTGGAACTACTATGCTTGGATACCAGTTTTCTCAATCAACTTGTCACTATAAAATATGGATAAGGTAATGTTACTTATAGCTTAAAATACTCCATGTAAATTCAGCAGAATTATAAAATAGTAATTATCAATGATATTTCCCCCTTTTTCCTAAACATAAGTTAAATTTGGACTAAAACATATGATACAGAAACTGCAGAAAAGAGGAAAGATGCAATCTATTCTCTATGCCCACAATAACAAGATCAGTTATAGTGGGCTTAAATTCTGTGAAGAGTAATAAGATTAAATATTAAAAAGCACTTTCTTGTCGTAAAGATACTGAAGCAAGTAAAATAGATTTCTTGAGTTCACCACCATGGGTGATCTCTGAGAAAAGGCTAGACAGATTTACTGTCTGTCAGAATCAACCCAGTAAGAATGCACCCAAACCATCAGTTCTCTGAAAATGTCAACATTTAGAACTGCACCCAGATAGCAGTGTCAAATACCTAGATGTTTGGCGTGGAAGGGGCATGTCTGAATAATGAGGGGGTTTCCTCCATTTTAGAGAAAAGGAACAAAATTGTCTTCTAACCCCCTTCTAGAATCAGACTTCCCTTAAAAGTATAGCTCTGAGTATATAAAATTACATATCTTATTAAGCTATTAATGTTTAAAGGAAACTCAGAGACAGGTTTAAAAAAAAAAAAAATGGCTTTTGGTGTGGGTGTTGATTTACCTGCCCTATAGGTAAGTTAAAAAACTCATTGTAGCTTTAAAGTTGCCCGAGTTCTTGGTAAGATGAATAAAGAGCAGACAGCCTCAGGGAATGGGATATATGACTCTATTTGGAAGAGCTGCTCTCTATGAGAAAAAACAGGTGCTGCTGTTGACCATGCTGTTTCTGATCTGTAATTAGTTAAAAATTTTGGTCTCAGGGCTGTCAGAATGATACCTCTAAGAAGCACTAAATTCTTTCAGAAGTTATAAGGGAAAAATGTCAGAATAGATGACAATAGTTTTTAGTCCATGAAGAAAAATATAAATTCAATTTTTTTCATGTTTCTTTTATCTTAAAGGCAGAGCAAAGGTTAGTTAACTGAATTTTATGATAACTCAGACAAGACACCAACATTTACATTCACAGTTAATCAC
This sequence comes from Tyto alba, assembly GCF_018691265.1. Taxonomy (NCBI): domain Eukaryota; kingdom Metazoa; phylum Chordata; class Aves; order Strigiformes; family Tytonidae; genus Tyto; species Tyto alba. Next base: position 31,446,283 of record NW_024881301.1, on the reverse strand, counting down.
AAACCATTTGACTTTGGGCCACTTTCCATACATCAGAGGAGAGGGTTCAGAAAGACATTACATGAAGGGGTTGGCACTACTAAAGACTATTCACTGCACAGTCTAGCACAAGGCACCCTAGCTGTCAACAGAATGGTATGACAGCATTCAGATCAAAAAAGTAATCCAGTTAATGAGTCATATCTCAGGAATTTACCGAGAAAGTAAGCATGTGAGTGATACGGCTACTTTGTCATGGATTAAGAGAATATTAATCAAGGCAAGGTCCATTTTCATATACTGGTAATAGAAGGATTAGGCAGCATGGGAGTCTTAAAGCTTTAAGTACCTTTGAGAGTGCAGGGTCTAGTTTATTTGCTTTTGTTTGAAATAAAATGAATAAATCCAAATATCCTGCAGTCAATGCTTACGATTTTGAATGTTTTCCTCAGATATCTTTTGTGAACTTGGTTAAAGAGCACCAAAAATCTTCTGTGAAAATATTTCTGAAGGAACACCTCCACTATGTAATTTTAAGCAAACTAAACCTGTGTAATCTAAGCCAGTTTCCTTCTGTCTTCCTATTTTAGCCTCTTCAGGGATAAGCCACGGGACACTTTTCTGAGTTTTCTAAACAGTGGTATAGTGTTGCTGAGCTTTGTTAAACAATTAATGAGCCCACAGACTGTTGTTGAGTATCTCAATAAAATCATGGTAACTGGTTTTAAAAATTGTAAAAATAATTTTTATAATAAAGCACTTTTTAAACCAAAAATATTGTTTAAATATACTGTTATTGATGTTCATGGGAACTATGTAGATCATTTAAGGAAGTCATATAAAAAGTTATTGCCACTATAATAATTGTATTTTTTAGCTATTCATTTCCTTCAATGGTACATTAGAAATCTATAATGAAACAACACATGCAGTCTCACAGACTGATTTTTTTTGGCTGATAAACATAGTGAAGTGAAAATTTCAGGAGCAGTGGGACTTCCAATGGTGAGGAGAAATGAATTCGTTGAAAACACTATAATTTTGTGTGCAATTAACATACATTCAAGAGAAGCTGCTAGTATTTCTAGGGCCCAGATTGTGTTTGGTCAGATGGGGCACAAAATTATTTTAACACACAGAAGGTCCTCAGCACAAGCACTTGACACAGACCCTAAAATTAGGACAGACAAGTAGCACAGTATTTGTAGGCAGCATCAAGAAAATGGCAAAGACATGACTATAGTGTCATTCGTCACTTCCAGAAACAGATACAGGCTATCAGAGGTGCCCAGCAAAAGAAAAGACTGTGGATTTCTTCTTAGAAAGCATATTGCCTGTATGATGAATTCCTCCTCCTTCCTAAATACCTGACTGAGGAAGAGGATATTTTTGATATTACTAAAATCTTTTTCTTTTCTATTTTTTTCACGAAAGGAAAAATGCTAGACCAAGACATGTCATAAAAGTTTTCTCAAGAAATACCTCTATTGGGCTTACTGTTTGCTTATTTGCTGTATTTTTAAAAATGGAACTTTTTAGTTACTCATCATATTGTAATGAACAAGGAAAGCAAAACTAACATGAACTTTCAAGCCAGTGGTATACTCTGTAATATTGTCTGTATATTCATATTCCTTCTTTTTCTCCATGCCTTCATTTTGTCATGCTTCTGCATATCTTCCCCCATTTACTCTTCCTTTCAATTCAGCTTCCCTGAAGCAAGCTTCAGCTCCAGTTTCTGCTATAGATAACCACTGGCAGATTTCCCTGTGCTAAATATTGGGGTTACAACTGATGTACATGTCCAGCATATATGGCCAAAAATATCAGATTGATACATATGAATCTACAGTTCAACATCTGGGAAGATTAGCCAAAGATTCTTAAGGAACATGTATAGATCTCTGAATGATAATGAACTGTCCTCCAACCTTCTTTGATTACACCTTGAACCATTTTACTACGTAACTGTTTCTTACTGACTTTGCTTTGTGGCTAGAAAATGAAGAATTTCCTTTTAAACTCTTTTTGTAATGGCTAAATTGATAAGTATGAAGTTTGAAGGACATCAAGATTATTTGTAATGACAAAATACAAAATCAAATGGAATTGCTTTGAACTACTTAAGAGATGGCGTAAGTGTAATCATCTGGTGGAATATATAGGTCCGTCAAAATGGAACTACTTTGTAAAAGATGTTGGAGATTTTTTAGGGGCAGAAAATCCAAGAAAAACATTCCAACACATCCTGTTTCAACTATTCAGAAGCTTTTTTCCACTTCAGAGTTGTTTATTTTAAAGTGGTATCATATTAAATAAAACTGAAACAAAATGCCAAAAAATACACTTTTGCAAGAAAGTATTTTTTAAGATGTTCCGTTATTGGCAAATTTCAGTTAATTTTTCTACTTCATAAGAAATTTTATTTCAGAGTTCTCTATCTCTTTCATGAAATAGAAAGTCTATCTAAACTGATTGCTCACAATCATTTTCAAATAAACTCAGAGCATTTTTATGGGATTTCTGATAAAAGGTTTTTGAGCTGGTGTTTGATGCTGATCATGCCTCACAGCAGCTGGCTAGATCCAGTAACCTGAATTCACTTAGCAATATTGGTGGGCCTTGTGTTGACAGCTGGTTAGATACCACCAATATTTCCCAGATTAATTCAATTTAATCTTATCTACACAGTTACCTGCTGTTAAAAATAGCTTTTGCCACCATGATTTGTTATACTAGTTACAACACTTTTAGGACTGCTTTATACTTACTTACATTCACAGTGATGGATTCTTTTACATTTTATTTCTTTAGATAGAATAGATCTACATGAAGAAATAAATTATGATTTCTATAGCTTGTGAAAAAAAACATTATGCTGCTTTACAACTGAAACTTCTACTTCTACGGAGTAGACCTTCATAACAGCTTCATGATAAAACTGAGAGATCAAGCAGCAGCATGGAAGTAAAAGCTGATGTATGGTCATCATACCAAAAATACTAGAAATGTATGAGATAAATTCCTAGAACACTATAAGCCATAATATGAATGCATTTGAAGGATAAGCTGACTTAAAAATGCTAATAAAATACCTGGTTTTATAGGCAGATTTAAGAATTACCACTGAAATGGAAAGAAATTGAAAAAGCGAACAAATTTAGAAGAAAATAACCTAGAACTACCTGGGGGGTTTTATATTTTTATTTATTATTTTACTGCATTTTGTTTTGCATCTTTTTTTCTGTTCTTTCAATTTTCTTGTTGTAAACAGCTTGTAAAGAACTGGAAAGTAATTCTGATATATCCAAGAATCCCCCTGACATTTTACCCACCTTATTTGCATTTTGTTTACAATCTGGGGTCTCTTGCCTTTGTTTTAGGCAAAGAATGCTTCCTCTTCTGCCATGGTTTTCTGTAACTGTTGGCTGATGTCAGTGTTTCTCAGATGCCTCTCCAGGATTCATGTTCAACCCAATCTAGTGACTGACAAACTCTCATGCAGATCCTGCAGCTGCATATACTTATGTCACCCTAAAATCTGGGAGCTTTAAAGAGATAGGATAGTTCTGCTAGTCACACAGTGATGGCTTATTTGGTTTTGATTAATTGCAGAATGAGTAAGAAGGCAGCACTGAAGAACAAGAAGAAAAAAAGTGCCAATCAGGTGAAACAATGGATATCTAGAAGTGTTATAAGGGAAGGCTATTACAGAAATCATTTGAGTTAAATTTGAATGTTCCCAATAATCATCCTGACTTTGTTTTCCCAGATCCTAAAGTCAGTTTCAGCTACAACATGTAAATATAGTGGTCATTAAAAGGGACAGATACAGAACTGCTTATGGAGAAGGAAGGATGGATCCAAAATATGCCTTTCTTTTTTTTTTTTTTTTTTTTTTTTTTTTTTTTTTTTTTATCATAGAGTGTTAATATGGATATCTATGGAAACTTATCAGAAAATGTTCTTGGTGAAGGTCTTAAGAGGAAACAAGTCAGTCCTCTGGCTCACTACTGATCATATCTATGCACATAGAGAAACCAAGCTAATCATACAGATTACCCTGATGCATGCTTTGTTTTTTTTCTCTGTGACTACATACATGGCAGACTAATAAGGTTCAACAGCTGTCAGAAAACTCCTAGGGATATGTTGCTTATATGCCGAGAAGAAGGTATTGTGTATGTTACTGTTGATGATTGCTGCCATTGCAAAATGTGCCTACTAGCTGCTCCTCAGCACCTGCAACAGCTTCTGTTAATTGAAAAGTACAGTACATCCTTGAAAGAACAAAAATCCTCCAAAAAAGAAGGAGATGTCATTCTTTATCAAAAAGATCTGGCTGTGTTTTTTTGAAAGTACTCCCATTAAGGTGTCTTCTCAGCCAATAAAAATTATAGATTCTTTTGGCAGAATTTAAATCTGTCTGCCTTTGGATTCAGTGAGAAGAAAGGTATCTTATTCCTGGAAGACAGACAGAAGTTCTTTGGAGAGAGGAAGTGAGATAAGCTATCTTCATGGGTACTCTTATTTCCTACATTTTAAAAAAATCACATATGCAGTCCTGAAGAAATGTGATTTTGTGGCTCTACCTGGGTCACATTCTGGGGCACAGATTTAGTCCGCTTTATAGCAGCAGTGAATATGGCACTACATGTACTTTGCCTTTATATTGGTCATGAAGGATGTTTTTAAGAGTGTAGATGTTGATAATAACAGAAGAATCACTTTTCTGCCCATTGTGCTACCTACCGATCTCTTTATGCTCTGGTTGTTCAACATTAAAATCAGTAAGGTGCCTTCTCCAAGCCATGCATTTAGTCTTGACTCAAGTGTAGCTCTAAGAGACCACATAACTTTTTTTTTTAGCTACCAATTGCTGAGCAAAACCAAATGAGATTTTGTTCTTCATAACCTGTATGAACCTTGGATTGTGCACAGTGTTTCTGCACCTTCCTGTCTGTCTAATTTCAATTCTGTTGTAGTTGCTTGATGTGTTTAAAGAATTGCTTCCACAGTGGAGGAAAAGAGAGCATAATCGTACTGCCCAACAGTAGAGGGAAACATGGTAGTCACACTGCCCAGTTTGATGTTGGCATCAGCTTTTAGGGTTGGATAGTGGGGGGGTGTAGGAAGGGAGGAAATTACAGGGGGAAGAGAACAAAAAGCAAAAGGGCAGGCTGAGTTGCTTGTCAATATACATGTCTGTTTATTTGACGATAGACTTTATAACTTTGAGTATCACATGGTTCTGATGGACTATGGAGACATTGGCAAATCAGGTCTGACAGATTAGATATAGTAGGAGCCAAGACTATGCTGCCTAGTACTCTCATTTGTCCTCATTGTCAATTCAGTGTTTATTTCTTTATAGAAAATATCAGATATTATTTTCATGGTAACTTTTTATTATGTTATCTTTATATTGCATATTACCTCATGGTAATCTTCTATTGCATTATTACATGTCACAGTAACATCCTGAGAAGGAAAAATAAAGTGCACAGATTTCATAAAATTTCTTGTAGCAACCTCACACTTTCTAAATTGATTCTGACTGATATTTATCTTATACTTTCAAGAAGTGAAGTATTTTGGATTTCAAAATGTTAGAATTCCATGCAATGCTTGTGGTGGGGGCTGGGGGTAATAGAATTTTTTGCAGCAGGAAGGGAACTGGTAATACTTGTACCTGACCCTCTATTTCAAAACTGTAGCACTTAAATAAATCTGAACACAACACTGACATAAAAGAAGCTCAGAAAACATTAGAGGAGATTCTTTGGCAGTGTATTGTAGATAAATTCATTTATCATAATATGAATGGATGTTTATATGTTAGAGTTGTAATTGTCCTCCTTCTTCAAGGAAATGTCTTTGAAGGCTTTTAATGATGTTTTGCAGCTATCCATCGTGGCTGTGGAAAGAACAGCTTTAGACTTTAGGTATCATAATTCATGAAAACGTAGATGACTATTATGTTGATGAAAATCAGTTTGTCTCCACTCATCACAGGAAAAAAAAAAGGTAACAAGAAAGACAATGTTATGTCCTTATACACAGCTCAATAATTTAATTTCTAAATTATTTTTTTGCATGTTTTTTTGTACCCATTGTAAGGATAGTATTGACTTGTACTGTTCTTGTACCTTTGTTTTGTCTTTTCTCTCATAGCTTTTGCAGCAAACTTTAAAAGAAGCAGCAACTTTGTGAGATGTAGAATTAGCTGAGACTTTTTGCTGTAGTCTGCATTACAGATATTTTGCTGAGTCCAATGACGGTCAAGTTTTGTGATGCACAGGCTGGGTTCTGGGCTATTCTGAGGAACTGGTGTTCTTTCTGATCCCTGTCTTGCGCCATAATCTGCTTCTTGGTGAAATACCATGTAGGAGGAGCAGACTGCTGCCTTAATCACTATAATTCTCTTCACATATTATCTGACCCAGGTTCTCTTGAAATAAATAGAAATATTTCAAAGGCTTATTTTCTAGAATTTTTCTACAGCTTTGCCACTGTTATCAGATCTGATAGCACATCCTCTCTTTCTATAATAGATAACAGAGAAATGTAGTTCTTCTATTATCACTGGTAGTAAGTAGGGTCTTATCTACGTTACTAAACAGGGATCTTAGTGACCTTTGAGTGAACGGTAATGAAAATTATTTATGTGACTTGGACATTCTAATATTTTTCAGTGAAGAAATATTAGATTGTTTTTGACCTATTATCAAAATACAGGCTGTTTTCATGTTCACCATTCATCTATTTCATTATTGTTTTAAATTAATGATGGATTAATTTTGTCCATAATAATGTATATAATCATTTTAAGAATATTTCGTGTAAATTTTAATAACACCATTGAATAATATATCAAAGCTGGTATTTTGAGGGCTAATATGTGATCTAGAAAGAAAAAAAATCCACAGTTCTCTTCTGAAGGCAAAAGTTTTAATTTTTTTTTTTCATTTTTCCTTCCCCCCTCACCCCCCCATAATCTGTAGCAGTGGTTTGCCAGCACTGACACTTCCTTTATATACTGAGATAACATTTACCAATCAGACTCATAGGAAAAAAATATCCAATTTAGAACCTAGTCCATTTTCCTAGCACTTTAAAGAAATTGTCAGGCTCATAATGATACAACAGAGGTCAGAAGCAATTGGGCAGCAGTGCCCAGCACACAGCTAGCAGAAGTGGAAGTACACAGTGTCAAGCCACTTGAGTAGGATACGTGACAGGAAGCAAGCCTGAAAACCTCAACTATTTTATTGCCAACTATCCTATAGATGTGTGGCTTTCAGACTGTGATCCACAGGCTCCAAGGAGTTACCACTTTTAAACGACTTGCAAAATTGACCAAGAGAAATAATTTAATGAGTGATACACAGAAGTCTGTATACAATGAACTTTCTAAACCTAACTCTCATACATTAAACAATTTATTTGGAACCCATGAATCACAGATAGGTTGAAAATGGATCTATACATAATAGATTATACATAATAGCTTACAGGTTGAAGACTATGGCAAGTATCTGAAGTGAGGAACTTTTTTCCCTTACTTTCATATAGTACTAATTTCAGTTCAGGTGACATCACAGTTGCAGTAAGAGTCACTATAATGGATTTAGGTGAAGAATCTTTCAGAATCCGTTACTTGACTTTGACTTGTCAGTCCTGCATATAGTGTAATTAAGATCATAAATTGAGGTTTGAGCTCTTAAAACTCTTCAATCTTAAATTGCAGAATAAAGTATATAATCTGGAAGATGTGTCAATATATTCAATAGTAGGCAGCAGCTGGTATTAAAAATGTGGTCTTTGCTTTTGAGGGTTGAAAATAAAACAGACATACAAAGTTGAAAGGTGGTGATTATATCTGAGAAACCACAGAGGTCTAGGGATTCCGCTAATTTTGTCAAACTGTTCATAGCGGGTAACTTACCTAAAAATTCTACCTCTTTATGCTTGTTAATATCCCAATTCTCTAAGCTCATTCTTGAACAAAAATGCTCAAGTGATCGCTAAATCCCCCAAATAATTAAGCAATTAAAGTCTTGTACAAAGCCTTCTGTAGTCCATAAAAATAATTCCATTATTTTAGTATGTCTTGAATATACTGTAATTGCCAGTATCTATCTCTATCCCTGAATAGTCCTCTTTTAAGTCAGTGAGTCTCTTGGTGCACATACATCTTTTCATACTGAGGAAGGAGTTCAGAAACAGACTTCACCTAAACAGTTCTTCAAATAGTTCTTTGTCTCTGAGAAATAACTGAACATCTTTTTCTTCTTATGGTGCTCAGCAGTCACAATTTTAGCTAGATCTAAAAGTTGTATCGTACATGTCTGTTCCCCGACTGGAGGGGCATAGAAGTCCCAAAGTTCATATTTACAAATTCAAAATTAATGTCTGTGGTTGTTCTCTGTAATACACTTAACATTTTCTGTGTCTGCAAGTAATCCTTCCATTAATCTCAATCCTTATATAGAGCAAAATGAAAACAAACAAAAAAGCAGCATAAACAAAATCTTAAACCTAATGGGGTAGGAAATATTTGTCAAAATGTGTCAACAGAATTTGCTCACCTTTAAAAAGACTTTTCTGGCAGCTCCATTACTGTTTACGATGATTGAAAACTTAGAAACAATATAAGAAGCATACGTTCTTCATCTAGTTTTAAACTTCAACTACTCTTCCACTAGCTCTTGTGTCCTGTTAGCTTCAAGAATACAGGTATATAGAAGTAGCTTCTACAAAGTTAAACCCATTCAACAGTAGTTAGAGAAGTGAGAAACCACTTTGATGGTCTCAGGTAATTGTTCACAGATGCAGTGTGTTGACCCTGTTTGGATGCCAGGCCAGTATACCACTCCCCTCCTCAGATGGACAGAGGAGAAAAAAATATAATGAAAGGCTCTTGGGTGGAGGTAATAGTTTAATAAAGTAAAAGCAAAGGTTATGTTCAAAAGCAAATGAAAACACAAGATTTTATTCTCTACTTCCCATTAGCAGGTGATGTCTGTCCACTTCCCAGGAAGCAGGGCTCCAGTAAGTGTAGTTGTTGCTCTGGAAGACAAACATAGTAAATAACAAGTATGTATCCCCCCACACCTTTCCTCCTGCTTTCTCTTAGGTTTTATTGCTAAACAGACATCATATAGTACGGAATATCCCTTTGGTCAGTTTAGGTCAGCTGTTCTGGATGCGTCCCCTCTCAAGATCTTTCCCATCCCCATCCTGCTGGGTGAGGGGGGAATGTTTCAGAGACAGCCTGGATGTGCTGAGACCTGCTCGGCAGTAGCCAAAATACTTGTGTTTTATCAACTCCCTTCTAGCTACTGATACAAAGTACTATGAGGGCTGATATGTGGAAAATAAATTCCACTTCAGCCAGATCCAATACAAGAGATGATTTTAGGAGAAGGTTCTGCAGTCAGTCTTTCAGAGGAGGCTAATGAGGTTAGAAGAGGTTCTTCTGGGTTACATGGAACTGGACTGATTTTCATCTGGTTTAGATACTTTCCTGATAGATGATTTTGAAACTCTCCCTAGGTATCTGTCTCTAATATTTGCATCTGGAATGATGCTCATCTGCTCATCTGTCCCTGAAGCTATTGTATAGCAGTAGGCAGAGGATGAGAGTTCAGGAGAGGACCTCAGTGAGATTTGAAACAGCTGCACTTAAGAGAAAGGCTGTTTTAAGAAATTTGTGATCTGTGGGTCATACTGCAATTGTGGCTAATGGTAAAACAGAGATGTGGCTTTGTCAGCCAGACTGGACTTGCCCAAATCAGCATCATGTGTTAAGAGACTGTCTTATTTCAAATGGCAGGTTGTTATCAGGGACCTTAACTGTGTCCAACTGTGTTAAAACCTGTGCTGCCCTTCAGGAACTATTTTTGCAGGGTTAAAAGCAAAATAATATATTTAATGCATTTCATTTCAGCACTTCTTGGTAAGCTTTTCTACTTGTTATGTTTAAATGGATAAATAAAGAGGAAATAATAGGATTTGGGGGTTCTGCCAGGCAGTGTTTCTGTAGAATAGCATAATTTTGCAGACTCATTTTCCATAATGGAATATTTGTCCTCCTACCATTATCTGTAAAACAAATCTTTCAAGAATTTGCTAAAAATTTACTACGCAAGCCTGTACTTGTATCGTGATAAATTGCTGTAAAATCAAGTAATATGTGCTAAGTATATATATTCAGCTAGTATAAAGTCTAAGCTTATGGCACGTACTTATCTAAGACATAGTTTCTCAAATATTGTATTTACTTCTCCAAGGGGGGAAAATAGTTTTTTTTGGGTAAATGTTTTATATGTTGCTTCTAAAATTAATTGCTATTGAACTAAGTGGTAAACATTAAACCCTAGTCACACTGTGGACTCTGTATGTGGTGTTGAGTATGTTAATTTTACTGGAAAATATATAGGAGATTAATTTCTCTCTTTAGAATTTACAGTACTAAATCTGAGTTTTTACTGTACAAAATTGAGCCACTGCAGTGTAAACTCAAAGAATATAACCCTGGTTTTGAGAAATCTCAGCCTGGTCTAATCAGTAGAATTCTCGTTAGCAGCTTCATTCATGTCTGTGTAAGTACTAATTGTGCAGTCTTTGTTCTGTGCATTGTGCATTTTCTTTCAGTCAGAATGTCCAAACCTAGGAGTTCCAAACTAATTTTCTCATCTCAAAAAACGGTAATAATAATTCAATCAAATGACTATTTTTGATCAGTAGTTTCTAACTGCGGTGTCTCATAAGGAGAGATGTGCGTGTTCACATAGGACTACAGAATGAGTCTCTAGGCAGATGGATCTCTCTGCATCATTTAATTTTTGACAGTCTGTAATGTGATGGTCATACCGGTTGTTGTGAAGAGCCTGGTGTGTGCCCTACGCATAAGCTTAGCTCTCTCACAGAGAAACCTGAGATTTTCTCCCATGATGAGTGATCTTTGGGGTGTGGCAATAGTTGGGTGCCCATCTGTGGGTCCTCTATTGGGACATGATATTTAGGGAGTGACCATTTCACACTGTGACAGTCGGGTGACTTTAAGAGCTCTTACACCAGATATTCAGAAATTGAGGCTTTAGTCCTTTTTGTTTTAATCATCAATACTGCTATGCCAAATTGTTCCACAGCAGAATGAGTTACTGGATCAGGGAGGTATATCAATCTCTGTGTTTATCCATGGTAGTAGTTCTATTACTTATTATAATATCATAATTCTTCCCTGGAAGGCATAAATATGTTCAGTTTACATTATCAGTGCAGCATATTGATTTAGGTCTTTGTCTGGGCTCCTTGATGGTAAATCCGGAGAAACAGCAGTTCCTCTTTATTTCTTCTTTACTGTTCATTATCTCTTAAGATCAAATGGTGGTACATGAAATACTATTTTCTAAGGTGATTCTTGTAAAGGCATGGCAATACATTTTTCACAAATAGGTAGAGAGCAGCAATGATGGGACAAAATGAAGGATATCTAAATGGACAACAACTGGTATTTGCTTTTGGCGAAAGAAGAGAGCAGCATATAAATCGATTGATTAAACTGAAAGAAAGGGCAGCAAGATTTAGAAGAAATAAAGGTAGAACTAAATATTCTTGTAGATAAGTTACAATAAGACTAATTGGAAGGACAGGACAGTCGGCTGTACCTGGTGACCAGTGGTAAGTTTTAAAAGTGGTATCTCTGTTTTGATTTAAGTCACATCTTCCTTTCCTGTTCTGAGTCCCTTTTTTGATTGTGTAGATCATGTCTTCCAGAGGGCTGCAACCTCATATTTTTTTTTTTTCTTTACCTTGTCTGTAAAGAAAGAAGAAATATTTTCCTAATAAAAATATTACATCTTAAAGGGATAAAGATGTGGTAAGTCGTTAAAAAATTGTTCATAAGCAAAAGGAAACTACATGTTTCTGAATGAATCTCTGAAATCAAAAGAATTAGATTGAGATGGGTAGGGAAGGGACATGAAACATCTTACTGTTGTTGGGAGTCACAAATGACTTAGCAACAGAGGAGAAAGTCATTACAGAACAAACCATATTGTGAAGGATAAAGAAGGAAATTTGAAATACATTTTGAAATATTTGAGTTATCAGAATTGCAGGATATTTTGGCAGGGATTTGACTCAACCTTCTAGTCAAGAAAGAAGCAAGAATATTCAAAATGTGGTTTTGGGTACTCAATAGCTTACATCTGTTCCCATCCATCCCCCCATACCCCACCTCCAGCCTCACCCCCACCCCCACCCCCCCCAAAAGGTGTTTGCATGCTGAATTAGTAAAGTAAAGCACAAATAAATAGTTTTGCAGAGGACAGAATAAGAGAAAGAAAAGTACATTTTGACAATGACCTAGGTGTCACACTAAGTAAACTTACAGGAGAGATATGTGAATGCAGAAAGCAGGTGAAAAAATAAGAACACAGTTACCCTTCTGGACCTGAAAATATTGCAGTTGAAGCTCATTCAAGAGAGACAAGAATACTTGAAAAGATGACTCATTCTTACTAACTGAATTTTCATAATTTTCTATATTAGAAAAAATGAATCTCCTCAAGTTGCTTTCTATAGCCTTAAGTAGTGAGGGCTTGTATTTCCCCTTTCACTTGTAATTTTTAAGTTTCCTCTTTAAAATTAGTTCATCACTATCTTCCATAATCTAACAGTCTCAGTACATCAGGCATATAATACCTCTTATCAAATACGTACTTCCTATTAATTATAATTTTGTAAAAAATTATTAAACTTTCAGGTAGTAAATAAATATATAACAAATATAAATTAAATTTCAAATTCTAAATAATTTTAAGCCTTCGGTCTGAATCTAAACAACACTTAAAAAGGGACCCATTTTTCCATTTTTCTCAAGTATTTTGGCAATTTCAGACATTTTTTTTTCTTGCTACTTCACAACATGAAGTTAAAATCTTACTCATAAAATGAAAACTAATTATATTTCGGGTCAATTAAAATGTTACTGTTCAGTCATTTTAAAATATTGGCTTTTAAAATTTTAACTATTCATGATCTGTGTAAACAACTTTTCTAAATATATTTTATTTTGTAAGTAAAACCAATTTAAATACCCTTGAGCCTTTCTTATACTTTCCCTGAGAAGAGAAGAAAGTGAGAGGGGAAAGGAAGGGAAAGAGTATGGACAAGAGAGGAGGAAAAAGAAAGAAAAGACTTAAAATTCTTCATTTCTCATTACTGTCAGGAAGAAAATGCCATATTTACTGAGTCACCAGTTTGTTCAGTTGAAGTAATTTTTATGTTCCCTCATGTTGACTTTCCTAAGTGCTCCATAATAAATTATATCAGAAAGGCTACCTTTTGTGTTCAGAAGTCCTGCTCATTCTGTGTCATTCATAACTCTGTGGTTTATCTAAAATGACTTTCTTGTCTCTCTTTGGTACCAAAACACAATTTGTTTGAAACACTGATTGATAAGAAAAGATCATCACAGGCCAGCAGGAAAGAAAGAGGTGTCATTTAACACTGACCTTTTTTGGTCAGCCTGAATTGTCACATAAAATCTGTGCTTTCAAATATTTCAGATAAGAAAAGAGGAGTAAAAAATGAAATTTTTTTAGAGTACTTTACATGTTATAAACACAAATAGACTTTCATAATGTTAAATACATTCCTTCCTTTCTGTATATATAATATTTCCTAAGAATGTACTCCTCCAACTGCCTTCCTGAAAAAAAAACTGACAACTTTATGCAAATATGACCTCATTTAGCATAAAATGTCTGGCTTGTACCCTAATACAGAGTACAAAGAAATTATAATTAAGTTGTATTATCATTTCTCAGACCTCAAGTTTAAAAAGAAATATTTAATCTGACCATATATCATGCTATAAATCTGCATTGAATATAAAATACATTGCAGTGCTAATGCACATATCCCTGGCTTTGCTATCCCTGAAGTTTACTTTTTATGGGACACAGATACATTCTGCACTGTTTCTTACATTGCTCCTGGTGGATAGCTCACATCTTATAACTTGTATAAAACATCTTGAATTATCGTACTGTAAAAGATTATTTTATTAATGTGTTTTCTCCCTAAAGTCCTGTGCACAATTCTGGTTGAAAATTTAGAATTAAAAATTTTCATGAGAGAAAGAATTCTATTTCTTACAGAAATAAACTATTTAAGCACATAATGAGCCTTAAGAATAATAGTGATCCCATGAGCATCAAACAAAAGTAAATTTCTCATAACAATCTTTTCTGAACTAATGATGTGATCATGGAGTAGTAAAAGCCCTTGATGACTTTTAGTTAAGATGCACAATTAAAATTTATGTACAGGTAATGGATTCTTACTTTTTAAACTTCATCCAAACCTTCCTTTCTTCAGATACCTGACAGTTTGAAATAGATGAAACAAAAACATCATCAATTTTCTGCCCATCTCTTTTGTATATGTAGATTTGGAAGAATACTATTTCCATGTATGAACAGGTAATCTGGATTGAGAACTATCAGAATCAAAACATGATCCAAAGACTTTCAGGAAATTTAGGCACAATAAATAACTTTACAAAAAAATAGCAGTAGCTTTTTTTTTCTTTTTTCAGGTGAAGGAAAGGCGTTATGACTGAAATTATTCTTTGCCTCAGCTTGTTGTTTTAAAGTAAATATTGAGAAGCTAAGAAGTTTCAAAATTATTTACTTTATTTACAGATCTCAGTTTCAATTAATTTTTGAAATGTCTTTCCAAACTCCAGTCAGAAAGCAAAACATAATGTCTATGGAAGGTTGTTTCAACTTTCAACTTTCTTTTCAGGGAAAGTATAAATGCTTCATGAGCCTTGACTTCCTACTGAGCATTATTCCATTCTGACTGACAGCACAAAGGGCATGAATAGAAATAACTTTTTAAAAAGATTTAAGATGAAAACAATGCCAAGGTACAACTACAAACTAGTATCTGGCAGTTGAATAGACAAGTTTTCCTTTGATCCCAAAGACTCTGAACTTCATGATCTTTTCTGTATACACCTATCATTGTTCCAAATATAACAACTGCATGTTAAGTTTTTGAGCTGTTAGTATGGACAATGTATTTATGGAACATTTCTGAGCATCTTTGTATTATTTTTTTTATATATTTCTTTCTGGAGGACATTTCAGTGTAACATCTTTTGCTGCTAGACGTGCCACATATGCTCTTGTAAGATAAAGGAAACAAGAATTCATTAAAATCTAAATGATGCCTATATTTTAATCTTAATTAAGCTTAATTAATATATGAATATTTTATCATACATTACCCAGTAATTTCAATAATCTGTCTTTTTATATTTTATTGATCTATCTCTACATATATAAAAAAAATATTCCCCAACATGGTTAAAAAAAAAAATAAATATATATATATATATATAATTTTACAGTTAAATCATTTCCATGGTATGCTAGGAGGAACACTGCAGCTGTTCACAGAAATATTAGTTACAGAAACTGCATTTTTTGTCTGTTATCTTTTCTGTCTATTTTAAGCATTCTCTTTTTAATTTTTTTTTTTTGTTGCTTCTTTAAGTTTTTATGCATATATTTTGCTGTGTTTTCAGGACAAACAAACATTTTTGGACAACGACGTCAGATCCTAGAAGACCTTCAGAATTAATGGAGGAAAAAACAATGGAAATTGGGGCAGGCCTCTAATAGCCACATGTAAAAGGACAGTATTGTCAATACTTCTTAATATTGGCTGAATAACAGCAGGCCAGAGAAAGCCATCAGCTTTTAGTTCCTTCCTTCATTCAGACTCCCCCAAACCCAGAGTTTGCTCAGAGCTGTACCTTGATACTTGCATTAATGGGGTTTGTAAAGTGCTTGATCTATGGGGTACAAAGGGTTTGTTCTGTGCTTCCCAAACACTTTTAATTAAAAGCCCGAAACAAACCAAAACAACCATTTTATATTTTTTTCCTATGTGCCTGTTTTTAAATAGAAGTGCAGAATGTATTAACAGAATTGCATGGACTTAAATTCAATAATCCAAATGCAGTCTTTGGTTGTAAAGGAGATGTCCATGCAGGAAATCTTTTAAAAGTGGGATTGATCCTCTTCTCCATTAATGTTAGAATGACTTACCACTTATCACATAAGATAAATTTAACATCCTTTGAAAGAATGGTTTAAATTATCTGAAATACAAAAGTATCCCAAGATCTCCCTTTCTTACTAGGGATAATATACAATTTTCTTTGTCTTAAAAGAAACATGCCTTCATGCACAAAGGAAATATCCTACTCTAACCACACAGACAGGGGTGTCCAATTACAATTTTCTTAATTTTCTTCATCACTTTGCCATTTTCTGTTCTGCCTAACTTTTAAAATATTACACAGAGTAGACTTCACTTTCAGCTCTGAAGTAATCATATCTTCAAAGAAACTTATGAACCAGAGTTTGACTACAGTGTATTTATTGTATTAACAGACTTGATGACAGGCATAATTTTGGTACTGGTTTCTCTATAATTTTTTAATGACAATATTCTTACTTGTAACCTTGTTGACCAACATATGTATATGGATATATAAATATATATGTCACTGTTCTTATAAAAACCTGTATTATTGTTCTATTTTAAGTCAACCAATTTCTTACCTTTTCTAATTTATCAAAGATTTCTGGAATATTCTACAATTTGATGACTGCAGATAGCCCCATTCATTCTGAGTCCTTTTCTATGAATAGCTGCTCTGTTACTCAGCTGCTTGAAAGACTTTTCCATTTGGAAAAAAAAAAAAAAAAAAAAAAAAGAAAAGAATATGATAACTTGAGTGATTTTAATGGTAAAACATCAGAAAGAATTGGTTTCATTTTGGTACTATCACAATACTAATTTATTGTTATTAGATTAGCTAATATATAGGTTTAGCTGTTACATACACCTATATCAGTGAGAGTGTTTTCTTCTGTATGAAAATGTAACAAGGGCCTTTTTATTTCTACCCACATATTTTTTTTTTCATCAGCAGTTAAGTTCTCATATTTTCCAAAGCAGATGTGCAATGACCAAACCCCACTGTGACATGTCCCCACAGGACAATTTGTTACCAGTTCAGTGACAATTGTTTCAGCCAGCTTTTTGATAGAGGGAAGAAATAACAATATTTCTTATGTGTTCACTGGTATTGGCAGATCGCTTTCAGGTTCTCGCCTCTGGCAGAACTAATGCATCTCTGCCCTTTAAAATGATAACTACTATCCTGCAGTGATCTTCCTTGAGTCTAGTGCTATTTCCAATCTATTTACATTATCTGGATGACATAATTTGCCATGTTCAAGCTGTGAGACCACTGTTATTCTCTTGATTTATTGTCTTCCATAGTTTATAATGCCTGCTGGTAGCTGTTTCTGAAGTTATGTTTAACAAGACTAAAAGAAACACAGAAAGGCAGACTGAACAAACTTTAATTTCAAAACAAAAATATTTCTGTTTCTGTCTGAATAAATATTTTATTTCAGTTATCTGTTTCTTTGATGAAGAAAAAGCTAAAAAAGTTCTTTCAGAACCCTTAATGATAATATATTGTTAAGATCTCAATTTTTCAGACAAGAACAATCCCTATGAATTATGATTAAAAAATGTTTTAAAAAATAGAACTGTGGTCTCATCTGGAGCTTAGTAGTAGCTGCAGTCTTATGAGCCACACCTTCCAGTTTGGATATCCAATAAAGAGACCTGATTACTAGAAAGCCCTTGCATATTACATTTTGGGATTTTTTGTTTGTTTGTTCTTGTTTGTTTGTGTTTTTTTTTTTTTTGTTTTATTTTGTGGGATTTTTTGTTTGTTTTGGTTTTTGTTTCTTTGTCCCCCCCACACACACTGCACTGTAAACACAGGATGAGTAAATAACACTCTTGTGTCCTTTTAAACCTGATACCTTGTAATGCAGAAGAATGAAAAAAGTTATTTGTCTCATTCCTAGAGTTGCTATATTACTAAAGAAAATACTGTGCAGTATTTTAATAATTTTCATGCATTTGGATATAGAATTTACAAATAGGCTATAAACTCTTTTATTTACACAAAAAAATTTTGTATTGATCCATTTCTGGGATAGTTATTCTACTAAGATCTCATAGACTGCATTGTGCTATTAGGAACTACTGTATAATTGAGAGGTTTAAGTATATTATGTGTGGAAATTAGATTATAAAATATGAAAAAAAAATGCACTAAGGGATGAAAAATTATATTCTGAGCTGGAGGAAGACTATGAAAAATCATATTAAGTGTTGATGGACATGAAGTCTGGTGAAAATAATACAACACTAATATAGAGTTTGATATCAATGCAATCATATAATTTATTACACTAATTTCTTCTCAGTCAGTTCTGTACAAAGACAGGTAATTTATGGCATCAGTAGTTCTGGGAGGATCTAGTTACTGACTTAATGGGATTAACCACATTTATACATTTTTAGAGAAAATGTTGGCTGCTATCAATTCTTGCTATCTTTCTTCCTTGCGCTTATAATGCATATGCAAGATAATAATGTTGTAAAAGATAGTTTATAGCACAAATGGAAGCATGTATGTCATCAGCCAAGTTTTATAGTGTATGGTAACATAGCCATTGATTAGATTGTCTCAGCCTCTGTTTAATAAGAAACATTTTTTTCCCCATCCCAATTCAGAAAACATATAATGAATGTGATGTTGGTGACCTAAAACATGTTCTCATCTCAACATGCAGACTTCATTGACTGCAAATGAGCTAGCTATTAAGAAATGAGATACAACTCACAAATGTGTAATATATGTCATTCCAGGTTGTAGATGTGTTGGGATTTATGATTTGCCACTGATTTTCTGTCTTCACAGCTGGATCCAGAATAATGACAAACTGGCCTAGGTTTTGCTAGTCTTCCCACAAGAATGTTATGGATCCAAATGTATTAAAGATAGAAAAACCTGCCCACATTCACCAGTGATCTTTTTTTTTTTTTTAAAGTTATGTATGTTTACTTTTTGAAACTGCCAACAGTGTTATAACTGCTTTATGCATTTGTAGGAAAACTGAAGAAAATTAAAGATAGTAAAAAAGCAGTTCACCTTGAATCTCAGGACAATTTGGTAAAAAAAAAAAAAAAAAAAAAAAAAAAAAAAAAAGATCGTGGTTTTCTGGGTGAAATTACACAGTATTCTTGAATGGGAGTGGAGGAGAATTTGCTCCCCTGGTTAACGTGGTGATTGTTTGAGAGAAAGAATTCTGAAAGTTAAAAAAAAATATAAAATGGGTAGGGAAGTTAAAGCTGTGAATACTGTGAACATGTCTGTCTTATGTTTGAGAAATTTTTCATTTGGAAGAATAAGCAGGCTTTAATATTTTACTTTGCAGATTAATTACTTCAGGGCACTTGAGCCATATGAGTTCTCTTTCTCTCTTTCTGTATTGTCATTCAAAAATGGGGGGTAGGGAAAAAGTGGGGAAAGAGTAGGGAAAGGCACAAAATAGAGAGTAAGTGTCCTGTAGCAGAAATATTGGAAGGCAGGTGTTACCAGAGGCTTGGACACATGTCCTTGGATATTCTGTCATTTTGCCTGGGATATTTTGTCTGGGATATTTCAGAAGATAATGTGGATCAACCCTAATCATGGTTACAGACATTGCACAAGGAAGAGCTGTGTTACCTACCTGTATCCCTGGATTTGGCTGCAGTGATAAACAGTAAGAGGGCTATCACTAACAATCCATGATGGGGTGATGCTGTATGAGCCACAAGATTAGTTTATATCATTGACATGCATTTAAATAATGCTTTGGGGCTTGTGTTGCACCTTTAACATGTTCTGTGCAGAGTAAGAGGAGTCCGTTCCCTGCTCATAACTCTAGAGCTTTTAGTGAAAGTAGATCCCTACAGAGATTCCTTGGGAAAATCTGTCATGTATAAGACATTGTATGAATGAGGAAACATAACTGTTTAATGAGACAGCTAAGAACTAAGAGAAAAACATGAACCAGTTTTGATTTGAAATACCATAAAATACTTGATTTATCCCTATCTTCTCATTAGAACCTTATTTCATGTAGATCCCAGTTTTTCCACCAGAAGCAAATGAAGATTTCAAAATTTTCCCATATTTCATTTGGTTATCACCAATTAAATATGAAAAAACAAAACAAACAAACAAACAAACAAACAAAACATTAATCTTAGCATAATTTGCATAACATTTCATTTGTAGTTTATTTCTGCTCATTCTTGCTCATTCTTCAATATTGTTAATCCACAAAAGCAGTGTGATTTCATGGGAACAAAATTTTCAGGAAATAAGAATAGCTTACTTTAATGAAAAGAGCTTTGCATGATCTTCCACAAAACTAAGGGCTGGAACTGATCCTCTTGGAAGGAGAAACTAGAAAAATGAAAGTTTAAAAGGTAGGAAAAAATTAGTGATTTTCCTTGCACTTAGTGGGACTCGGGAAAATTTAAAGGCGAGAAATCCCCAGGGGTTTGAGAAAAGAATACGTAGGGAAACCAGAAAAGTTAAGAGAAGGGGAAAAGTTAAGGAGGCAAGATATTGATATTGTGACCTACATAATTTTAACATTGATGGTTCCAACCAACATCTAAGGTTTCCAAACAACTACTTTAACAGTTCAAAAATGGTAGATCCTTTCATATTAATTTCTGTAAACACATCATGTTAAATTAAAGACCTTAAAGAAAACGAACCTTGTTTGTGATATTTGATTCATAAAATGTGCTACAGATTTCTAACTGAACAAAGACAAGAATTTTGAGAAATAGTGGAGTGTGGTTTTTCTTTCTTTTTTTTTTTTTTTTTTTGCCAATGTATGTGCTGGTTCGGATTTTTTTTTTTTTTTAATAATTTCTTGATCTTCCAAAGTCAAATCAGGTGGCAGTAATGATTTACCTGGATTTATTAGTGATTTTAATCTGTATAATAAAAGAAATAGCATCCTTTAATTTTGCATAAACTTAATCCTACTTGGAACCATCCCAAGAAGTTGTAGAATTCTTTGAAATAAAATTTGAACAGCTCAGACTCAAATCATGATTTTTTTTATTATTATTTTTATTATTAATATTATCAACTTTTATGTAAAGAAGCAAAAGAAACACAACAAACTAACAAATTCGAAAATTAAACTTTTTAAAAAAAAAAAAAAAAACTTCTGCTTTCACAGTTGCAGTTGAATTTCTTCACCAGATACTCATTTTTTAGTGATTATTTTCTTCTTGGTTATAATTGGCTCTAGGGGGAAGCTTTCCTTTTGACATGGAAAGAGAAATAAAACATAATCTGTGCTGTTGGACTAGTTGTATGGCTCTGCCTCTGCCTTGGTGTCTTAACAGAAGACTGGAATAAAACTACAATGCTAATTATTAAACAGTGGGTGAAATATGACATTGTTATCTCAGTGACATGGTTAAGAGTTATTTGATAATGGAGCTGTATTTTGTGAAAGTGTAGGCTGCTTTTGTATTGCTGAATTATATTTTTTTGCCTGGTAATTGATTAATTGTTTAAAAGAAACATTTTTAAATATTTTGGAAAGTCAGATGATCTCATTATGATATTTCTGTGGCAGCACAAGAGATATTTTTTTCTCCTTTTTGGAGGTTAGCGATTTGACATGCCATTATGCTTGTTAGGTGAGAAATTTGACACGCCATTATGCTACAGCAGTTCCCCAGTTTTTATGAAATGACACATGATGAACTGCTATCACCCTAGTCATTATATTGTACAGTTAGAACATTGTTTCTAAAGACAATTACCAAATCCCCGATGTATTTATTTGCAGTTCTGGAGACAAAAGCAGATTCTTTTTGAAAATAATTTATCTGAGAAAGTTGAGATGTTTTAGGAATAAATGAAAAATTTTAGGTTGTTGGAAGAACATTTTCATAAAACTTGAGTCTTATTTTCATCGATGACATACAATACTGTCAAACTAAATATTTACATATACAGACATTTCAAGGCAAAGATTAGTTAAGATGCTGGAAGGTTCTTCTTTCTTTGAATTTTAGATCAAAAATTTATCTTTCACTTTTAAAGTCAAAGACCGTGTCTGATATGTTGTTGCTGTGTAAGTCCTCTGATTATGAAATATAAATTATTCATGATAACACAAGTATAAATTTTGAATGTTTTGTCCTAACAAGATGTACAAAAACATCTTGAAAAGACACAGTCATTGAGCAATTAGACTGTTTATAAGTAAGTAATTTTCACAAACAATGTATACTTATTTGAGTCGGAATATCTGTCTGACATTCAGCTCCCATTGAAATAGTCAAAACCTGAAAGGTTTTGATGTGGAAAGAAGTGAGAGAGAAGCTTAATGTATCATAAATTTTGAAAAAAATAACTGAAATTACAGAATTCTGATTTATTTCCCTTGTGATGATGTATTTGGAATTAAATTATTGACTAATCCAGCTGTACTGCGAAAGTCTTGTTGGCTTTGCTTGATGGTGCATCTTATAGAATTTATATGATAAATGGAAAATTTGGTTTTTCTTTAATGAAGTTCTGCTTTTCATGCTTACAGTGAAACCTTCATGCTCACAAATCTTGAAAAACAGTGAGGGTAAAGAATCCTCTTTGCTCATGTGTTTCTATCCTAGGGTTTCTAACTCAATTTTACAATACTTTTTTCTCTTTTTGATTTTTTTTTTTTTTTTTTGCCTGAGTCTTTCTAGAAATCATAATCAAAATCATTCCTGAATGTGAGAAAAATGACCCTTATTGTATCTATGAAAGTGAGATGAAGCAGCAAAATTCATGTTGTCATAAAGTTTCAAATTTAGATCAGGGTTCCTAGGAAACTTTTCTATAAAAAACAGTGAAGAAGGCCATAAAAGACATCTTCTTTATATAGACATGTTGAAAGGAGAGAAAAAAGTGCGAATGCTCTTGCAGCTCAGTAATCGACATCCTTTCACTTGAGTAGGAAGTAAAGATGACGGAGACAGTGACGTTTATATTCCATTCTCTTAAGCACTTGCTCAACTTTCTCCATCTCTAATAGTAAAAAAAAAAATCTGTCTCTAAACAGAATGAAGGAATAAAAATGGAAAAATGAGAAATGCAGAAATACAATTTTACACTAAATATAGCTGATGAAGCCATGTATCTTAATTTTGCATCTCATTTGGTAATGGAGAATGGGTTAATGTATCACAGAATGGATGACACGTTTACCAGTTTGATGCCAAGGACACTCAGGTTTCAGTGATTTTCTCTGCAAAGGATCTCAGTGTTGAATAATAAGGGATTTGTTTCTGCTTCTTGGTTTTATTTTCAAATTCTTTTACACAGAAACCAAAATGATTGCTGAGTTCACACAGAAGTGACTCATGTATTTGGAAATCTTGGTCCCCAAAGTTTCCTTAAACTTGACATTGTTCTTTAACTACTACCCATCTAAAGCACTAGCTGATACTGTAAAATGGTATATTTTTTTTTTCCTTATCTAACAGAAAAAAAAAGCTTCTCTCTCTTTTTTTTTTTTTTTTTTTTTTTTTTCATTTCTTTTTCACCTTCTCGCTTCTTCTTTCTCTTCACTCTTCTTTTCCTTTTTTTTCCTTATAAACATAACCTCTTTGGGGGTCTATCACTAGTCCTTTCACTGTTACAGCAGTCTATGGTAATGAGGAAACAGTTATCATTTCCCTTGAATCTTGAGGAAGGTATATAATTCCTGGATGCAAGTGTGTTTTTGTTTTTGTTTTTGTGGGTTTTTTTTTATTTGTTTGTTTGTTTGTTTGTTTGTTTGTTTGTTTTTGTGTTTCCAGAACCAGTGAACAACTAAATACCTTTAATTTCTGACAGCAGCACAGTTCCCCCCAAATATCTAGGTGAAATATTTGCCTATGACACTGGTTAACATAAGAACTTTTTACTTCCTTGGAGCACTTCCACAGCTCCTTTGTGACCACAATTTGAGAAACAGTTCAGGTCTCTAAAATCTTAGCTTTAGAAATATTTGTGTGGGAACTAGAATATAGAAGTATACATACCCTTAATGCATGAAGATCTACATGGTCTGAGTAAAGGGAACTATTCTGGTTGGCAGATCCAGATGGCCTTGCAGAGATAAAGCTCTTTTTTCCCCTGAAGAACAGAGGCAAAATGAGTTAGGACTAATGGATGTTAGACTTCAGACATAAAGCTATATCTTGTAGCAAAATGTCTTGACATTTTTAGAGCAGAGTTTCTGATCAGGAAGTGCAGGCTGGTAATGAAGTGCACACATATCCCCAGATAGGGTGTAAAGCACCTTTTAGGCTGTGAATTTTGTGCTGTGATGAGGTGCTAATTGGTTCACACTGAAGTACAGATTGATCTGATTCAGCTCTCCTCCTCCAGTGGACCCTAACCTAATCTGAAGAGATTCAAGAGATCAGAAAGAAATGAAAGCAGAGAAACTTGTATTAGAGTTTCATTAGTTCCTCTTTGCTAGTAGCTTTCCTTTATGATTTAAGTTTGGGGACAGCTTCAGAAGGATCTTCTTAGAGTACATCTGTGTGACATACTCCCTTCAAGAGATGTCATCTAGTTTTGTAGGGACAAAGAAGCTGTAAGCAGAAGATGGGTGGATCACAGTTAAAGGCTGTGCGTGGGTTCCTTTCCATATAATGTCCTAATGTGAAGAAAATCTCACCCCTTTAGATAAAGTCCAGGGAAGCAAAATCAATTGATTATAACCCAGTTTACTAGTTTCTTCACTCGGAGCTAGTGCAATCATTGCTATGCTACACTGTGCACAGCCTTTCATTGAAACAACAGTTAAATAGGCCAACTCTTTCTTTTCAGTGCTTTTTCATTTCACATTTTGAAATGATCTATCTTGAATTTTAAAATCTATTGTTCAATGGATTCCTTTTATTCCCAGTGGCTATGGCCAGATTGTACATTTTATGACAGTTTAGGGAATGTTTTATGATATGACTACTATTAATGTGAATAATACTATTTTTTCTTTGTTAGCTACTAATATTATTTACTAATATTATTGGACTCTTTTTTCCTTTTATTTCTGTCTGTACACCTCACATTAGGTTTGGTTCTGTTTATTAAAAAGTGGTATTCTAATGAAAATATTTCACAGCAAGAATGTTTATGTCTTGTTTGGGAGCATCATGGGCCTCCAGTATGGATATATTACAAGAATAAGCCTTGCTATGAAAATTTTGCTCTTTCCAGAGAAATTGGGAAAGAGCACTAGAAATAATATTTGTTTCAGGGCTGGATGCACTTTTTGTTTTATAATAATTCTAGCAATCTGACCCTGACTGTGCACTGTCAATTTAGAAAATAAAAATAATGAAATCAGAAAACATGACAAACTTAGATACCTAGTCAGTCCTTATTATTTTAGCTACATTGGTTCACCTTTCTCTAAAGTACATGTTTCAAATGTGAACTGCTATCTGTTCCTGAAGAGAGCCAAAAAGTTGATGATTATACAGGAAGCAGTGCCATGAACCAGCAGGGAAGGGAGGAAAAAAATGAAACAATCTTCCTATCAGTTAAAATAATAATAATAATAATAATAAAAAATCACCATTAAGACCTAATTCTTAAAAATAGTCAATGCTGACATTTAAAGCTTATGTTGCTCCTGAATGAATATGCCACACATCATGCCTTGTGAAAACCAGTCGATGCAACATTTTATTAAGTTTCTGTGACCCGTCATTGCTTGATTTCAGCACACAAAGATGCAATGAGATATACTCCAAGTGGACTAGAGAAGACAAAGATTTGAAAGACCAGTGACAAACAAGAACTTATAACTGCAGTGATATTAGAAATACTTTGTGGCAAAGGAAAAAAAATCAGAAAACCTTATGAGAGATGAAGATCCTAAAGAAATTCCTGATGTCAGAAAGAGCCCTGCAAAGGGAGTGTAGGCAGGACTGCTCCCTGCGCTTCTACAGCAGCCTTTTGCTTACTGGTTTATGATGTTCATTAAACTACACCATGTGGTCATAATCTTAGCTGCTGTGGGGAACAGTCCTCTCAAAGAGCTGAATTCAGAGTCTTTACAAGTCGATACAAAGACTACTTGCTCTTGATTAATGTTAATTTCTGTTTCAGCATTCAGGCTGGATTTGGAAGAGTTCCATTGTCTGATGAGGTTTACAAAGTTTAAAGACATAAAAATTTAGTATTGCTTCAGCTAATGGAGTGAATAGAAGGTTAGAAAGAGCAAAGCAGGGAAGACAACATTGTTTTTCCCCCCCGGGATCCTGATACAGACTTCCCCACTGTGTCACAGAGCAAATCATTTAACACACATCAAGTAATGATAATGATATTACTTTCTTGTCTAGTTCACAGGGCTGTTATGAATATTAAGGAAATAGTCTTTTTAAATGCTTTGGTGGAGTATGGTTCTTTATAAAAGATAATGTGTTCTTCATTACTCTTCTGCATCTGGCCTTCTCAGTGGGTGTAAAAACATCTGCTTTATGTCACAGATGGCCTCTGCTGACACAGAAAGGGACAGGTGAAGAGAAAGTAATATATATATATATATATTTTTAATAGAGAGATGTTTCTTGTTCCAGTTTGTTACACTGAATTTTCCTCTGTGGCCTTGAGCAAAGTGCTTGTCATCTTTTCTTTCTAGGGATCCTCCAGCTGCTGCGTGTCTGAAACTGGTGCTTGAATCATGGCAGAGAAAAGTCAAACACAGATACTCTCAACCCATCTCGGAGCCCAGGCCTGCAACCCTTGTGATGTATTTCATCTTGGATTTTCAAACTTTCTGCTTGTATAATGAGTTCAAATGTTTTGGAGAAATTCCGGATTTTAAATTTAATGGCCATTTTTCAAAGTAGCTGGTATTCTGTCAAATACCTACACAAAGTCTGCTGGATTTTCAGTGGCTCTGTCAGCAACCCAAAACTCCCTCTGAGAGTTGTTGAAAATCTGCTCACACCATCAAGGTACCTGAATGGGATATCTAGGATCTTGAAATGCTAGAATTATAGACTATAAGAAAGAAGCATCATTCCTTACAGAGCACTATGTTACTCCCTTGGTGTTTTGGAATAATAATGTTAATAGCTGCTACAGAACCCACCTATGTAAAAGCTGTGGTTTCAGCATTAATTGTGGTTAAACAAAGAATTTTAGTGTAAACCATTGAGAGTTGTCTTCAGTAAATTACACTCAGGAGCTATATATCTCTTTAGCTCTCCCTGGCTACTGGCAACCAACTTATTTCCCATCTGCTGCTTTCCATGGATGAAGGCTGCTCTCAGTTTCTAGGAAGCTAAATAAGGCTTTTGGTGAAATTATCTGTAAACTGCAGAAGAGGTCTTCTTAAATGGCTGCACAGGGGAGCTGATAAAGTATGATCAAAGTCTGATAAAGAATAGACAGAAAATCTAGAAGGTTTATATGGTTATCCATCCTTAAAGTAGAAATATTTATATGTAATAAATGAAGAAAAATAACTGTCCAAGATTCATAAGCACAGTAATTCAGTCATGTGCACAGTCACTTGTTGGTGTGCAGATTAATAATCTCACTTTCTCAGTGTTCAGAGTTGAAGTTATGTTGGGTTTGTGTGTGCATGTTTGGCAGGGGTGTTGGTACCAGGGGGGGAGGGCTACAGCCATGGCCCCTTTGAGAAGCTTCTTGAAGCTTGCCCAGCTCCAAGTCGGACCGACCTCTGGCCAAGGAAGAGTCAATTAGCATACGTGGCTGCACCTCTGTGATAACATATTTAAGAAGCAGAACATGGGAGGAGGAGTTGTGAGGGAAACACATATGCAAATACTGAGGTCAGTGGAAGGAAGGAGGAGGAGGGGAGGGGGAGGTGTGCTGGAGCAGACACCCCACCCTGCAGCCCATGGTGAGAGGGCAGGCTGTGCCCCTGTAGCTCAGGGAGGTCCACAGTGGAGCAGATGGCCACCTGCAGCCCATGGAGGACCTCAGGCCACAGCAGGTGGCTTCAGTCAAAGAAGGCCAGGACTCTGTGGGAATAAGCAACACCCCGCTGTTGTATTTCAGCACTGGGAGGATTACATGTGGGGATGGCCCACACGCGAGCAGTTTGTGAAGAGTTGCTGCTCATGGGATGGGCTTATGTTGAGGAAAGTTCATGCAGGACCATCTCCTGTGAGAGTGACTCCATTCTGGAGCCGGGGAAGAATGTGAAGAGTCCTCCCCCTGAGGAGGAAGGAGCAGTAACCCCCATTCCCTGTCCCCACGTGCCACTGGGTAGGAAGAGGTAGAGAAACTGGGAGCAGAACTGAGCCTGGGAAGAAGGAAGGGGTGGGAGGAGAAGTTTTTAAGATGTGGTTATACTTCTCACTGTCCTACTCTGTTTGATCAGTAAGTTAGTGTTGGTGGTGTTCAAATTAAATTGATGTTCTTTTTTTCTTTCCCTAATGAATCTGTCTTTTGCCAATGACCATAATAGGTGAGTCATCTCTCCCTGTCTTTATCTTGATGCCTGAGCCTTTTGCTTTCTTTTTTCCTTCCCATTCCTGCGGGTAAAGGGGTGAGTGAGCTTCTGCATAATGCTTAGCTGTGCTCTGGGCTCAAACCAGGACAGAATGAATTAAAAGGGAATTGAAAAGCCCCATTGTCTTGCTAAACCACCTGAGCATAAGATTTTTTTCAATGCAGTATCTAACTATTATTACACATGACACAGAAATATTCCTGCCTTGGTGCTCAGTCTTGATTCAAGTTCACAGAACAGGGTTTTTTAGTTTAAACTTAAGGGTCAGCTAAGAAGAACTGTTACTATGCTATAGCTTGATTCATCTTTGCTTCTGTCCTATTCTTTTCTGTTCTCCATCACATTTTCTTTTAAAGTCTTTATGTCTTATACTTGCTTCCCTTTCCTTCAAAGCACGGAGAAGTTCTCTCTTTCTTTGTCTCCTCTGTCACTTCAGTTGTTTCTTTTAAACACACTTCTGATTTTTTTTCCATAACAGTCCCACAGGCTGGCAACAACATAAAGAAGATCTTTCTTTGGAGAAACATTGAACAACTCAGTTTTGCTTAGCAATGCAGAACTGAGGAACTCTTAATAGATGTCAGCCTGAATACAACAGTAGTGTAATCTGCTTCCCAGGCCAAAAAGTCCCCAGGTGTACAGCCTTATCTGAATGTGAATTTTACCTGGGCTTGATGGAAGGAAATTGAACGTTAATCAAATAATACACATCTTATGATCATCAATCTGCTATCAGATATTCCCCTTCCAAATTCTTCTGAAGTATTATGAACCACTAACAAATACGTGTGAAAAATTATGAGATCTGTAAAAACTTATGAAATGAGTTCATACTGATTAAAAAATAATTATTTAAATTGTTTCCTAGTTTCCAGCTTTGTTGCAAACTAGGATGTTGCCTGAGATATATTTAAGACTGGATGCCTACCTCAGAAAACTTCTGAATTATTTTTTGACAAAATCATCTGCTTTTTAAAATATTTTCAACAGAGCAAAACCGCTGGACATACATGGCAATATAAATCAACTTTCATGCTAATTTAGAGAAATGTACTTATATGTATTTCTTTCTCTATTTTTTTTTTATTTCTAGAGACCGTGTTCCCTTGAAGATATATTTGAAGAAAATGAGAAGTTAAACTTCGCCTTAGAAGAAGAAAATGTGTAAATCCACAGATGAATATGCAAAAAATATTGAGATTTTTTGAGTATGTCAACTACTCTTGGTAATGTCCTCTCCCACTGAACAAGGTGGGGAGCTTTACTTCCACAGACTCTGTTAGATGTGGAAATTACTGAATATACTGATATATTGACAGAACTACAGCAAAAGTAAGGACAAATTAGCTCCTGTTCCTTAGTCATTTCAGTATGTGCATAGATTTGCTCACATGAGAAATTTCTTTCAATGTTATAAACCCTCTGCATCCCCAGAATTTTATTGGGTATTTGTTTCTATTTCCTACATGAAGAAACACTGTCAGCTACTTTGCATTTCTCCTAAAATCTGCCATGAAAATCTATTCTGTTTGAAGGTCTCTTGTGGAACTTGAACAAAATTCTGGACTATGAACTCTCAACAATAAACAACATAAATACCTACCAAATGGTTTATGCCATCTTATGGTCCCACAGCATTGACCAGTAAGCTACATAAAGGCACACAAAAATTATTCATGTCTTAAATTCTCCCTGGTAAAAGAATAAGAAGGAAATATGGAGAATTCAGGCACCTCCCCTTGAGTATAAATGTTCACTAGAGCAGGAAGGAACATGACCAAGTATGAAAATGTTTCTGTTTCAAATTGGTAAAAGAATTTATTTAACTTTCTTACTGACACATGATATTTTAAGTACAAGTCTTTAAGTCACCTCTGGTAAACAAACTGTTACCTCTATTGCTATTACAAACATCAGTGAAAGTTTGCAGGTAAAAGAAAGTAAATGTATATCAACCATTCATGGGACTTAAAATTTCCTTCTCAGCTTCATCTAACACATGGCAATAACTTTTCTTCCAGAAATATTTGAACAGTTTTACAATTCTGAATTTGTCTCCAAGATACTAACAATTTAGAACTGAATACAACAAATTTGGGAATCTGTCCAACATTTCGTTATGTTTTAATCTAGAGACACATTCGAATACACTAGTCAAAAATAAAGCTATGAATTTAAATATAGTCCTTTAGCAATTGAAACAATACTTTAAATTATCTGTTATTATCTGTTGTATCAGCTTTTGACTATTTCTGCAGTTCACTTAATAATCTTTCCGCTTCCTGCTAATATTTTTCACAGAATTTTCCTTTCTTTTTTTATTAAAGGTTTTGCTACTTTCATATTTTTCCATTTCCAGAGGGATATCAGTAAGAAGTGGCCCCTTTCAAATCTTTGTGTATGTTCATAAAGAGAATCTAACCTGTCAGTTATCAAAAGGGAGGCCTCTCATAAACAACGTCATCTATTCTGATAATTCAAAAGTAGGTCCTCTGGAATACAGGCAATAATGCTCCTGAACTGGAGTCTAGTTTTTACCCTTGTATCCTGCGCCACACTCCATTCAAATGAAAGTCAAAGCACTGACATAGACCTATGTAAAGTCTTCACATCTCAGGGGATGTTACTAAAACTTTTGGCCTAAATTAGGGTAGGAATTAAATCTCTCTGTGGTTTCAATGTTACATTACAGATACAGAAGTAGACAAGAATCAAGCTGTGTATCTAAGTTTACCTGAACTCTGAAGTAAGTCTCATCTAGAATGAGATACTCTCTACATCTTAGTCATCCATTTTTTTCCTCTAAGACTTACTCCTTCCAAAACGTGGTATCCAAAGAGTAGTGATTATTCTAGAAGCTTTGTATCTGCATCCAAGTCTCAGCTCTGTAATTCAGGCTCATTCTCAGAATTAATGTTTTTTAAAAATATCTTTATCATTTGGAGAATTTCAAGTATATTTTCAGAGACAGCTGAAAACTCGTGCAAACTTCTAAATGATCAGAGATCAAAGAGTCAGTCTTAAAGGTCAGTACTTTTTACTTAGATATTTAGACTCCTATGTAGGGTTACTGATTTCAATAGAGCCATGCAAATGAGTACCAAATGTGGATCTGGCATTCACTCTTTCCTTTAATCAGTATTTCTAACATATGATCTGTTAACAGAATATTATTAAACATTAGTCTTTTCAAGTACTCATTACCTTTCTACCAGGAAGAGAACTTTTCATAGCATAATGAATAATACACCTGCTTTTAGCAGTAATTATTTTGGTGCTTCATGCATATGAGAATGAGGTGTACCAGTCTGAGAGAAATACATGGTGTGAGATTCATGGGGCACCTGCTGCATTGTGGAGTCATAATTAATAACCAGAAAACTATTGCTGAACATTAGGTTGGGCAAGGTGAGCATTAAACTAGGCCCATGACTGATCGCAGACAACCAGTGAAATGAATTATGAAATGAAGACTTCCATTAAAAATGTATCTGAAATGGAAATAATCTATATTATTTGATTAACCTAATTTTTACAGATTACAAATTACCTTAAATTTGTTTGCACAATTTAGGTAAACTAAAAATAAGAGGTGCCTTAACAACAAGCGAAACTTGCAAAACATCACCCTACATCTGACTGAATGTATATCATTGGTTAATGGATTTTGTCCTTAGTATTTTTTTTTTTCTTTCTTCCCCTAGGAGTATGCTACAAATTACTAGTAACTACTTGCGGCAGGTTACAGAACAAGATGGATGAATTGCCAGATTTAGTTTGGAAAATCCTATATAGCAATCAGTCCCTTTTCCTTCCCAACACAAACTGTCTTCCTTTTTAGTTTAGTTATTTAAGAAAAAAAAAAGAAAGTCTGCTTAATTTTTGAGAAACTGTAAATCACACAATTTCTATTTAAATTATTTGTTAAATTATTAGAATATTGAATTAAGTTTTCCAAGCATGTGTGAACTATTTCTGTAACTAGTCACTAATACATATACAGCATTTAGTTATTACATATACCATCAGTGTATTACACTTTGAATCTGTATCAGTGAGTTTATATTGTTTTCTATGGTCATCTTAATCTGTTCAAAGGTGATCCAGCAGGTTTTAGTTTAAAACTGTTGTATTATGCCTGCCTACAAGAAAAAATTCTAGTTACACTATCAAAATGAAAGTTGATTTAGTAACTTTTTCAGTATTAGAGACTGAGTATTCTCATCCTATACGGTACAAAACATTTTATAATAGTTAATGAATAAATAGATTAGGCTATCCAATAGGCTAGACATTTTCTATATAACACAGTTACTAAACGTCTTAGTATTGAAAAGAAGAAACTATGTAAAAGAATTTAATGAATTGAAATAATTCTCATGAAACATGCAACAACTATCTGAAATTCATAGCCACAGACAGGATTACAAAATGTAACTATGAAAGACCAGTTATATTTGGAATATGTCATCAAATATTTTTCGAAAAAAAAAAAAAAGCTCTATAAAGGAACTGAAGCTTCAAGTTTTAGAGCATGGATTGTTGTCTGATTTTAGTGACTGGGAAGGAACGTGCTGCTGAGATGTTTCAGATTACTTCCTGTGAAATAACCAGATGCATTTTCAGGTGCAGTTCGTGTACAAAATGAATCTTTAGCTGAAAAGAAACACCAGTGCCTTTGGTCTTGAAAACACAGAAATGTGAGGGACATTTGGAGTTACTTCATCCAGTCTCCTTTGTTTTGTTGGCAACCCATGTATATGATTTCCTCCATAACTTTATTATTTAGATTAAATAAACTTTCCCATGCTTCTGTATTTAAATATTGAAATTTCTTCACATCTGAACAAGATAAATATACACACCAGGAAAAGGAGGACCATCTAGGTCCTTTACATTGGAGGTCAGCTACAGCTATATTCATTATAACCCTCATCCAGCGAGTTGCCTGATAGCTGTTAATGGTTAGCAAATACTACCAGAAAAAAGTCCTATAATTTTCTTCTGTTTCATGCAGTGTTTATACTCACAAAATGCTAACTGAGCAGCACTCAAACATGGCACAATTCCCTGTTGTGAGACATCACAATCCTTTCCTTTTTGACTAGGGATTTTCTTCTACCCCTCGATCTGCTAAAGCTGAAAAAGAATAAAAATAACGCCTCGTATTGCTTTGCATGTATTATATCATCAGTGTTATATATCCCATTGCCCCTACTTTATACTTAGAGTACTGGTTAATCCTCTGGCTTTGTCAGAAGCAAACTGAAGGTGAAATGCATGGTTTTATTCCAATAATGGCTATGAAGTGGATGAAGTTAAATGAGGCAGTTTTAGATTGCATAACTTGGTGACACTTGAGCATCCCACCATTGCTTCTCCCAGTTATATCCTCCACTACTATCTTTGCATAAGTTTAACCACATTAACTCACTTGCCTAGAAAAAAAATAAATTGTTTTTCAAGATCCAGTGGGTTGGGAGGTTTTATCAGCCTGCAGCTGGGTATGATGAATGGTTACACCTGAAAGTGTACAGAAAACAGGGTTGAAATCACTGGTCAAGAGGTGGAGAAACTCTAAGTAAAATGTGGGGAACTGCCTCTGAATTGTTAATTTGCTCAGCAGCCTCCCACCATTTCACCTTGAGAGGAGGTAGTCTCAAATGTCTGCTGTGCTATGTAGCATAGAAAAAAATATTCAGGGAGGTTTGGAGGTTTTGTGTGTTTGCTACCCTGTGAATGTACACATAACAGAGCAGAAAACCAGCATCAGTCTCAGAATAGTGAATATACCTCTATGTAGCCAAGAAATATTGTAGCACTTGTTAGTCTACCTTGCTAATCAATCACATCAGAAGAGTATTTTTTCTGTTACACAGAAAAAGGAATATATACATGGAAAAAAAAATCCAGTTTCACAGGATTAATCTTTTTTTAATTGAAATTTTGGAAATTTACATAAAATGCACACAATTTTTATACAAATTTAAATATGTATCCCCACTAATTTCATTTTAGCTGTTTTTCTTTGCTATTAAGAGAATGCTTCTAGTTCAAAATTAGATTAATTTTGATTTTGGTTCCTTAGAAAAGGTTTATTTCCTCTTTAGCTGAAATTCTGTAATTGGAGTCCATGACATTATGCAATTGTGTAGACAATAGGGAAAGCATTTTGCTCAGTTAGGAACTCCTCTGATTTTATGTGCCTTTCTTTCTATTGTCTATAGCAGGATCCTAGTTTCTTCCCCCAGGCACTTCACTTACATGTATAACACTAGGTGAGATACGGGTAGACCTTTGTTTTCAACCTGTGCTTTGACTACCAATTATAGTTATTAAGATTATATCTTTGAGATATACCTGTCACTTTTCCCTTGATTACATCCTCTGGCAATCATTGAAAATAGTTTTATTAAAGCTGTGGTATATACATATACCCATGAATAAATTGTCTTGAACACACTTAAAATATCATTTTTATATTCCTGCTGTTATAGAGTGTAGAAAAGCTATTAAACTCTGTTGTGGACTGAAATGTACATCTCAGCTTGGAAAAGAACTTATTTAGTTTTACAATACAAGTATAATGCAGGTTTTGGAAACAAAGGATAGAAAAGTAAGCCACAGTTGCGCTTCCCGGGCATATAAAAAAGAGTTGAGAAGATCAAAACATTGAAATCTTCCAGTATGTTGGCAGAGACTGGATATATCCTTGGCAAGCCACAGGAGACAAAAGCAGATATCTAATGATTAACCAGGGTCACAGGTACTTTTTGAGATTCACTAGATTCTTACATAGTTCTTCTATTTTCTGCTTGGTCCTTTGAGTAGAATCAGGCCTGGACGTATGTTCATACACTTACTAAACAGTACAGGTGAGAAGTGAAGGACCTCAAAAAGGACCTCACAACAGGCAACCACTATATGATAAGCATAAAGAAGTACTGAAAATAAGGCTATGCATTAGAAGCCAACCTCTTTTCCAGATTTTGGGAAATCTCAGTGTTCATGTCCATGGAATTTACTGAACCATTTTGAAACATATAACTAAATCAAATGAGAAAGTATGGAATCAAGAAACATTGGTATATGATGTTGCCTTCATCTCCATTTTATGCAAGTGCACAGTATGAATCCTCTGCCCAGCCTGAAGAACTCCCAGTGCATTTCTTCCACCAACGAACTCTTGTAAAATAGCTGTATGAAGTTGTTCTCATTTGTCCAAAATAGTTTAATATACACTGAACCCAAAGGAGCAATAGTCTGCAAGTGCACTAAGTCTGGGCACTGTGTTAGGAAGGGAAAAGCTCCTAGAGACAAGGATTACATAAATTGTTGGTCTGTCATTATTAAGTGAATGTCTCAGT
This sequence comes from Tyto alba, assembly GCF_018691265.1. Taxonomy (NCBI): domain Eukaryota; kingdom Metazoa; phylum Chordata; class Aves; order Strigiformes; family Tytonidae; genus Tyto; species Tyto alba. Next base: position 31,410,408 of record NW_024881301.1, on the reverse strand, counting down.
TCCTGGGCTAGTCCACTGTGCTCATGTTTGCTTGTTACCTCTGACCCTGCTAATATGTAAGTCTTCCATAAAATATTGTGAGATTACCACTTCCTTGTCATTGATTTTTTTTTCCTAAGTAGCCCAAAAGCTGCTGGCTAGGCCATTATTCTGGGCTGTTAGGCTCTTGCATCTCTTCAGTATCTGCTTCCCACCATCAAACACTTTATATTTAGCCTAGGGTTACTAGATCAGCTACACAGAAAATTGCATTTTATGTCATCTTTGGGTTGATGAAATTAAAATTCTGTGTTTTCCTCCTAAAAATGTCCTAACCACAAACATACAAACTGAATTTCTCTAGGAACGTTCCTCATGTTTGCTGATGAGGCTTGCCACTGTACTGAAAGGAGCAGTACATTGCATCATGCTGATAAAGTGTATGAGAAGAAAAATATATTTTATTTGGTTTTGGACAGAAAATCTGGAGTAGTTAGGTACTCAACACCAAATTTCAACTTATCTTTGAGTATAGCTTAAATAAAAGGAAGTAAATCTTTATTAATTCCTTTATTATTCAGATTTTATGACTGTTATCCATGAAAAACTCTTTCGATGTTGATGTTTTTTGATGAATGTATTCATGGAAATCTGATAATAACTTAGCATTCAGAAATGTCCAGTTATTTACTTGTGATGATGAGGTTCTTTTTATTTTAGAAATGTAGAGAAAAAAAAAATGTTGAAAGGTAAGGACAACTCTAGATGAGAAAAAAACGAGCAGAAGCTAGTTACAAAGAAATTATAATAATTGCATTGAACAAAATCTAATTAAGAGCACAAGTAAAGATGCTGTTCATTGATTCATGTGATGATAATGTAATAACAATCTACTTGTGATATGTAGCCTTGTTATATTACGAAATCTGAATGAAGTTCACAGAACCTGTTTAAGCCAATGCAATATTATCTGAGTCCACTATTTAATTAATTGTTTCATAATAAATGGGCCCCTTGTTTACAGTAATATTTTAATTCTAATTTATCTTCACAATCTAAAAAAGTGTTTAATTGCTTTAATGATATTAGCTGTCTCAGCCTTTATTACAACACTGGACATAATTACCCTCTTTTAAGGTAATTTATAGACCTCATTAACACTCTTGCCTCTCTGCTGTGATTAAAAATCTCCTAAGAATTGAAATCTCTCTGAACAGTAAGAGAATTATTGTGATTTATTGTTCAGGGTTGCTGAAATGAGCACAAAGCTGATTTATTATGGCTGATCCCTGCTGAGGTGACTAGAATTGGACTGGGGAAGGGGAAGGCAGGAGCTCTTGGTGAAGCAGTTTACTCCTCTCTGTCACAGAGTTGCAGTTTAATATGGGTCCTGACATTTGCTTCCACATGAGCATGAAGAAATCTCTGGTGAATAAAACCTACAGCAATAACTAGCTCAAAAAATCTCACCTTTGACAAATACAAAGCAATTATATTCCTTTATTGGAAATTAACCCCTCTGACAAATTATCCTAGAGGACTCAACAAGGTGATATTAGTATGGTTTTTACACACAAAATATTTGCAGCCATGGGAAACCTTGGACTTACTGGTTGAATAGAAAAAGTGTGTTGTTTACATACCATTTACATTTTGTCTGTTTATGGAAGAGAATTTATAAACATCACTTACATAAAAATGTAAATAAAACATTGCAAAGAAACTGACTGAATAGGTCAAACACACAGCCTTGTAAAATCTCGTGCCATCTTTACCTTATCCTCCCAGTGACTATGTAATTCTGAACATTTTACAGAACAATCTATTCCCAAACACAAACAAAAATAACGCCAAAGAAGTAACTATTAATCTGACATTTGCATATCCGAGGATACTCCTCTCCTGGTTGTTCAGTATACATGATACATGAAGTTTGTGAAATAAAGAGGAAAGTAGCTTACTCCACTGGCTGATGGAGATAGCACATACGCTGCTTGGGGCCAATACAGAGATATCTTCCACAAAATGCAGAGTATCCAAAATAAGAGAAATATAGCTACTGTTTGGCATAGGGTCTTTTCACAGGTCTGAATGCTGCAGATCTGCTGTTGTATACTTTGCATCCCCTGAAAGCACTGAGGTGTTCTGCCCTTCACATCTGTGCAAATATATGGTTTTAGGAGAGGCTGTTAACCTTCAGTAGAAAATCTGAAATATGTGCATTCAGTAGCATTGTGAAATGCTGAAAATGTGTTCTCTTTTTCCATCACTCTCAACTGACTTAATAAAGGCAGATTATTTCTGCCTAGAAACTGTTATTCCTGCGTGGGTAGCCTCTGCTTCTCCCTTGTCACAGTGGTCATGGTGGGGAGATCTCATAGCCCTTTGGGTAATATAGGCAAGTGCTGAATGGGAGATCTCGTTCCCTGTGGGGCATCCACTGCTTTTCATACTTCACAGAATTTAGCTCTACATAATAGTGAACTCAAAGACTAATTGCTCATAAATAACTTCAATTGAATCCTTAGCTGTTCAGACAAATAAATGCTTTTCAGCTATATTTTTTAATATGATATTGCATTGATCTTCTTTATGAAAAATAAGTGTTTGATGTAGTTCTCTGGAGCTATTTATGATACTAAACTAATTAATTAAAAATTGGTTTTGATCACATGCTTGTCTGGTTTTCCTCACTCTTACTGTGAATATGGATATATTTACTGTGCAAGACAATATACTTTGCAAATGAATTACCCAATGGAAAACAGGATTCCAAAGAGGATAAAAATTAAATTTTATGATTGCTGATGAAACACTAATTTGTTGTTGTTGATTAAACTGTCAGCCAATTTATAGTGAGTTCCTATTTTTATGGAACTGTTAATTTTAATGCAATGTAAATACTGATATGGTAGAGCATTGCATATCAGTGGGTTACATATATAACGCTAAATAAAACAAGCTTCCAAGTAAGAGAAAGCATAGTTCTGGTTCTATTTTAATAAAACTGTACTAATCCAGTTATACTAATTTTGTATTATTTTACTAGGCTTATAATAAGTTTAGATGTGTTCTAAATTACAAGAAGTATTTCCTCTTGATTTGTACATAATGGAAACTATACTAATGTACTAATTTTTCACCGCCAATCTAAAGAAATGTATGAAGCGTAAGCATCAAAAGCAATACTGAATTGGTCAAATTTACAGACACTGCAATATGTATGATATTCTGGGATATGTACCATGTACAGTGGGAAAACCAACTGATTTGTAGATCTACACATTCAGTTAAAAAAAAAAAAAAAAAACACAACAAAAAACCCAAGATGAAAACACGAACTGTGTAATTATGTTAATGAAATTCTAGAATAATATTTTTAAATTAGATTGCTGCTTATACTAGATCATAATTTTTGAAGACAATATATATCTTATACACTGCAAAATATAGTTTACTTCTCCATACTTTTAAGGAAAGAATAATAACTGCAGGTGTTTTGTACTTTAGTCCTTTAGAGGTCATCCTTAGTCTGTGAGATTTTCAGATCAATGAAGCATTTTGGAAGACAGAAAGTTTAAACTTAACAGCTGCTAGTGACTGAAAACAGTTTTATGAAAAACTCAGTTGTTCATATGTCAAGTATTGACTGTTGTAATATAAAATATTATTATTTTTTAATTTTCTTTTTCCCTCTAGACTTTTCTCCATATTATCATGTATTTGGAAGTTACTATTTACACCTCAAGTATATGCACCATTCTATGAATTGTAATTTTCCTTGAAATAATTTTTGAGGGCAATAACTTATGCACATAAAGTCAGAGGTCTAGGTTTGTCCATGCAAGAATACCATTTATTAATGGTACCAGATGGGTGGGAGAGTGCTTCAGTAAAAAGGTTACAGTCAGTAGAGGATTTGTGTGTCTAGGCAGGGGGACAGCATCAGAGGCTAAGCTGTTTTCAGGAGTAGATCAGGTGAATGTCACAAGTGGCAATGGTGTACATAGCAGATTTTATAAAGCTTCTGCCTAAGGAACTAGTGATGGTAAATGTGGGAAAAGAATTGGAAGACAATCATAGGCCTACTTAAAATGTCCTCTGGTATGTAATGACAGTAATTTTATAAATTCCAAATCTGGCCTGGTTAGTGGTATGAATCACATAAATGAACTGTGCAACTTAACTAGATTTGTATATAAACCAGCTCCATATGAGTTATTTATCACAATCTTATTTATAACAACAGACATTTTTTGCTCATGCATGATTTGTATTTATTCCACATGAAGTTTTATCAATTTACTGGGGTCATTTCTGTTACATTCAGAAGTACATTTTCTATTTAATCAGCGTGAAACTCTTTTAACACTACGAAAGATGTTTCAATTGCATGTTATTAAAAGCCTAGTGTTCGCTGAATGGCTAAACACTTGCTTTGTGAAATCTTTTATCTTTTGCTATAAATATAATATCAATCTACATTTATACTTATATATAGTATTTTTGACATTAGAGAGAACAGTTTAATGTGTATGGAAATTTTTTAAATGAAATAAACATGCTTAAAGTAAAAAAGGGAAAAGAGATATGAATTACATAAACCAAGATGGTTTGGGGCACCAATAAAGACCATGTGGGAGAACACTGTAATAACTATTCTGATCATCACAATCTAATCTTTCCAGAAGTTGACAATTCAAGTACTCGGTACACTGATGACATTGTTTCTCTAAATTAATTAGATTTAATTAATTTAATTCTCTAAATTAATTAGATTTAGTAGAAATCTAATTAATTATTTACTTTACAACAATACACAGACAATGTACAAAACTAGTGTTACAGCTGTATTTTGTCCTGAAGAGGTTAACTTTTGGAAATAGAAAGCATTGATATTCTCATATTACAGGGAGGAACTGAAAAACTGTTTCCTTGATACAGCTAAGGTCATCAATGTCAGTGCAGAAATCAGAAACTGAAATGTGTTTTCCCAAATTCTTTCAGATGTTCTAAACACAGAAAATACCTTTATTCTTTATTCACAGTCCAAACTAACAATTTCAAGTTTGGGGTTCTTCTCTTCAACCACTAAATCCTAATTCCTTTCTTAAACACCTATGAATAAATTATGCTGATGAACAGTACCAGTTTCTCCTGAAGTTTATACAAACAACAGTATTCAGTACAACAGAAATTTCATGAAGTGTAAGATTCTCAATTAAATTTTAAAAGACTTCGGGAATCTACATGTAGTCTAGAAAAGACACCACACTTTTGGATGATTATTCAAGTCCTGCCTGCTATCTGATGAAGTCCTACCTATCCTTGGTCCTCAGTGCAATGCCCAGAATGTGGTTTACTGGAAACACAAGTCATTTAGGAAAGGACATAAAAGAGAGACAGATAATTAAAGATTTTTGCAACATATATACAAAGACTACTTTTGCTAGGAGCAGCATATTTTCTCTGGGTTTTGATGAATCTAAGAAAACCAAAGTATTCTAATGATATCTATAAGAACTCCTCTCTTGAGCCTAATTATGATAATGGGCTCACATTCTCTAGTTTATCTTAAAACATTCAACACTGTCATCAGCTGAAATTTGTAAATTCTTGAATGGCCATATTAAACCAACAGAAAATAAGTGGTAAGAAATGGAATAAAAACATAACTCTGAACGTCTTTAAAATACTTAGCTTTAGCAGACAGGAGAACATGTCAAGCCATGGTCAGAAGCCAGTTTCCAACAGGAACACTTTTGTGAAAAGCTCTGCTGCACTCTTTTTTACTGTTGGCTTCATCAGACTACTTCAGACTATCTCAGGTTGATTCAGGAATATTTTATTCTCTAAGCATACCATAACATTATAAACTACACTTATTACTTCAAAACTATATTTAATTTATCTTCTAATTAGCCAGACTGACAACAAATAAATAGATGTTAATATGTGTGTAAGTGCTATCAACATTGGGGACAGGAAAAGAAAAGAAGCAGGGGCAACATAGTACATTATCTTCCAAGGAGAGTAGTGCTTGCTGATAATTTTTTTTTTTTTTTTACAGTCAAAACTGCTTTGCAATCTTTTTTTTTTTTTTTCTTTTAGAGAGTCTTCAGATTTGTGTTGGCAAAAGAACTGAATACCTATTAGCACACAAAAATATAGTTTTGATATTGATAAAAGACATTTTTTGTGTCACATCAGCATCTGAGCATAAGGTAGCCTTCCATAAAAGGTTCTAGTATACTTTTGAATAAGAATGAACTCATATAATCTACATAGTTCAAAATGCACAAAGTTTTTTATATAAAAATAAAAGAGTGATTTAATTAGATAAATGGTAGATGAAGAGCTTTATCCTGGCCATTTTCAAAAGTATGTAGTCCTACAACTACTTGTTTCATCTTTCAGAGAGGATGTTTTTTATTTGCAACATGATGAGCACTTTTTAGCTGCTGTATGTTCCTGCCAGAAGCAGTGCAGATGACATAAGTAGCAGTTTACATGGGAAGAACAGCTTTAGAAACTGTCACCATTCTCTTGTCTCTTTGCTTATTGTTTTTGCAGCCTTTGTATCAGCTCTTGGCTTGAAGCCCACATTTTAACATTCATTGACAGGCTTGGGGATCTTTTTATTTTTTCTGCTTCAGCAGAAAAAGAAGTGGAAGTGCTTATTTTGATCAAAACAGGAATCATTGTTTGAATAGGCACATCTGAAGTAGGAGAAAAAAAATATCTGATGAAGAAACAAAGTTGGAGAGGTAGAAATAAACTAATCTGGATATGTTGAGTCTAAATATTATGTTTTTCTTCTGATTTAAGACCTGACTTTTCCTGTTTGCATTGTAGAAACAGGTAGAGATCAAAAAGATAAAGGCTCACAAAGTAAAGGTACACAGAGAATGTGTAATCATTTAAACCACATGACTTCTTGGAAGTGGGAAATCTAAAGAATAAATACAGACCTTCTGGTTTTGGAACTATTTTAGATAGTAATCTTAATTTCTTTACAGCTTTGTTTTCTTGCTTTCTCCCATTTTTTCCAGAGCCTATTTAGGCCAAGAAAAATATTATTCTAATATATTCATATAGCATGCAACCCTGTGAGGCCCTGATTGTGTGTTTGCGTTATAGTCATTGTGTAAAAAAAATCTTAAAAAACCCCAGTTAGGTGTGTAGGGATGTTGAATTGATGAAGATAGGAAATACTTTGAGAAGAACTGCAAAAGGATTAAAGCCCAGAAATGAGATTCCAAATCTTGCTTCTATGAGCTATAAATTGTACAGAAGATATAAGGAAAGACAATTGTCTCATTGGAAATTATTTAATAAACTAATTATTTTTTATAAACTTGCACACTGAACTGATTCTAGTTGGCTTTTAAGATTTTTTTTTGTCATTTTTTTCCAGATTTAAGAACTGATTTCTAGAAAGATGAAGGAAAAAAAAAAAAAAAAAAACAACCCAAATTAAGAACTTTATTGAGAAGATACAAGAGCACCATTCAAAATGTTGGAAAATTGCTTACATCCACCAGTAGCATTTAAATCTACAAGCTGAACATTTTTTAACACAAAGTCAGTGAGAATTGTGGGTCCTCCGATGTTTTTCAGGGTATATGGCAATGGTTCCCTAGTTTTTTGAGTGGTAAGATATGAAGGGAATATTGCTGGCCTCAGTTCAGATAATTATGGTGGCTTCTTCTGCCATGTAGGTGGGAAAATATTCTCCGTTTGAAGTCACAATAGGCAGGCAACACCATTTCTGTTTCCAAATATCCTACAAGAAATGTGTCTGCCTGATTCAGAATTAAATTTACATTGTTTCATTATACAGACTTTTATTTGCTTGTAGACATATACACAGATCTACAGACATATATGCAAAATATGTTCTTTCTGCCAGTGAGAGGATAGCAAATCGCAATACCATCACTGTTATTGAATAGTCAATTCAATTTCATTCATGCTCTACCTTTCAAATTCCTTGTCAGGTATGCTTAGGAGTGTGCCCTATTCCATACAATGTTTTATAGCTGTCATGAACTTATTCTGACTTTTTTACATCACTGAGGGAATTAATTGGAACATCTATGGTTCTCTGATGAGGCACAGCCACTTCTGAGTGATGTATGGAGAGGAAAGTACAATAAATTATCATTATAGAGAAATGCCCTATAATACACCTGAGCAAAAATAAACTGGAACATAGTTCTACAACAGAAATTGACAGTCTCTATTGGTTTCAATGAGCTTTGAAACAGACACAAGGATAAAATCTACAGCATAATTGCAAGCGGAGTTAGAACTTCATCAAATGTGCCACTGCTGTTGCTGTGATGTATGAGCATGCACTGGTACCATACTATAGCTATGGGAAGGAGTGAAAAGGAAGGAAATTTAAGGTGAGAAGAAATCTGATGTAGGAAGAAAATTAGAAATAATAATAAAATGCCATAAGGGTTTCCTGCTGTTAACTTTGAGTCTTGAAAGAAGAGGAACCAGGAATACGAATTATTTTGTGACATGACTGGACTGATAATATGTGAAATATCTAAGCTCTTATGTGTCGTTTACATGCTGAAAGATGGGAGCATTTGTTAATATAAACAGTGAAGGCATGGGTATGAAACTGCTTCAAATGGCTTAAGAATAAATGCAGCCTAGTTACTTTCTTTGCTTTAAAAAAATGAAATGGCTATTAGGAATCAGTCTGTTGGATAATGCATTCCAGTCTGAAATTTACGTGAGTTCCATGAACAAGAGAAGAACAAGGGTCAGAGATATCCAAAGTGAATTGCAAACTAGAGAAGACTGCTAAAAGTGCTGTCCATGAAAGTGTTCTTCATGGCAGAAGAACATCAAAGGTGAGAATAAGGGACCTTCTGAGACAAGTCAAGGCTGATGCTCTGGAAGGGAGGAGGCCATCATGTGGTCAGCATGAATACAGTGAACTTGAGCTGCCAGATAAAGCCTATGTCTCATGGGTGAAATCACAGGACTTTGTGACATCTTTTTTAAAAAATAGTATTCCAGATAATGATCACCAACATTTGGAAAAGAAAACAGAAGTCCTTGCAGAAAAAAATGGACTTTTATGTTTGTGCAGCTGCCACTTAAGAAACAATAATAAGTAAATCTCAGCAGGCATAGAAATGAGGGATGGTAGCCAAGCTGAGCTGCAGGAGCTTGATCCAGATGTTGGAATTAAAGCTGATTCCTAAGCTCCTTTTTTATATCTTACCTCTTTAGTTTTCATTTACTGAGCTCGGCAGGTATTTCCCATTTTTACTTCACTAATATTGCTCCATGTGCTGTCATCACTCTGTAAGAAGCTATAGCTTAGCAGGTGGGAACTTTTGGGAACTTTAAGTGCTGGGCAGGAAATGGCAGGGACAGTCAGTTGCAACTATGGTTGGGAGAAGAGGTTATAGAAGTCTTATGTCCAGGCACTAGTTTGTCAGATAGTTTTGATCATTCTTTACCATTTTAACTATGCTGTCTGATATGTTTATCCCTGTCTTGACATCAGTGTCTCATGAAGAATATCTCTTTTTCAGCTGCAAACCCTGATCTCTGTCCTCAGATCCTGATTTATACTCCTGGTGCTGCCCCCAGAGCAGTGATGGCACTTCTGCACTCACACCAAGTCAAATCCATCGCTGCTTGATTGAGTTTATATTCCTTCTACAACTGATCAATGCATGTACCATGAAAAAATTTTACACAAGGCTTTTCTTCTAGATTTTCACTTTTTTGTTCTCCTAGTTTTCTTTTGGAATATTACTGTGAAATTACACCTTGACCTTAACAGCCATCTCTGTGAAAACTATTAATGTTTTTTTTTTTTTTTCTTGGCATAGACAGGGTATAAATAATGAAATAATTGCCGTCACTAAAATCAATATGTATGAAGGAACAGGAAAGTGGAAGTTTCTTATGCCCAGAATTTAGAATATTTTCTGGCCACAGAATTTTTCTCTTATTTTTTTCTAGAATTGAGTATTATAGCATCTAAACTTTGGTGTAGAAGGAAAAGGCCATGAAGGCAACCTTGAAAACATGACTGCAAGTGGGTATAAAGATGCTGTCCTTAGTTTGCTGATGTTATGAAATAAAAGATAACCCAAATTTATTTTATTAAGTTTGAAAAATCTAATGATGACAAACTAAATGTCAGTGGCACTTCTGATTGCACTAGTGAATGTTCTGGCAGAAACATCCATCAATGACAATAATTCCATTTGCTTCCTATTCTTCCCAAGCATCAGAATCCCTACCAATCTCTTATTTAGACATCAGTAACTCCAATTGTCCTCTGAAAGTTCTGTGACAAAAACCACAGCCTACTTGTGACTATTAGCCTTGTGTCACCATAGGTTTATTGCAAGCTAAAATATAATCTGGCATTATATAAATGTGTATAAAGTTGATTGAAATTAATTGTCTCTCCTTTAATACAAAAAAGTGTGGATTAGGTTCAAGAAAAATATATTTAGAGATTGGGATATTCTGCACAGTACTGGTATGAAAACACTCCTATGTCTGATATTTTTTATACCCAATTCTCCACTTGAATTAAAAAATAACTTGTAAAATATATTTACTTTTCTGCCTTCCTGTCCATAACTCAAATAAATATTCAACATCCATTTGGGTGTCAAAGATCAAAGACTCAAGTTATACATAAGATGAATGTGAATACTCTGAGAAAAGCCAGAGAATTTTCCTTAGTGCAGAAAAATCCACAGCACTCTCACATGTACATTTGCAAATTTCACATACAACATTCTTAGCATACTTTATGTTGCTGTGAGAGATCACTATAAAAGGATAATTCATATTATTCTCTCTGTCAATTTTGCTGTTGTTCCAGTAGGTTCAAATAGTAGAAATCTGTTACATTCTCTATGCAAGCACGAATGTTTTATTTGCTGTCAGGGAGAATTGGAGCTGGATAAATTAATAAGTCTAACCTTAATGTAAAAAGTCTCCCTTTTTATGCTTTTTATTAATCCTAAAGCCTTTAGAAATAACACTATGTAAATACATGGTGTGCACCTTCAGAAAGAGCAGAAGAGAATATGTAGTAGAACAATAGCATCATTTATGTGATGTGACATTTTCACCAATTAATTATTCATATAGTTTTTAAAAAACAGAATGAATAATTTCATAATTATTCCTAATTTGACATACTTTTTATCTATTATTCTGTAATAAGTTACCACTTCTTTAATAATTTAATGATTTGCTGTTATGTAGGTGTTAGCCACCTTAATTACAGTAGAGTACAAGCAATATGCTCAAGATATGAAGTTACTAGCAGAAAAATTGCAGACACTTAAAATGGTAAATAATCATTAGAATGCTCACTTATGAAGAAATAATATAAGTATGATCAGCAGAAATGTGAGAAGCTTAGTCTAATGGATTACATTATGATATAGTCTGTTTAACACCTAAGAGCTAGGAATTTAATTCCTCATTTCAGATTAGGTGTCTGGATTTGTTCTGCAGGAGGTGTTGTTGAGAAAGCCATAATTATCTGATGTCACATTTTTTTGTCTGAATGTGGAGACTGTGGGGGACATAAGTGTGTGGGCTCGTCACAAATGGTAGGAGAGCTTGAGATCTGCCTTCATGTACTGAAGCTGTCTGTGCATCAGGGTCTGCCGGTGGCTCTCAGCTCACCGCACTGGCACGCTTGGATAGATCTGAGAACAGAAGGTGGCGTCTGTTAAGGGATGTTAGGAGCATGGCCACCTCCTCCAGCCTACAGACAGGACTCACATAAAACAGAAGAATGGACAGCCACTTCCTCCTCCTCTTCAGCTGTCAGAGACAGTTCACTAGTGCAGGCACACACACAGCACTCTCCATGTTCTCAAGCACACAAACATATTTCTATTTTAACATAAAAGTTTTCTAGCTCACAGAAAAGTGTGTAAACAATAAGCACACTGTCTAAATACTTCTGTTTCACAGCCATTCATTAAGACTTTGTATTTTACTTCAGTTTGACACAAATTTTATTCATCATAGTTCTGTACAAGTACACTAGTTAGTGTTAAGGCGCTATGTTTTTTTGTTATCTCACAGGTATTTTCTCTCCTGTTGAATATTTTGTTCTGTTACTTCGGCTATATGTAAACAAGAGGTTTATTATTTGTTCCATTCTACTTCTTTTATCACCTTTTCCTTTGACCCAAGCCATTCAGTGACAGTTTTCAATGATAAGGTTTACGATCATTATGTTTTCATGGTGCACTGTATTAAAATACTGAGTTTCTGAGCTACTGATCTGTAAGAGTTATTTAAAAAACAAGCTTACCAACTTCAAAAAATGTTTTGTATTTTTTCCTGATTCATTTTAAAACAATCCTTTGTGAGATGTATGTTGACTATGTCTAGAATCAACCATTCTACTTCAGCTTAGTATACTTTTTGTTTATGGACTAACAACAAAATAATTTGGCTGAGGATATTGAGGCCTTTGTCTTACCCAAAAGCTGTATCCCTCTTGCTCATGAAAAATGGTAACTGAGTCACATCGCTGCTTCCACTACAACCCTGACACTGCATCTTCTTAAGCCTTTCTTTACTGGAAAATGAGAAAAAAGAAAAATAAGATTAATTATTTTCCTTCAGAACTGCTTGAAACTCATAATTATATTTTCCACTCAACAGCTCAGAACTTATTTTCATACCAAGTCAGAACAAAATTACCTATTTGGAATTTTCTACAGAAAATTATTGCGGACTAGAATGCCTTACGGATTTCCCATTCAGCTATATTTTTTCCTCTAAAAATATGCTGGTTTATTTTTTTCATTTTGATTATATTTAAAGGATTTTCTATCACAGTAATCATAATATATAAGGTAGAAATGATATTAGTATGGCATACTGTGAGATCATATGATATATTGACAGTATTTTTATGACACCATACAATTTTTCACAGCATAATCTAATATTCAATACGTCCTATTAATAAGTTTTACATAGGCTTATTGTGTAAGCATTTACTTAAGAAAGGCTGGGGCTTACATGAGAAAATCAGCTGGAGGTGGATGTATTTAATCTGGATTTAAAGAATTATCTGGGCAGTGAGGTCCTGGTAAAAACCTTAAAAAATAACATTTTTAAAACTTTTAAGATGGAGTTTGATATGGTTCTGAAATAAATCTTATTGCTTATAGATCAAAGGCCTCAACTGAGTGACTCCAAAATGCCTCTGCTTGATCCTATTTAAGCAGTAATTTAATTTGAAAGAGTATCTGTCCTTGCTGATCACAGTGCCAGTTCTGCACATAACCAAAAAATCTTGCCTTCAAAAACTGATACATGTTTTGATATATGCAAGGATGTATTGGGAGCTTCTATATCACTTATGGATATTTGATATGGATTGTAGTAAGATAGTAACTTAATTTGTATATACTGTTGCTAAAACAAATAGAATTACTATTGGGAGTTCTTTTTCTCACAGATAAGAGTAGTAGATTCTGACTTCCTATACATGTAGGGAAACTGACAGAAATAATAGCATTTATCTACCATGTTATTTGAAAACTGTATCACCTTATTATATATATCTTAAATTAGATTTCTATCCATTTATTGAGATGGCTGTAAAATTTGTAAGTGTATTTATTGTTTGGATATGAGAACCATTCTGAATGACACACAACAATAGAAAGCAGACTTAAATACATCTATAAAAGTCTTAAATGCATATATTAACTTTAAAAAATGGCAAAAAATAGGAGAGAGGACTTTTAAAGGATTGATGTGCAGAAGGAATTTTTCCTAAGACCAGGTCTGGTTCTTTACTCACTGAATTCTTCTGCCTTAATTACTTTTCAAAGACATGGGTGAAGCAAGCTATATTTTTGAGGCTGCTGGCTATGCCCAGACTGTCTGGGAAGCAGTGCCTCAAGAGATGTTCTTGTTTTGCAAACAGCAGCTGCAGGATGGGACCCAGGCACTGAGAGCACTGCCTCCAGAATATGTAGGGCACTGCATGCCTGGCTGGTCAGTCTGCTGTCAAACATGCTTACACAGATTGTCCACAGGCAGCCTCTGAGGCATCTGCATGTAACAAAGGTGGGAGAGAAATGAGACATTAGCCCAGTTGCAATTGCTGAAGATCACCCTTTTACAATGTTACAACTGCATTGCTCTGAGTTGGGAAATTCACATTATGCTCACACATTTATTATAAAGTCCAGTTACATTCTAGTGAAGAAAACTTCTAAAAGGTTAAATTTGCTATATTTAAGTAAGGGTGGACTCTATAAAAAGTTGATGTTAAATCTACTCAAATTAAGTAGAAAACCTCAGAATAAAATTTATATCTGAGAAAGAAGATATAATTAGAAGTGACAGAGACGTTTAAAGAAGATTTGAGAAAAGCGCAAACAGCTACAAAGGGTAATACCTTTCACTTTGACAAAAAATAATCACACAGTAAAAGATCAGGCCATTTTCTTAGTATCATCTGGAAGAGTCTCTTCTATCAGGCTCATGTACTTTCTATTCATCATCTAGGTTGGAGTCTTGGTCCTCCATTTGTCCCCATTATATGTTACTTCATATTTAAGCTCTGATCCAAGTATGAACCAGTTTCAAGGCAGAGAAACTCAGGTTAGACCAGAGCATTTTCTTTGACTGATGCAAGTTCCAAATACAGTATGGCTGTGATCTATGCTGGATTTGGATCCTTTTGCTTGTTACAATCCTCTAAAAATATCTTAACAAGGCTTATGACTTCCCAGCTGAGCTGGAAGTGCAGATTCATACTGTCAGGGCAAACACAAACCTAAATAAAGTTTAAATAAAAAGAATGAGATTATAGTGCTCACTCCATGGAGCACTCTTGCAATATTGAGTATTAATGGAATCTACCTTGAAGGGCATGGACGTTAGCATATAGGCCATCGACTTTCTGCATTACTTGGCCAAGGATCCATGGGCAGCTTTTTAACATAACTAATGCAGATGGTAGAGGTGGGATCTAAATGCCATATATGTATTGACAATTAAAGTAACAGGTGATAGCTTACAAGGTGGAATAGAGGATCTGGTTCAAAACCAAATACAAATTCCCTGGGATACTGCAATGGCATGTGAAGGTAAATTAACAACAATTTCATCCTACCTTAAAATATTGGACAATAATTTGTGATAATTCATCTTGTGTTTTTAAGCACATTGTTCATTTCTGCAGTGGGGACAGGATAAGAAACCATAGTACTTGTCTTACATGAAGCTAGACCCAAAATATTTTGAAATACAGACCTTTAGAACTGTAAAACTCCATACTATGCGACTCACTATTGCAACTTACTTTCAGAATACAGTTGAAAGAACACTGAGTGCATTGAATCAGCTGAGCATATAATGCAAATACATTTAAAATAAATAGATTTTCAGGTTGAATGGCCTTTGACAATTGCAGTATATGATAAAACTACTCCTTTCAGGACAGAGCCTTCAACCAGGCTCTTGTTAGTTTGAACTTATGCTTACTGATTCTCCTTGTCTTATGGCTTCCTTTTCTTTTCCTAGATTTTTGTGGCTAGAGAATAAGTTTTACAGAAACTAGTAAGAAATGCAGGATACTGCTTAACATCAAACAGTAAGAACTGGGTATACAAGGACAATAGTTGTCTTTGCCTTTACAGGACTTAGAACAATTCAATCTAGACTACTTGGGATTCCTCTTTCTCTATGGGACTGAAAAGTATTGACCTGAAGTTTAGTGATCTTTCAAAAAATGGAAAAGAAATCTTTTCACCAATGGAAAATAATCTGCTGAATAATTTGCAATCTCACAGGAGGTATCAGATAAAGCTGGAAGTGGTACTTAAACCTAATGGTTTCGTCTATATATCAGCTTAGTTTTGCCACTCTTCTATGAAAGTATGGACTAGTACCTTTAGTAGACCTGCCTGACGTTGTCTTACAAGATAGAGCAAAAAATGCCCATGAATTGTAATGGGATATAAGCATTACATAGATATGTATATGAAAACAATATTGTGTTTATTTTCAGTAGAAGAAATTTAAAAACTTAGGGAACTTCTCTATCAAAAGAAGGATAGACTTCAGGCACTCAGAGAATCAGTCTGGATTTTTGTAGATGACATTATACTCTAATGATTACATTTATTCCATGAAAGAAACAACTGGTTAATTAATCATTATTATGACACTAATTCTGTGTTTGAAAAATTTTATAATAGAGGTAGTGTAGTGATGGAGGTATAAAAAACAAAGAGATGTATGGTTTGTAGGGAGAAGGAACATATTTTTCTTTTTGCACAAATAGGATGGCCTAACAAAAAATGTCACTTTTGAGCACAGGCCCTTTTTAGGATCTGAAATGGGATAATTTGCCTCAGACTGAGGCAGCAGTGCAGGATGAGCTCAAGTGGATGGTTCATGGTGGTACTTAATTGTTTCTGAGTGATTCTTTACTCATAATGCATTCTGTAGTCTCATAGGGACAGGTATATTCTTTAGAAAGTGTGCTGGAAAGATTTTTAACATTTCATGCTTAACAGGAACCAACAGGCCTGGATTTGTGTTTGGTAAACCCATAGGGATTTCCTTGCCAAACCAAGAATGAGGATTGGCTCACTGCTGTTAGAAGTTTTAGCTTTGTTCTCCTGACTGAAAAGGTGTTATATAATAGAAGAGTAAAATCTAGTTGTGTAAAAGAGATTTTGTTTATTTCTAACCAGTAATGTAGGAAAAGACCTTTGGCAAGGCAAGAGGTATACATGTTCAGTTTCCCTGACACACTTCTTCACTCCTTCAGAAGTTCCACTCTTAAGTGCAGTAGATTAAACTTTTTTCAATTAATATATGCAAAACTACAGTCACAGCTGATCTGAAGTATGCAGAAAATGTTATACAAAACATCTGCAACTAGTAAGAAACAAACTGTCAGGTCACTGATTAGAAATTCACTGTCAGATAGTTTTTACTTGTCTGTGCAGACCAACTGGAGGGGATGTGTCCCTTGGGTTTGTATTTAATGGCTAATTCTACACTCCACTATGCTTTTTAGAAAATAAAATGCAATTTCTAAACCTCATTTGAAGACATTGTATCTTTTTCTGAATTACTTTGCTTCTCATTGCTGATTAAATATCTCTGTGTTTTGTCTGATTCTTTCAGTAATGTTCATATTTAACACTCATGACATCATCATTGCTTTCATGATAATGAAGCACATTGTCACCAGAACTGGTCTGCCAAATAGCCCTAATTGTCCTAAATACTAGAGCCGGGACAATAGCAACTAAGGATCAGCAGCTGATTGGGAAAAGTAATTTCTAAGTCTACAAAACTGTGATAGTAAATGAAGAACAGAGATGGTTGTAAAATAATTTAAGGGAATATGAGCAGGCTTTCTGAGAGTTTCATGAGTTTAAAATACCAAGGACTTCTGTTTGGACAGTTTTTCTTCTGCCCAGTTGACAAAGGTCTCCTAGGATTGTTGTGTCAACACCATGTCCCAAGGATATATTGATATTCTGGTGCTAAACCATATTCCTGAGAGCTATGTAAATTTGTTGTTATTCATGTAAAAAGTGGACAAATTTTCCACCAATGAGCTACAGCTTCCCTACATCACAAGGTGCCACACTTTGTGAGGGGAGAACCTGCCTCTGTACTGGTGAACAGTGTTCCATTTTCAGCTCCTGGTCCTTTCTGGCTGGTTTTGGAAGATGTTTGAATGCTACAAAACCTTTTATTTTCCTCTTAATTCCAGGCTTCTGTAATAAAATTAATTGGTTAATTTCCCTTTTAGGATTTTGTATTACCTGCCTTTTATCTCTGTAAAATATCTGAGGCTGTTAGTCCTGAAATGAAACCCCATCACTTCTTTTCTTTACTTTAAGTACTATGATCACTTTCTATTCTTGAAATAAATTAATGGTACTGCCAGCTACATTTGATTAGGAAGTCTGATAGAAATATGTACCTATAGGAATTGTTTAGACTTTCTTGTTCACGAAGTTTATTGTGGATCTATAATTAATGTGATTTTCTGTAAGAGTAGTTAGAAGGCAAAGATACATACTCACAAATATAATTTAGTTTATGGACTATTAGAAGAGAAGATGCAAAACTGAGTAGCAGTACATGAAATGTTATTACTAGCTACATTTATTAAGTTTCTTTTTGCTTAGCAGAAACACCTCCACAAAGTTACAAATTTACTAATGTTTTATTATTGTGAACAATTTCTGTATTAACAGCTACTTTAGTTCTAGACAGTCTAAATCTTCCAGAATTATGAAAGCTTTAAAACAGTTTTTGTTCCTAGTCAACTAGAAGTGTGAATTATTTTTATGGATGCGTTTCAGACATTACCCTCCTTCACCTCTTTGGGATAGATCTAGTGTGTTATACACTGCATACAAATCTACGAATCACATTGCATTGCTTGGTGTGATGAAGGGAAATGTGATATAAGAGCTGTACCTAAAGTGGTGCATTCCAGTGCGATGTGATGGCCGATATATATGAGATGCTAGTTATAACCTGAGAAGTAACTGGTATTTATAGAGATAAAACATCAAAATACAAATGGGCATGCACATAAATTGCCTTAAATTTAAGTCTCAGTATTCAAATTTTTGAGGAAAGTTAAGTCTCATTAATTAGATATGTCGTCTTTCGAGCCTGGTCAGCAGCTAAACGCCACACTGTTGCTCACCCACCCTCCCTCCACTTGGGAACGGGGAGGGAATCAGAGGGGAAAAGGGAGACTCGCGGGTTGAGATAAAAACAGTTTAATAACAGTAACAGAACAACACGCTGACAGCAGTATCAACAGGTAATGTACGATACAGCTACTCACCACCTGCCAACCAACACCTGCCTGCTCCCAGCCAGCGATCCCCAACACAAAGGCCCCACAGCCACACTGCCAGAAGTGAGAGCCCATCCTGGTCCACTCCTGCCTTTAAATAGTGAGCATAATGTCACATGACATGGAATATTGGCCAATCCGGGCCCAGCCCTCCAGCTGTGCTCCCCCTTCCCCCGCACACAGGTGAGGGCACTAGGACCTGGGGAGCCCCTGGGGTCTCAGTGTGCTGCAGCACTCCTCCCGCTGCCGAACCAACAGGAGCTCTATGCCAGCCCCAACCAGGACAGTATCCACCCCTTATTCCATATCATTTACATTATGCTCACGTTCCATATTTCTAATACATTCTTGTTATTTACTATTCTCTTCCTTGGTCAAAGACATATGCACACAGGTATCATTCCCTCAGTCCATGGGCCATCACTGCAGAATGTATCATGAGTTCATTTGGTCCATAGCTTCAGGTTCCATCTGTCATAACAGTCCCTTCAGGCAGGAGGAGCGATACTCAGTCAGTAGGACAGGGGTGTCCTTGGACCTGGCAGGAGGAAGTCATGCAGTCTCTGTTGCAGCTGGAGCTGGTGGATGATGCATCTGATGCTGTCTGTATTCACAGTCTGCGTCAGTCGCTGGGCATCAGTTGCTGAAACCAGTCCTATTTTCATCCAAGTTCATGTTTACCATAACAAAACACTGATAGGGTGGTGTGGTGATTAATCTAATACAGCTTATTGGCTATTTTCGCCTAACATTAAGTCCCCTTGAGGTGCACATCGGACTTCCCCGTCCTTCTGCATTACCCACCAAGTGCACCCAGGTCCTTGGGCAAAGGTAATCCCACGTATGGGCTTACATTTACCTGAAGTAGTAATAACCCAGACGGCCTTCCCCAGCATGTTTTTAGGGTGCACTACAAGGACTCTGTCTCCATCTACAGTACGTAAAATGTTTGACTGCGCAGGGCCAGCCTGGTTGGCAGATCCTCTAGTATTGACTAACCAGGTGGCCTTTGCTAAATGTGTGTCCCAATGCTTAAAAGTTCCGCCTCCCATTGCTCTCAGCATGGTCTTTAGTAGCCCATTGTACCACTCAATTTTCCCAGAGGCTGGGGCATGATAGGGGATATGATATATCCACTCAATGCCATGTTCTTTTGCCCAGGTGTTTATAAGATTATTTATAAAATAAGTACCATTATCTGACTCGATTCTGTCTGGGGTGCCATGCCACCACAGGACTTGTTTTTCAAGGCCCAGAATAGTGTTCCGAGCAGTGGCATGGGGCACAGCATATGTTTCCAGCCATCCGGTAGTTGCTTCTACCATTGTGAGCACATAACCTTTACCATGCCGGGTTTGTGGGAGCATAATGTAATCAATCTGCCAGGCCTCCCCACATCTATACTTTAACCATCTCCCTCCATACCAAAGAGGCTTTAACCACTTGGCCTGCCTGATTGCAGCATGTTTCACATTCATGGATAACCTGTGATATAATGTCCATAGTTAAGTCCACCCATCTATATGTTGCGTCTCTTCCTTGATGGCCCGCGGAGTCATGGGCCCAGTGAGCCATAAATTTTTTGCCCTTATGCTGCCAGTCCAGATCTACTTGGGCCACCTTAATCTTTGCAGCTTGGTCCACCTGATGGTTGTTTTGATGTTCTTCTGTTGGTCGATTTTTGGGTATATGAGCATCCACGTGGCATACTTTCACAACCAAGTTCTCTATTTGAACAGCAATATCTTGCCACAAATCAGCAGCCCAGATGGGTTTGCCTCTATGCTGCCAGCCACTCTGTTTCCACTGCCGCAACCACCCCCACAGGGCATTTGCCACCATCCATGAGTCAGTGTAGAGATAAAGGACTGGCCATTTTTCTCGCTCAGCGATACTTAAGGCCAGCTGTATGGCTTTCACTTCTGCAAATTGACTGGATTCACCCTCTCCTTCAGCAGCTTCTGCGACCCATGGTGTGGGGCTCCACACAGCAGCCTTCCACTTCGATGTTTCCCTACAATGCGGCAGGACCCATTGGTAAATAAGGCATATCACTTCTCATTAGCTGATAGTTCATTATATGGCAGTGCCTCTTCAGCTCGGGTCACCTCTTCCTCTGGTGACATTCCAAAGTCTTTGTTCTCTGGCCAATTTGTAATTACTTCCAGTATTCCTGGGCGGCTGGCATTTCCTATTCGAGCCTGCTGTGTGATGAGCGCGACCCACTTACTCCACGTAGCATCAGTTGCATGATGTGTTGAGGGGACCTTCCCTTTGAACATCCAGCCCAGTACCGGCAGTTGGGGTGCCAAGAGGAGCTGTGCTTCTGTACCAATCACTTCTGAAGCAGCTCAGACCCCTTCATATGCTGCCAGTCTCTTTTTCAGTTGGAGTATAACGGGCTTCAGATCCTCTATATCCTCGACTCCAGAATCCGAGGGGTCGATCCCAGGTCTCCCTTGGTGCCCTCTGCCAAAGACTCCAGGTAGGGCCATTCTCCCCGGCTGCAGTGTAAAGCACATTTTTAACATCATGTCCTGCACGAATTGGCCCAAGGGCTACAGTATGAACTATTTCTTGTTTAATTTTTTACAAAAGCTTGCTTTTGCTCAGGGCCCCATAAAAAGTCATTTTTCTTCCAGGTCACTTGATAAAGAGGGCTGACAATCTGACTGTAATTTGGAATACGTATTCTCCAGAATCCTACCACACCTAAGAAAGCTTGTGCTTCCTTTCTGCTGGTTGGTGGGGACATAGCCATTATTTTATTAATCACATCATTGGAATCTGACGACGTCCATCTTGCCATTTGATTCCTAAAAACTGAATATCCTGTGCAGGGCCCTTGACTTTACCCTGTTTTATGGTGAAGCCAGCTCTCAAAATCATTTTAACTATTTTTTCTCCCTTCTCAAAAACTTATTCTGTTGTATTCCCCCATACAAAGATGTCATCAATGTATTGTAGGTGTTCTGGAGCTTCACCCTGTTCCAGTGCAGTGTGGATCAGTCCATGGCAAATAGTGGGACTGTGTTTCCACCCCTGGGACAGTCTGTTCCAGGTGTATTGGACACCCCTCCAGGTGAAGGCAAACTGTGGCCTGCACTCTGTTGCCAGAGGAATTGAGAAAAAGGCATTGGCAATATCAATGGTGGCGTACCACTTGGCTGCCTTTGACTCCAATTCATACTGAAGGTGCAGCACGTCTGGCACATCAGCATTTAATGGTGGTGTGACTTCATTCATGCCCTGATAGTCCACTGTCAGTCTCCACTCTCCATTAGACTTCCACACTGGCCATATAGGGCTGTTAAAGGGTGACTGAGTCTTGCTGATCACCCCTTGGCTCTCAGAGGAGAAAAGGTGGAGGGTGTATTTACTAACCCATTCCACTAGGTGCCCCCCAGTGTATGCAGACGATGATCATACTGAGTACAAATGCCCCACTACTCCCTGGACGGACGATTTTATCATGCCATAGATTAGTGTTACGTAATACAGCAAGGCAAAAATCTTAATCCAATTCCCATGGGTAATAAGAAGAAGCATGGGGACTACATACGGTAAGTAATGTGATGTATAACACAACTGTAGCAACAAAAACCACGATTTCAGGAGCCAAGTGAATGACATTATAACAGGATGGGCAGTCGACATTATAACAAGCTTGATAGCACACACAGATAGAATCTGTTGTTATCTCAACCCTTTGGGGCCCATGTTGGGCACCAAAAAGGATTGTCGTCATCTGAGCCTGGTCGGCAGCTGAACGCCACGCAGCCTCTCACCCACCCTCCCCCCACTTGGGAACAGGGAGGGAATCGGAGGGGCAAAGGGAGACTCAGGGGTTGTGATAAAAACAGTTTAATAACAGTAACAGAACAACACGCTGACAGCAGTATCAACAGGTAATGTACGATACAGCTACTCACCACCCGCCAACCAACACCCGCCTGCTCCCAGCCAGCAATCCCCAACACAAAGGCCCCACAGCCACACTGCCAGAAGTGAGAGCCCATCCCGGTCCACTCCTGCCTTTAAATAGTGAGCACAATGTCACATGACATGGAATATTGGCCAATCCGGGCCCAGCCTTCTAGCTGTGCTCCCCCCGCCCCGTGCACAAGTGAGGGCACTGGGACCTGGGGAGCCCCTGGGGTCTCAGTGTGCTGCAGCACTCCTCCCGCTGCCAAACCAACAGGAACTCCAGACCAGCCCCAACCAGGACAAGACAGAATCTTGAAAAGCATGAAAAATGGAATGTTAATTTATCTGGGTAACTGTTTATTAAATATTCTTTGTTTTCATTTGGCTAAAATGATGTTCAGAGTGGCGAACAGTTTATCAGGAGGAATGTGTGATAGAAAAAGCTAACATATTTTGAAGATGGAACTTGGTCCGTTTATGAAAATGGTTTGTTGGACATGTGGGGAAAGCAAAACTGCAAAGAAACCGCAAGATATACATTTCCTTAACACATGGTGCCTAGAACAAACACAAGACAGAGTGAAGATCTGGTGATTTGTGTTGCCATGGCCCCAAGGGGTAATACGAATAGAGATGGAGGCCGCACAGTCCTGTTCTTCCACTTTTCTCAAGGAATGTTTTGACACAACCATATAGATTTATCTCCTGTTCTTTCCCTTTTCCCAAGTGATGTTTTACACCACTCTGCATACACTATCTCACATTCTTCCTCTTTTCCCACAGCTTCCTGCTTTTCCCACTGTGCACATTGCACCAAGAAACAACTCTGTGCACATTGCACCAAGAAAGGTGTTGTGTCATTACTCAAGAAACAATGGATTGACCACAGTCTCACCCACTCACACATACACATTTAGATAAATACTACCCCAAGTTTGTATTCATCTCAGAGGGATGATAATCCAACACCAAATTGGAGGAACAGATCAACAGATTTGTGCACCTTTCCCCGCACCCCCCCCAAGAAGGGATGCCTTTTGGTAAGATTTGTGCCCTCAGCTACGCTGAGTGATTACCTGGGAATTAAGTGTGTGATTGCAATTGTTTTTGTGTGTAGTGCTATATAGCCAACTGCAGTTTGTGCATTTATCGCAGGTAATCTCAAAGATTCTGTAAATGTTGCATAAGAATAAACTGTACTATTCATGCACCTGACTTCTTCTCTGGAATGCAACCGGGCTTACAGCACATGGGCTGTTCATGCATCTGGTGTCAGGCTTATAGTCACAGCCATAATTGGCATACCTATTAAGAGATAAATCCAGCCACTCCTAGCCCATCTAATGTCTGAGGACCAGCTAGAACGCAAGGGGGTTAATCTCTTACCAAATTAATTAATTCAGCACCTTAAATGCAACATGGTTATATAACATGGTCACTGTCAACAGTAGGCTATGAGGCTTAATAACCTTTCTAATTATATGCCAATTCTGTCCTTAGTCCTTCATAAATTAAATTGGGTACCTCCACAAATTCCTCCACTCTGTTCCTCTGCTACAGTTATAGGAGCATCTGTTTCCAGTGCGACGCTTTGGTTTCTCTTTGGTCACTCACAAATATCTGATAACAATAACAAGAAAAAGTTATGTATGTCTGATAACAATAAGAAGGGTTATGCATGTCTGGGAATCATGTGCTTCTATACTTTTGCACATTCAAGACTGTCTCTGAAATGGGAGCCAGGCAAGTTCAGACTTCTATTGAACTGATGCCACAAAATGGTTAAATATAACCCCTAAATTCACATTTGTACTGTGTTCAGCATCTCTATTAAAATATAAATTTTATATCCTATTTCTTCTTATAGTTCTCTAATTTCTGTAGTACCTCTTAGTCAAGGATATAAGAAAGCTAATGTTATTTGGACTTCTCATTGTTTCACATGCCTCTGGGGTTACATGAGTCCATCAGTCCAGTGCCGGGAACCTTCAATTCCTATATCTGTAGGAATCTTTGTACTCTAAGTACTACACATTGGCACTGACATCACATCTAATTGAGGAATTTTGTCAAGTAATGGTTAACCTATTTCATTTTCCTCTTGCAAGCTCTAAACTTAGAAAATATAAAGGTAACACTGCATCTAAATATAACTGTTCATAAAGGCATTTGAGATATTTGGATTAAAGCTGTAAGTTGAAAGTGGCATTGCAGGAAGTTTTAGGAAACTATAATATGATATTGCTCATTAATGGATATAAATAGCTTTGTTTTGATTCTGCTTTAGTCAACAGACAGTTTAAGTAGGATGAATGTAACTTTTTAATATCAAGTGACTAATAACTGTTCAGGACAAATATGAAAAGTAAGATTCTCATTTTCATTCCCAGATTTGTCTCTTTTAAACTATTACTACTTTAATACTACTACTTCTTTATGCTATCTTGGGAGTCTAGGTTAGACAGAAACCACAGAAGAAAGGCAAGGCTCTTCTTCAAGGATCTATTGCATGCCATAGCATATCTACAACATACTGATGTGATTTGTATTTTGACACTGATTCTGCAGGACCAGTCAGGACTAGGACTTACTGTCTAGAGGCAGAAGTGGCATTTGAAGTTGGACTCCAGCATTATCATAGACTCATAGAATGAGTTAGTTTGGAACGAACCTTTAAAGATCAGCTAGTCCAACCTCCCTGACATCAGCAGGGACATCTTTCACTAGATTGTCTTGATCAAAGCCCAGACCAACCTGAACACGAACACCACAGACTGGTTCGCAAAAGTCATAGTACTGAATCCAACCTACATACAGACTTCTTAGTCTAATGCATACCCCTGGATGCCACTTGGTACCTTATGAGATCAGGGAGTGATAATTTAAAGTGTTCTTTTTGAACTGATTGACTGACATTTGAAGTTAATAAGTATTGAGTTCCAGCCTTTTTTTGTAAAATCAAAGCTGTTTTGTTTAACTAAATTAATCAAATAAATAAATCATATTACTCCAAATATGCTAGGCACAATCCCAAGGGAACTTTAAACAATGCAAACTGTTTCCTCCTTCTAGAAAAATGTAAAATTTTAAGGATAAGATACATCACAGTCCTTCCCAAATCAAAACTAATACCATGCCCATAAAGAATTAGTAGAGGCCTCTGGCAATATTTCTTCAATATATTATGAAAGATGAGGTTTTATGATCAAATACATTCTTGATCAATTTATCTCATCACTTACAACCTAATTGTTTCATTATGACATTTTGTCCCTCCCCAGAATGAACCAGTTGATTTAATAACCTGTATAAAATGACTGTGTTTCTCAAAAAGTTAATCAAAATATTGTCAGTTGATGTCTGAACTAGTGCCCTTCAATTAATATATGGAGTGTTCAAAATATCAGTTAGAAATTACTCTCCTTGATAAATGTATTTAATTTAAATACATTTGCTGGAACTTTATGAAGTCGTACTCTGCAGATGAGAGACTTAATCCTTTTAAGTTCCATTTTTAAATGTTCAAAACTACAACAGAACAAGTGACACATTGCTGATTTTCATAAAGATATAAATTTAATGCTCTGAACACTTGAGTACTCTGTTAGTGTCCAAGAATTCAATATTTATCACAGGCAAACAGATTTTTTTCTTGAGTACCCAAGTCTGCCCAGATGAAATGGGAAGCCAAAACATTCATATAGTTCTAAAATTAGCACTTTTACTTCCAGAAGTAATTAGTGATTTTATGTTTAGCCTTCTTCTCAATCTTACTTACTGGGATGATAGATTAAAGATTTATTAAATTAGAATAATTGATAATAAATTGATTAAATAGAAATATTTGCCATTTCTAAAAGCTAAATTGTACATAGAGTGTCCTGTCACGTCTATATATAACTTTAACATTGCTTTAAGAAGCCTTATAATAAGCAATTTTGTGTTAAGTGATTTAAATTTTTTCTTTGGATTTGTATTTTGTTTTTGGAAAATTTCCATTATGTATGCGTTTTTATATGATATCATGATATGCAGATATACTCACTAGAGATTCTAGAAAAAAAAAAAAAAAAAGAAAGAAAAAGAAAAAGATAAATCTAAACCTATTAAGGATGATGTGAAACCTGCTGAGCCCAGCAGACTCCAGTACCTGGGGATTGCCCTTTTCCCACCACACATACTGACAGAGGCCACCAATGTACCTGAGGTGGCATCTGGGTATAACACTGCCAGAGCCCTAACAACCAGCCTCTCCCTGTTACTTTTCTCCTGTTGAATAGGACTGAAGTCCATTAGTGAAAACACACATGGCCTCACTCTCTAGATTCACAAGCAAATCTGCATTCACAGATCCCTTGTGTGGTCCCTACATCCATCTAACATCCACACCCAGACCTGAGCCCCCTTACTCAGCCACGGGCTCAGACCTTGAGTCTTCCCAGGTGCAGATCTCCTCCTGCCTGAGGGCTAGTCCACCCTAAAGTTTCTTAGTGAATTACACATATACACATGCTCACATGGAATTAAATTAACTAGAAAAATAAAAACAACACCCAGGTCTCTCCAATTGCTGGCACTTAGACCTCACACACATACACATGCATACTGTACTCTCTCCCAGTCCCAGATTTACAGACCCTCTGACCCACAGTTCTTTCTCTCATTGCTATAACTTAGACCCCCACACATCTTAGTCTCTCATGTTGCTTATAACTATGGGACCTGCAGTCCACTGTTCCTCCTACAGGTGTTGTTGCTTAGACTTTTCAACACACATACAAACATACACCCTGCCCCTCCAGCTGCTGGCAACTAGACCTAGGGGCATTGTGACCCATCATCGGTTCTCCAATAGCTGGATTTAGACCTTGCAACAAACATACATAACCATATAAGATAAAGATTGACATTACATAGAAAAACTAGATAAATGTAGGATTTAATGATGAGATATGATATGCTGCAGTGATCAGGCACAAGGCTCAGTCAGATAAGTGTACTGACTGTCAACCTATTAACATATGAGCATCCCTATTATCATGTTTCCTCCTTTTTATCACTTTCAGGGTTTGACTTGACTCTCTTCATGGCTATACGTGATTATTTCCTTTAATGGTTCTTCAATCAGTGCCAAAAGAGTTCTGGTCTTTATTAGTGTCACCATTATCACCTGCTCCTTAATGTTTGTGTGTCTGTGTGTTTAATTTATAACTTTCCTTGTTTGTTTGGTGTTTTATTTTTATATATTTCTCATATATTGAATAAAGCTTAACCAAATAATTTAATGAACCAGATGCTCTCACATGCCTCATATGCTTATCTATAAATGTTAGATCTACAGAGGGATTTAGACAAAACTTAGGAAGCTATTTCCCAATTTATGTTCCCAGTTCAAAATTTGCAGTCTAATGTTGGAGACGTCAAATCTTTTGCTTCCTATGACTTTGTCACTAAAAGAAGCATCTCCTGAATGCATGAAATGGATTGAGGCTAACTTAGAAATAAGTCACATTAAAGCTTTTATGAGACTTAAACTCAGTTCTTCCATTGTCACCCACATATCTTGGTGCCCAAGACACCAGTGTGATGAGTTCTACTTAACATTTCTTAGTACTCATTTCCTCAGCGTCCAATAAAAGTGTAGTAAGCAGCTGAACCACATTTTCTGTTTCTCACTTGCAAGTTAATATTTAGGCAGGCCATGCAAAACACATCAGGAGGTGCTGAGAGGATTGTAACAAGAATACTTCTCAGCCTGGTAACATGGATACTCACTGGGGACAGAAATGTTCCATTTGATCAAAAAGAAATTTTTGTTAAGTTCCATCAAGCTTTTCCTTCTGTAATAATTTCAATTTTGAAGTGACAAATGTTGTTTCAAAACAAAAATTAAAGTTTTTAATTAAAAAACAGTAAAATACCACATTTGGAAAACCTTTATTTTTAGCTGACATCTTTTTATTGAATTACATTCCATTTATCATCATCTTATTTTTTCTTTTTTACTAAAGTTCATTACTAGTTATGCTGTGAAAAAATGCATCAAGAGAAAAAAGGTGCAAAAATGCTTTGATTTTTCAGATTTCCAGTTAAGTTTACAATGAAGGCAAGTGGTCATTTTTTATCTGTAAACTAAGTGCATTTTTTCACAAAGAAATGATAAATCTAGGACTCCACATTACACATTTTAGTGTACATTAGAATAGACTGAAATTGCATCTGAATGCTTAGAAATAGATTTATGAGTTTGTTATGACCCAGACTGTGAGCCCAAGGAGTCACAGAAGTTCTGTGATCCCCTTGGGTTCAATTAAGGTGAAACAACGCCAAACGACCAGTTAAAATGCTTTACTTGTGGTAGAAACAACTTAAACTTGGAAAAGAATAGTAAACTGTGGTCTTTTATTGATAAATTTATAAGAAATAAAAGAAATAAATTAAAAGGAAAAGGGAGAGAGTCAAAGTGTTCAGATCACCACCTCAGGTTCCAGCATTGTCTTACATCTGGTAATCTTGGATGGTGGGTGCACACCCAGCAAAGTTTTCTGTCACCTTTTAAATTCATTTTATCATCTGATTATCATGGTAGGCAAATAAAGACAGGTATTCCAGTAACTCATTTCCATGAGAGAGGAGGGAAAGGTGGAGCATGGTTTCTGTGCATGTGTTGAGCAGAGATGGGGTGCACCAACTCCCTCATCCAATTATGTTGATGGTCATGCTCCCCCCTACCATCTTTATTTTTTCCCCAGTTTTTTTTTTTTTTTTTTTTTTTTTTTCCTTGGGTAATTATCCAGCCTTTCTCTTATCAATATTTTTAGCCCTTCTTCAACTGTACAGTTGTAAATTAAAGTGCAGGTGTTGTCCCAGCATCTAGTTTCACTGTCTATGTCTCCCCTGCTTTGGGGCTTATCCAAGGAATTTTGGCAATACAACCACAAGGCAGTGGGGACATCCAGCTTTCCATACACTCCACACTTCCTTGGGCAGCATTCCTTAGACTAATCACAAAAGCCACAGATTTTCATGAGGCTTTCTTTGCTGATGAATGTCTGAGTCATTAATTTCTTCAGTTCCTTACAGAGCTGGAGGTGGCCTTCTTCGGTCCTTTCCATTGCAAATGTGCATTGTAAAATACTGTCTGAGTACTATATATGCGCTTGTTACACAATGGTAGTTGTTGTTAACCTCAACCACTTCTGTACTCTGTACTTCATAAATAGAGTCTGAAGAGCCATTTCCTGTTCCAAAATGATTCCATTTCAAATCCAAAGAACAAGTATAACACAACAGTAAGCAACATGTAACACTGAATGTGGTTTTAGTTCTAATTTTAGACCTAGTCCATGCCAATAAATTTCATTTGTGCATCTCTGTTTGAACCATGACAGCAAATTTCTAACAAAGGTACTTCAAAAGTTGCATCTGTAGGGCGTAACTCTACTAATGGATGTCTTTACATAGACAGGCTTAATGATGCTGACAAATGAGCTCTGGAGAATCCTCTAAGGCCGCTTAAGAGGTTACCATTCTGTCACTAGCTGTCTGCCAAATCCTCTGCTAATTACTACCACCCTCTGAAGAAGAAGAAATAATCTGAGCTGATTCTTTATCCCTAATAAAACTCCATCATCTGAGTTTTAGACTAAACTCTGTAGATTAGGAAGCATATCTATAAGATGGCATCATTCTCCTGTGACATACTTAGAACGTAAATTCTCACCTAAAGATGAGGTATGAATCTTCAGATCAGTGCTATGCAGTATCAAATTGGTAACAGTAAGTAAAGTTACCCAGTGAACAGTATGTTACTTTTGTATGTTTCTTTCTCATTAAACTGATGTGGTCAAATATAATCAGTTTCTATCCCAGGAAGCAAGTATATTTGCTCAGAATATTGAGATTGCATGGATAGGTTGAATAAGGAGTCTAGGACAAATTCACTGCTGCCATGAACACACATGAAGTTTCTGAAAAAGATTCTCTTTGATCTTAGTGCTTGTGGATGCTGGGGAAAGAATCTCAGAAGGGTTAGCTTCTTGGAGATCCATTATAAGTGACAATGATGCATGTGAAGTTAGAGATTTGGTCTCATACTCTTAACAATTCAGAGGTTAAAGATAAAGTTTTGTTTGTTTGTTTATTTGTGTGGTTTTTTTCTCTTACTTATTATTTTTCTTGTTTAAAGGTAGACAGTTTGGCTTCATTATCTGCTTATTGACTGCTCTTAAGAAACTCCTATGTCTAGTGTTTTACTAACAGCAGAAGGAGTAATCAAAATGACATTGCAGTACCTTTTATTTTGGCCTTTCCTTTCTCTTGATTATGATCTTCTGCTGTAAATGTAGCAGTCATAACAAAATTTACACTGTAACTTGATCTGTGTAGAGAGTTTCAGAAGATATTTACTGTCAGAGATAGAGAAACATGTTTTCTTATTTTAATAAACAGTATTAACTGCTTGATATGGTTCAGTTGCATAGTTTCAGTCTTTTTCAAATTAGAACACAGTGGCAGAAGAAAGACCGTTTTCTACCTTGTTTGATCTAAACAGTCAAAATATATTGTGCAAAGTTTTTTTGTTTTTTTTTTGTTTTGTTTTGGTTTGTTTGTTTTTTTTTTTTTTTTTTTTTTCATATAGGCATGACTTTTTTCCCCTCAGTGGCTTACTTTCCATTATATGCCTAGTTTTTGGAACCGTGGTTTACCAAGGTGTTTAAATGTGTGTTTAAATCTTAGTGGGTGTACGCATACCACTTCTGGTTAAATGAACACTTAAATGATTTTCTGATTGTGAGACCCTTGTACTCCAAGCCCATTTAATGGGATAAGCATTTTGTATCTAAGACACAGCCTGTTCTAAAAACTAGTGTTTAGCTAGGTTTAATGCTCATTCCTCCTGAAGCTTCTTTCACTGAACTCAGTAAGTGAAATTCTTTGATATTAGTGATGCCAGAATTTCACTTGCTGTAGGAGATTTCCAACCATATTTGCTCAGACTGAAAACACTTTGTCTTTCACTTTGAGTATCTGCAGTTCCTAATACAATAACTTTGTATCAGTTGGGCTTCTTAGTGGTACTGTATTGCACATAAATGATAGTTGTCGTACTACTAGTATCGGTAATAAAATCTATCTATAGGTTCTCAGCTGATACTCAATACTGAAAATAAGTTTACATCTCAATTAATAGCCATACTACTATCCTATTTAAAATAGAAAATATTATAAGACAAGATTGACTGTGACATTTAATTTTCCATCCATAGAGCAAGATGATGTCTCTGAAAGTGGATTTTATATTCAGTAAAATATATTCCTGAGGAATATTATGACAATTAGCAGAATTTAAATGAAAAAGACTGCATAATGGTATTAATGGTATTCTGATACTAATGCCTATATATAGACTAGTGCATCAGTCCCAAGAAGTACTAGAATTTTTAGTTTTGTTTGTGAACTTCATCTAGTGAATAGAGACAAATATGACTTGTATACTACTTTAAAGTTATGCCAATATTAAAACCAAAATCATCAGTTATATATATGCAGAATTCGAACAAAAAATCAAGAAATAAGACAAGCATCACTTTTAGTGGGTGGTAAGTCAAAGAGAAGAAGAGCTGGTTTTTCAAAAAATAATGATCTGTCAACTTTATTAATGTATAGCCTTATACTTACAAAGAAAGCCAATTAATTCTAGGTCAGATCCTCTGGTAGTATAAGCTGCAAAATTTTATAGACTCATAGGACCATAGGTCCTATTTGTCTGAATTCTCTTAATACATCAGGTCTACATTATAGCACCTGGGGAAATGGGCCATAATTTTACTATTACAAATTTATGAGTAAATATAAATATTAATAAATATATAGTTCATCAATGAAAAAAAAAATAAAAGTGTGAATCTGATGTTATTAAAATCAACTTGATTTTTGCCAAGTATTTCCAAGACTTTCATACACTCTGCCACAGGAAAAAAAAAAAAAAAAACAACAAACAAGTTCAGCGTTCAGCTTCTTCTCAAGCGTATTCAATACTGGGTAAATAATATGGTTTGTATGGAAAAAGAGCAGGAAAAAAATAGAGTTAGATGAACATTTTTAAATAAACTGTCTCTGAAAGTTTTACTTTGATATCAGCAATATTAAGTTTAATTTTTTTTTTCTAATAGCTGCTTTCTAAAGAACGTTTTTGCTCAAAAACCTGTAGATCCATTCTGATTAACACAGAAAAAAAATACAGTGAAAAACCGTTAGACTTCACTATGTCATATTTTATGTTGAAACAACCTTATCAACATTTGAACATTTTGAACGCTGCTGGTAGATATTCTACAGAGCTAAGTCTCTCTATTTTCTATTACAAAGGAAACAGTGTTATTAAAGATAAGACATTCTACACTTCTGCCAAAGATCCTGCACTCATTTATGATAAGTGAACTACTCTATTTCTGTTATGGAAACTAACTAACACTTAATTATGTCTCTTGAAAAGCCTAGTTGGTTTCTGTTCTTGTTTCTCTATAACATTATTAGTAAAAGCAAATGTATAAGCAATGTAACATAGGTCATATCCCTCTAAGTCTGAAATGAGAGGATATTGATATGACTTTTCACTGCTGATGCTTATGATGCAATTCTTTTATAAATTAAATTAAGAGTTTCAGTTCTGGGGGCTGTAAAGCAGTTTTTTTACAAGCACTATTTCTATTGGAACATTAGCTCTCTGTCAAGATGATAGATATGTAGATATGATATGTAGGTGATATATCTCACTTCCACAACATAGGGGCAAGAACTCTACTACACTCAGTAGGAGTTCACTTAAAAAGATGCAGAATTGCATGACTGGGTTATCAGTCTTATTTGGTACTCTTTTTTGTCATATCATTGTGTTGTGGTATGTCAGCTGGAGGTGCTCCTAATCAGTAGTATATCAGTCCTAATCAGTGGTAGAATAAGTGGTGATAGAGGTATCTCCCCCCTTTTATTTTTTTTTTTTTTTAATAAAATGTGTTTATGCTTTCATAGTTCATAATTATCCCTCTGAGAGGGATGGTTAAAGAGCAGATCTGAAACACTGCATTAGCATACAAGTTAGCACACTATAGGAAAAAGTAGGGCTGTGTTCAAGCGGGAGGGTGATGAAAGGATTACACAAGCCAGTGCATGAAGTGTTTAACACAATATATAGGCATGAATCAAAGTCTGACACTCCAAAATTTGTAGCTCTGACAGATGTTTCAAGAGCACTACATTACAGTGAACAAACAGGGAAGACACCCAGTTATGAGTCTTTTTGAAATAAATGAGAGGGAAGCAGTGAAGCAAGGCAAATCCTCCATATCTCTCTTCTACCCTCCAAGCTACAAATGTCTCAGAGACCCAGATCTCAGTGTCTGAAAAGTAACTTTGAATTTAGGAAAGATCCAACTCATACAAAGAAGCTTCACAAAATAGTAAATGTTATGAGTCATATTGAGGTATCCATTGAGTTTGCCTCGAGAAACAATGCATCAGCTATCAGCCTTTTGTTTAACAGGTGTGACAACGGGCCTTCTACTAGTGATATAAAACTTCATTGTAGAAAGATAAAAATGGGAGATTTAAAAGATTTTTGGATCTGACAATGTCTTTTCTGTTTGCTTATATGCAAGCATTGTGGATTGATGCATGAAAGTTCAAAGCTTTCACTTACATCATGTGAGGTCTATTCCAGTGCATTTTAGACAGCTAAAAAGAAGATATTTAGAGTAAGAGAATCATATGAGTTCTCTATATAATCAGTGCTGAGAGACCCTTTTTGAAGGTAATCCACTTAATAACAAAATAAGGACATACAATAAATAGAATAAATGATCAGTACAATGGAAACACTCTCTCCTGACTATACTGACAGACTGGCTGATTTTATTGGACCAGATAGCTGTCTTTTAGAGGACTAAATTTAAATAACAAGCTTTATATCATAAGTTTCACTACTTAGTAATATGAGGCAGACTTCCATTAGGAAGACTAGTAGCAAAATCAAATCAGCCCTTGGAATTTCTTCCTCTAGTGTATCAGTGAGAACAAACACTATCAAGGTTAAAATATTAAACTCTTAAGCTCTGGCCAAGACCAACACCAATGCCTATAAATCAGTGCTCTTAAATGCTTTCTATAAACCCTTTATTTTCAAAACCTAAATAATTTCCTTTAAAGTAATTGGATGTGGCCCTTCAGTATTTCATAGGAAGCTTACTTTGGGTCTCTGAGTTTCCTATTCACATTTAGTGCCTGACTTCCAGGATTTGTATATTCCTTTCATTTTCCGACATTCTCATTTGCTTGCCACAAGTTTGTCACAAGCATCCTGCAATACACTTGCCATTTGTCCCTATCAGTAAAAACAGATTATTGAAGATAGCTTGTTTCAAACAAATATCATTATTCTTCTTTGCTTGTCATTCTGAAACAGCTTGATTTTGATAGCTAGCTGAAACATTCCATAGGATCCCTGCAACAACAGAAGTCAGATAAGGAATTATAAATTAAGTTTTGGTAAAGCAATCCTGGCTGTTATCTCTAGGAAAGAGTAACTTAATTATGATTTATGCTTATATAAACCAATGTTTCTTGTTCTTTTGAGGCACTGGGTCAAAAATCCTGACCATGGACACTTTTGAGACAATGAGTGTGAAAATACTTTTTCAAAAGGACTGTATTCCACTGACATGTTAAAGGAATATTAAAGAAAATGGTTGACAGAACAGTTGGATGGATATAAATAGAACTGTCATTAACACTCCGTGCGCAGTGTATGTATCTATGCGTGTATCTATATAAATATATATGTATGCTGTTTCAGATTTTTCAGTGAGAATACAGGAGTAAAAAATGTTGCAATAATAAACAATTAATATGATAATGATAAAAATGAGATCAGTCAAAAATATGAAAATTCTGATAAATCATACCAGATTTTTGCCAATAAGAAAGCTGTGCTGCGCTATTTCCCAGCTGACAGAGAAAATACCAGCACATTTTTCAGCATCTAGAACTATGAAAGCAAAAATATCTATATTCTGAACATGCTGATGAAATTCTAGTTGTACACATCCTTTTATTCTTAATTGGGTTTATTTCCCCTAATATAACATTTATCGAGATCATTCTCAGTAATCATCTAAAATGTAAAAGGCGAATATGTTGGATAAGGGGGAGGGGGTAATGGGTATCAAGTTAGATGACTTTCAGTATTCAGTAACTCCCCAAACTGATTTATCAGTTCTGTTTTCCTCGAATAACACAGAATGTGTTGTATCCCTGTTGCTGAAAAGCAACAGATAAAGTCACCCCGGGGGAACATAAAGGAAGTAACTGATTGCAAATAATTAATCTCTACTTTGCAGTCCTGATGGAACCCATTATGAAGAACAGACTTTTAAAATTCTGAAAGATAAGCTGCTAAAAATTTATTTTCTCTTCCATTGATAAGCTTTCTGTTTCTGAATACCTGAAAAATGCTTATTATTGGCAGAGTTATTTCTGGAAATAACAAATGTGAGAGAAATAGAAAATATTCTTGAAAAGCAAATGTTGATATGCTCCATCCCGCTTTCCCTCCTTCTATCAAAAGAATTTAACCTAGTCTATACATGTAAAAAGCATGAGTATTAACTTCAATGACCTGAGTTTATTTATTCACTAAGTTCATTTAGCAAATTCTCTTTCCCACAAGAAAAAAGCTGTATCACCCAAACTAGTGCCAAAGAACTACTCTGGTGTTCGAATATCTCCATTTATCATGATGTTATCTTTTGGACAGTTTCAGTCTGTTTAACTGACTAAATATTTCCAGTGGGCTGAAATTATGATTCATTCTATTTTTCAAGGCTGAAAACTTTGTACTTTTTAACAATCAATGGTTATTTTTAAACATCAAACTGTAACCATTAAAAGTTCTCCTTATATATTTGGTTTAATTCACTAGCCAAGTAATTTATTACTGACATCAACAGTTATGCCATACTGTCACAGTCACACTTAAAGTTAAGTGAAAAGTTGCAGAAATTATATGAATTAAATATCCAGTTTAATATAGACCTGAAGAGTGAGTGGAAAGTGTGGGTGGAATTGGTGTCAAAACAGAATAACTCAGGTTTAGAAAGGACTGTTTAGTTGATCTAGCTTGACAAAAATGTGAATAGGTGCTATTTCAAATAAAAACTATTTTTAGGAAATAGACATTTAGTTATTCAATGATTGTTACTTTTAATTCAGTCTCAAAATTTAGAAGATATACCTCTCTTCTGGTGTCATGAGATAAGTGAGGAAAATGTTTCTTGCTCGCTTGCTTGAGCTGTCCAGGTGCACCTGAAATATATGCATTAGCAGATTATATGAGGATTTCCTGTTTTTTAAAGTATAAATCTCTATCATCATAAATATTTTCTGAGTATTCTATGTATTATTCACCTTATTCTACAATTTTAAGCAATCTTTCATTACCAAGACAAAATAGAAAAAATAAATCTTTAAAATTCTTTTCACTTAGAGGATTCTGGGGGTGTTTTTTGTTTGGGTGGGTGTTTTTTGTTCACTTTTTTTTGTGGTTTTTTTTTTTGCTTTTTTTTTTTTTTTTTTTTTTTTACCGTAACACTGTGTAACAAACGTATAATAGCCACAAATAGTTAATCAGAAGCAATCATTTTAGGATCTTCTTCCAGCATGTTTTGGTCTGACAGCTTTACAGATTAACTATAGTTATGTTAGTATAATAGTGTTTTTTTTCTCCTTCACAAAAGCATGGAAATTCACAGTTGAAGCTGATAGCTTGTATTTATGACGCTGCTGCTTTTCTATCTAAGGGTGATGTGATACATTCAGTACTTATTTCATCCAATTTTTAGCTCAACTGATGATTAATCACAAAAAATGAAATGGATATTTGTGTTGGACGTTGACTAGGATGCAGATGACATGTACGACTTTCAGGACTTAGAGACTGACAATACATCTTAGGGAAGGATATTTTACTCCTTTGTAGAATGTTTCCCCTCCTCCTTCTGCTCAGATTCTCAGCTTCAGGGATTGTCCTGCAATCCAGAGCTGAGCCCAATATAGGTTATTTTCAAAGGGAGCCAATAAGGTGCTAAGGAACTAATACATGGCAATAATGACATCATCTATAATAGCATCCGTAGTTACACACATTAAGAAAAGAGATCATTAGTCAAATTTGGTTATCTATAACACAGAAATGGAATTAACACTGAATTTATTTGGTTTTGGACTGTTGAAACGGCATTTGAGCTGATTTCCAGTGAAACGTTGAACTTGGAAGAAGCTAAATCTGATTTATTGCTCCTAATCATGGTGTGTGAGTGAAAGGTGGCTTAGAAGTCTCTAAAGATTTTTTTTTTCTTTGCACTTTACATTGTTCTATTAAAAGGGTAGCTAGTGTTGTATTTTAGTAACATCACTCTTCTCAGACTTTGAGAAAATTGGATCTGCTGTCTTCCTGAGGCCTAGTCCTGAGAGATAACATCACTCTATCAAAAATGAGAGAAGGGAAAGAAATTAGAATGAAATTCATCCACAAACCAAGGTGGCAAAGGATAAAAGAAATCCTTAAGGCTTTCCTGCCTTTTTTAAAAGGAAAAAAAAGATATAATTAGAAAATAGTGATATACACAAATTCCATGACGAGGCATTTTGTCTTCTGAAATACAAGCATGACTCCAATAAATAACCAGGTATGACACTTCAAGTGGTCCCAGTCTAATTTTCAGTCACAATTTGGTGCTTGCTGAAACAGCCTTATGTTCCTAATAGTTAAGGTTAAGTCAGAGGTAATTTAGGTAACTTTTGATACCTAGACTCTTTCATTATCTTTTTCTTCCAGAAAACACCATATAGCAACAAAATTTTTGTTTGCTATCGTGCATACATCAACCTAACATTGTGCAATGCCTTGGTATCTATCTCACATCTAGCCACATTAGGATACTGAAAAAACATACCTTCCAGGTTAGCAACTTTGGTTTAGTCTGTTAGATGTCCCCTGAGCAAGCCTAACTCTACATTTTTATTTGTCATAAGCAAAGAATAAATCATTTATCTGGGATGTTAACATTCTTGACCTGACCAATTGGATTTTAACCCACCCTATCCTTATGCTACATTAATAAGCATTCATTATTTCTTCAGTATATTACTAGATAAAGGACAGGGTTTTGAAAAATGTGGTTCATAAAAGATGTTGAATGAGTAGGACTATAATACAAACAAATTTCAGATATAACTTGAACAATTCAGTTTCCTATAAGAAAATTGCATGCTGTGAAGAATTAATTCCCTTTCATCAGAATATTTTATGCTTTACCAATATGTAAGCAAGCAAATATACCTTAATTGGTTTGATGAAATCAGTTTTCTCTGTACAACTTTTGACTTTTCAGGGTAAATATTTGCTAGCAAGATGAAAAAGGAAAGAGTTTTGTCCAGCAGTCTGCTGATTAGAATATTCACCTTGGAGGTAGGTAGTC
The DNA here is from genome assembly GCF_018691265.1 of Tyto alba. Classification (NCBI taxonomy): domain Eukaryota; kingdom Metazoa; phylum Chordata; class Aves; order Strigiformes; family Tytonidae; genus Tyto; species Tyto alba. The sequence goes on along the minus strand of NW_024881301.1, from coordinate 31,371,063 downwards.
AAGTTTCAGTCCCTGTTACAGATAATATTTATGCACTTTCACAAGCCAGAATACCTCCAGAAAAAAATGACTAAGACCGCTCCCAAATCTACTCTTCAGAAAATCATATCCAGTCTCTTGAAAGAGATGTTTTAACATAGGGGTCTATACAGCACAATGTGAAGGATTTAATAGGTCCTACTGATTTTTAAATGAATCGATTTTTCCCACAAGTGTATTTTGTGAGAAAGAAAAAGACTGGTTCAGGGGGTCTCCTGAGACAGCAGTTACATATCTTTGCATTTTGGCAATGCAAAGCTTAGATTTGGTTATGTAATTCTTTTTAAGGTGTTGCTATGCTCTTTTGCATTTTTTTTTTTTAATAGGATGCAGGTTCTTTGTCTGAAATTCCAGAAATCTTTTGTGGGCTGTACAGAGATCCTAGACAGTACTTTGGACTACAAATTTCATTAAATGATAAATTTACACAGGTTGGAGTCTGTGAAGATGAGACTGTGCCTTCCATCTGAAACTAACATCTCACTTCTTTGCCAGAATGACCAATACAAAAGGTACAGTTACAAAATAAATGAAATCATGCACTTGTATAAAAATGATACTGTTATCAGGCTAAAACCAAAAGTCTTTCTCTCCCTGAAAGACTGATGAAGTGTTTTCACATGCCAGTAGAACCAAGACTTTGCAAAAAATACCATAAAAAAGCAAAGACAGACCCATTTGTTTCAAATAAGCAGCAGCTTACTAGAATGAGACTGAAAGGCAGGTATTCTTCTGGGGTGCTGTACTGGTTTATCCTTGGTTGGCTGCCAGTTGTCCGCCCAGCTGTTCTTTCACTTACCCTCCTCAATAGGGCAGGAGGAAAAAATAGGATGAAAAAATCTTATAGGTTGTGGTAAAGACAGGAAGATTTCTTGCCAGTTACCATCATGGGCAAAGAACTCGATTTGAAGAAAATTAATTTAATTTATTGCCAATTAAAATAGATTTGGAGAGTGAGAAACAAAGACAGAAAGTTTAAAACACCATCTCCCCTCCACTTTCTACATTTTCCATGTTCAACTTCATTCCTTCTCTCCAAGCTTCTCTGTTCTCCCACTGCCTTGAGTGGTGCAGGGTGGTGGGATCTGTGGACAGTATGTAACAGTCCCTCTCTGTCACTTCTTCATCCTCATATTTCTTTCCCTTTCTTAAATATGATTTCTCAGAGGCACTACCAGCTTGGCTGATGGGCTCAGCCATCTCCTGCAGTGGATCCATTGAAGAGATAGCTGGAACTGGCTATCCCCAGCATGGGGCAGCTCCCAACATCTTCCCACAAAGGCCATCCCTACAGCCCCTCTGTGCCAACACCTGGACACCTGCACACAATTCAGATGCAAATAATTAAGCTGAAAGACCCTGGTATATCTTGGGTGGATCAAGATCTTGAATCAGCCTCTTATGGATGACCATGACACCTGAGGTGTTACTGAGCCTTGTGGATTTAAGGACACACGACCACCTGTCATGGACCTTTTAGAGTTTGTTTGTTTGTTTCTTTTTCTTTCTTTGTTTCTTTTTCTTTCTTTGTTTCTGTTTGTTTGTTTGTTTGTTTGTTTGTTTGTTTGTTTCTTTCTTTCTTTTCTTTCTTTCTTTCTTTCTTTCTTTCTTTCTTTCTTTCTTTCTTTCTTTCTTTCTTTCTTTCTTTCTTTCTTTCTTTCTTTCTTTCTTTCTTTCTTTCTTTCTTTCTTTCTTTCTTTCTTTCTTTCTTTCTTTCTTTCTTTCTTTCTTTCTTTCTTTCTTTCTTTCTTTCTTTCTTTCTTTCTTTCTTTCTTTCTTTCTTTCTTTCTTTCTTTCTTTCTTTCTTTCTTTCTTTCTTTCTTTCTTTCTTTCTTTCTTTCTTTCTTTCTTTCTTTCTTTCTTTCTTTCTTTCTTTCTTTCTTTCTTTCTTTCTTTCTTTCTTTCTTTCTTTCTTTCTTTCTTTCTTTCTTTCTTTCTTTCTTTCTTTCTTTCTTTCTTTCTTTCTTTCTTTCTTTCTTTCTTCTTCTTTCTCTCTTTCTCTCTTTCTCTCTTTCTCTCTTTCTCTCTTTCTCTCTTTCTTTCTTTCTTTCTTTCTTTCTTTCTTTCTTTCTTTCTTTCTTTCTTTCTTTCTTTCTTTCTTTCTTTCTTTCTTTCTTTCTTTCTTTCTTTCTTTCTTTCTTTCTTTCTTTCTTTCTTTCTTTCTTTCTTTCTTTCTTTCTTTCTTTCTTTCTTTCTTTCTTTCTTTCTTTCTTTCTTTCTTTCTTTCTTTCTTTCTTTCTTTCTTTCTTTCTTTCTTTCTTTCTTTCTTTCTTTCTTTCTTTCTTTCTTTCTTTCTTTCTTTCTTTCTTTCTTTCTTTCTTTCTTTCTTTCTTTCTTTCTTTCTTTCTTTCTTTCTTTCTTTCTTTCTTTCTTTCTTTTCTTTTCTTTCTTTTCTTTCTTTCTTTCTTTCTTTCTTTTTCTTTTCTTTCTTTCCTGCTTGTTTGCTCACTTGCTTTCTCTCTCACTTTCCCACTTTCTTGCTTTCTCTCTCTTTCTTTTAATTTCTCTTTTAGTACTTACATAATACAATGAATGTGGAGGAATGATACATCAGATAAGGAAATATGAAAATGCTGACATGAATATTATTCTTCAGTTCAAGATTAAGAGTGGGAAAGATGTCTCGGCAGTCTTAATTAATTCTCCCAATTCACAGGGAAAATGAAGTGCTTATATCTTGTCTAAAAAATCTGTAATGCATGGGGATGTAATCAAAGGAGGTAAAGGGAAAATGTGGTTCTTCTGGGATTTTTCTGATCTTTTTATAAACTGTCTTGGATCATTATTTTTATTTTTTTCATGGAATTTCTAGGTTCTGGGGGATTGTAATGAGACTGCATATACTCGGTCTGTTTGGCTAATTTTGTATTACTTGTTTATTACTTACTCTGAGCATCAGTTACTTCCTTGGGATTCTAATTGGAAAAGTAATATACTTTAAAACACGACTTATTAAAGATGTCTAATGCTTTAATGAAGAAACAGTCAATACAAAGTCCAGGTTCAGTTTGGAATTTCTGCGTCCAAAAGAAGAAATGCAATCCTCTTTCTGTGGCAACACCATTTCTTCCTTTACCAAACTATATAGTTTTATACTAATGAGGAAAAATTGTTTTCTGTTTATTTCAGAAACCTTGACAAAAGAACTGAAGGAGGGTGTGTGTGTGTGGTGATGGTTTAAAGAATTTGATAAGTGATGGGATAATGTGCAGTACTGGTAATTACTACTGAAATTTGATGGAAATTGAGTTGAAAATCATCCATTTTATTTGGGTTACACCTCCCGGTCACTGACAGAGGTATAAGCAGTGAACTGCATCACTGGAGCCCTATGGAAGCTTTGGGCAGTGAGGACTCTGCTATGCCATTCTATTTGCATCATTGAAATTTCTTAAAGGTTTACAACATTTTGCTCGCTTTCAAATTAAGTAGGACATTACTAAGTCAGGGTCAATGTCCCTTTGGAAACACTGTGAGACAAATTTTCATTTAGTGTAATTTGGTATATCATGATATAACACTGTTGGTTCCCTGAAGCTAAATTAACCGATTCACCAAAACCATTGAGGAAAAATGGCCACTGTAATACCAACAGATAGTGTTCATCTAATACCATCTCTTTGTTAGGATGTTGATTCTTGAAAGCCTAACATTTAGCTATAGTCACATAAAGGTAATGACATCTGTGTTAAGGAAAACATGAGATTGTTGCAGCCTGGTACAGCTGATTGCAAGTCCCAGGTATTTCCATACCTGGGAGAATTTATCCACTGATTTTTAATCTAAGGGCTCCAGAACATACTTCCAGACTTGTCACTTTATCTGGCTGTTTTAACAAAGAAAGTGATATTTGGCTATCAGAGACACCTGAAGCTGTATGGCACACCTGGGAGCTATGTGTGAGCACTGAGTACTCATGGTTTCACTTCTTCAAGGAAATATAATAGGCAACAAATTACAAAAAAATCTCAACCAAATAGTTTATTTTCACTTGCAACTTTCCAAATGTTAACTGACCTTTGAAAATAACAAAGATATGAGATGCCCAAGATTGCATATACCACCATAAAACAGATGCTTATACTTCACACTGTAATTTTGTCTCTCCAATATATAATCTCCTTAACAGGGACTTTCCTGCTCCCAGTGCCCTTGTCATGCCTGTCCCATGTACAAGCCCTTGTGTAGAGAAAATGCTGTTCTCCAGGGTTAGCAGCAGCTGCTGGGCCAATCAAAGTCAATGGGATCTCCACAGCATCTCAGTGACAAACTTTCAACGAGGTGTCAAGCCCTTGTTCTAGACAAGGCAGCTGTCTGACATGCAGGACTACAGGCTGCCCCCAGGCAAGTAAAGACATTTATTTAATACAAAATGTAAGCAAAATGGATAGTTACATCTATCTTCCACTCTTGTCACAACTACAGCTGTACAAGTTTCCTACACTAGGGCCTGAATAACTCCTACAAGAGGTGATTCATGACAGCTTCTGCCACTAAGGTGTACAAGTAGAGCTATAAATTACATTTCTAATATTGAAATATGTACATTTATCTTTTAAATGCACATATGTAGTTTTATATGTAATGTTCCTGGGTTTTTGTTTATGTCTATGTACACATGTGGTTTTCAACAATTTTTATATATTCTCAAAGAAGGTCAATTTGTGATATCAGAAGACATTATTTTATCTAATTTCTTCTGTCTTTGTCTTTTTGGGGAAAAATCTAGAAACTTTGCATGCATATATGTGTGCATGCATGCATGTGTGGTTTAGCTCTTTTAAGATAGTTCAGAGAAGGGGGGAAAGACAACATTTTACTACACTCCAAGAAGACAAGATTATAAAAATTCTACCTGTTTTGAAAGATAGTTTGTAAATAAATCAGTATGCTTTTCTCTTACTTATGAGTGACATTTCTTTAAAATGCTGCTTAGTTGAAAAATCCCAGAATTTTCATGTTAGTGTTTTTACTCCCTTGAATCATATTATGAAGCAGACTTTGAATATTACAGCAAAGTAAGTTTTTCAGAATCTCCATTTGCTAGTAGAATTTTTCATTCAGTGCAAATATTGAGGATCGGGGTGATTGCAACTTAACAGAGGTGGATCTGTAACCAGGATGCTGTAGCCAGGTTCCTTATCTACCACTGAAAATAGATCTCCCTCAGTGCAGGTCCCAAAGGAGCTGTTTGGCATGACACTGTCAATGAGTGCTTAGGGACTCCTTAATATATGCATCATAGATTTAAAAGACAGTTACAGCTTCTCTGAAATCATTTGGTCTATCCCCATAAATACACCCTTAGGGACACTAATACATGCATTACTGGAACAAAAGTGTGTAATAGCTGTTTGTTCAGTTTTACACCGCTGATACTGTAGCTGAAGGTGTCATTTGATCTTAGTTAAAGGATTATTTTACAGTTCCAGCACAGAAAGAAGTAGTAGCTTCCTTTTTGTTAATGCTAAGCTCTGTATTATCTTAAATCCTGGAAAACCTTAGTGACAAAATCCCACAGTGAAAATAAGATAAAATACACTGGGTTGAGGCAATTTGCTTTGGTTGAAGGAATTGTCTTTTCCCTCCTCTCCCTCCTCAGATCGTTGAAGGGCTTTTTCTGAGTTCGTCCTGTCCTTTGTCCATTTCTCAGCCAATAATTCTCTCTCTGTTTGTCCACATATAATTTATTTTATTGGGTTTTATTTTTTTGCTATGGACTATATACTTTTATTTTAGAGATAGTAAAGTTGCCAGATTGCTGTTTCTGAGAATTATATTAAACAAATTTTGAAGCGTAATATGCCATGAAGAACTTAGCCATAGGAAATCTGTGTTGTTTTAGGGAGGAAAACAAATGAAGTCTCAATTCCTATTGTAAATAATACAAACTAGTGTAGAAGTGTGAAGATAGGTGTCTGACATTCACCTTTTATAAGAGATGGAGAGCTTACGCAACATTTATGGTCTTTATATCAATAAAAAAGTAAAAGTGAAAGTTAATAATGAACACTTATTACCCCAGAGGTTATCTTCATCCAATGCCTAAGGCAGTTGGTCTCAACCTTCCTTCCCCTTCACGTCTTGTTTTAGTCCCCTTCTTGTCATTGTCTTGTCATTGTAACATTGGTTGCAATGCATAATGCTTACAACAGTGCTTTGAAAAAGGATTTTCTATAATGTAAAAAAAAGAAAGTAAAGACTTATAACTCTATGTTGACCAGTTACACAAATATTTTTTCCCTTATTGTCTGTATTAGGGATAAATGTCCAGATCATGTATATATTTAAATGATTATTTTTCCATTAACCACTGAAAAGAAACACTAATAAATACAGAAGAAAACCAAAGCCAATTATTTTTTACCACTTAAACACATGACTATTTAAAAAACAAAAGCAAAACCACACACCCCAACCTTCCTCAACTCCCCTGAACAAGAAAGCAAATTTTAGCAGTTTCACCCTGTGTACATAATGGGTGTAACTGCAATGAGTTGTGATGAAATGAAAGGAAGAGATTTTGCCTGTATACGTCTGCGTTTCCACACACCGAAGGATTAGTCCTCCATTGATTTGTTGGGAGAACAAAGTCAGACTGATTACGTTACAAAGGGAAAATCTTATTCATTTATGCCAGGCAAACACTGTCACATAATCAAGATGTCTTTCAGCCATTGGTACTCACATCACATCAAGAAGAAATTCTACCAATGTTTTGTAATTTACTTTATAGCAATGTGTAATAACCAATCTTTGAAAGCTTGGCTGGTTTGGAGGAGAAAAAATAAGAGGTTATAATATTGGTTATTAAAATTAAAATTAAAACAGGACAGAGAACAAGAACTTCTTTGCTATCTAAGTGTCCTGATGGATCTGAGATTAAACTAATGAGGAAAAGAAGTTAAGATTTCTTCTTAAACTTAGTTCTGCTTTGACTAAAGTGCCTATTTTCTTACACTGAGCCCACTTGTCACACAGCAACATCATCCATATTATTAATCTCTATTTCCCCCTGAAAGAGTCCAGTCTCACTCAAACTGATCACTGGGAAAGACTGTGGTCAGGGCTAACTCCTGCACCTTACATGGAGTTTGTTTGGGACCATGCCAGTTGGGCAAGTCAAAAATCATGTCTTGTACCCTTTTGTCAGCTCCTCATCACTGTTAATCTCACAAGAGTAGACAGACTACATGTGCAAAGAAAATCTAATCCATAACGCAGTTATCTCGCAATTAATGAGAAATAATGGTCCCATATGACCAACAGTGGTATTTTTTCCCCATGTATACCTTCATTACATGGGCCAGTGCAAGTAGGAAAAAGGTACCCCGTGACCAGTGCTGAGCTGATTTCACAGATCTACCACTAACAGGCATTAACATGTGCAGTAGGGATGCTACATCACACCAAGACTTCTACTAAAACTTTTCCCCAATAAATGTTTTCAAAAAGGTAGAAAAATAATGATGTAGTACTGTATAAATTCAGAGAATTGATTTAATGCTTTCTAATTTGGCTACTGTAAGATTTACCCACTTTTAATTACCTAGACTAGAAACCAACTGAGGGAATCAGCCTCCTTTTTTATTTATCATGATAATATCATTATGAAATAGCATCTGTTATTGGATTAAGATGAAAAAATAGATATGATGTATTTTGAATTTTTTTTTATTTAAAAATGTTACAGACAAAAATGCTTGTTTGCAAAGGCTGTCAATGGGTCTTTAATGAAGTTATTGGTGTCACAGAGATATTTACATATTAGTGAGATCAGATATCTAAATGTGTTTTCTGTTTGATTTTTGTGGAGGCCAAATCAAGCAAATAAAAAAGAAAACAAACATTTTTTAAAATGCAGGGAAGAGAACATTAAACTGTGAAAAAATAAAACCTTTAAGATTTTTCTAACCCGGGGTTCACTTGCCAGAAACCACATTGACACTAATTGCATTACTGATTCAAAATAATGAGATGGATTCTAAATCATCACTAACAAAGTTATGATAACTAATTACTGAGATGTTGAGAATAATAAGCCTTTTTGCTACCCTCATTATATTTGGAGTCCCTGAAAAAAAAAAAAAACAGTTCATTAAAAGAAATACAAAGTAATACAGTTGCTCTAATCTAGCTTTAACTTTCTAATTAGATTTTTAAAGTCCTCACTGTAATGCAATACTTTTCATACACAGGCAGGTGATATTTCCCTGAAAATCAAAAGTCTTTGTAAGTAATATACACATTATTACAGCAGTGGGACAACAAAAGTATCATAGCTGCCTACTAGAGCAAAATAATGAGATTTAAGTGCCACATCAAGGTTATTTAGGTATAGTTGGTTATTAATACTGATTTTTTTTCATAAATATGACATTTTCAGCAGCTTTTAAAGACTCTGTATACACTTCCTTAAGGCACCATGCATCTAAAAGCAAAACAGACCTTTCTTTTTGCTTTATATAAAATGATTTTTGAACAGGGAATTACAAATTTAACCTTACTGAATCCAGTTCTACTGATATTATACAAATAAGTGTCACAGCTCTTTCCATGACAGGATAAGCCAGCCAGGATTATAAAAATAAACATATTGGACATAAAGTTAAAAATCTGTTAACAGTTTAGGTGCACTTTCAGCACCTATAATTTCCATAAGAAGTCATAAACGAAAAGAAAGAAAAGTTGACTGATATATCATATTAACTATGTATTTGAAGGCAAAAATCAGGAACAGAAGAATAATGTAATCATTAAAAAAAATATAATCTTTTAGAACACTTAAAAAAGAATGACATTTTTTTCCTTCAATCAGCAGTTTCCAAATATTATTAACCATGTAAAAAAACCCTATAAAAAAAATACAGTGACATGAGCAAATGTTTTAGCTTTAATTAGTTTTGATATTTTCTATTAAATTTAGAAGGACTATGAGATGCCAAACTATTGGGAGAGATATTTTGGCATCAGATTCCCTGTGTAAACAAGTGTAACTGTTGAAGTCCACAGATCTATCTTCTTTTGCATCACTCAAAGGTCTGGGTACCATTTTTATGCTAGACATTTTGGGTTTGATCTTAATAAGAAAATATATATATTTTAATTTTATGTATGTTGAATGCTTGAATTGCTCTGGGCCAGTTTAGACACAGCAGTAGGTATTTATTAATGTCTTGTTTTGGAAAAGTAATTGTTGAAGGCTGATACCACTGGTCCTGGTAGCCATATTTGATATCTTCAGAAAGTTTAGTTTTTCAGTACTTCAAGTTTTTTAACTCCTGAATATCTAGAAGCTGCATCACTCAGCACTATTAACAACTCATAATGTAAGTCCAGATAGAAGTAGTGAACATATGATGCCGAAGTGATATAAAACAGTGACAAAAGCCTGTTTGGGCCCTTTACTACAAATTTCAGAGCTCCAATTATAGGTTTGCTTTACCTACTCATTCTAAACACTGAATTGTCTTCATTGGGGCAAAAGTATATCTGATTCTGATGACCTCAGGTTTTGATATCAATATTCATGGTCAGTGTTGCCTGTTGGTATTCCCATTGAAGAATATTGTCTTTGGTGTATCTGAATGTAGAATATCAAGGACCAGTTTCTTTAAATATGCATTATGAACCAAAAAGACATTCTTACATTCACCTAAGGTGGAGAGACCATCCATGGAAATATAGTCCTAAATTTCCTTCTGCAAAACTGGAGGGGCATCTTCAGTAAGCCTCATTTAATTTCTTCTGGTCTGTCAGATGTAGTGATTTAATTTGTTTCACATTCAAATCCATTCTGCTTTTTAGCTTATTCTATTTATTTAAAATAATAGGTTTTTGAATGTCACTCAAAAAAAAATCAACACATCCCATACTCCCTCCAAATGCAAGCTGAATACAGCCATATGAGACCTCTCAATCTTCGCAAAACTAGTAGTACTAATTATATCTGGTTGCTTCATGCTGAGCACACTGTAAAAGAAGACAGCTGTCAGAATCATTAAGTCATAGAATAGTTTGGGTTGGAAGGGACCTTAAAGATCATCTAGTTCCAGCCCACTACCATGGGCAGGGACACCTTCCACTAGACCAAGTTGCTCAAAGGCCCATCCAACCTGGCCTTGAACCTTCCAGGGAGCGGACAGCCACAGCTTCTCTGGCAACCTCTTGAGTGTCTCACCACCCTCACAGTAAAGAATTTCTTCCTTTCATCTAGTCTAAATCTACTCTCAGTTTAAAACTGTTATTTTTTATCCTATCATTACACTCCCTGAGAAAGAGTCCTTCTCCACTTTTCCTGTAGTCCCCCTTTAAGTACTGGAAGTTTGCTGTAAGGTCTCCCTGGAGCCTTTTTTTCTCTAGGCTGAATAGCCCCAACTCTCTCAGCCTGTCTTCATAAGGTTGATACTCCAGGCCCTTGTTAATCTCCAGTGGCCGTCCTCTAGCCCTGCTCAAGCAGGTCCCTGTCCTTCTGTTGGGGGGCCCAGATCTGGACAAAGCACTCCAGGTGGGGTTTCACAAGAGTGGAGTAAAGGGGGAGAATCCCCTCCCTCCACCTGCTGGACACACTTCTCTTGATGCAGCCCCTTTCAAGAGGAAGAGAATTAAAGGGATAAACACATTTGCCTTCTTTATCTGAAATAATCCTTCAGCCCAGGAAAAGAAACTCAGAGAACCTTTGTTGTCAGTGAGTGATCTAGCTACCAGACTGTTCTTCAAAGTACATTGTCACCATTTTTTTTTCGCTGAAATTTTGAAATTTCAGTCACCCTGGCATATATAATGTGCTGTCTAAGAACAAACACAAAATCTATGGAGGAATTTAGTCAGAGACTACCTATGGAGCCTTATCCACATGTCAAATGCCAAGACTGCATCAGTGGGAGAAATACAGGTCCCTGAATCAGAAGCGAAGCACTTCCATTTTGAGATAAGATGCTGAAATGGAGAGGAGTCTAAATCAAAACTGTGGGCATAGACATGTTTAAGGGTGTTTGAAAGGCAAGCCTGGAAGAGAATCTGAATGTTGAAGGTAAATCCAGCCTTTACATTGACCTATGCTGAACTTACATGATTAAACATTCAATTGAATGATATTGTATTGAGGGAATTATATTTTTTTTTTCCTCAGGTTATATAAAAATGTTACTTGTACTTCTCTGCTAATTAATCCATACCCAAGAAAGATGATCTATTTTAATTGCTTACCAGAAGACAATGTTTGTTTTCCTTTGCCACACACTTAACAAACAGCCTTTCTCCTTTTGTCTCTCTCTTAGGGCACATTCACAAAAAGATAATGCATCTCTACAAATTATTTGGCAGCTGGTGGTAGAATATAATAAGTCCATTAAATTAAGAAACAGCTCACCACTATTTTTTTTTTTTTCTAAATTGCACTATAAAAAGAGGAGCAACAGTTCGTGAAGCAGGGGTTTTTCTCACAGACAATTAAGGGCTATAAGAATGGTGGCAGTCTGTGTTCAAGGCCTTAACTGCACACAGACGAATGGTTCTCTTTAGTTCTGCTTCACAACAGGAAGTCATTGTTATAAGATAAATATGCCTAGGGTAGAATGTACTGAATCTCAGCAAACTGATTTGTGAAGACATAAAGCTACCTTAGACCCAGTGGAAATTTAAGAGATTATTCAGGACAAGCTGGAGTAGACAGCAGGCAGTGGTTTTGAGCAAAAAATATATGAGGGGTGTTTCCACTGGAGATATAGAATTCGTTTCCATAATGACACAATTCTGACATCTGTGGTGCTTTTGTGCTGTCATGCATCTGAAAAAACACTGTGCCAGAAAACTGTCAGGTTTCCCCTCAAAAAAAAGAGAGAAATACAGACTAACAAAAAAAAAAACAAAAAAAAAAAAAAAAAAAAAAAAAACAACTAACCAAACCCACAAAAACCCCAAACAATTAAATGGACATAAATTAATTTAAAATATGTTTCAACACAGAAGAGTTAGACTATAGTTAGGAAAATACAGTCTGCACACACAGGTAAGCTCATTGAAATACTTGGTCATTGACAGAATAAGAAATCATGGATTTCCTGAAATGTTTAAGGTTTCAGCTTTCAAAATATATCTGCATCTTAAATGCAGATTACTTGGGGTTTTTGATTTTAAGTCTTACATGAGCAGCTACAGACCTTGTTGAGAACCTGGATAATAGAAATTAATAAGTTTTTCCAACAAATATAGAAAATATATCAGTAACTTGAAAAAAATACATGAATACAATACAAATTGAATGTATATCCAGAATACTTCAGAGTTATACACTTCAGGGTTTTCTGATCTGTGGTTTTATTTCAACCCATTATGAAGATTCTGTTATCTGTTGTAACACTGCCTCCTGCCCAACATGTAATCTTTTTTCAAATTTCAAATGTATGGACACTTCAACTGCCCTCAGTAAGGTCTTGTTTTATGATGTATGGCTCTAATTACAGTGAAGAAATTGGACAACAGATTTCTAATGATGTCTAATTGAATTTAATTTCTGGTGAACAAATAATATAAATCTCTAGTGGTGGTATTCTGGGGGAAAAAGAAAAATATGTATTGGTGGAGCATATCTGATTCTAGGCAGCTTATACTTTATAGCTCATTGCCCTGTGCTTGTAATGATTCATAGTTGATATTGTCCCAAAATACTCTATGTGTAAATGATAACATATAACAATAACATCAGAATGTAATGAAGGGTACTATTCATGTAGTATATTTACGTTGCTAAAGCTCTCATCTGTCTTTGTACTGCAGAAAGATCCAGACAGCTGAACAAAGGGAACACTAACACACTTATTTTTGTAACCACACAGTTTCAAGGGGTTATGATGCATCTGCAAAAGTAACATTAAAGGATGATAGATCAATGCAGCAAGCAGGTTTTGACCATGAACTGAGGAGAAAGACAAGAAAACAATTTCGCATGGGCAAAACAAGTGTCTCAGCTGAAACTTCTACCAAAGCACAGAACCCTCAATCTATTTGAGCACAAAATGCTACAAACTTCCTACACATATACATGGAATTTTTACTTTACTTTTTATACAGTTTTTAAGAATACCTGAAAGGTAATTAAAAGAATTTGATGGATTTACTTTTCCCCCTCAGATCAACTAGAAGAGGTGCATTTCCACATCAGTGACAACCAAACCCTTAAGCTGGAGTACTTGGAGGCACATATACAATTTAGCCTGTCATATAGAAAAAACAAAAAACAAAAAAAAAAAAACAACAAAAACAAAGCAAAAAAAAAAAAGACAAAACAAACCACAAACAAAAAAACCCCAGAAAAATAACCCAAACGCATAATAATTTATTTTAGCCCCAGATCTCTTATGGGCTTTTAATTTTCTACTACTCTCTTTCCCTTTTTAGAAATTAATTATACATGCTGAGACAAAAGAAAAGCTAAGAGTCTTCTTTTGTTACAATATTCTTGTTGTCAGAATGAAGAACTGAAGAAGTTGGCTTGGATTATGTACAATTTCAGTAATGGAATGTTGAAAGAATTGGTGCAAATAATCCAAATATAGTCCAAATCCATGAGTTTGTCCCAGGTTTATTTCACCTCTCCCAGTATCTTCCTTTCCTTTATCATGAACAAGTACTATGGCATTGTGTTTTAGTTGGTACCTTTTGTTGTTAGCTCTAGTAATTCTTTGTAAAATTATTGATTTACCTTTACTAACTTAGTGTCACTGATGCTCATAACTCACACAGAAATGAAGAACGGCAAATACTTAAAGTGAATATGTGCCAAATTTTCATGGTAAAAACCCAGAAGTTTTTACCAACCATTTTTAGAAATTAATGTTGTGAAAAGTAACACTTACATTCTATATTGGAAAAATATTTATATAAGTGTTAAGTTCTTTCAAATTTAACTGAAGATGCTTTATTCAGCACAGACTGGTTGTCTTTCTATACTCTTTGGCAATATAGAATAGTTTCCTATTGCATGGAAATGAATGCATGTATATGGTATACACTTACTTAATTTTCTTTTTCTAGTATATTGTTCTAGCAAAAGCTCCATCATGAAGATGACTTTCTTCAGTCTCTATTATAAGCCAGTATGCTACATTGTCAGTATTTTAATAGTATATAAAATATTCTATTTTCCTTAACTTCCATTGCACTGTCTCATTTCTAGTGACACTGGGATGATCTGTGGCCTCTCTCTCCCTGCCTTCATGAGTCTAGTCATACAGAGATGCAGTACTGGATGCAGCAGAAAGGAAGGGATACCATGAGGAGTGGTATGTCTTTCAGAGACATAGTATTTTTCTCAGTGTCTGGAGATAATGAGTCTCAGGACTACTGACAATGTGTAGTTAGTTCAATCTCTGAATGTATTCATTTGAGTATAAAATGGGATCGGTATTTGTCTGAGTGCCTGAGAGCTGTAAGCAGAAAACAGTTGGCCATTCTCCTCCCAGTGACTGCATTCTTCTGCCCCTCAGGAGATGTACAGTATATGTGCTAGTAATTTATTCATTGCATTAAGAGGCCTGTGGTACATTTGCAGGGAAATAAGACCCATCTGTGTGAGGACTCCTACTACACTCTGAGCTTCTATTTCTAAGAAGTTGAGGAGCAGAGGCAACAAGGGACTAGTTTTGGGAGCAGATATTACCTTCACGTTCATGCTTGTTCTAGGTACTACCTTGGAGCTTAATGCTGGAAGTAGTCTACTTTGACAGAGCTCTGTTTGCAGTAAGAATTCGTGACAAGCTGACTACACAGGCAAATTGGGTCCCAAGAGTGCACCAGACTGACTTCAGTTTAGAAATAAGCCCTTGACTTTTTGTGTTGACCTCTTCCTTTGTTTACTAGCTTAAAGAAAGATTTTCTCCCAGCTCTGTACAGTTTTACTTAGCTTCAATACATTGCTTGCTAGCACTGCTGAATTAACTAATGGGACAAATATTATCATAAAGCATAGGATGGCATGCTTGAAAACCAGTAGTGGAGAACAAAATACTAAAAATGAACTTGAGAATCAAGGAGTCAGAATATGCTCTACTTTGACCACAAGGAAAACCTAGTCTTTGGGAGCAAAATAGACATTTTAGGAAAAACAAAACAAAACCAAAAGCAAAAAAACCCAAACCCCACCCAACAAGCAGACAATTCAGAACCTGTTTCAGTAGAAACAGTTCCTGAACTTAAGAGGGCTTAATAAACCCAATATGGAAAACATTGCTGCATAAGAATATTATATATCTTTCTCCAGGTTCCTCCTATTAATATAAAAGGAAGACCCTTGGAAAAAAGGCATATGCTGATGAGTCACAGGTTTCTGGGAACAACAGGAGATGGTTATCACTGATTAGAATAATTAGAAGAGGCAGACAGAACTGTCCACAGTTAATCAGGAATTAATACTGTTATGCAATTCCTAGAAGAGGCTGTGTATCATTTGACTGCCTCTGAAGCATAACTGAGGCATTGGTATATCCAAAGCAAGGTTCATTTTGAACATATCAGACAACTATCAGTGATGGATAGCTGTTGCAGTAGTTTCACAGTGCAAAGACAAACAACAGAACCTCATGTATATTAATCTCTTTGGCAAAAGCAGTGTTGGCATCAGAAGATGGCACTATCATCAGGAGGAAAGACAGCAAATCCATCAGATGCTTGTAGTGAAGTCAAATTAATAGGGGAGAGAAGGAAGACTTGATAGGTAAATTATGAAATGGGGAAAAAAATAGATAGATCTCTAATGGCATCAAAGATATCAAGATTTAATATTGATTTACTGCCAAATGATGTATATATTTCTTGAAGTGCTTTGTACTTAAATGGATATTTCTGAGTCCAAACCATGTTACAAATAAACACATATTTTTCAGACACACCATGGGAGTGATCCTGCTTCTAGTGCAGTCAAAAAGATTATGTTTAATGGACTCACGTGAACATGACAATGTCTCATTATTTAAGTTCAATAAAGATAGAAACCTAAAATTAAACTATCAGGAGACAAATTCAAACAAGCAAAATAAAAGTTATTCTTTCTATATGTAGGTAAGGCAAGGAAATTCTTCCTTCAGGACATTGTGGGTGCTACATGTTTTCAAGACTTCAAAAAGCAGCTGAACAACTTTGTTTGAAGAAAATCCATAACATATGTTGAATTACAAGAACATGACCTGTGATTTAAGAAATCTTTGAACTGCAGATGGATGTAACCCAGGATGCTGTTGAAGACAAGCATTGCTACTTACCTGCTTGGTTCTTAATATCTTCTGCAAGTTTCTCCTATTTGCTGTCATCATCAAAGAATGGATGCTATGTTTGATAGGCCTTTCATTTGATGTAATGAAACTGGTTTTAAGCTCCTCTGTAACATACCAATACCCTAAGACACTATCAATGAAGTCTGTAGTAGGCAAAAAAAAGACATTTCAATTTGTAATAAGAACGGGGATATATGATATAATTTTCTGAAGTACTAAGGACTTTCCATATTTAAGACCATAGAAGTTCACCTAACATATTGATTAATTAAGTTTTAATACTTGTAAACAGCTTCAAGCCCCTGTTTGAAAACACTGTAATTTAGGAGTATGGCATCATACAGTTAACTGTAGAATGCAAAAAAGGACAATAGAAAATATGGTGGTAAAAGTCTGCCAGAAAGAAAAAAACCCCAAAACTTTCCAGGATGGAGATTATAATCCTAGAGAGAATATTTTGATAGTTGCCGATGGGATGATGGTAACAGAGCCCATGTTTTTTGCCCAGTGATGGGAAAAGGAGATTGATTCCCTTTTTCCTCTTTTTTCCTCTGCTATAAAGGTAGGAAGTCTTCCTTTGAAAAAAGCCAGTGCCAGTTGATTTTCTGGGGGTGCTTGGTTCTTGGATTACCTGAAGGAGGTACTACCTGGGATATAGCAGCAAACTGACTATGGCACAGAATGAGTTACTGTGCCTGCAACCAAAGACATGCATTCTATACTAGTTGCTTCTACCAGGAGGAGATCCTACTGTTACGGTAGATCTACCATACTGTGAACATCTGAATTAACTATTTCCTCATACTTTGGTAATAGCTTTTATATGTCTGATAAATCTTGTACAAGCTGTGAGTCCTTGAACTGAGAAACTAATAGAGTTATAAGAATATTCCTAACTGGAATTAATTCTCTAGCTAACTCTGTGTTGCTCTGTGACCAGTCATGCATTCTAACCAGACTTCTGCCAGAGCCATATGTCATATCATTTGTACTCATTTTCCTTAATTGATAGTAATATTAACTTACAAGTACCTGCTGTAGGTGATACTGAGGGTAGTGTGTCCTGTAACATAAAGTATTGCCCTTCATTGTTGTCCAAGAGGATGTGTGGCCTAGAATCACTTTCCTTGGTTTGATGTCCCAGTAACTATCTCTATATTGTTTTAAAATGACAGTTTTTAACCCTTTGATTTGAATGAAAATTCAAATAGAAAATGGAACAACAACCTTCACTTATCTTTGAAAGGTTAGTAATCAAGACAACTAATAATGCTTATGTCAGACCTTTCAGTCCAAAGTCTTCAGAACAGTACCAGAATTCGAGCTCAGGACTCTACTTTTTTCCTAGAGTAATAGCACCATATAGGCCATAGAGGGTTTCAGATACTCCAGTGTTTGGTCATCTGATTTGTATGTCTGAGAGACAGTTTCTTTCTCATGCTTATTCTTCTGTTTCTTAGCATCACATTCACCCACAGGCTTGCTCACAGCAGTTCTGCGTATTTGAAAACATAAACTGAAAAGCCGCAGCTGTATCTGTTCGATCAACTTTATGGGCTGTATATAATTAAGAAGGGAGAAGGCCTTCTGGACTGTTCAAAATGTCCTTGATAATATGAAGCTTACACTACTACTTTTAAGTCAGTTTTTCAGAACTATGAATGCACCAAAGCACTTAACATGGATGCTATAGGGATGATGTTATCACTTAGGATTTTGGTAACTGAAAAGCATATTATGGGTGGGCTATATTGATCTTCCATGTCCTCCTATTGAAGGACTCTTTCTGTGACTGCTTTCTCTAATGAAATATCCCCTAGCTGTCTATTGGCATGATTAGGTCTGTGGTGTAAAGAATGAAAGTAAAATGGTATTAAAGAAGTTCTTATAATAACCCCTTCTATCTCTGTGCATTGTCTTTTAAATTAATAATCTAACCATAACAATTTCAGGTAGTAATTGAGCCAAACACCTTCTTTTGCTCAATATTTTGTCTGTATTCAACTTCCTTTTTATATTTATTAATGAAATTTAGGAGAACAATTGAAGCTGTTTTTAACACATGGGATGAATCTAGTTGGTTACTGATAGCAACTGCTCAGGACCATGTAATAATACATCAGAAAAATAACACAACTCGGAGGGCTAGAGTGAGATGTAAGAGTATATGAAAGACAGCACTATTTCTGGAATTTGTTTTTTTATATGGAATATAGGCTGGGCTTTTAGTTTGACACATTATAAATACAGCACTGGGAATATATAGATGTGCTATTTGATTTGTATCCATTTGTAATGAAAAGTGAAAATGCAAATGAAATATAAAAAGAAATCAAACTGCATATTCTGTTGTTCTGTGAGACAAATGAACATGACTTCTGCATTTATTTTATTATGGACACAAACAAATCAACAAGTGAATTCTTTGTGTCTTAGAAGTGCTACAGATGGTATTGTAATTCCTTGGACACACAATATAGTTTTATACCTGCAGACAGTAAATATTGAGTGTCCATAATGACTCGGCACAATTAATCTTGTTGATATGTTCAAATTAAAAGTAGTTCTAGACTTCTCCTCACATCACTTAGATAGCCATTTGATTACAAAATATAGAAAAGCATATATTCATATAGAGATGGATATAGAATACTAAATATATGAAGCATAATAGAGGTGAGGGTATATTTGTCATATGTGGCTTAAGGTCCCTGTTCTGTGAGGTGAAAGATGGTACAGCAGGAGAGGAGGTGCAGTTATGGATAAAGCATCAGGACAACACATAACATGGGCAAAAAAGTGGTTGTGGAAGTGTTTTACACTATGGGAAACAGTGTAGTGGAGGCGATGGCCATATTACAGCTCTGAACTTTCCTTGGTGTAAGATCACTAGCAAAAATCAATGTAATTAAGGAATGACCTGCCAACATCTTGGTCCTTGGGAAGGGAAAAGCCTTTTTTATATTCATTAAAATCTGAAGATATGGATCTACATAGTAAATTATTTGCTTAGCAAGCAAGAAGTAGTAATCTATTCTGTAGGTGAATTTATTATTGTGTCATGTCTTCAACTGTTATTCACATCAGAAATATTCTCATCCTGTAGTGTATAATTAGCAGACTCAAAATGTAATAAGAAACACAATCAAACCCCCCATAACTACAGGATTTGCATATTTAATTGAAGCATATATATTTAGTGGGACAATGATTTGATCAGTGGCACGAGGAAATTAATATTATACTCAAGATATGTAATGTCACCATGACTTTTAAGCGAGAATCTTTAAAGCAGTGTCTGTAGGAATGACAGTAGTTTACCTCCTAAATGCTTTAGTTCTAGAAAGAAGCTAGTTCTCAAAGACTTTCTTCAGAAAGGATAACTTCAGAAGTTACTTTCTTTAATATCTAAGTTAGACTATCTGGCTTGCATGTCTAGGACATGTTGTATAATAATTACAGTATAATGAGCAAATTTTGGTATACTTACATTTATAGGGCTGAGAATGTACACAGGACCATGTTACAACCCAACAGCTTAGAGAGACTCAGGGAGATGTTGATGTGCTCCTTCAGCCTTTCTACCTTTTCCAACAGGATGTAAAGGAGTGATGGGTTTCCCTAAGAATGATTCTGGTGTGAAAGGTTATGGGGTTGACTCTTGGACTTGCAAAGAGATGCCAGGGCACTTCATCTAGATAAAGCACTTGTCACTCAGTAGGACTATTCACATGGTTATAAAGAAGAAACTTAATTTTCTCTGTTCAACTCTTCTACTGGAAAAAGTTTATCCAGAAAGATTTCCATTCAGTGTATGTTGCATGCATTTAACAATAATAGTGATTGATAAGACTGAGTTTTCAAGTTTTGTGGCAACAATTAACATTAAAATATAAACAAGAATTCATCTGTATATCACTGAGAGAGAGAGAGAGAGAAAGGGAGGGAGAGAGGGAGAGAAGAAGAGAGGGATCCAATAAGAGTTCCAAATGGTGGTTTGAATTTGCCTGAAAAGGTCAAACATGAAGTCTGAGATGCATGATGTTTAATCTGACTATCTTGTTTTCCCTAGTTTTCTGTGTTTTGTTTTGTTTTGTTTTGTTTCTGTGAACTATTTTTAAATATTTAAGTTGAATATTAGGCAGAATTCAGTCTTCAGTGTGGTTTTACTTTGATGAAACACCTGTATACATAGTAAATGTAAAATGATTGACACCAGAAAAAATCTCTACTTATTGCTCCCTAATGTTGTTGTTCTGGAGATATTTTTGTAACAACAGCTATTTCTTGCAGTCCTTTCTTACCTTTTTCTGTGATGCATATCAAAGCTTTAGTAAAATTTTCCTTGTGTGTCTACAACATGAAGCTTCCTTGAAGTATTACTGACGTACTTCTCAGAGCTTCATGACAGAGATGGGGAAGCCAAGGTTATAGTGGCCATGTGCATGTGCATTCTTGATAGATTCTTGATCATTATTTAGACTTACCCACAGTTCCGAAAAGCTAGCACACTCAGTTTACTGATTGAAAAATTCCAAATAGTCATACGTGTCACCAAAATATTGTGTTTAGGTGTTTATATTTATATGTATGTATGTATTTTAAAAATACATACATATTTTAAAATATATAGGTATATACTCAAGCACCTGAGAGTACATATGCATGTATATGCATTTATATACAACCCTACACAGTAAAAAAGAACTGCAGTTATGTCATGATTCACATTTCATTAAGGCTCTACTCAGGTTTAAAATACTGTTAAAATTGGTTCTGAATCTCCCTTCATAATGTTGTTCCTGACTGGTGTTGTGACAGAGCAGAGAAAGTCAGAGAAGTGTAACAGATAAATTTTACTGAACTGCTGAAATCTCAGAAAATATGTGCATTAAGTTTTGGGTGATGTTTTTTCTATTATAACTGGTTATCACCACTCAACAAAAGTTCCAGCTGTTCTGACTTTTACATCAGCTCTGACTAGTGCTCATTCATGACTTCATAATTATCTTCCTTGTTCTCTCTTCATAACTTAAGTAAAGAGTCAGTTTATGAAGGGCAAATAATGTAGCAATGCAGAGCTAAGGTCAGGTTAGCTTTTAAGGTGCTGTTTCTTACTGAAGCTTACAACTCAAGTCAGGTACCTAGATAGATATAGTATGTGAAGAGCATGGGAAAAAACCCCATATCCATTGGAAAGAAGAAAAAAATGACCCAACTATAGACTTTAGTCATGAATAACTGTTCAAATAAATGTTTCACATTTCTATACCATGTGAAACATTTTCAAAATGAGTTCTGGATAGTGATCTCTCCAAACAGCTTGATGGACTGGCTGGTGGGTTTTCAAGTTTTCTCTGATAGAACATAAGGTTCCCAAACCCCAGAAAATTGCTATAGAATGTGGTCTGGTGGGAACAAAAAAAAGGAATGGCAGTGGTCATCATGACTTCCTCTGTTTTTCTGGCTGCATCTTCTGTAGCTGCTGATGACACCTCTAAGGACTGCTGCAGTGGAGGAAGACCTACTCTATGACTTGAGGCTTTAGAATAGAACATTGTTGAGAACATGTTGAGTTGCTGATCACCATTATGTCATAGAAAGTTGAGAACGTGCTCAGGGAGCAAAATGTTAAATCATTACATGCTTCTGGTAAAAAATGCTATTAGATACACAGTGAGATGACTACAAGATTAAAACAAATAAAATATGTTTTCACAGAAAAGTAGTAACTATAGGTAAAAAAAATAAACAGGGGAAAAAATAGATTTTGCAATATGAGTCAATCAGTGTGGATTTAATTAGAGTCCAAATACAAACTAGATCACAGAAAATCTCTTTTACTTTGGATTGCTGGAAGTCACATCAGCAGGTATGTCAGGAAAAAATAGTTTATTCTTAATATTATGTCCTTTTATATTCATGTATGAACTTACGATCAGTGAGAATAACCAAGCTGTGACAATAAAGTCCATTACACTGTCTTGCATGACAGTGTATTTTTTGCATGGCACTGGTCCAGTTTATTGTTAGGTTGTATGATAAAAGGCTTGTCCCCATGCACACAAAGAAGTACCGAGGAACAACAGCAAGTGGGGAAACCCAGCCAAAGAGGCTAAGGCTACCCAAGGGGAGACATCAACCCCTTTCTGGGGATGACATCCATCACTGGGAGTCAATGGGAGCGGCTCTTTGCAACACCTTTCAGATTGAGTGGGGTCACATCCTGGGGGTATAAGAGTTACTACAGGATGCATGTTGGAATTATATAGGACATTATGGGATGTTTAGGGAAGGAATCAAAGGTGGGGAAAGGGATGGAGGGAGAAAGATGGTTTGTGGGAAGAATGAGTGTGAAAATAGAGAGGTAAAGTGATAAAAGGAGCTGCTTGCTTGTTGGTACACCTGCCTGGCCATGCCCTGCACCTGATCAGCACTATCTGTCCTGTCTTATTGTTAAATTCCATTTCTAACTTTTCCCTGGGCGAGGGAATCTCTACCCTGTGTGCATATGTGTGTACAGGGGTCTGAGTGCCAGAAACTGGGGTTACACCATGGCAGTAGAGGCCCATATGTCTCTGGTGCCAGCACTAGACTGAGTGCCCCCAACAGGAGGGTTGGCCATTGGTTATTGGGGCCACATGCCTCTGGTGCCAGCAACTATAGAGACTGGCGTGTGTCCATATTGTGTGGCTACTTGTCAGTGTGCAGTCACTAGTGAATATCAGGCACAACTATCCAGTGAGTAGCCTGTAAACCAGCTGTCAGAGTGACAATTAATCTGGCACAGATGCTAGACAGACCAGAGGGTCTGGGGGTTGGCTGCTGGAAGGACCAGGAGGTCCGAATCTGAGACCTGTCTGCATGTGTGTATCCTTCTGTGAAGCAGCTGTAGGCAAGAGGATCCAAGGGTCAGTTACTCAGTAGACTGACCTCTAAGGCCAGTTAGCAGAGGTATCTGCATTATATATATGCATATATTTCCCACTAATAGATCTTTACCATGATCAGCCAGAGGGGGGACCAGAATGATGCTGCTGGTGCTGTTCACTTTAGCCCAAGTACTGAGAGTTTCTGTGTTGATCATGTTGGCCATGCTCACCCATGGTATTTGTGACTGTTTGTGTGTAAGTGCCTATTGGGAATACTTGCTCAGCGCTACTGCTGTCCGGACCTTGGGGCATCGGACTGTTGCAGCCTTGCCTCTATGAGGCTACCAGATTAATTTCAAGAAAACTTTATGTAAAATAAAAATGTGTAACTATGCTGTGGCTTACTTATTATATCAAATACCAAGGAAAAATGACAGAGTTCCTGTCATGTTCATATCAGCGCAATCAAAAGTGAGCAAAATCTTAGACACAATTGCACTTTATATTGTTTTAGATCTCTTCTATCTGAACATCATTTTCAGGTTTATTTGATATCAGTAAAGGCAAACCGATCTTGTGTGTGTGTCTGTTTAATACATGGCTCAGTGAGATGGAAGCAGAAGGTGTGACAGGTCAGGTGTGTAACTTTCCAGTATTTCAAATTGCCGCAAGCTAGATGCAGGTTATTATGCTTGGCTACCTGGACTATACCAGATGAAATCCGAGAAATAGGCTTGCAAATGTGACCATCTGCTCCCCCATCCACCCCCCAAGGTCAAATGTGCAGGTTTGGCTGATAGTTGAGTCTGTAGGGACAAAGACATATCAGTTCCTCAACTCTCTGGTATTGACTGATACGCAGGAATCCTGACGTTCCTGAACAAAGGATAAGGACACTCTGAGATGTTAGATGAAGTAACAAAAGCCAGCATAAAAATGTGTGTACAGGTCACATGAACAGAAAGCTAGCTGATCAAATTATGGTCCAAGCCACCTTCATCTAACTATGTAAAAGACACACATATGAGTAAGCATTTAGAGAACTCACATAACATGTACCTGGACTATGTGTATGCAGGCTACTCAAGTGAGATAGGATGTCCATGTCATGATGTAGACAAGTAGAGAACATGCAGGGACTCAGTGCATAAGTTGTTATAGCAATAAGACAGTGGAAGATTGTCATGTTTACTAATATTTAGTAATTAGGTACAAAATATCTAATTAACTTAGGCACATAATATCTAATTAACTTAGGTGGAATCCTGTGGTGGTCTGTGTACTTAACTCAAGGATCCAAAAGAACCATGACACAAGATTTAAAAAAAAAGATTGTAAATCAACTTAGTTTTAAAGAGTCCTACCTCAAGGTTAAGATGAATGAGCAGTAGAAGTGTCATCCAGCCCCAAGTGATAAATGTATAACATACAGAACACAGGCTGCTTTATCCATCCAGTCTTCTGCTCCTTTCCAAATGTTAATGTTTGCTGGAGGATTGATCCTCACTTTTGAAAATTTTAATGAGCTAATTCCCCTATGAGAGAGGGAGGGAGAGCATTTATTTTAATTAAGTATCCTATACACTGAAACTATAAGATCACAAGCAGCCAGATGCTTTGTTCATTCCAATTAATGATGCTTTGGGATTTCTGATATGCAGAAAGGACCTTGAATATATCATACTTAATTATATACTTACATTGCTCATAGTGAGCAAGAATGAAGAGAGTGGTCCAGAGACATGAACAGTTACTGGGAATATCGTGTGTCCTTCTACAGTTTATTAACAAGAGAGGTATAGTGTGACAATGTTCCTAGAAGTTCATTGCCTATACCTATCAATATGACACTTAAAGATTATGGCAAATGTTGAGAAATTATTCTTATTTTCAATGAATAGTTCCTCATTTTCTTCATATTCTCTCCAAAAGCAATAAGATTACCTTGATAAACAAGAAGCAGAGATATTAGAATATGTGTATTCATTATTAATTGTGAAATATTATTAAGAGGACAACTCTGTGAAATACATTTTATTAGTCTTTACAACCCCAAGAAGTAATAAGTATATATTACAATTTGGGACAGCCTTCTGTAACACCTCCAAATCATTTTGTCTCAATTGTGAATTTTAAGTATCAGACGGATTTAATGATGCATATCCTAATAATTGACACAATATCTATTATGTTGCCTAGGACCTTCATTTATTTTTTCAGTGTAAGGATGAAGTGGCCTCCAGCTATTCTATAGCACAGCCATCATTTGTGCATGAGCATTTTTTCAGCTATCCAGAAAAGCAGATAGAAGTGCTATACTCAAGACCATCATCCATTGTATTCCCTAATATTTAGTGATCAAAAACAGCTACTCACTTTTTAAGTCAGAAACTCTTCACAGTGAAATACAGTCGTGGTTTGAGCTTGGTTGGCAGCCAACCACCATGCAGCCACTCTTTCTTCCTTCTCTTCTGGCAATAAGAAGGGACAGAGAGTGAGGCTTGGGGTTTGAGGTAGGACTGAGATGGGGAAAAATCCCCCTTTATGGTCACGAGCAAAAGAAAGACTCGTTAGGGGAAGAAA
This sequence comes from Tyto alba, assembly GCF_018691265.1. Lineage (NCBI taxonomy): Eukaryota > Metazoa > Chordata > Aves > Strigiformes > Tytonidae > Tyto > Tyto alba. The sequence goes on along the minus strand of NW_024881301.1, from coordinate 31,345,301 downwards.
AAAGAAAACATATTTATTACAGACACTAACAACACTTAACAGAGTAGGACAGTGAGAAGCATTGCCACATCTTGAGAACACCTTCCCCCCAGCCCTCCCTTCTTCCCGGGCTCAGCTCTGCTCCCGATATCTCTACCTCCTTCCCCAGCAACACAGGGACAGGCAATGGGGGGTGCAGCCAGTGCTGTCGCTGCTTCCATCTTTGGTGGGGGGAGCTTCTGGAACTTGTTCCCCCTGCTCCATCGTGGTCTCCCTCTCACAGCAGACAGTCCTCCACAAACTTTCTCCGACATGAGTCCCTCCCATGGGCCACAACGTTTCCCGCACTGCTCCATCATGGGTCACTAACTTTCTCCAACTGGAGTCCCTCCCATGGCTGCAGCCCTTCCCGAGCTGCTCCGGCATGGGACTCCCCCGCATGCTGCAATCCTCCCAGCACTGAATTACAGCAGCGGAGCTGCCTTTTCCTACAAGACCCCGGCCTTCTTTGGGCACAGAACCTTGATCAGGCAAGCAGAAACCACAGGCCATAAATCAATGTCTGCTCCACTGTAGATCTTCATAGGTGGCAGGGGGGGCTGCCCTGCCGTCTCACCACAAGATACAGGGGGGGTCTCTGCTTTGGCACACCTCCCCTCTCCTTTCTTCTCTCTGTTCCTCCACTGACCTTGGTGTCCACTCAGCTGCCCCAACTCCTCCTCACAAGTCCCACTGCTCCTCACCACGTCCGTTCTTAAATACGTTCTCGCAGAGGCGCAGCTGATGGGCTCAGTTTCCAAACAGAGTGGAGCTGACTTGGAGCTGGGGGAGCTCTGCCCCTATAGCCCCCTCTCCTGCCATCAAACCCCACCGCTCAGTCAAACCTAGGACAAATACATATTGACATTTGGGGGAAATGGTAGCAGAAACAATAAAAAAGGTAAAAAAAAAAAAATCATGTAAAATTTTTCCAATCTGTTGCCAGGTAGTCATTAGAGAACACTGAAGAATGTTGGCTGGAAAGATGCAGATCACTCATATTGTGTGATACATATCAGACAAAAATGTTAGGCCAAATCTCTTTGTATGAATGCGTTATCTGTTTATATTGATGTAGACTTAGTATACTTTTTTTCTTTAAACAAAGATAATAAAATTACAGTTCAAGGAGATTAAAATTATTTTGTTGTCACAACTATTGTCAGCTAAAGCCTGGATTTCTATTGGGAAGAAAAGCACTATACTATTGTCATTTTACTTATCCAGCATTTTGATTTATGGCTAGAATCCTTTCTTCTCATAGGTATAACCCAACTTTCCTCCTTAAGATGAGTAGTACCTTACTAAAAAGTGGGCCTGTAAAGATTGACTTGATTTGAATGTGATCAAGATTATTAATAGTTCTTAGGAAAACATCATTTATAATCTAGACATTTCAAATACTTTTTTTGGTTTGCAGATAATTCTATAGATGCCATATTTATTTTCCACTAGAGTAATACTTTTTTTTCACTTGTTTTTTTTGAAAGACTTGAATGAGGAAAACATATTGTGGACTTCTCAATTATGATATTCATTGCTCAATCCCTGTAACAACAACATTTCAACTTAATTTTAAGTCTAATTTTTAGAAACTATGTATTATTTTGGAAGGAGGGTGATTGGTAACTTTACAAAGTCCATTCTATGGAAAATAATCTGTGTAACATTTTTGATGTTTTCAGTAAAAGTCTGAAGTACACAGTCCTTACAGTCACCTTTCTATAAGTGGTTGTATTAAGTGTCAGTTTTCTTCAAAAAAGAAAACTTGGTAGAGCTTTTCCTAATCAAACAAAACTCTGGTGAAACAAGGGCTTGAATGATGTTTAAACTTCATGACTGCTTTTACAGTATTACTACAATCCATAATGAGGAAAATATGTTTAACTGAAACAACACATTTCATCTGTTTTTTACTATCCAACCAGCTGTTTTTGAGGAAAATATCCAATTTGGTGTATAGCTGTTGGTGATATGCTTCTGTAGATTTTTCTGTTTCTTATTATTTTCTGAATTAGAAGTATGACAATTTTATTAGTACAAATTGTCAGATTATTATGAGATATAGGGTATGTTTGGCTGTTGTATATACTGATGTTAAAATATTGAGATATTGCCTTTCTGAGAACATGTCTCTGGTTTCTAAGATATAAGTTAATGTTTGGTTGCTGAGTAGTGGATAGAGATCATCTGCATTATGAGAATGATAGGCTACTATAATATAATTTGAAACTAAATCTACCCTACTTCAGAGCATTATAACTGCAGAAAAACTGTGGAGCTTCATAGTTCATAGGTAATTTGTATAAACAGTTTTCTCTAAAATTTCAGTTCTGTGTCAGAAATTAATATAGAACACTTAGTAATATTATGAAGAGAGTATATTATTTGTTCAATGAAAGCAGACATTCTCTGATTTTTGGATTTGTATCCAAATGTACTGTATTGCAAGATTTAGGTATATCTTTATATAACTTCTATTTGCAGTGTAGAAACAACCAACAAGCAAAATGATGACTTCAAGTCAAGAATATAAAGATATATTCTTGCAGATAGCCCGTTTCTTAGCATAAGAAATCCTACAACATACTTTCAACACATTTACTTTATTTCATAATGCTGGTCCTAGTAATGTTAAAGAATTAAATATAGTTTTGAAAATAGTTTTGAAATGCTTGAAACTTTTACAAGAAGGAATGTTTGCAAACAATCCTGAACTGAACTCAGGCTGATTAAAAAACAATATGGAAAAATGCAGAGAAATTGGCCTTCTCATGTGATGGTGATACATGTCTAGCAAAAGCCAAATTTGGGGTTTATTATTTTATTTTAAAAGTGTAATGATAGCTTGTTTGGACCTTATTTACCAGTGTCATTGCTTCAGGGAAAATAGAATTGCCCAGTCTAAGTACCAAGCATGTAAGGTGTGAAAACAACTGATAAGAAAGTAGACTAAAGTCCATTTTGAATGCCCACCAAGAAATAAGAGGGAAAAAAAGAGGAGGGAAGGGTTTATGCTCTACATTTCTTTCTGTTGTAAACTGTGTTTAGGAAGACATCGAATTATCATTATCATCTGGGAGAATGGGCTGTGCTGCTCCTTGCACTGCACAGGACACTTCCTCTGTGACATGCATGAGAAAAAATGCTTATTTCTCTCTGTCTTCTTCCACTTTTATCAAACAGGGAGCTCCAGAGTTTACGCCTAATCCACTGCATGAATGTGTGTGAGTGCTACAAAGAGTGGGTGACACAAACCTGGCCCTGAGAATGGAGAGAGCCAGCGTTTTGACTGGCAGCATGGGTGTACCTGAAACACAATGTGTAGAAAACTTTTGGACCTACAGCATTTCCTAGCCTTCTGAACAACTTCATGGCAGCCCATGCTACAATGGTCAAATGATAATGAAAACATGACTGAGCTGTATTGTTAAGAATGGGATTTTTTTTCTTGGATATTTTTTCCTATCTTTACGAATGACTTGTAAGATTCATGGTAGGTATGGAATAAGGAAGACAATTAAAATTGAGGATCTCCCATAATATTCTTGAAGTCCAGGTTTATCACTTCTTTCTACTTCTTTCTTTCTTTTTTTTTTTTTTTTTTTTTTTTTTTTTTAACAGAACATATTTCAATTTGAGAGCCTACTTTTCAGAAATAATGCAATAGATTTGACCAAAACTTTACTGACTTGAAATATTCTGGCTTCTTAACCATGTTTTATGGAGAAATGAGTAAACATCAAAGATGTTGCACTAAAATAAAATAAAAAAGAACTCATGTTCTAAAATATTTCTCAGTTTTTTTTGGTTTGGTTTGGTTTGGTTTGGTTTGGTTTGGTTTTTTTTTGCATGTGTGTGTATATTCAGTTTTGGTAATGTGATTCTGTTTTTTAAGTATTAGGTGGTTTTTTAAATAATCATGGATAGTCTCACTTTCTTCTCATATCCTTGCCATTCCAGTAAATATGGTAGTAACTCATCTCTAAGCTAGTTGGATCTTTCAGTTTTTAGTGCTGCTACAGGACTTGCAGATACTTTGGAAGGATATCTCTTCACTTAATTTGCTCAGTGAAGATGTGATTTAAAGCTGAAGAAGCTAATTCTTCAATCACTTACAACTGAAAGGACATTTTATTAACACCACATTATACCTATTAACTGTCAGTATAAAACTGACATCATTAGCTGACATGCAAATTGAATGGTAGATATTATAAACATATCCTCTGTTCAGTTAGAAGCACACACATGGTATTCTCAAGGGTATTAATGTTAGTTAGGCATCTCTGTATTGTTAAAAAATAATTCTAAATTCAAAACCATATTTTACAGCTCTTTCTGCAGAATGAAAACACAGGGAAGCTTTACTTTAAATAGCGAAAATTGAATTGTTTTCTGTGAACCCATGTTTTAGCTATGTTCACTCTTACTGAAGGAAAGGACCATGGTAGTAATTTAATAATACCTACTTACTAGTATTTATGATTGATATATTTTTATAACAATGCCATATCCTTTTTCATTTACATATTAATACGTGATTCCAGGGTTTATGCATATTACCTTTTTACTAATGATAAACCTATCCACACAGTGACTGCTAGATCAAACTTACAATAATTTGGATATGAATTGTCTATAGACAAGGGATACATCCTGCTCTTAAAAACACAAAACACAAATCTTACTCACAAATAAACTTACATAGTTCAAAGAAAATAATTTTATGAATGCTGATACTTAACTGTATTCTTATATGGTCAAATACTAGATTAGGACCACAGCTAGGACCAAATCAAATTTATTTCATAGTCTTTAATTTAGCATCTGAGAAAGTATTTATTTTTTTAACTCTTTCTTTTTGGTTTAATCAAAGAGGTGTTCTCTTGGTAAAAAATAATTAAATAACAACTCCTAAGTCTCTGATATTTTTATCCCTTAAATTCATTCTTCATTTTTTTTTTTTTTTTTTTGAGCACATCTGACTATCAGTTTTAAGATAATGGTTTGGATCGGAAAGGACCGTAAAGAGCATCTAGTTCCAATCCCCATATCATGGGCAAGGACACCTTCTACTACATCAGGTTGCTCAAAGCCCCATCTAACCTGGCCTTGAATACTTCTAGGGAGGGGGCAGCCGCGGCTTCTCCGGGCAACCTGTTTTTTTGATGCAGCCTAGTATATGGTTGGCTTTCAGGACTGTGAGCACACATTGCTGGTTCATAGTTTTCCATCCACTAATATCCCCAAGTCCTTCTTCTCAGGTGTGTTTTAACCACTCATGGCCCAGCCTGTATTTGTGCTTGGGATTGCCCTAACCTATGTGCAGGACCTTGGTCTTGTTGAATTTTGCGAGGTTTACATGGCCCCACCTCTCAAGCATGTTATAGTCCCTCTGGATGGCATCCCTTCCCTCCAGTGTGTTGGCCTCACTACTGTTCTGATTTGAGCCAGGAAGACAATTGAGAACCCTGCAGCTGCTCAGTCACACCTTCCCCTCGGGGCTGATGAGGAGAAAATAAAACAAAAGGCTCAGGAAACCAGACAAGGACAGGGACTCACCCATTATGGTTACAGGCTGTCATGGTTTGAGCTCAGAAAGCAACTGAGCACCACACAGCCACTCACACCTCCCTTCTCTCCCAGCAATGAGAAGGGACAAATAAACCAGGCTTGGGATTCGAGAGAGGACCAGGAGGGGCAGATCACCCATTATGGTTACAGGCAAAAGGCAGACTTCTTAGGGGAAGAAAAAACCCATACATTTGTTACAGACGCTAACAACAACACATAAGAGAACAGCACAGTGAGAAGCATTGCCACATCTTGAGAATGCCTTCTCCCCACCCCTCCCTCTTCCTGGGCTCAGCTCTGCTCCCGATATCTCTACCTCCTCCCCACAGTGATGCAGGGGACAGGGAATGGGGGATTCAGTCAGTGCTGCTGCTTCTTCAGTCTTTGGGTGGGGGGCTTGTTCCCCTGATCCATCATGGCCCCTCTCTCACAGGAGACAGTCCTCCACAAACCCTCTCCAACATGAGTCCCTCCCATGGGCCTCAGCATTCCCCACACTGCTCCGGTGTGGGTCACCAGCTTTCTCCAACTGGAGTCCCTCCCACAGGCTGCAGCCCTTCTTGAGCTGCTCTGGTATGGGACATCCCCGCATGATGCAATCCTCCCAACACCAAACTACAACAGCAGGGGCTGCTTCTTCCCACAAGACCCTGGCCTTCTTCAGGCACAGTAACCTAGATCAGACATGTGAAAACACAGGCCATAAATCAGTGTCTGCTCCACTGTAGCTCTCCATGGGTGGCAGGGGGGGCCTCCCTGCCGTCTCACCACAGGATACAGGGGGGTCTCTGCTCCGGCACACCTCCCCCCTCCTTTCTTCCTCCATTCCTCCACTGACCTTGGTGTTCACGCAGCTGCCGCAACTCCTCCTCACCAGTCCCACTGCTCATCACCACATCCCGTCTTAAATATGTTATTGCAGAGGCGAAGCTGATGGGCTCAGTTTTAGTGCAGAGGTGGAGCTGACTTGGAGCTGGGGGAGCTTTGAGAAGCTTCTCACAGGGGCTGCCCCTACAGACCCCTCCCCTGCCACCAAGCAAAACACCACCACTCACTCAAACCTTGGACACAGGCAAAAGACAGACTCCACTGGGGAAGAAAAGGAGCATCAATTTAATTTAGACACCACCACCACTTAATTTTCCAATCAAACAGAGTAGGACAGTGAGAAGTCCAACCACATCTTTAAAACAACTTCTTCACACCCCTCCCTTCTTCCTGGGCTTAGATTTGTTCCCGATTTCTCTACCTCCTCCCACCCAGTGCTGCAGAAGGCTAGGGGATAGAAGTTGTGGTTGACTCTGCTGATACTTCCTCCTCAGGGGGAGGACTCATCCCACTCTTCCCTTGCTCCAGCACAGCATCCGTCTCATGGGAGACAGTCCTCCATGAACTTCCTCTGACTTGAATCCTTCCCACAGGGCTGCAGCTCTTCACAAAATGCTCCCATGTGGGAGCCTCCTGTGGGTTGCAATCCTCCCAGTGATGAATTGCTACAGTGGGGATTTCCCTCAGACTCCTGTCTTTCTTCGGGCACAACCACCTGCTCTGGATGGGGGTCCTCCATGGGCTGCAGCTGGGCGTCTGCTCCACCGTGGACCTCCATGAACTGCAGGGGGACAGCCTGCCCTCTCATCACAGGCTGCAGGGGAGTCTCTTCTCTGGCACACCTCCCACCTTCCTCCTCCTCCTTCTTTCTTCCACTGACCTTAGTGTTTGCATAGGTGCCTCCCTCACAACTCCTCCTCCCAGGTTCCCTTTCTTAAATACGTTATCACAGAGGTTCAGCCACCATCACTAATTGGCTTGGACTTGACCAGTAGCAGTTCTGACTTGGCCTTGGGAGAGCTTCAAGAAGCTTCTCACAGGAGCCACTGCTGTATACCCGTCCTCCACTACCAAAACTCCACCACACACACAGAAACCCAAATCAGCAATTTTTCTGTCAGCACTGGACCATGACCTTTTTAGACTAATTAATAAATCCATACTTGAAATTCTTTTTTACTGCATGACCTGTGGCTGGGAGGGTTGAGGTAATAAACATTTAATGTCAACAGCCCTGTGTTTATTAAAATTATTTATTCCATATGAAAAAAACATGGGGTGGGGGGATGCAGGAGGAAAATAGCTAAATAGGAAAAACTGCGTAAAGTAAAGATGTGAAAAGGCTTTAGTCCAATCTCTGACTTTCCTAGTATTCTTCAGTTTATCGTACCACTCAAAGGAAGTGAACAGAATGAACACAGTTCATGAAAGAGCAGGAGATTACACTTCTAGCCACTGCCTGAATACTAGGATCTCTTAAACTGAGCTTTCTGCAAGTGAAATTGTTAAAATCAAATTTTTCAGTTTCTGCTCAAAGTAAACAGACTTGTGCAGGCAGTTAAGGTAGAATCCACTGCAAAAACACTGAAAGAATCTTAGCCCATGTTCCCAAATTGGTATCTAGAGGTAGCCCAAAGCACAATAAAGCCTTCCTAATCTATTCTCATTTGATGGAAAAACAGCAATAGTTACCATTCCTTCTACTATCACCCAAACCAATCTGCCCTTCATATTCAAGAAAAAATGTTAGCTCTTTAGTCTATTTATTGAATTGGCTGATATAGAAACAGCAATAAAATGTATAAAATTATTCCCAAAGTCTCAGACTGACAGAACAGCAAAACAGTTGGATATATGTTTTTCACTTTGCTTCTGCTCTAAGAGGTTCTTCTGATGAAGCAAATTTGTTCTCAATCTCTTGTTCTCTCTCTCTGTTGGTCAGTAGAGCTCCTACAAATGTAGTACAGGAATTAAAATTAATATTGGGTGGAGATGGGTGATTATTTGTATATTTCTCTTGTTTATTTGGGTGGGTTTTGTACATTTAAGTAAAAATGCTTTCAGAGAATTTAGCTTATTTCCTTATTTCTAAAGGACATGATATACTTCTGATGTGATCCTGAGTATTAAATTTTGGAATCTGGCAACTAAGGTCAGTACAGATCAAGCAAACTGTGCTTTCCTTCCATAATCCTGGATCTGTTGTGCATAGAGTTAATTCCCCAATATAATTTAAAACAAATGAGTACCTAAAATAATCCTGAAAATCCAGAACAGTACCTTGGGTTAGCATTGTGTAGACCTATCTAAGATAACATGTTATAAGGATCAATCCACGAACCTTGGAAAATTATGTTGGACTTGGACAGTCTGTTAGTCAATATTGTAGGAAGAAAAAATGAACCTGTAACCTAATGCCAGTGTAGAATATTTTCATAGGACATAGAACATAAAAAACACCTAAATAGTTTTTCAGATGGTAGTCTAGAAACAGCCATGCTAAAAGAAGTGATAGGAAAAAGAGGAGATAATGTTCCTTTTGCAATCATTTTTCAAAAGAAAAGCAACAAGACTGATCAGCTTTAAGAAAGGAACTTAAAAGATAAAATGGATTTATATATAAATGATATAATTTTATAACATTCCTGTAAGAGTCCTAAGCTTTATCTGCAAAAATAGTCTTTCATAAAGTTCATCTGTAAAGATCCTTATAGTTGTTTTAATTGAACTTTTAATTAGGCTGCATATATTATTGAAAATGTTTCCACTTTGATTATGTGTAAAGAAGTGTCTCTTTGCCCATGTAAAGAGACCAAATTGGCATTTGCTTCCTATCTCCTTCAGAGCATTCAGATAAGGATAATTGCATTAGTTCCTGTCTAAACAATGTTTCAGACTGAAGCCCTAGGGCCAAAGTACTGGGTCTTAATTGGCTGCACTACCTAGTCTAGTCATATAGACAAATTAAATTAATTACAATATTTTGAAAATGCTTCAACAACAACTTTTAAACATGAAACAAGTAAAAAGGCTCTGGAATTCCACTGAAACTTAAATATAGGCTGTCTTTGGAGAGTCAGCTATAACACTATATAAAATATTGCTTTTGAAAATCAGAGGGGAGGAGAAATATTATTTTTTAATTATTTCTGGATGATTTTGCCATTAAAAATGTTAGTTTCATGCTGTTTTGACCATCAGATTTTCTCATTATGGTCATTGTAATGTGCTATTATTTTATACAGCTCAATCAATTAGCCTATTCATAAGGCAAGTGTCTTGTGTTTATAATAATCTGCACCTGCATACTTGACCACTCCTTTGATGTGATAGTTCCAAAAAATGCAAAGTAAATATAATTCACAATGTTGTGGACTTAAGTTTTACCAGACAAGTGATAAAGTGAGCCACCATTTTTATGTAAAAATCTGGAAAAGGGATTTTTTTCTGTTTTTTTCCTGAGAGATATTTCTGAATATAATTACAGGTAGATTGCACATAAGCAAAAAGTGGAAACCCTTTTTAATCAAGAAATCTAATTTTGATCAAATAAAAAAGTATCCAAATTAATGTCCAGTTTTTAATCTGAAAGATCTTGATTCTTTTATCATTAATTTATTTTTATTAAACATATCAGTGTTTGTTTGTTTGTTTGTTTTTGTTTTAATTTTTAATTTTTAAACGGATATAGCAATGTGAGACAATTTTAGCCTGGTTTCTCATGGAATCAAAATTTATGTAAACATCTTACATATATGTGAAATCTTGAGTCATTCTCTTAACATGCTAATCTGATGGTGCATTTCAACCACATCTGGCAGCTGGATAGAAGCATCAGTGACCATAAAGGTTTTACAAGTTTTGCAAAAGAAGATGAGTGATATGTTTCATATATCAAAAATCTACAACTGCCAACTACTATATCATTAGTGTCAATGTCAACGAAACCCAAGACATGAGCCCACAGGAAAAGTGTTTAATTTGTTCTTCAGCTCAGGGATATACTTGGTCTCACTTTCGTATCTTGACAAATTAATGCATGCATTAATTTTCATGAATGCAGTATCACGATTTTGTTGTTAAGAAGATGACAGGTGACTACCTATCCTGAAAGTCATATGTTTCTCATACAAAGCAGATGAAAAGAGTCAGGCTACAAAAGAATTATTCTCAGTCTGTTCTGCCCCAGAGAAGTTATTCTCTCTACTATCTTGTCAGAAAATATTGTGAAAAGTGTCAAAGCACAAACAAGAAGGAAAAAAAGCACAGTAGCTCAAGAGGAATATGAAATTTGGTTATTGAGTCAGTAGGAAGAAGCATTCCGAAAAAGAGAGGGAAGCCTGAGTTACAGCCTTCTTACAGCACCACTGATATAAAGGTTAGCAAGCTACAAGGCTCTCAGAGGAGGACATGTCTTAGCGGTATGACAAGAAGAGAAAAGTGAATGCATGATCTTAAGCAGAGAACTCTGTTTTCATTAGCTAAGGTTCCTTTAAAAGACACAAATATAATAAGGTAGGGTGGTAGACATATATCTTTAAGTGAAGTCAACCAGGTAGACAAGCCTAAACAGAAAAGTTCCAGTTAAAAAAAAAAAAAAAAAAAAAAGTACATATGAAAGATTTAGTATCACGTTTGTTTTTTGTTTGTTTTTTTTTTTTTTTTCATTTTCAATTATGTGGCATTACATATGTAAGCAAGCACCATACAAAGAATTTCAGGTGATTTATCCTTCATTATTTCCATTCATCATCAAGTGTATTGTCTTCCTTTTTAGGTTAACCTGCTCACAAATGATCAAGACTAAGCTTAGACTTCAGCAATATTCCATCAAAGTAATTCTCATTGTACTGAAAGGAATTCACAGACCTAGTTTAACATTTATTGCTTTTATTTCCAGCACTAACTACAATGGATGACTCCCAGTAGTGTCTCCCAGAAATGTGTAACTAATCAGTTTTATAACCGTTAAAATACATTCTTAATAGCTTTAAGAGGTATGATTCTTATTCTGCAATTACTGTGGAGAGCTAAGCTCAAGCTACCCTGACATGTAAAGCATTTGTATTTCAGTTGGTTAATAATAATTGGTCAGTTTGGCAGAAATCTCAGGAGAGAACCAATCCAAGTCCTGAAAGACACATAAAATTTGTCTCACCCCCACAGCTGATCATGATGATGAGTGGGCAACAGTGAAACTGTTGGGACTGCCTATTTTATACCTCTAATTCATTTTCTGACTATAGATCAGAGGCAGAACAGTTCAATATTGATTAATTTCATTTTAATCAAGCAAAGATGGGCCCAAAATATCTCCTTCTGTCCTTGTCATTTACCATAAATACATTATAGGTAGATAAAACAGTGAAAAGTATGTGTCCTAGACCAAACTGTGACTACCAGTGGTTTTGGATATGGACTTTAGCACTTGACAGGCAGGGTTCATATGATGGTATATTTAAAATGTTCAATCTAAAAACTGTATCGGTCCTGTATAATTTCCTTTAAAAGCTGTAAAAGGGTTTGAGAGAACTGACTGAAATTACTTATTTTGCACGTAATGGTTACCGGTATTGAAAGGACTTTAAATGGAACTATTATTTAAACAAGTGCACAAAAGTTGCAATTATATTTGAGAAGGGATTCATCTCACCAAATTACACTTGTTTAAAAGTTAGACCTCTAATCTAAGACAGTTATCTATATTCTCTGAAATAAATCAAGAGAGGGAGATATACTTTTCATTCTTTTTCAGACATATCTTAACAAAATGGTTGCATTTCACTAATACAAAGTAAAGCTTCAATTTTGGACAGCAGAAGCTAGGTGAGGTAAATTTCACTTTATGTAGCAAAATAGACTCCATGTCTATAAAATAATCTTAGAAGGCAAAAAAGAATTAAGGGTCTATAGAGAAGTAAAATTTTCTCACTTGAGGAAAATCACCATATATCATGTCAGGTAGAAAAACAACACTTTATGAAGAAGAAAAAAAATACAGAAAAATGTGTGTATTTAAAGGACCGTATTTAAGAGGTTTAGTTACACTTTCAGATTACTCGTCTACTAGAGAAAATTGGATTTATAGAAATATGCCAAGCAATAAATTAGCTTTTTTTTTACTGAAGTCTTAGGAAGAGCTTCAAATTAAATAGAAAAGAAATATGACAATAATTGTGTATAATGTAATAATGTTTAATGCAGACTATCAAAAAGTTCCCATTCAAAGGTATTTATTACATGACATTCACCAAATCATATAAGATAAATGTAATAACTACAAAATCTAAAGGAATGACTGTAAAATGGATGACACTGGTTCTGATTCCATGGATATTCCCTATTCTTGAAATAACAAATAAACACTATAGTCAGGTTTAAGATTTTTATAATTTCTTTCATAGTATTATTTTTTTCCTCTTAAAAAATCATCTTCTAATATCTTTCGACCACTGGAAAATGTCAGAACTTATTTTTGACAGGTAGATTTCCATCTTCCTACCTGCAAAGAAAGCTTTGAAATGAAGAAACTTGAAGGCTGTAAATCAAAGGCAAATAAATGAAACTCAGTAGTCTTATTTAAAACTCATCATTTTTAATCCAGTCTTCTGATATTAAGATGCCTCAGTCCTGATTCAAATGTATGTGCAACTGCAGAAGTGAGCAGAACTTCTTAAGTATAACCTTTCCTTACTTCTTTTATAGCAGATTCAGCAATTCTAAAGGTATCCAATGAGAATAACACAGAGAAGCCTGGGAGAAAGGAGCACTGTATATATATGCTACTGCCTGTTCCTATAGTTGCCCAAGTATTTTAGCCAAGGACTGGGAGTTTTCAAAAGGTGAGCTGTGAATTTCTTTAGGAAGAAAACTACCATTTCCTACATCCTGAATGCGCTACCAACTGAATAACTGAATACAAGTGAGAAGTTACCATCCCCATGAGATTCAACATGCACATTTGTGCAGATCTCATTCTAGTACACCTATGTCTTCACTGGCTTAGGATTTATACATCTTACTAAGGGCTGAGAGCCAGATTCAAAAAAACTGAGGACTGCAACATAAAGCTGAAGACTCTTCTTAGCTCTTGACTTAAGTAATCATTTCATCCAAAATTTTGAGATAGAAAAAAATCAGTACTTGTTAGAGCTTACAGTGGTATGTTAACTGGAAGAGATAAAATCTGGGCTTAGATTCAAATATAAAATTATTCAAAGGGCTTTGAATCTGCCATTTGTTTGGGTTAAAAGGCCTTCAAAAATGAACTGCATCCTCAAGATAATAACTTCCTTGAAAACTTTCCAGTCCTTTTTTTTTGTGACAGCCAGACTGGAATTTTAATAAAACAGAAATTTGTTTTATATTCCTACTTATGGTATCAAACAATCCTGGAAGTTTAAAATTACATTAAAATTGTGGAAAAAGAGAAATATGTGTGCTGGAGGAACAATCAAGAAATATCAGGTTTCCCATGAAAACAGCAGGTCCCTCTTGCAGACTGCCTCCCAACCTCTCATTGTCAAGTGTATTTGAAAAGTCCTGCTCCCCTCAAAATGGTGGAACTTCTTCCTGGAAGAGTCTTTCACCTTTATGTCCTGCCACTCTTGAATACCTAATTCAAAAGAGAACAGAGAGAAAATTCTCAGCTGGGAGGAGAAGCATCAGAGCCCCCAAAATCTGAACTCTACACCCAAGAACCAATGGCAATGAACTTATGAACAAGCATGGAGTAAGGGAGGGAAGAAAGGATACAGTAGAAGAATGAAAGATCATCTAAAGTGAATGAGAAACAGAAAAATGACGAATAATAAAAACAAGGCATACAACTCCCTGCAAAATCAGTGTAAAAAGCCAAAAGAAAAACCATACAAAATGAACATACATGTTAATTAAGACAATGCACATTCTTATAAATAGACTGAATATTCAGTGCAACCCAATACATAAGTGGACTCAAAAGATATAAAGTGTCAAATGCAGCAGGTAATTAATCAAAAGTAAGGCTATCTGGGAATATGATTCTAGTGTTTTGTCCCCTTCATTGTCTTTGTCTCTGAAAAACAAACAAGCACCAAATGGTTGGAAAAGTGTCTGTAGTGTATCTTATTGCTTTTTTCTTTTTTTTTTTTTTTTTTTTTTTTCTTTCAGTTTTCAAAAAAATAAATGGCAAAAGAGTCAAATTAGCAGAAGTCAGTGGGTTATGTAACACAAAAGCCAAAATATGCTATTGTAATAACTAAACATTTTAGGCAGGAGATAATATCTGATTGCGATATGAACAACAACAAAACAGATGGGAGCAATATTTAGAGAATTATTTGTTGGCCCTTCACTGACACATTGCTGTGAGAAGTAAACTACAAGTAAAAAATAAAGGACAATTATCAAGAAGAAATACATTGAATATTCTGGAAAATAAAATTCACAGAATGCTCTCTCCACAGTAGAGAACCAGAGTGTCTCTGGTTTAACACAGAACAGAGGCACAAACTCCAAATACCACAATGATTTCTTTCTCATCTTTGAGGATTCAAAAGTACACCTATCCCAACAGAACACATATTTTTCAAGACAGAGCCAAATGCAAGGTCAATATAGACATATTCACTCTAAAGGACTTTTGTTTCATTAATTGCAGTTTTGGCATATAGCTGTACAAAACAGAGAGATGCTATGCTGGACCTTGTTCTCACCAACAAGGAGGGGCTTGTGGGGAATGTGAAGCTCAAGGAAAGCCTTGGCTGCAGTGACCATGAAATGGTGGAGTTCGAGATCCTTAGGGCAGTGAGGAGAGAGTGCAGCAAGCTCACTACCCTTGGCATCAGGTGAGCAGACTTTGGTCTCTTCAGGGATCTGCTTGGTAAAGTAGCATGGGATAAAGTCTTGGAAACCAGAGAGGCACAAGAAATCTGGTTAATATTCAAATACCACGTCTTCCAAACCCAGGAATGATGCATCCCAACAAAGAGCAAGTCAGGTAAGAATGACAAGAGTCCTATATGGATGAACAAGGGGGTCCTGGACAAGCTCAAACACAAAAAGCAAGCCTACAGAGGGTGGAAACAGGGACAGGTAGCCTGGGACGAACACAGAGAAAATGTTGGGCAGCCAGAGATCAGTTCAGGAAGGCCAAAGCCCTGGCAGAATTAAATCTGTCCAGGACCATCAACAACAAGAAGAAAAGCTTCTACAGGTACGTTGGTGATGAAAGAAAGACTAGAGAAAATGTGGACCATCTTCAGAAGGAAATGGGAGACTTGGTTACCCAAGACATGGGGAAGGCTGAGGTACTCAAACTGTTTTTCCTCAGTCTTCACTGGCAAGTGCTCCATCCACACCACCCAAGCCACAGAAGGCAAAGGCAGGGACTGGGACAATGAAGAACTACCCACCATAGGAGATCAGGTTCAAGAACATCTAAAGAAACTGAAGGTGTACAAGTCCATGGGATCTGATGAGGTGCATTGAAGGGTCCTGAGGCAGATTAAGTGACTAAGCCACTATCAATCCTATTCGAGAAGTTGTGGTAGTCCAGTGAATTTCCTGCGGGCTGGAAAAGGGGAAACATGACTCCTATTTTTAAAGAGGGAAAAAAGGAAGACCCAGGGAACTATAGTCCAATCAGTCTCCCCTCTGTGCCTAGCAAGATCATGGAACACATCCTCCTGAAAACTATGCTAGGTCACGTGGTAAATAAGGAGGTGATTGGTGACAGCCAACATGGCTTCAATAAGGGTATACTGTGTTTGACAAATATGATGGCCTTCTACTATGGGGTTACAGCATTGGTGGGCAAGGGAAGAGCAACTGATGTCATCTACCTGGACTTGTGCAAAGCATTTGACATGGTCCCACACGACATCCTTGTCTCTAAACTGGAGAGACATGGATTTGATGGGTGGACGACTCAGTGGATAAGGAGTTGGCTGGGTGGCCACACTCAAAGAGTTTCAGTCACTGGCTCCATGTCCTAGTGGAAAGTAGTAATGAGTGGTGTTCCACAGGGGTCAGTATTAGGACCAATGCTATTTAACAGCTTTGTTCATGATCTGGAGAGTGGGATTGAGGGCATCCTCATCAAATATGCTGATGCAACCAAGCTGTGTGGTTCTGTTGGTACTGTGTGTGTGTCAGGGGGTTTGGTAGCAGAGAGGAGACTACAGCAGTGGCTCCTGTGGGAAGCTTCTTGAAGCTCTCCCAAGGCCAAGTCAGAACTGCTACTGGTCAAGTCCAAGCCAATTAGTGATGGTGGCTGAACCTCTGTGATAACGTATTTAAGAAAGGGAACCTGGGAGGAGGAGTTGTGAGGGAGGCACCTATGCAAACACTAAGGTCAGTGGAAGAAAGAAGGAGGAGGAGGAAGGTGGGAGGTGTGCCAGAGAAGAGACTCCCCTGCAGCCTGTGATGAGAGGGCAGGCTGTCCCCCTGCAGTTCATGGATGTCCACGGTGGAGCAGACGCCCAGCTGCAGCCCATGGAGGACCCCCATCCAGAGCAGGTGGTTGTGCCCGAAGAAAGACAGGAGTCTGAGGGAAATCCCCACTGTAGCAATTCATCACTGGGAGGATTGCAACCCACAGGAGGCTCCCACATGGGAGCATTTTGTGAAGACCTGCAGCCCTGTGGGAAGGATTCAAGTCAGAGGAAGTTCATGGAGGACTGTCTCCCATGAGACGGATGCTGTGCTGGAGCAAGGGAAGAGTGGGATGAGTCCTCCCCCTGAGGAGGAAGTATCAGCAGAGTCAACCACAACTTCTATCCCCTAGCCTTCTGCAGCACTGGGTGGGAGGAGGTAGAGAAATCGGGAACAAATCTAAGCCCAGGAAGAAGGGAGGGGTGTGAAGAAGTTGTTTTAAAGATGTGGTTGGACTTCTCACTGTCCTACTCTGTTTGATTGGAAAATTAAGTGGTGGTGGTGTCTAAATTAAATTGATGCTCCTTTTCTTCCCCAGTGGAGTCTGTCTTTTGCCTGTGTCCTAGGTTTGAGTGAGTGGTGGTGTTTTGCTTGGTGGCAGGGGAGGGGTCTGTAGGGGCGGCCCCTGTGAGAAGCTTCTCAAAGCTCCCCCAGCTCCAAGTCAGCTCCACCTCTGCACCAAAACTGAGCCCATCAGCTTCGCCTCTGCAAGAACATATTTAAGAACGGACGTGGTGAGGAGCAGTGGGACTTGTGAGGAGGAGTTGCAGCAGCTGCTTGAACACCAAGGTCAGTGGAGGGACAGAGGAAGAAAGGAGGAGGGAGGTGTGCCGGAACAGAGACCCCCCCTGTATCCTGTGGTGAGACGGCAGGGCGGCCCCCCCTGCCACCCATGAAGATCTACGGTGGAGCAGACACTGATTTATGGCCTGTGTTTTCACATGTATGATCTAGGTTACTGTGCCTGAAGAAGGCCAGGGTCTTGTGGGAAGAAGCAGCCCCTGCTGTTGTAGTTTGGTGTTGGGAGGATTGCAACACTTTTTTCTTTCCCTATGCAAGCTTATAAGACTGTTCAGGTGAGATAGTCCCTTTAAAGACTGAACAGATTCTGCAGCTCTGGGGAAGCCTTTTGAAATCTTTGGTCCAAAAGTATCTTCCTGAACAGTATTTCAGACTTCTTACCTCAGAATTTCTTTACCAGACATTCTACTCTTGGTCACAAGAGTTTTATTAGTTAGGACATAATAAAGTACAAACACAAAGTCTGAACTCTCACTGTCATATCTACTTTGTTTCTGAATCTTGTTTTGGACAGCATAATCATAAGGAGGTTTTTTTCCTATTTTGGTATGTCCAAGCCCATTTAAGAAAGTAATGGTATTTTTTATATCTAAAAATAACAAGAGACATTCATTTTATCTCAGATACAGTGTCTGGTTTAGTCTTTTCTATCCAGGTGAGAAAATTAAAGCATAAAGAGAACTTACATGAATTTTTGATGAGTAGGACAACTATTTGCATAGGTAGAAAGAGAATTAAAGACATCTCTTTTTTTCAGTATACTTTATTTTCTTAACAAAATATCAATTTCATAAGTTTGCTGACAACAGCACGTTGTGTGGTACGGTTGACACACTGGAGGGAAGGGACGTCATTCATAGGGACCTTGACAGACTTGAGGGTGGTGGGCCCATGCAAACCTCATGAAGTTGAACAAGGAGAAGTGCAAGGTCCTACACATAGGTCAGGGCAATCCCAAGCACAAATACAGGCTGGGCAATGAGTAGTTTGAGAGCAGCCCTATGGAGAAGGACTTGAGGATATTAGTGGATGGAAAACTGACTATAGACAGCAATGTGTGCTGGCATCTCTAAAAGTCAACTGTGTCCTGGGCTGTGTCAAGAGAAGTATGGACAGCAGGTCATGGGAGGGAATTCTCTGCTTTGACTGCTCTCATGAGACCCCATGTGGAGTACTGTGTCCAGCTGTGGGGCCCCCAGCAGAAGGGCAGGGACCTGTTTGAGCAGGTTTAGAGGAGGGCCATTGAAGATGATCAAGCGGCTGGAGTACCACTCTGATGAAGACAGACTGAGAGAATTAGGGCTGTTCAGGCTAGAGAAGAGAAGGCTCCAGGGAGACCTTATAACAGACTTCCAGCACTTAAAGGGGGACTACAGGAAAAGTGGGGAGGCACTCTCTCTTAGGGAGTGTAGTGATAAGACGAAGGGTAATGACTTTAAACTGAAAGAAGGTAGATTGAGATTAGACGTAAGGAAGAAATTCTTTACTGTGATGGAGGTGAGATGCTGAAACAGGTTGCCCAGAGAGGCTGTGGGTACCTCCTCCCTGGAAGGGTTCAAGGCCAGGTTGGACAGGGCTTTGAGCAACCTAGTCTAGTGGAAGGTGTCCCTGCCCATGGCAGAGGAGTTGGAACTAGATGCTCTTTAAAGTCCTTTCCAATCCAAACTATTCTATGCTTCTATAATTTTATTTCTAATTCTTTCCCTCTTTCAATCTACTTGTTCCATTTGGCACTTTGCCCACATTCTGGGCTTTCCATATAAACATTTTTTCTGTAGTTATTCTTCTGTTTCTTCTATTTTTTTCTACAACTCCTTTTTTCTCCTTTTGTTCCCTCATAAATCTGAAGCATGTTCATATTCAGTCATTCATGTTTTTCTCTCTCAAGCCTGAAATATCTCAATTATTTTGTCGCACATGGATATACCTCCAAGAGGAGCAGCTAGAAATGCTTTCAGTATATCATATATTATGAGAGTATCAACTGCCAGTTTCAAAGCATACTTTCCAAAGTGAATCTCAGAAGAGTATGAGGAAGAGAAACAGCTAGTTTGGGGACATAACACAAGCTCACTAATGGATTGGTCTACTAAGCAATCCCAAAACGTTGGTGTTTCTGAGAAAACAGCTAAAGACAAGTCTGAACAGTTTCAACATCAAATAGAGCAAGAGACTTATGGCTTTTAAGTGTTTATGCAGTTACTTGGAAATTCAGCAGGGGCCTTTTAGGATCACAACTTTAGATATGGGCCTATATTCTAAGTAAACTCAAGAACACAGACACCAAATGTTCCAGAATTTAAATATCCATTGAAGAGTTAAGTCTGAAAAATCCTGTAACAGTTTTAGATTCCTTATTATGGTGCTACATTTACAGCCATCTGAGCAATTATGTAGAAATAATGATCCTCTTTTGATGAACATCTTAGGGTCTGAGTCCAAACACAAACACATCTGGCTTGCACAGGCAAGGACCTTTCCTGGAACAAGGAGAGACTAAATACTAGATGCTAAGCTAATGTCAGAATGATCTTATTAAAATCAATAAATATTGGCTACATTATACCAGTTCAAGATTTTTTACTTATTTTTATTGTTATGGTTATTGTTATTTTTATTGCTGTTTTGTTTTTATTATTATTATTGTTACTGTTATTATTTCCATGTGATATTTAAAATATACTAAACCATTTATAGATTATTTCAATAGCTCTTAATTTCAGCACTTTAATGTTTTGTGTTTATAGACTTATATATTTCCCAGTGGTGATCTCCTTTTGGGAATTTCCTATTCACAAATTATTATTTAGCATAAAAGAACTTTCTCTTTGCTACCCTTCAGGATCTTTTACAAGCAGTCTACAGATTCATCACATTCTGACTACAGGTTGAAATAGAATCTCTAGTGATAAGGCTAGGCTAACAAAATACTTTTGGGTGTGTTAAGATACCTAATTAGAGATGTGCAATAAAAAGTAGCAAAATTTAAAACAGTGTCTATCTGAGGTGTGATCCATTGAGACAGTTGGCCTTAGCTTCCAGATGTTCTTCTGTGTCAGTACAGATTATTCTCCATCCTCAGCCCTTATAACAGTAGGCTCCTGGGGATTATTTGTTTGGTTGGTTGTTTTTTTTTTTGCATGAGACAAAGGGCTAGATTTGGCATCCATATGCTGTTTCTGTCAAGAAAACCCCTATGTTTTATGGAATACTACACCATATTGATAGATAGATTATGCTGAAACATACTGATCTGACTGACTTTATGGTGGATGGCAAAAGAACTGGACTGAGTTTTAAAGGAAGCTGTTAGAGAATAGGAATTTCCAGTGGTATCCTATCACAGGAATGGATGTAGATGATCTGATTATATGGTGGCTAGATATTTGTCAGGCTTGACTATAATGCAGTTTTGGAACACAGAAGTATCTCTGGCCATCTGATCTCACGACTGAAAGTATGAGGTTGTGTGATGTGAAGATCCCAGTTTTACAGTCCACAAGCTGTATCAGGTTCTGGTGGGCATTTTTATTTAGCAAATGAACCTGTACAGAATACATGGTAATGGAGTTTCTGGATCCCAAATAGTAAATTCATGCTGTCTGGTGTCTCTTTAGATCACCTTCTAATTAGCAGCAGGGTCTCTGAACATTATCCCTTGGAAAAGGGATGCCCACTGCTTAATATCTTTGTTATATGTACAGTTAGTAGGTTTCAAGGGAATATTACTTGTCTACAAATAGTAGCATCATGTCAAGAAGTTATCACCACCATATGTCCTGGTGAGAAAGAAATTATGGAGATCAATCTTAGAACAGAAATGTAGGATTATCAAAGTGATCCTAGTTCAGGGTCAAGTTGTTGCCTCAGAGTAACACAAGTGCAGGCTGATCTTTCTGTGGATGACATGGGGTTCAGCGACAGCCAAAGGATCAGAATCAGGCCCATTAGCTGTATTTCTTTTTAAAAAATATGTTCAGATAAAACTTCTCAGTATCAGAAGTTTGTTGCTGATAACAGAAAAAGGTAGTTGTTTGTGGGAAAGATGCTTTCTTTTGTAGATCTCAAGGGAAACATGTTGTTTAATGCAGCTTCAGATGGAAAATTCAAGCCAGATGCAGTTCCCTATGTTTACATGAACCTCTGAGTAAAAGTAGGAGAAAGGGACATTTAGTACTTGTGTTTTCCTGTTCTCATGTTTCAGGATGTATCGGGAATCATCTCTGGCAGAATTCTCATACTGTTTGTTATATATTTTAATTATTAAACATGGTAGGAACATTAAACTTGATGTGTTATCTATGCATTTATTGAACAGCAGGTCCTACAAAAAATAAAATCACCATTAACAAAGGAAATGCTTTAAGTCATAAAATATCATGCAAATCTGAACACCTTTATCATTTTTCTCTTGGATTTTCATTAACAAAGCTGCTATCACTTCATGGTGTAGACTTCAAGTATGAAAGACTTAATATATTTTCAGTGCTGACTTAAAACAAGATTATTTAAATAGATTTGGGCATGGGGACTGTACTGCCTTATTCTTTCCAATTATGCAGATCATGATTTAAAAATTCATCCTCCTGAAAGTATTTAACATTATCTTTTCTTGCTAACTCCTGTAGCTTTCCTTTTCTCATATAATTTTAATTTTCTGAGGAAAGAGTTAAATCATCATTCTGTCAGCCAAAGGGAATTTCACTACAAGATGACAGTGACGATTCTTAGGAATTACTTGAAAGTCTGATCAATTTTAATGCCCTAATGAAACTTTTTGTGAAAGAGATAACTTCCTTTTCCTGCCATGTTTCTTCTACAGGGATTTCTGTTATTTGTGCTGAGTATGATGTTTCTTTACCTTTCCACCACAAGAAAGAGACACTGGTCCTTCTGAATGTCCTCCTGGCTGAATATCCAGCCATAAGGATTCACAATGAGATAGGTTAGTTACTTACCAGTGGAAAACCAGTGGATAATGGCAGGTCTTGGTGTTGAAAGGCTTGTTGATGGATAGAATTAATTTTTCCCTGGTGGAAATAGATATGTAGACAGTCAGGCCTAGCATAAAGTGAACTTCTCTTCTCTGAGGCAGGATTGTATTATCTGCCTTTCTTAAAAAAGAGTAATGTAGTATCTAAGACACATTAAAGCTGTTTTCCTAAAAAGCCCTCACCCTTACAGCTGTGATAGAAATGTGCATTCATTCTTCCACAGACACACAGCTACCATTCAGATCTGTCTCTGAAGAAGCAGGGTGACTAACACATTCATAGACATTTACACACAAATAACAACTGTCAGATTATAAAACCCCACAAACCCGGAGTGAAAATGTCAAGAATTTTGCACTTGTGTTTTGGATACTTAGGGGTTTATATCTGTACTTCATCTGTAGAAATTACTCAGGCATGCTATCTTTAACACAGAAGAAGAACTGTTGTTTATCATGAAGCTGGAAGATCTGGGTGTGTGGCTTGCCTGGGCCAGAATGGAAAGAGAAATGAAATGTCATTGTTGTCCAGTACCTGAGATTCTGCCAAAATGAAACAAACCCTTCTGCTGATGTATAGGATTGTAAGGCTGAATTAGTTTTTGTTTTCCTGAATCAGGTGCTGGGACTAAGAGTAGAAAACAATTACTGTTTCCCCACTTTTCTCAGGTATGCTGAGGATCACTCAAGAGTATGTGGACAGTACAGCTGCAGCACTGGCTGAAAATCATAATGTATTATTTGACTTTACTCATGAGGACACAGCAGCAAAACAGACCAACAAAACAAGATACAAGAATGTTATGGAATGGATGTGGAAATTTTCCAGACTCATTGCTAGTCACACAAGACCTACCAAAAGATCGGATGATTATATGCATAGAGCCAGATTTTCAGTTGGCCAGACACTAGCTGTCTGACTGTAACCATAATGATGGGTGTTCAATATCCTTGCAAATTAGTTCCAGCTGTTTCTAGTTTGATATGCAAATATGAAGGCATTGAATACTGTGAGCATTTGGGCCTCTAATTTAATGAGTCCTTCTTCCAGGAATCTTATAAACCTGGAAACTCTTCTTTATATCATTTCTTAATGTGCCCTCTAGAAAATTTCTGATCCAAATAATGTCATTCTGAAAAGTGATTATATCACATCAAACACAAATTAAATAAGCAGATGAGCTTTTTGTATAATGTTTAAAAACCTGCCTTGTTATGGAGTTAAAGCCTTATATTCTATCAAAGATCACATGCTGCACTAGGAATTATTTAATGTGAACAGAGGGTGGGAAGTGCTATACAAGTGCAGTGACCTCAGAAGAGAACTTTCGTGTTCAGTTAGACTTTTAAAATGTACTATTTAAGTATGAGTCATATTCACTGTCATGCATTTTCTACAAGCCTACCTGGGTTGTAGACTAGGGTCTCTATTTATCATAAATGTCAGGTGTGCTAAGTATACATCAAGCTATAATTTAATCTCAAAGCTAAACCCAAGAATTGAAATCAGGGGAGATTTTAAATTCAACACTTTACAAAGGTCTTGTGCAAGGTTTGAATAAGCAGATTCAGACATACATAGAGAGCACTTTTCATCAACTGAATTAGACAATTATGAGGATGCCTTCAGCCACTGAATATAAATCTGAGAAAAGATAACTGCATGTGTAGGTAGGATTGTCAACATCATGACCATGAACTTGTGGAAAACATAGGCATGATTCGTGTCAAGATAGAGTATGGTGTGATAAGTGTAATTGTTGTACTCTGTGTGGATCTGAAATGATTTGTGATCACTATAACCTATATATAATAATTGTGATGAATGTTGGAATCAATTTGAGAATGTGTAGGAATATAGTGTGCTTCTTGCTTGGAACAATGTAACTGCCTTTTAGAAACACTCCCTAGAGCAAATGTAAACACTCCTTAGAAAACCCTTCCCTAGAGCTGATGCAATAGCTGCTTAGAAAAAGCCCACTCAAAGATGAAACCCTGGGACTTTCAAAAGATCCAATAGGAGGAAAGCGCACCAAGAGGTGGAAACCTTCAAACCTTCAAAAGATCCAATGAGAGGAGGACACTACTCCAACAATTCAAATGACCCCATGGAAGAAGAGCAGGACGACTACCTGATGGAAAGGGATTGGTCGAGATGCTGGTGAAAGAGTATAAAAGACACTGCTTTTAGAACTCGGTGTGTGTTGTGGCAGAATTGAGGCTCTCTGCGCACCCAGCGCTGCTTTGCCTATTGCTTCTCACCCTAAATTGATTGAACCCAAATAAAATTATATGCTTTTTATAAATATTAGCTTCATTCATTTATATCAAACTGAATGCTACTCTTCATAGGATATTGTACTATCCAAATTTGTCTCCCTCTTAGTCTTGCCCTGGACTAATGCTTTCTTTGGCAATTCTGCCTCTCTTATATTGAATAACATCATTAAGATTAAATAATACTACTTTCTTTAATAGTTTACAAGTGCCACATTTAGACAAATGTAAAATTTAATCTCACCATCTTAAATATTGTTCTGTTTTCTTAAGGAGGAAATGTATGTTGGTTAATACTTATAATCTTAATTTTTATTCATGCTGGAAACCTCATGATAGCTGTCTGCCATGCAAAATGGCAACTGGAATTCTTAAATCTCATGATCCCTATGGGATCTTTTGTTCCACCTAAAAGGAGTGCCTGTCCTAGACTGAGACTAGTGTATTTTTTTTTCACAGCTCTTCTGAATGACATTGGGTAATACCTGGACTGTTAAATTCTGCTGTAAAATTGATATGGGTTGCTTTCTTTAAAGTCATCAGTCTACTTCAGTATGCATATAAAGCATGTAAAGACTTTAGAAGACTATAATGGCAAGGAAACGAAAACTAAACAGTTTTTGAATATAATTATGCAAGTTAACATTTTTTTTATAATCATCACCTACTGTGATATTCCTCATGTAGGTCCCAGGAGATTAATATAGAGATGTAAAATAAATTGCACTCTAGAGTTTGTTGTGGCTTTTTTTTTTTTTTTTTTTTAATTTGAAATGCAGTCTTTTTCAGCAGATGGTTAGTTCTAGTCCCTTTCATGTTTGTACTCTGTTATGTTTCTAAAAGGCCCAGCTGCCAACCGATAATATTTCACTGCTGAATCTATCATGTGTGATATAATTGCTCATTATGTGCTTTGGAATCAAGTTAAAGAAGTATCAACACAGTTATTTCTAACTCCAAATAAACTAAAAAGTCATTTTTAATATCTATAGCTCTCAGCTGACATTTAGCTATTTTAGAAGTCTGCTTTTTGTAAGAGAGTCTTCGATTTTATCAGGTCTTGATTTTGAAAAGCATTATATTCAAGAACGGCATTGAGAAATCTTGTTTTAAGAATATTGTTAAGTCTGAAACACCTGCTTTCCTGTATCTGGACCTTAGGTGAAGCATTGCAGTCTGAATTTCTGCATAAATAGTTTTTTTAAGAATCATACTATACAATCAAAGATGTCTAATTGTAATATACAGTGTAATGATGAGCCTCAAATCATTACTGGCTGACATCAGAAAGACAATAAATCACTAAATGATCTCTTTTTCCAAAGCTGTTGAATCATTTTAAAGGGCAACCAGTATGTAACAAATATTTTCATCACAAAATTATATTACTATTTTCAGTAGAAGGTATGGTATATTACTTTGCATATGATGACTATGGAAGTCATTGCTAATGTTTTCTGGAATTATATGGGTGGAGGATCTTGTCCACAAGCCTAATACAATTGTCATGATCTGTTACCAGTAATAACTCAGGGGTTTTTTTAGACTGAAGTAAAAATAGTGCTGTATTTCCTAAATAGCTCTGTAGTAATTATGTAGTTGTGAGAATTTTAACCATAAATTCACAAAGTTTCTCTCTTTAATTTCTGAAATTATAATAAGCATGTTACATTACTTTGTTTCTATTGATGTCATGTTATAAAGACTGTACCATATCTCCTATTTGGTGAATACAATACTGCTGCCCCAGAAACACTGAATTAATTTCCTGAGATGAGTAGGGGCCTGATTCAACTACTTCCATCAAAGCTTTTCTGAGTCTTCTCCATTGAACATACTTGAAAAAGGCTTTCTGCCTTCAATTCAAATGTGACACTGAATTCAAAACTTGTGCATATTAGCCACAACTTGTTTTATTTGCTTCTGAAACTAAAAGGATCTGTCAATCAATCAGCTCTGCAATTTCAAAGACATTTCAATATACTTTCAAAGATAAGAGAACATGTGCTTCTGAATCTGGCTCCTTTGTGAGCTTCATCTTTCCTGACAAAAATAATCATAACCTTCAGTATTTATCTTTATGTAAGGATCTTTAGGTTCAAAAGATCTCTCATATTTGTTACTAGTATAAAGCTCATAAGCTAACACTGAAGTTAAACGCTAATAGCAAAAGAGTCAATTAAGATTAAGTGATATAGTTAAGACTTCTGTCTCTTAGCATAACAGATTCAGGGATTTTGAAAGAACATCCAGTATCATTCTTCATCCTTAATACTAACAGAAGATGAAGGCTAATATTTACTCACTGAAGTATCAAGTGTATCAACTGGTCCCCTTCAGGTTAGCTGATCAAAAATTGGAAGTCTGTATCAAATGTTCAAAGTATTAAAAAAAAAAAAAAAAAAAAAATCCCTCATGCATTGCTACTTTTCCATTACACTGAATTTGTTCAGAAAAAGTCATCCAACATAGTTAATAAGGGACATTTCCTGTTCACTTTTTCTTTAAACTGTTACCTGCAAATTTCATCCAACTTCTCAAAATTTGTGTCTTCTTTTTAATGAGTCAAAGAACTGGCATGCCTTATAAACAAAATAAAATATTAATATTACATTACTTCTTATGTTATATTACTATTCCTCAGTACTCCTACAGCAATCACTTCCATGTCAGTCATAACACTATAGGTTCTTCCAAAGCATGAACAAGAGGAAAATATGTTGCATCATACCAAAAGAGGAATCTTTTATTTTTATTTTCTCCTGTTTTTTTTCTTTATAAGAAAAAATTCAGACAGTTTAATTTTTATTTCTCCAATCTGTTTGTCAAATTCACCTTGTTTTATCTTCACATTGTCAGACCTATAGGACTAGATGAATTTAGACCTTTTTATGTAAGTATAAAACTTAACGCATAGAGTTCATAAGCCTTGGTAATTCATAAACCATGCTTGTATAATAAAATCGTGGTACTCTTCCTTCTATTAATAACACTAAGGGATAAAATCATGTATGTTATGATGAATGTTCAGAAAGCAATACAGCTTGGTTAACAATACTTACTGTAGTTATGAGATTCTGAATAAATACACCCTGAGTACATCTTCAAGGCATCACAGTGGGCTGTATAAACTCATGAATAAATAATTATCTAACATCAAATTGTGATAAAGAAACAGAACATTTTCTATGAGCCATGTAGGATTTTGCAAGTCTTCTCCCAAAGAGAATGGACTCCTATTCATATCGCAATGATGGATATTTCTTCCTGTGCACGTGAGGCTAAAATGTTACCAGAAGTAGATGGAAAATAATGTTCTAAAAGTATTTCCAGCTTCTTAATAGCTCCATCAATATCAAAAGCACATAATAATAACAACAAAGGAAAATCAAGCAGAAAAAGTTTCAAGGGCTGTATTGAGCAGTCTCACTTCATCAGGAAGGACAAAGTCCTGAATCCTGCAAAATGCTCTATGGACCTCAACTGAGAAACAACTGCCAGAGTCACATCAGACAGCCTAATGAGAAGGCACACCAAGGTAAAGGGAAATGAAGAACTGAAACCCTGTGTAACCCTGGCTACAGACTTTCCTCTGGCTGCACGCCCATCTCCTTCCTGATTTTGAGCTTTGTATGTAATCTTTCTTTTAAAGTCAAAGTGGGGGCCAATCTTTTATTTTAAAAGACCATAACTAAATAAGGTGTTTTTCTTATCCTATGACCTTGTGGTCTGACCACTTTGAGGACAAATGCAAACCCCTGCCTTATAGCAGAAAGTACTGTCTGACAACCTCCAGTATGTACATTTCTTATTCCTCCTTCATGGCACAAGAATTTCTATGCAAAGAATAAAAGGAAAATATTGACTTCCTACTGAAGTAAGCATATGGTTAATAAGACTAGTATCTAGGATAAGGTAGTGTATAATAGCTCTCCTATAACGTTAACAATGTTTGAAAAATAGCTGAAATAAGCTGAGATAAGCATTAAATCTGAAATCTATTTTTTTAAGCAAATGGCATAACTATTGAACTACAGAAACTTGAGATAAAATATTGCTACTACAAGGTCACAGATACTCCAGGGAAGGGCTAGAAGAATTTGAGGCTTCTGAGAGTATTTAAAGGAAAAAATAATTAGATATCAGGTTTGATGAAAGCTGAGTAGGCTTTTTGAGGCCCAGAGTCTTGGACTACAAGCTAGTTGAAGTAACTGCATCAGTCTTTTTGTGGTGATCATCCTAGCTGCATTAAGCTTTGAAGTGTATTTAAGCATATAGTTATCTCAGGCTTAAAGTTCATGTTCGTCCAACATCATTTTTAAAAGCAAAAGGAATGAAGGCATTAGTCATTCTAAAAGCAAATGAGCAAAAACTAAAACAAAACAGAGAGCTAGATTAATGAATAAAACTCAACAATTTCTGAACCCTTCCTAGAGGTTTACATTGCATGAGATTCTTTGTCTATTTGTTTTGCAGTTATGTCATTATGCTAATGTTTTTCACATGTGCCTATAAATAGTTGGTGAGACTGGAACTTATGTTTTTACAAATCAGAGAACCTAAATAAATCTGACCCTAGGAACCATGACAGAGCTGAATTTGCACTTGATTTGGTGATGCCATATGGAAGCACATAAGACACAAGAGGAGATGCATAATGAACATGCTTGTGACAAGCATGGGGAAATAGAAATGCAACTTGACAACTGTAACACTTCCAAAGGCAGCTGAGACTGAAGAAGGAATTTGACTCATTTCCTAGCTAGCAAGGAGACGAAACCTCACAGAAATTCACCAAATGTTATAAAAATTTTATCTGCACCTGAACTCTTAGCATCATTTTATCAGCTGGGATACTACTACAGGCCAAATCAGAAACAGTAGTCACAATTAAGCTGTCTTTACATATGCTATAAGGTCACGCTATGCCATAATTGTTTTTAGAGTGTTTTTTTTTTAGCATAACAATACATAGAAAAATGAATATTAACTAGAGAATAAACAAATCAGAATGTGTCACCCAACGATTCAGGACATATTTGCAGATGAAAATGGAGAACTGATGAAAGAAGTATAGAAAAATAAACTCACAGAAGAAGGAAATTAAAAAAACCTCGGATGCAAGAACATAAGATTTTATCATTTTGACTTCTAAATATACTATTGTGGGAGTCCATATGAAAGAGCAAAATGTTCCATTTCTGAAATTCTGAAGGTCTGTACAAGTGACAGTTTCAATTTGAACAATTTGACTAGCTACATTTGATCTGCAGCAGAAGATGTATTTGAAACATTCTAAAGTTCACTATATTTATTTTTAGAATTAGTTATAGAATACATTAGAGCATTCTGAAAGTTCTTTTGAAAAGTTAACTCTAAAGTCTAAAAGTTAATCTAGATTATTTGGAAAATGGAAAAGACAGGGACGATAGAAACTGGCAGTCTTTATAGAAAATATAATTGGCAACTTTTAGAAAGGAGTGAAAGGATCAACTCAGAGATACAAATAAACAAAAATAAGGTAGGAAGTAAGCCAAGATTTAAAAAGAAAACAAATTAAATGTGAAAGCAAACAAAAATATGAAAGCAAATCAGAGACAAAATTAGTTTGATTATATGGAATTTTAAGATAATTTATTTCTACAAGCAAAGATTTTTCCTTCCTTTTCAAAGATTGTGTGAAACTTTTCACCCATCTGCATATAACTTATGACACATCAATACATTCCTCATCCCCAAAAATGCACTCTAGAGAAAAAAATTGTTTTCTAATTTCCTTTAAAAGGCTTAATGTGGGGGGAAGAAATTCACTTTGGAGATCATCTTGCATTTGGGGAATAACGGCACATTGTGTTAAATTGTTTTACAAAATACATTTGTGTTGACTCATTTATGTGACAAGCATTGCTAGAGGCTGATGTTGTTCTGACTTTTATAACTAGCCAACTTATTTACTTAATGAATTGAAAAAACCTTTCTAGAACCCACAGATTTTGAATCTAGTGACTGTCAAGGGAAACCAACATCAAGTAAATTATTCCTAACATGCTGTTTAACCACATGTAGACCTAGCTGAACAATACCTAACAAAATACAAGAAGGTCATTCTAAAGTGAACATCAAAATCTGACAACTGAAGGAGTCACTACAGTGGCTGTAGTTTCTACAGCACAGCTGTTTGCATTTACCTGCTAACACATGCAATTCTATGTGAATGCCCACAAATTCTATTTCACTGAATAACCAGTTTGGAGAAGCCTCTTAAGCACACCACATTGCCTGGTAGGTCATGTGCTTGTATCTCTTTCTTATAGCAATTAAAGTGTAAATATGAAGGGGAGATAGTTGAAATCAAAGAAGAGTTGGATTTTTTATGTCCTTTTAGACCTAGCCTGAACCTGGGTTGTAACCAGGGTACAGCTCTTCCTCCTGGAATCTGGTAAATATTTTCTGATCCCGCATTAAAGGTATAATGGTTATCATCTTGACAGATGTATCTAAGCATGTATATCTAACATTGTGCATTATAAGGATGAAAATTATGAAACTACACCTAACAGGTTTGTCCATGGATATGTCTACTGGAAAGTAAATGAGAAGAGAATCTTCAGTGAAAACCAAAGACTTTGCATGAACATTTTTACTGTGAAAGGTATATTTTCCTTGTAATCTATGCAAGGTATGTTCTAGGAAGAAAAAAAGAAAAAAAAACTTTTTTTTACTGTTTGTGACTAGGATCTGCTCTTAAATCTAGATTTCAATTTGTAAATTTTTAAGTGGCATCACATTGAAGGTATGAATTAAGTGAAGTTGGTTTTACGTTATTATTTGATAGACGTTAAAGCTCTAAGGTAAATTTTTTACATTTTCGAAAAATGTCTAAATAGAAGTTTATAGTGTTACACTTTTTTTTTTTTTTTTTTTTTTTTTTTAAACCTAAAGTGTTTATTTTTCATTAAGCATCTAAAAGACACTTTCAGGACAAATGATTTAATGGGATTTTTTTTCTTTCATTCTTGTTTTAAACTTAGTAACAGTGAGCTAAATAGTTTGACAATAAATTCACGTTTGAGATTATAGTTATTAACCTCCCCACTGAGAGAGAATTGGAACTTACTTAATGAAGACTTATCATCTTTTCAGACTAATGCAGACATTTGACTTTCAGACATTTGTACAAAACTTATCAACTCGTCATGTAATGTGATGTCTCTCAGGAATATAATTGCTCAGAAATTTCTAAGAAACTTATGTTCAATAAAAGAAGAGATTGTTGAAAATATTTATTCTTCTCAGACATTGTTCTCATTACCATATTGCATTACAAATATTGC
Organism: Tyto alba; assembly: GCF_018691265.1. NCBI lineage: Eukaryota > Metazoa > Chordata > Aves > Strigiformes > Tytonidae > Tyto > Tyto alba. Next base: position 31,313,057 of record NW_024881301.1, on the reverse strand, counting down.
AGAAGCACAAGGATGCTGGTGACTAAATTGCTAGAAGAGATCTGGTTTTAATCCATATCTAATACTTTTTGGTAACTCGGTAGAAAATTAGCAATCTTTTCTTATTCTGTTTTACAAAAAATTTTTGTTTCTCTTTTCCCATTTATTCCTCACTTCTCTCTGTCTTAATATTGTCTCAGTCTTGTAAGAGGTTCTTGCTGAGTTTATTAAGCTTCTGTCCAAATATAGAGTTACGCTTTGATGAATTTGCTTCATAGGATTGCATTTATATACAATATACTCTATATATTCTATATAATCTTCTTATAGAAGATATCTTACCACTACAAATGAAATTAAAATTATTCAATAGATCTTATCCAAGGTAAAAAAGAAAAACATTGAAGATTCTCACATACAATAATATAAATTTAGAAATATATTTCTTAGTAAAAGTCAGCTTCTCTGAACAATAATTTCAGCATGTCAGGTCACTGACAACCTAAATCTCAACCTTATGTATAATTATATTTTGGAAGGCCATGTATTCAAGCAACATGTTGTGTCACTTTAAGGTTTTGTAGGAGGAAGACCCAGACACACAGAGAGGACTCGATTTAACACCAATTTTTATGAAACTTGCTTCCAAATATTGTCAGTGACTCTCACAGGCATTCAGAGGGTAACACTGTCAAACAGAGTAGCATTGCAGCTTTTCAAGCAATATTTTTTTTTATAACTCTTATACAAGCATCTGAGCTTCTAATATGTCTTCAAGCAATCTTCATCCTGTCTGCTAATATGCTGCCTTTTTGGTTGTCTCTTCAGTTTCTTTTTAATATGAGTCTTCATTTTGATAGAATTTCCCTTTCAGAAATTAGACATATTTTTTAATGGAAGAAAGTATTATATTAGAAAGTCATCATGACAACTCTGAACAGAAATATCCAGATCCAAAAGTACATATTTTGTTGATTTGGTACTCCTGGCTCTTTCCCTCTGATTTAGTTTTCTAGGTCAATATAGAAAGTTTGGTTTCCATATTTTTTTTTTTTCCTAAGGTAGTTGAATAACCTTGCCTCATGTTAGAGATCAGTGACATTTCTGGAGGTTAAATCCCAAGGTCTTTCAAAGCACCAGAAAGACATATAAAGTAAAATATATTGGTCTACTCATATTCTTTAATTAGATTTGGGGACATTTTTATTAGAGACCATTCTGAGAAATGGTCGGGAGAGGGAGACCTGCCCCATGCATTTTTAGCAGACTATTAAACTGTATAGACTATTATGGACAGTTTTCTGTGCTGTGATATTCCCACTGAATAAAAACTGTAAATACATCAGATATCTCAGGAAGGACTTCAATTGCTTATCTTAATCTCCTTGCAAAAGAAATTAAAAATCAGGGATTTCTGAGACAGGGGGATAATTGCAATGTTGTTATGGCCAAAGTCTTGCATACTGTGCAAAACAGAGGGTTCAAATTTTCTAGCAAGATTAATTCCTTCTGCACATCTCTGGTATAGTTAGTTGAAGATTTGCAGGAGCATGATTTAGACTAAAAAGTTACTTTTTATTAATAACATATTACTGAAAAACTGCCAAATTCTTAACAATAAGGCAAAGATTTTAATGGTCAAGAATGAGACATTCATAAGACAGCTATATGTTGTAAAATAAGTAAAGCCTGAATATTCACTCTTCGTTGTCCCTTCTAGCCTTTAAGTGAACCAGCTCCTGTCCTGAATTTTTTAAGGGTATATTTACATGCTCTATTCCAAGGTGGAAATGGCACAGTTCATCTTGGTTTAAGTTGTTAAGGTTGTCGTTATAATCACTGTGAAATAAGAAATAACAAATGTCACAAACTTGTTAGCACATGAAGAAAAATATATAGTCCCACCCATTTCTGTCAAAAGATACAGTTGATTCCTTTTGTGGTCATCTATACCTATAAAAAGCAGATATCAAAAAAACCCCAAACCTTATAGAGCAAAGATTTTTTTGCAATAAAGGAGTAAGGTGATTGCACAGTTACAAAAGAACAAGGAGGCTCTGAAATTTTCTCATAGCATGGTTCACTTGACATTGTGCTGTCTCCTGCATATCCATTATTGACCATCAGCATCTTCAGATTGGACTAAATGGTGGTCTTTAAATGACCTGGCATGGTTATTCCTATGTTTTGCCAATAAACTGTAAGGAAAAATAGACAAGAAAGAACAAACTTCTGAAGCTCCTGTTAATCCATTTAAGACGTCTACTTCATTTGCCACAAACAAAGAATGGATAAAGCATTATAGATTCAAAGCATTGTAGCAAGAAATGGACAGGGGCTACATAACAGTTATGTCAATTACCCAGTTTGCATTACTCACCAGTCTTTCAGTTTTTGCTGCCTTTCCTTGGTCTCAGACTGCATCAAAGATTGACTGGAGTAGATTTCTGAGCAGACACAATGTGAAGTTCAAGCTGCCTGCTCATATGCTGCAGTCGTTTCAGTTCTCATGAGTTGAAATCTCAGTTCTCAGCTGACTTGGTCAATACCTCAAGAAGGAAATTCATTATGATGTGCCAGGCATAGACTGCAATATGCCTCCATGTGAGTAACAAAAACGTTTTGTCAGTTAAGGATGTTTGCTATTTCTAAACAGAGTGCTATTCAGATCATGCTTTTCTGAATTCTGAAATGGAAAATTTGAAATTTTACTTTTTCTGAATACTGAGGCTTTATAATATTCGTATTTATTTATTAAAGATTCTAATCCTGTACAGTAAGGTTTTAAGTTTGTTTTAAGGGTCTACTAGTCTTATCTAGTACTATAGGGGATTTTGTATATCCTCTAAGCTTTTAGAATGGAAAGAGAAATTATACACTTGTGTATTTGTATGGTCTTAATTATCATAGTAACTCAATGACTTGCATTCTTTAATAGACTTAGTCAATAACTCTTCTCAAAATCCAGAAACATAAACCATTTTTTAATAATAGGGTAGTATATGTGACTTGTCTTAAGTCATACAAGAAAGCTGTAACTGAATAGTTAAATGTATTTGATCAGGCAACCTCAGGTAAACATGTGAAACATTTCCTTCTGCTTCTGAAGGAAAAAAAAAAATAGATGCACACTTTCACGGCATATTTTAATTAAAAAATATCTAATGTGATTATTTGGACTCATATGAGACATTCTCTTAATAAATGGCTAAGGATCATGATGCTGAAGAATTGTTAATTCATCTAAGAAAGTCAAACTGTAAGTTCTGTCAGTTTGTCTTCACCTTCAGAATAAAGTTATGCCAGTGTAAAAGGCTCATGTGATACATGGAGGTAAGTGCAGAGTACAGACTGCAACACCAAGACGTTCATTCAGAAGTGAGATTCTATACATGGATTTTTTTCTATGAACTGTTATTAGTTGTAGACCTACACTCTGAAAGTAATGAACAAGCAGAGAAGTAAAGGGTTACCCACTAAGAATAGTATGTCCTTAGGACATTGACAGGCACTGGCTTTAAGTACAACAGTAAGAAAATCAGAGTAAATTGTTGGGAGTGGTATTACAGATTCCTAGTATCACATGCTCAAAACTTTTCAAATATTCCCCATTGGTTTAAAAACTTAAAAATATGTGTTTATACACAGGCTGGTAAGAAAACTTCTTTCCTTGTTGTTGATGGCAAACCGGGATTACTGGGGTATTTTTTCCAAGGTAAGATTTGTTTTCCTGCTAATCTGTCTATACACAAATTTATGTTCTTCCTGCCTTTCCCTCTTTAAACAAACAAACAAAAAAAAAATAAAAAAAAAAATAAACCAGCAAACAAAAAAAAACGTTAACCTTTAAATATGTAGGGCTACTGCTAACATTATGATTCAGGGGAGATATAGTTTTATATTATATGTTACTAATATGAAAACCCTCCAGATGTCAACTTGCATATTCTGTAATGATGCAAAAAACTGACAGTTCTGACTTCAGAGCTGGACAATATTCAGAATATTAATAAAAAACCTAAACAGACAATTAACTCACCATTGGGAAAATAAGGCAGAAATAAAAAGAAGTGTGATTGGTACAACTCTATCAGCACAGCATTCTCTTTATAGCAGTTTCTTACTACAGACAGATACGGAAAATTACTTCAGAACTACACATAATAGAAAACCAAGGGTCACAAACCAAAAGAAGAAAATATAAGTCACAACATGCAATGGAAGCCATGAAATGAATGACAGAACAATTAACATGACAGAGAGAAGATGGAAACTTGTCAGAAATTGCTGCATGGCTGCTCAGATTTGATAGGAGTGTGGAATTGATTTCTTCACACTATCTATTAGAAAAAGATTTCAATCAAAAAGTGAGGGAATGAAACATGAGTGTGTATGCATTTATTTGTGTGCGCGTGCATGTATGTGAGTCCTTGTATGGAGGCTGATAACAGACGAAAAAGCTCAGCAAAGCTGTTAGATCATGCAGACAATAAAAAAGTGTTCCACTGTTGAGACCAAGAAAAGCAATAATTGCAGGAATGAAGTAATGATGACTTTGGACTGCTTTTGGCTGTTGGAAACTGATTTTTAATGGGACTATAAAGAAGTTAGACAACTATTCCAAAGTCAACAGCATAAAAGGGACTTTGGACATTGGTAAATTTAGCTGAGGAAAGCCATATCAATAACAATTCACTCTGTGACTTCCGTGAAGAAACTAGGCCTAACAGAACCCTCAAGGATGGAGATGGGAAGTTGCTTTTGTCTGTGCTCTGAATCTGACTGAAGGTACTAGCCACTCTGCTGAAAAACTCTTTTGCAAAAGAAATTAAGTTGCTGCATTTTCCATTGTGAAAAGTGCTATTTCTGGCTTTCAAAATGTATACTAGAAGACTTCAGGGAAACACACAGGACAAACACTTAACTGAACAACTGCAGACATTTGGTAGAACATCTCTCTTGAACATCTCTCCATCAGGTTGAACATAAGTCATAAAAGAAAGGGAAAAAAAAATCTCCAAAGAACCTATCAGTATGAACTAAACTGCTACAGCCTTCAATCTCCATCAGTTCAGGCAGAATACGTAAGGGCAAAGTTCACAGGAGTAAAACTCACTCTCCCATTGTCCAACTTAGAACGGAATGAATGACGATTTCACATCATGACTAGCTGCAATACTGACTGTAGTCAGCAAGAATCAACTTCTTGTGACTGTCTAATCTGTACCAGGTTGCATGTAAAACAGAAGGCAGCACACTCTCTGAGGGTGTCTGGTCACTGAAAGAAAATGAATACTTACTGGACTGGAAAATACTGATCCCTCTAGTTTTTTCCTGAATCTAATCCTTAATGCTCAGAATTGAAGAAGAGGAGAAAAAGGGAGATAAATGAAAGTATGATTTAATATGTATTAAATCATTAAACTTTAAACTTGGGGCAAGGAAGTTCACTTCTTTCCCATAAAAACTGAAAGCATATAGGTCTTCCAGATTTCAAAATCTATCTTAATTTAGGGTTAGGAAGAATAAGAATTGGAAATAGATGCCAGCTGATGTCGTATAGATGCCATCAGAGCTCCATTTTGTCCTAAGGACAGGGTATGAAGACAATACTTGCTTAAAAGATCCCAGATATAACTAATTTGATATGATTAAGCAGTTTATTTTTATTTAATAAAAAATGAAAACCAGGAAGAAACAAGACCTTCCTCACATTAATATGCAAAGATAATGGTCAGGTATGAACAATTTTGTTTAAAAAATTGACTCGGTACTGCCTTAACACCAGATTGTTTTTTTCCCATGCTTGCTTTCAATTCACCATGGTTTTGGTTTTGCTTCAGGATTTTTGTGTGTGTGTTTTTTGTTTTGTTTTGTTTTTGTTGTTGTTGTTGTTTTTTTTGTGTGTGTGTTTTTTTGTTTTTGTTTTTGTTTTGTTTGGTTTTTGTGTTTTTGTTTGGTTGTTTTTTGTTTTGTTTTTTTTTTTTTTTTATGTAGCAGAATATGCATGTTATACTGTGCTGTGAATTATTATACTCAGAATGTATAGTTCAACTGCCCCTAAATGGCACCAGGTTTCAACAAATGAAATAAATTGCTGTTTCTCCTGTTCTTTCCAGGAAGCAAATAAGGAGCTACTGAATTTCTTGCTTATACTTTCTGAAGCAGGTAGCATGTTCCCAGTTTGTTCCTGCACTTGATAATTTTAAATTTTTCAGAAAACACACTTTTGCACTTAAAGGAATTTTAACAGAAAACACCTAGCACTTTCTCAACTGGTTTATAACTGTGTTTGCTAACATTTTTTATGAAGCTATATTATTGAGATCTAGACTTTAAGAGGTGCTGAGTGAACTCATGCCTTCTAATAGGATTGTCAGAATCCAAGAAACCACCACAAGCAATTAAATGTACATAAGAAGGGCTGCTGTAACTGTGATGTCTTAATATCTCCCTCAAGAGTTCTCTAATTTGTTGACAAAAACCTATAAATCCTACATAATTATAGCCATTAGATACAACAATTGAGATTAAAGTATGTTCTTAATAACCATTTAAAATATAGCCTATTTTAAATATTTTAATTAATTTAATAGAAAGATATAATTGCCTGCATAATTTACTCCTAAAATCCTTTGAGATGAAGAATTGACTGACATATGTGCTGAATATCCTAAAGAAGACTGCTTTAACTCGTTTGAATTTATAAGTGAATTAATGGATTCACAACTAAATGCTGAAAAAAAGTAATGTGTTAGTCAAGTGTCAATATCTTAATGGGAAACTATTTTTTAGTAGAAATTGAATGGTTATCTCAGAATCGATTTGAAATTTTTTCCATGAAGGAGGGGTGCTGGTTTTGGTTTTGTTTAGTTTTGTCTTGTTGTCTTTGTAATATATGGGACAGTTACAGAGGCAACACAACAAAGTGACCTGCAGGAGGGATATAACCACCTTTATTACACATTAGAGGTTTTATGATTGAAATAACAACAGAAAGTTACAGAAACCTTAAATCCAAGGCTACATTGCAAAATCCTCCTTCTTCAAAGGCTGAAACAATTAGTTTCATTTCCCTATGATTAAGCAAGGTGTAAAGTTGCAGATGTAGAGTCAAGTATATTGTATTTTCACAATTCAAAAAGATAATGCAGAAATCTTTTCCAGATCTATATCATGTCACTCATTGGTCACAGAGTTGACATATAAAACTATTCAAGCTATCATTTTCTCTTTACCTGAGAGATATCCCAGAGGTTGTTCCATCTTTGTCTCTCAGGACAACTCTATTGGCTTAATCAGGTTTCCTTTAGCTTTGCTGAGACAAGCTAGGGAATGAAGGTGTGCCAGTGTATGAAGTGAGATGTAGAAGTACACATTCGCTCCAGCCATTTCTTTGGCTCACATTTTAATCATGTGAAATTTCCAGTCGCTTTTTCTATATGTAAGATAAAAATGCTAGATTTAAAAATATTTTTGCTATGAATTATGAAGAATGAGACATAAAATATGATAGTCCCTTGTTAAAGCCAGAGGTTTTATTATTTTTTGCTGTGCTTGTAATGCAGTGAAGTATATGATAAAACTGACAAATCAATAAAGGTAATGCAAATAGCATGTCACAGTAATGGATAACTGACAATTGCCTGATATGTTACTGAAATTATCCTTCAAGATTGATGTTTATGTAGTGACTAACAATTACATGATTCCCTTGGGCATCTCAGATCATGTTAGAACAGAAATGGATTTAATTACCTGGCTTTAGAAATGTCGTGGTTTAGGCCTGGTTGGCAGCCAACCACAATGCAGCACCTCTCTCTCCCTTCCCCTCCGGCAATGAGAAGGGACAGAGAGCCAGGCTTGGGGTTCGAGATAGGACTGGGATGGGGAGAAAATTCCCCTTTATGATCACGAGCAAAAGGCAGACTCGTTAGGGGAAATAAAAAAAGAACATACATTTATTACAGACACTAACAACACCTAACAGAGTAGGACAGTGAGAAGCATTGCCACATCTTGAGATCACCTTCCCCCCACCCCTCCCTTCTTCCCGGGCTCAGCTCTGCTCCCGATATCTCTACCTCCTCCCCCAGTGGCGCAGGGGCAGGGAATGGGGGGTGCAGTCAGTGCTGCCACTTCCCTTCATCTTCGGTGAAGGGAGTGTACAGAACTTGTTCCTCCTGCTCCATCGTTTTCCCCCTCTCACAGGAGACAGTCCTCCACAAGCTTTCTCCGACATGAATTCCTCCCATGGGCCGCAGCGTTCCCCACACTGCTCCGTCATGGGTCACTTCCTCCGACTGGATTCCCTCCCACGGCTGCAGCCCTTCCCGAGCTGCTCTGGCGTGGGACACCCCTGCATGCTGCAATCCTTCCAGCATTACAGCAGCGGGGCTGCCTTTTCCCATGAGACCTCGGCCTTCTTTGGGCACAGAAACTTAATCAGGCAAGCAGAAGCCGCAGGCCGTAAATCAATGTCTGCTCCACTGCAGATCTCCATGGGTGGCAGGGGGGGACCTCCCTGCCGTCTCACCATAGGATACAGGGGGGTCTCTGCTGCGGCACACCTCCCCCCTCCTTTCTTCCTCCGTTCCTCCACTGACCTTGGTGTTCAAGCAGCTGCAGCAACTCCTCCTCACAAGTCCAACTACACGTCACCATGTCCGTTCTTAAATATGTTCTCACAGAGGCGCAGCTGATGGGCTCAGTTTTGGTGCAGAGGTGGAGCTGACTTGGAGCTGGGGGAGCTTTGAGAAGCTTCTCACAAGGGGCCGCCCCGATAACCCCCTCCCCTGCCACCAAAAAAACTCCACCATTCACTCAACCCAGGACAAGAAAGTATTGTGGTTCTGCATTTCCTGGTATTACAAAAGAAGATATACATTTCACATGCTGAATTTTTGCATTTCCTGAGTAGACTTCATTGTGCTTCATAGGTGGTTTCTGCCTTCTAAGTTCAGAGTTTCAAAGACTAAATTTTACTCTGCTTTGAGTCTTACTGATGATCCAAGATAAAGAACCTGTCTAACCTAGCTTATAAATTCATAAGCATAATAAATTTTTCCAGCAATGTGTTAAACAGTAGATGCTGTTCTTGCATCACAGCTGCACACTAAATAACAGTGAAACACTGTGTGAATTATAATCATCTGACACTTCAGAGGAAAAGGAAAAAAATTATATACAAGTCACTTCCGTCATTTGAAAAAATATACAGTTACAAAACATTGCTTCCAGATGTAAATCTCTGCTGTTTCAGCAGACTCAGAGACAACTACTTCAAAATGAGCAAGTGCACAAGGAACATTGTCACCTCTCATTTTCATCATCAACAAAAAAAATCTTTATGGAGTCTTGCAGATCTTCTCATATCTGTGGTCTAAGATATATCAATCACTCAAATTACTCCAGCTTTTTTGGATCATCTGCTATCCAAAATGGTGTCAGGATTGACCTATATATCACGTATGTTCAATCTGACCCTTGGCAGAGTGTCGCAAGCATGCTCCCAAGCGAATGCTTTTCCTCTAAACAGTTTTTACATGCCAAATGTGCATCAAGTTCTTTATGGCATGTATGAAAGTGTGGTGTGGTGTGAAGACATGCTTGGATTACAGTGCAGTGATATTCGGCCTTTGGGATGGAGGCCTCTAGCTGGCATCCAGTTGACAAATGGTGGCCTCAAGGCTAGCTGTGCTCAAAAGATGTAGATGTTGTTACTGATTGTAAATGTACTTCTGAGTTAAAACGTAGATTTTTACCAGCTGAAATGTTGCATTCAGATCAAGGCAGTTATGATCAGAAGTAGGGAACACCATCTTTCCAACTACCTCCCATTTTCCCCCTAGAGATCATTAAAAATGTGATCTTTGATTAGAAATTCCTTCTCTCAATAAGGTGTTAATCTACTACTTCAGTGGATGAATCAGAGAGGCTAAGTCTTGCTTTTTGCCAAGTGCCATGTTGCACCACAGGACTGACAGGTAGGACTGGACACCGTCTCTAGAGGATAGAAAGTCTAAGAAGCAACAATCGACATCAGCTCTTAGTTGAAAGGATGAAGTGAAGATCTCCAGTTTGTGAAATACCCGTGTTCCCCAAATGACTACAGACCATCTCATTCTTGCAGTGCTAGCACCTTGAAGGGCCCTTACAGGGTTTCAGGGTAATAGCTGTGGGACACTGCTCTGTGCCTTCTGAGGAATTAATTCTTCATCACAGAGACAGTGCTTTTGCAATTTTTTAAAGGAAGCATTTGACTTCTAAGCTGTAAAGGTTTTATATAACTTGTTATGTCATGAGTTCAGGAGCTCTTTGGGCAATAATGTGTGCAGGAAAGATTGGATTCAGGTAAATCAAGTGCATACCCCATCTCTTGGTCTAGTGTTTTGACTGTCTAGCCTGAAGAAGTGCTGTGATCACACATGCTGTAATATGGTAGTGAATAGTAATTTGGTGTAAAGGTTAGACAAAGAATAAAACCTCTATCATTGAAGAATATAAGCAATCAGAATTTTTCATCAGACTTACATGTGTTTTATTTTTGATCAAAAAAACCCAACTGAAAAATCTCTTGCATTTTATTTGGATGGAAACTTCTGGGAAGGAACTGCTGGCTAGAACAAAAATCACCTAAAGCTTTACATTATATTTAAATGTCTGGTTTCAAACTTTCCATAATGCAACATATTTTGGGGAGGTGAGGCTAACATAACTTTTCAGAGAAAAAAACCTGATAATCATTCTTGATAATTAACAAGTTAAGAAATCAAGCTTTCAGACTTATCGAGAAAGAAAAACCCTTAACGTTTTGAGTAGCTGGAATTTTTCAAAAGGACAAGAGGTCACACTGGTTTATTTCTCAATAAATTAAATGGAAATGTGATATCCCTTTTTCCATTCTTCCAGAGTACCTTAAGACTATGTTTTGAGCTGAGTAAAGAAGAAAGGTTAAAAATCAGCGGCACCATTTTAAAAGAAAGATTAACATTGATATATGAGTAGCAGAATTTTCCCAAGGAGAATTTCATTCCAAGGTTTACCCTTAAGCTGAGCTTGGTGTTCACTGGAGCTTGATATTGGAAACCTCCAGAGAAAACCCAGACTCAGCATTGTGAATATGTATGGTAATTTACTGCAAATAGTTTTAAAAAATTACAATCAAAGTGAATACCAGATGTTTTAAAACAATTTCACTTTGAGACTGTGTGTTAATAAAAGCCCAAAGCTCAAGGTAATATTTGATGTTAGTAGAATTATGCCAACAGAAAGCAATGCTTCATTTTTAACAAAATTTTTTGTTTTGTGAGAACACTGTATAGAGAAAATCAAGCACTTCATAATTCCTTATCTGTCAAGGTATCTTTAATTCACTAGACTTTAGATAATTAGAAGTAATTAGAGGTTCTCAAGTTCCCCTGCATAGTATTTGGACATTTCAGAGCAATTCATTATTTCATATAAGTGAATACTGTGTCTACACTGTACTTTCACTTTCCAACACAAACAAATGGGAAACAGTAGAAAATCAGTGCTTTAGAGGGATAAGTTCTAAATGAAGCAAAAAGACTTATGATCCTTTTTTATTGTTTTTCTAGAAGAAGCTCCAATCTGTGAGCTAATGCATTACAGAACCTGAAAGTAACCTTACATTTTATTATAACTTGCCTTAGCACTAACAGCATCTTCCTTTACCCATTGGGCCCAAATCACAGGTTTAGTCTCAGGCAGAAACAGATGTCATCTCTTTCACAGACTGTAACCATAATCAAGGCTTTATCAGAGACTTTTTAGGTTCTTTATACTGTAAATGAGCTTCTTAATCCATTAGACTGACTATGCAAAGCATAATCCAGGGCCAGCCTTTCAAACTTCATTTTATAAATGTAACACAGCTATCTCACTTCTAAAGATTTCTGAAAAACGATTGCCTATTCCACACATTTGGGTGCATCTCTGATGGGAAATGTAAATGAAGTCAATAATGGCTGCAGAATGTCAGGAAACCGCATGAAGCTTTTTATTAACTTTGATAAGTTATACTACATGCAGATGGGCCAGTGTGGTATCTTCATCCTTTTTTAACTTTGGAAAAAAAAAAAGACACTGTTTGAGGCAAGAGACATGGATGGATTTTTCCTTAAAAACAAAACAAAACAAAACAAAACAAAACAAAAAAAAACAAAAAAACAAAACAAAACAAAACAAAACAAAACAAAACAAAAACAACCTACCAAAACACGACCCCAAAATCAGAAAAAACAACTCTGCCCAGGCTTTCATTTGTGGTCTTTCCAGACTTTCTTACTATGAAGGTAACTTTCAGAGCAGTGATGATGACAATAATACTTAGTATAAAGAATCAGGGTGCAATTAACAAAGTTCAGTGCTTTTAAATTTGTGTTAAAAAAGTTTAGTAAGCATGAAATGTTTGCTCTAAGGGGAAAACTCCTTCTGAAGTACTCTGAAGACATAACTTTTGAAATGGAGAGCCACTCTTCTCCTTTTTCATCCATGAAATGCAATACACTATGCACAGGCCACAGATCCACAAGCAAGGTGTGAGTGTTTGGAAACAATAAAAATCTCTTGTGCAATACCATGAGCATAGCATTCTATTAATTTTCCAAGAAGAAGATGTTTTGAGCTTGGAAATTTGTTCCTGTGGTAAGATTATTCTACTAAAATTGCACTAGAATTGTACTAAAGATATGTAATTTTTTCACTGTTGTATTTTCATGTAATGTTTCAGACATTTTGTGTGTAAAAGAACCTAAGGTTTGGGACAGTGAAAGAAGCAAAATAAGTGTTCTGAGTGAACTTATAAAGATAATTTTATCTTTCACCATGTCAAATCATCTCACTGGTGTATTTAGAAGAGCTGGAATAAAATATACTCACAAGTACATTTAGCAGATCAGAAGGACAGATATCACAGGATATGAGTGATATTGTCCAGGGCTGAAGCTCAATTTATGAGGACATGTGAATGGGATTAATTCAACTACTAAAGATCAAAAGGCATTATTGCCTCATATGTGACTCTTCTTCATACCTGTGTGTATGCATGAACAAGGATAATGCTTGACACAGAGAGATGCCCAAGAGTTTTCTTATATGACACTAGGTGATGGGTTTTGTGTTTCTACAGCAGAGTTAGAATGTAGGTTATATGGCTGATATATCACACCAAAAAAAATAAAGGAAATGAAACATCTAAGAAAATTTTTTGCTAACAATAAAATAAAAATATGGCTTCACTTTTATTCTGACTTGAAGCAATTTGGCATAAGTTCACTGAAGTCAAAGGCTCAAGCTCAATTTACAACTAAGAATAGAAACCTCCCAAAAGTCTGTAGCTATGCTGTGTCATATTAAATTATTATTTTTTAAAAATAACAAGGTCTTCATATTGATAATTGAAGTAAAAATTTGGAGCAAAAACCTTTGCATCTACGTTTTGAAAATACAGTAGAATATTAAGTATCTTGTGCAAATATTAAAAGATTTTTTTTTTCATCTGTTTCAACTTAACAAAATTATGCACTGAAGCAGAAAAAAAAATATATATTTAGATACAATAATGACCCTTAGAGCAACTTGGAATCACTATTTGATTCTCTAGAACGTGCTAATTAACTTTCTCCTTCTACCATTGTATTTCAAATATATGATACAAAATTAAGGATGAGAGAATTAGAGAGAATAAGATGTTCTGTGAAGGTAACATAATTTGAAAAGTTTTGATAAACAAATATACATAACTGAGTAAAGTTTTTCAGTTATGCAGCTACCATTTCTCAGTTTTTGTTTGTTTCTAGCCAGCTAATATAATAGTAATAAAAAAAAAAAAAATAGCCAGGTAAATGCACTGTTTAAAAAAAATAGCATGAATTTAAAGGAAATTGTAGCTATGAAACACATTTTTGCTTGAAAACACTGATCAGTGGCCATGGACTTTATGGTATCGGGTCTTAAAAAGATTATTGAGACCATAGGTCAAGCATTGGTAACATTAACTACTGTTGTGCATTCTCCTTGTGAGAACAAATATGAAAATGGTGTGTAACATTGTCCTACAAAACCTGGAAAGTAAAGGAAGAAAAAGCTTCTGAAACTGAATGTCAAGAATAAGAGTATGAAGTAATGATCTAAAATACTAAAAGAATGAAAAAGCTAATCTAGATGTTATCTTCCATCCAGGAATAACTTCCATTCTCTGAATTATAGATACATTAAAAAAAAAATAAACCCAACTTTTTCCATTTCAAATCTATTTACCTTCAGTGAAGATATTAGAAAACCACTTTTTGAAAGGCCAGATGCTGCATAGTCATGACAAAGAGAAAGAGTTCTATGTATTGATTTCGTGTATTTCTACACTCGTGCTCAAAACCACACAAACACACACACATATATACATATGTAGAGCTATGTTATGTACATATTCATTAACCAGTTTCAATGACATTTCCTCTGTAAGGAAAATATACACCAAAACCCCCCAAGAAGTGTATTTTCTATTGTATACCTATGGAGACTTTTGTTTGTCATATGTTGTCCTGGGTTGAGTGAGTGGTGGAGTTTTTTTGGTGGCAGGGGAGGGGGCTATTGGGGTGGCCCCCTGTGAGAAGCTTCTCAAAGCTCCCCCAGCTCCAAGTCAGCTCCACCTCTGCACCAAAACTGAGCCTATCAGCTGCGCCTCTGCGACAACGTATTTAAGAAGGGAGGTGGTGACGAGCAGTCGGACTTGTGAGGAGGAGTTGCTGCAGCTGCTTGAACACCAAGGTCAGTGGAGGAACGGAGGAAGAAAGGAGGGGGGAGGTGTGCCGCAGCAGAGACCCCCCTGTATCCTGTGGTGAGACGGCAGGGAGGTCCCCCCCTGCCACCCATGGAGATCTGCAGTGGAGCAGACATTGATTTACGGCCTGCAGCTTCTGCTTGCATGATTAAGTTTCTGTGCCCAAAGAAGGCCGGGGTCTCATGGGAAAAGGCAGCCCTGCTGCTGTAATTCAGCGCTGGGAGGATTGCAGCACGCAGGGGTGTCCCACGCCGGAGCAGCTCGGGAAGGGCTGCAGCCGTGGGAGGGAATCCAGTTGGAGAAAGTTAGTGACCCATGACAGAGCAGTGTGGGGAACGCTGCGGCCCATGGGAGGGACTCATGTCAGAGAAAGTTTGTGGAGGACTGTCTCCTGTGAGAGGGTGACCATGATGGAGCAGGAGGAACAAGTTCTGTACACTCCCCTCACCGAAGATGAAGGGAAGTGGCAGCGCTGACTGCACCCCCCATTCGCTGCCCCTGCGCCACTGGGGGAGGAGGTAGAGATATCGGGAGCAGAGCTGAGCCGGGGAAGAAGGGAGGGGTGGGGGGAAGGTGTTCTCAAGATGTGGCAATGCTTCTCACTGTCCTACTCTGTTAAGTGTTGTTAGTGTCTGTAATAAATGTATGTTCTTTCTTTTCTTCCCCTAACGAGTCTGCCTTTTGCTCGTGACCATAAAGGGGAATTTTTTCCCCATCCCAGTCCTATCTCGAACCCCAAGCCTGGCTCTCTGTCCCTTCTCATTGCCGGAGGGGAAGGGAGAGAGAGCTGCTGCATTGTGGTTGGCTGCCAACCAGGCCCAAATCACGACATATGTGCAATACATTGATCTGCAATAATAAGTCACATCTCAAGGTGATCACTCTGCTAGGGTAATGAAAGTAAAAATAAAATTCATTACCTTGATTAAAGTCTACTAAAATAAAAGCTGTTTTGTTTTTATTGTGTTTGTTTGTTTGTTTGTTTGTTTGTTTGTTTGTTTGCTTTTTTAATTACTCATCTTTTAGAGAAAAAATAATGCTAGCATCATCTTCAACCAAATTAAAAAAAAAAAAAAAATCTACATTACTTTTTTGGCTGAAGAAGCAGATTTTTATGTGTATTTGAATGTAAACAGGATTTAAAGCATTAGGCTGAAATAGAGAGGGGGGAAAATGATGCCATGTAGCTGTATAGAATGTTTTACAGTTTGGAACTGTTAAGGTTTTCATTAAGTGTCCTTCACTCTATTCCAAGCAAAAAATAACAAATAGTACAGGAAATTCAAGATATTCTTTAAATTTTTCTTTGATCATTTTCATTAAAATAAATATAGCAGGTCATCGATTTAGATTAAAAGAAACACAATTGGAGAAATACTGAGAGTTCTCATGTCTTTCCAAAATTCTAGGCCAGATTGTGCTTATTTTTCTATATACATATACAATCAGACATTACCCCAGAATGAAGAGTAGAATTGACCTCTTTCTTATATCACTTTCTTATCCTTGTTCCATGCTTTTGATCTGCATGTGAAAAAGAGTGAAGATCTGACCTGGACCACAGGAGAGCTGACAGATTTGTGAGTCCTATAGTAATGATTGCACCCACAATGTAGAAATGTATTATTATTACTATTATTGTTGTTGTTGCTAATAGCTCATCATTCATCTTTATTGTTATTGCTGTGGTTATTATTACCTCTATTTTGGCCAGAATCAATCTATGCTTTGCCATTATTTGTTGAAAGTCTGTCCTTCTAAGTTCATCAGACCTGGCTGTTACAAAGTAGAATTATACGGGTTAAGATGTGCGTTTATTTGTGCTTATAGTCTTGGAATCAGTTGACAGTCTGGGCTCCTGAAGAGAAATAGATTGTCTCCATTCTCCATAAAATCTGTCTTTCTTTCTCTCTTCCCTTCAATCACTCCATGTACAGATTATGCTGATCTGATAGACTGATGGGAGAAACTGCAAACATGTCCACAGTCCCTGTTACTGCACTTTAAAAGCATGGAAAAAAAGAAACATATCAGGAATATGAGGTTATAAGCCTATTTTAGCTTGTTCTTGGCTTGTAGTGTGGAAGTAAGGTTCTGTGGAGATTTATGGATTAATCTTTTACTACACAGTTGTTCTCTATAGATACTTCCAGTCCTACATTCCCAAGACAGGCAGCAAAAAACAGTACAGGTAAAAATGTGCTGATAGATTAAAGAAAAGCAATAACCTCTTTTTCATCCAATTCTAATTTTGCTACTGAATGTAAGCAAGAGTAGACCACATGAGGGTTTCAAGGATGAAGCAGTGTTCTGCCTTTGTAATCAACTACCTCTTTTTGTGATGTTTCCAGAAATATAAGGGATTAAGAATTTCTAAATTAACTTTCTCCCAAATGAAAAATAAAACAAAGCAACAAACTCAAAAGTATCTTTTGTACTGCTTCTTCCATTTAATTTGTATCCATTGCATTCATGCGGCTGGAAGACCTTCAGCACTTCTCTGAAATATTTTTTTTTTTTCCAAAAAGACCTCTTCATCAGCCTCAGATGCATGATTAGTGCAAGATCAGGCAATCCTATATCTTCCTCTCTTTCTTACCCCAGATGAAGCTCCTCCTTATTTCCAGCCCATTTTGATCAGTATTCAGTTTATTCTTTGCAAACATAAAACCACATCAATGACTTGTCATGCCTCCTGTCTTTCCTGTATGTTGCACTAGTTTGCCAGCCTTCCACCTATGGGACCTTCATATTTTGCCTGGAAGTAAAATTTTGGGGATGAGTTGCAGGACATACATACAAACCTGGACATTAGCTCTTCATATTGCTAGCTGTGAGTCCTTTAGCTCTATATTAAAGGCAATTTTTTGTCTGTTATAGTGCACATATTTAGTCACATCATATATTCCTAAGGTCACTGACATCGGGGAAGTTGTCACAGCAGATAATTTGGTTCACTGTCTGAATGGGGCTGTATATAAATAAGACAATGCTCAGTATGAACATGACTATCTGTCTCCAATTAGGAAAGAACTTAGCTGCAAACCTATATATTACTGGCTATCTGTGTCACTGCCTAATTTCTCTCTGAGGAAGCTGTAGCCACAGCTGCCGTCCACCTCATTTATTTAGCCATCATGCATTCTGGTTTTCTTGGATAAATTATTTTGCTCTGTATAGCACCAAGCTCCTCTTTCTAGCAAACAATGAGCATTTTTAACAGTGGTTAAAAAGGTGTGCTGGAAAGTTAGGCTTATGAAGGCAAAACATTTCAATGAAACATGTGAGTTTGATGAAGATTCCAACAGATCCATGGATACAGATATGCGTGTCTATGTTTGTAGTGCAAGTCCCCCTCCTCCCCTGAACACACAGCTCAAGCATGATACTGCTAACAGTGCCATCAAGTTTATTCCTTGAGCACACACTCTGCTAATGTTTAAGCCCACACAAGCTAAAACAGTGTTCATAGATGGCTTGTGAGATGTACATTCCAGGGACGAATATAACAGGTGGTATGGACAAGTTTTAATATTTTTATTGTTCTTCATATTTGTGTGGCATTCCATCACTAATTCCATAATATATTTTGCAGATTCAAACATACTCTTTTGAATTCCCCAAGACATGCAATGCATACATTCAGATTAAAGATGTAAAAAAAATAGACCTTCTCCACTCTGGTGGGCTGCAGTACTGCTTGCATTATTTCATACAGTAAGAAATTTAAAAATTAAAAAACCCCTATTATCTGGGGTTACCATATGTGTTCCAGGGGAAATCTAGAGACAAGCGTTAGGTGGTGTGAACGCAGTCAGCACATGTCCCTGTGACTCAAGGCTACAAAGATTTGCTGGCACTTCATGTTTATAGGTGCTTATATGCATATAATTACAGTTAGAGTTTAGGGTTTAAGGTCAGAGCTCTGAGGCAGGACACGGTTGCTTTCAGGCTTTCCAAGCTCTCCATCAAAGATATGGAAAGCAACAAAGGTTTTCTGGCCTTCAGAGCTACCTGTCACAAAAAGACATATAGACAAATTAAATCTTTTTTTCTGAAATATTTTTTCAGGTAAAATACTTTATTATTTCCCCTATTTAGGAACTTCTCAAATTCTGCATGACATTCCAAAACAGGTCTTTTTTTTTCTTCAAAAAAATTCATTCTAATGAGCCTGTATAACTTTTTATTACACATGTAAGTATAAAAAAGCTGGGTATTTTGTATTTGCATTTTTATTTCTTTATCTCTCTTTGTCTTTCCTTCTATGTTCCAAGAGATATATATCTATTTTGACATAACCTGAAGTCCGTTTTCAATGGGAAATAATAAGGTATATTTCACTATTTAGTTATAAAACTATTATTTTTCCTTTGCCGATCACATCTATATTTCTATATGTCAGTGGCTTCTCATTACACTCATGAGTGTAATCATCCTTACAGCATGAGTCATAGCATCATTTCTATCCCACTGCTCCCCCTTTTTGTCCATTAACTAAAAATGCAAATATTTGCCAATATTTCTTTGATTCAATAAGATTTATGTAGGACTTCAGCTCTGGTGACTGAACAAAGTACTGAAGATGTTCAAACTTCCACTGTAAAATTTTCACCTCAATGAGATAAACATGGGCTCTATTATCTTGCTTACACATAATTCTGTAGCAATTCTACAGTGTTCATCATGCTGGCCTTTTCATCAATTTGTCAACAGTTGAGATTGAAGGTAAATGCTGGTTTGGAGAACTGCGTAGACCGTCTGTAAGGTTTAAATCACAACATGTCAGGGGTTAGAAAAAACATAGCACAAGGGGACAAGAAACAAGCAAGTGTAAATATCAACTACTGATCCTTAGTAGTTACTCCTGCCCGGGCGTTGGCAGCAGGTCCCAGGCCATCCCCACCGAGGGGCAGCCATGGGGCCTGGGCCTGATGGCTGGGAGGAAGCTGGGCCAAAGCTCCCCATCAGCAGATCCCCCTTTGCTCGAGGCTGCTCTCAGCTCAGCTCTTGGTCCCAGACAGCAGGGATTGCCTGGCTCAGTGTTACAGGGCTGTGGTCTGGAGGTAAGCATCTCACGTGACCCTTAAAAAATAATAAAGTCATGAAAGAATGAGCAGCACTAATGAAATGTCTTGAACTTTTTTCTTTTAATTCTTCATGCAGCATCACATTTCTTTGCATTTGTGAGCTCTTATTAAAGTGTTAACATGTTCCAAAAGGTGGAAGAAGTTTACCGAAAGTCAGGAAATGGAAGATGAAGGGATTTTCCTCCATTTATTCACATTCACGTTAATAATTTTTCACTTATTCATTGCATTGCAGATATATAGTTTCAAGGGGACTTCTGGAAGACACCCAGTCCACCATTCCTTGTCCTAAAGAAAGGATTCTCAAGCATTGCTTTAATCTGGTTTATAAGTCTCCAGAGAGACAGATTCTGTCATCCTCCTAGAAAGTCTAACCCAATGCTTTGTTTTTCTTAGCCTGACTTTGCTCTGCTGGGCTTCTATTCAGGATATTAACACACTAAACTTTCTAGGATATGAATATTCTAAACTCTCTTACTGTCCCACAGTGTTTCCATCAAACTGAACTTTTACTTTTTGTGTCCTACCCCAATACAAGTCCTTCACTTTCTTTTACCTTTTCCACCGTAAATGTTTTTTATCATTTTGCTCTTGTGATATTTATTCAGCTAGGCTAAACCAAGCCAAGTCCTTCAACTATTCCCCACTGATCTCTCATTTTAAACCTCCTACTATTATCCTTCTTTGCTTTCTTTATTAGGAGTTTACATTTTACAGAAACCTTGATATCACAAACTGGATGCATTATTCAAGACTGCATCAGCAAGTAAAAGATAATGACTCAAAGTAGACAAGAATTATTTTTTTGTGTGCTTTACCCTTCTCTCCACTCTGAGGTTTAGTCAACCAGCTCTAGGCTGCAAAAATACACCCATTTCCTTTCTAGTTTCACAACAATTTATTTTTGCCTGGATTTAGAGTAGGAACAATATATGTATATATATATATATATATATCTTTATATACTACATAAAACCTGAGGAAAGCCTATTTTAGCCATGTAGATTTGAATTTATGCCAGAAGATGTGGCCTAGCACCTAATATGACATTTGAATGCTCTCTGCACGTAAGTGTGGAGTTACAGCCTCTGTGGAAACTTTCTGAAGCAAGTCTGGGACTTGCCTATGTCTCTCCCGAGAGATTTAAGAGTGCCAGTCATGTCAGAATATTTGAAATCTCACCCCCCCCCCCAAAAAAAAAAGCAAAATACACAAATACTATTGTAAAGCAGGATATCTAGGCCAAAAAAAAATCCAAACAAACCAAACCCAAAAACCAACCCCCAAAACATTTAAAATGTGATTTTCTACTTCTCAAAAAAGCAATAATACTAAGTGACTATATACCAACCTAGATGAGGCTATGAAGGGATTACTGGTAGGGTAGTACCAAACCAACCTTTGAAGCATCTGATGTTTTCATTTATCCTAGATTTCTTTATCTCTGAATTCAGCTGAGATTATGACTTGATGTTTTTAGTCAACAGGGATGGGTACACCAATCACACCAGTTAGTACATATCCATTAGATGATAGTGCAATATGGCACAGGCCAGGCTGCAATACCAAAACTGTAGGCAGAATCAGACTCAGAGGCCCTAAAGAGTTCATGATTGTGCCTGACTTGTAATTTTCTGAGATCTTCTTTACAGATACATTGCAAATATGCAGGGAAACCACACTTTTTATAATATTTTTGTTTTGTTTTGTTTTGTTTTGTTTTAATTTAGCAAGGAAATCTACAGAATTATTTAATGTATTGCAGAAAACACATGGATTTCTCACAAAAAGCATGTGAAAAAAATAGTTGTGGATACTCAAATGATTTGAGTATAATGCTGACTCGAGAAACAGATACTCTTATGTGCAGAATTTGAAATATACCTTGATGATCTGGCTTTCATTACACTGGGAGAAACCTTTTTTCCCCTCTTTATTTCTCTCCTATCACCCATAACTTGAAGTATAATCTTTATTAGCTGAATTGGTATTTGGAATGTAACACTGACATCAGCAAAAATTGAGAATTCCTCATTTTCAGCTGTTGAGCTTTAGCCAGTTTCTTTGCCCAAATGCTGCATAGCAGAATTATGAATCAGAAACTCATGGTCTCTAAATAGGAATCCAGTGGGAGGCAGAGACTATTTCTCTCTGATATTTCAAAGGCACTGCTGACTAGAACTGATTGAATTTTATACAACATAATCATTATTCAGCATCCGTATCATTTTGGGTTTCATCAGACTGTATACTCAGTAAATTTTCGACACTCTGTAGTCAACTCTATCATTTATGGAAGAATATTCAATCAATAACTCTTTCAGTGATTAATGATTACAATTATCTGTGAGCTATTTTTAAAAGTAATATACCTGCGTGTTCAGTGACTAGAATGTCGTTAGACTCCTCCTCCTCTTTGGTTACTGCATTTGAAAGAATAAACAAAATATCAAGAAGGGGTGTTTAGGACACCTTCTAGAAGTCCCTAGTAATAAAGATCTAATGCATATAGTAAGCCATGAAACCAGAACCAGAGGGATCACAATTAATACAGAAGTCCTAGCTGCCCAAATCCCAAAGGCACACCTTGTAGGAATCGCTGCAGCAGAATGGAGAGGAAACTATGACTGGTGGAATCACTATGTGTATATTTTGCTTCACAAAGCTTTGTAAGGGAAGAACCAAGTCTATATCTGGAGTGACCTAGCCACAGCTTCAAACTGCTTAGGGAAAACACACATACACACACACACACAGCACATGTACATGCCCCTCTAGGACTTGGCGCTTCTGTCTAAGAGTACAGAGAAAAAGAGGATTTGCTTAGACTTACAGGATTCAGCTCTGTCTTTCCCTTACACGTCTGACAACAAAAATTAGAAAGTCAGATGAGAGATGAAGAAAGGAAATTAATTTGGCAAGCTGACCCCCTTCCATCATGAAGGAAAAGGAGACAAGAGCACATTCAATTGCTCTAACTGACAAGAGGATTAAATATTGAGCAGGAACAAGCAAGGGCAAAAACTGCTACCTGACCAAAGGAATCATCTGCCAACACATTGATTTCTGAGGGAACTGCAGGGTGGAAGGAGGAAAACAAGTTTCTATCTGTGATCAGAGCTATCACCTTGCATTTCTAGATTCACACCTGGGAAGGGATTTGGAAAAATTTCATCTTGTGTGGGCAAATAAGCAGTTTGTCCTTTGAAAAAAAGAAAAATGCAACTATGTCTAGAATAAGGCACTGAACTTTTTTTTTTTTTTTTTTTTTTTTTTTTTTTCCCCTGCTGGAGACAGTAAACTGAGTCTCAATTTTAAGTTGGGAGAATTGTTAGGTAAGATTGTTAGTACCATTTACTGGGATTTACCTACTTTATATCACCCTCTGCTCCAGCATAAGCTCTTCACAGATGGCAGTTCTTTCAGGAATATCCATATGCTCTGGCATGGGTCCTCTGTGGATCTGCAGGAAAATCTTGGTGCCAGTGCCTGAAGCACCTCCTCTGCCTCTGACCTTGGTGTTCCCTCACTGTTTCTCACACTTTTCTTTCTCCTCTTCCTCACTCTGTCCAGTTTTTTTTGTCCTTTCTTGAATTTGTTTTCCCAGAGGCATCATACATGGCAGATGGGCTCAGTTTTGTCATGCAGTGGGTCTCTTGCAGAGATGGCTGGAACTATCTGTGTCCCGCATGGGATAGCCCTGGTCTCCTCCCACAGAGGCCACCCCTGAAGCACTATCCTCCCCACCAAAACCTTGAAATTTACATGCAGTACACCTTTGGAATGAATAATGATGTCTGAGGTTTGCCAGAATTTGTCTGAAACTTTTCTTGACCAGTCTGCAGCTTTGTTTTACTTGGTTTAACCATGACAGCAACACTAACGTAATGTTGTAATATATAGCAATACAGGTCTGGTATAGTAAAGAACTTGAAAAGTGGAGACAGGGTGTGAGATCTAGGAGTGCAGGTATGGGATAACAAGACATAGGGTACAGGGCTGGCAATGGAACCCCCATGGTTATAAACAATTCATCAATACCCTGTTGAAGACATGCAGACCTGGAGCTGGACAAAGCTCGTTTTAGGGATAAACATGTAAATTCAGAGGTGGTGAAGGACTACAGATACGGACAATTAATTGTAACATGCCCACCACCATCACCTTCCTCCCAGCCAGGATGAAACCACTGGCCTCAGGACTCGGAGCAGGGGAAGGGTGAACAAAATCTTAGGAAAGGGGCAGAAACCAAAAAGTGTGTGTACAACAAATTTAACTGTATTATTAATATTATTGAGATTTTTCCTGTATAAAATACTCTAACTGTACAATTCTTTCTTCTGTAACAAATAGTTCTAGACTAATAATGATTAGATATTTAAGACTGCAATTACAGGACCAAGAAATTCTTGGCTTTGTACATATACATATAGAAAATGTTCTTCCTCTTTGCTTGTAATCAAGATATTGAGTATAACATTGTAAGTATCTTAGACTTTTAAGAGAGTTTTGTAAGGAAGGTAGCTTATTTAAAAGAACTTTCAGGTTCTTTTCTACTAACATGAAATGTGGACAACCTATTACAGCTAGTGATTGCTAACCCTCTGGGTGGTGGCTCTGTCACTCAGACCTTTGATTTCAAGCACACTTCAGGAGCCTCCACACATACTGTCTCCAGCTCTTAAGAAGTCCTATAAAATATACAGGTGTAAATTGTGCCAAATAATTTCATTTCATATACACTAACCAAGGGGGTCCTCAAACTCTCCTTTTGTCAGATAATACAGGAGAACATTTGTTCTTGCCACACAAAGAAGCAGCAGCAACAGTTGGAAAATGGTGGTTTGATCAGATTAACATTAAGTGCAACAAGCAGAAATCAATTTTTATTTCAGGGTAAGGGAGGAGATCATTGCCTAGTGATGGAAAACTGCATGTCTTGAAGACTCTTTTATTGCTTTGGATTTCTTTCTTTTGTAACTTCAAGAGCATCAATTCACCCCTTTGATTCTCTGTTTCTCTCCTACCTATTTATCTGTTTTGTTTACTGAAATTGTAGGCTTTTTAAGGCTATGACTGCCTCTCACTATTTGCATTTAATGCTGGTAAAGTATAAAGTTTATAGGTTCCTAATCTTGCTTGACTGGAGAGTCTTGCTGTTGCCATGGTACACAATGACAGCATAGATACTTTGACGAGGCAAGATTTGCAATGAATAAAGAAGATACCTTTCTTTTTTTTTGGTAAGAATACAGACAAGTATCAGAAATACATAAGCAATTATTTTTTAACGTTTAATATCTCTACAGGTAAAAATACTAGCACAAATACATTTAATGCATTTAAATCACTGTTCTGTGGTGATGCTATTAGTTTGTAACTATTATATCTTCAGATACAGATATGTAGTTTCAGATCAAGTTTGGCACAGTTTTACTTAGTGACACAGAGGAAGTGCTGGATTGCCTGCTCTGACCATGTCACTTGTAATGAGTGACTTTAATATCTATGCTAATAAAGGTTGCTGCATCCCCTGTATAAGCTTGACACAAGCCCCAGTGGCAGAAAAGGAACAGCTATCTAAATTAAACTGAATATGTCTTGATTGAAAATGAAGGAAATTATATTAACCACTCACCTTTGGGTACATGTCATATGCTACCCTGTGCTGAGTTTGCTGGTGTAAGTGTCTGGTATACTAATGTATGCCAAGTTTTGACACAGCAGATAAGGAGCGTCTCTATCACTGTGAGAAGACAGATTGACAGTCCAACTTAGCAGTTCACTAAAATCTTTCTTTTGCTCCTAACAACTTGCTTTACTACAGCCATTTTGTCTATGAAATGTGTGTGACTTGGAGTGGGGATTGTCCTACTGATTTCTACAAGAGTGCACCAACGTTCATGTCAGATACGATCCTCAGAGAGCATATGAAATCTTTTTAAATCAGAGGAACACCACAATATTGAAGGGATTTATAAATGGCTTGATTTAGACCAACCCAGGTTTTACTAAATCAGAAGTCTTTATTTACATATAGAGAGCTAATCAGGTATATATATTCTGTGAGAATTATATATCAGTGTCTTAAACCTCCATAGTGCTGCTATTGTTTTTTTGGTTTTTTTTTTTTTTTGAGAGTGCCCAGAAGCCTTCATTACAGAGTAGGACCACAACATTGATTTTGCTGTACAAATATCTCATAAAAAGGACAGCACATCCAGGTGGCTCAGGAGAGAACAAATGCAGAAGGCTGAATATCCACTTCCCTTTCTTTTCCAGCCAGGGATTTTGTGCTTTGCCTGATATTTTTCTGCTGTAATTTCTACATTTGATAACAAGGATTGAATTTATTTTGCCAATAAAGTGCTACAGAACCATAGGATAAAGTAGTGATGCAATGGATTGGGCCATGTATTATATCCCAAACATTTCACAAACTGAAGCTGACCAGCTAAATTTTGTGTTGAGCAGACCTGCTTCTGGAATAGATTGTACAATAGGGTGAAACAGCAAGAAGTATCAGGCTGTGTAAAGCCAAATTTTTCTCTGATTTCTTCAGATTGTCTTCAGTTCGAGTCTGATTAGTTGGGCTTTAAGTGAGTATATGAATTTCATCCAAGAAGGGTGCAGAACAGGGCAATGATTTGCAATGCTGTTGAACTGTAGAGCAGATCAGTGCTAGGATATGTGAGAGGGATAGAAAAAAAAAAAAAAACAAACATTCACATCCACTTAAACCAGACATAGCTAAAAGTTCTCAAGCAAAGCAAATCTAGTACACATTCAGACTCTGTCATGGTTTAACCCCAGATATCAATCAAGCACCACTGTCACTCGTTCACTCTCCTCCTCACAGTGGGATAGAAGAGACAATCAGAAAAAAAAAAAAAATTAGAACTTGTGGGTTGAGATAAAGACAGTTTAAAAGAGCAGAAAAGGAAGGAAAAATAATAATTCTAATAATAGAATAATCAAAAGAAGTGATGTACAATATGATTGCTCACCACCCGCTAACTGATGCTACGCCAATCCCTGAGCCTCAGTGTCCCCTGGCCAACTTCCCCCAGTTTATGTACTGGGCATGACATCATATCGTATTGTTGTGGTTTGAGCCTGGTTGGCAGCCAAACACCATGCAGCCACTCACCCGTCCTTCCCCACCTGGGAATGGGGAAGGAATTGGAGGGGCAAATGGAGACTTGCATGTTGAGATAGAAACAGTTTAATAATGGTAATAAAATAAAACGGTGACAGTATAAATGGGTAATGTACAATGCAATTGCTCACCACCCACCAACCGACACTCCACCTGCTCCCGGCTAGCAATCCTGAAACATAAAGACATGGCAATCGCAATCCCAGAAGTGAGATTGCGCCCCTTCCCACCCACCCCTCCTTTATATGGTGAATCATAACGTCAAATGACATGGAATATCGGCCAATCCGGGCCCGGTGCTCCAGCTGTGTTCCTTCCCTGCTTCTTGTGCACCTGTGCACAGGCAGGACATGGGGAGTTGGAGAGTCTTTGAAATCTCAGTGTGCTATCAGTATTCTTCTAGCTACCAAAATCAAACATGAGCTCTATTTCAGCCCAAAGCAGGACAAGTATGGAATACCCCTTTGCCTCATTTGGGTCAGCTGTCCTTGCTGAGTCCCCTCACAGTCTTTTGTGCACTCCCAGACTCTGCTGGCAGGGCAACATGAAAAGCTGAAAAGTCCTTGACTTAGCATAAACACTGCTTAGCAATAACTAAAACATCAGTGTGTTATCAACATTATTCTCATCCTAAATCAAAAACACAACACTATACCAGCTACTAGGAAGAAAATTAACTTTATTCCAGCTGAAACCAGGACAGACTCATCAGTAGCTTAAAGCAAAGAAATCTCTGCAGTACAGCATAGAAAGAAATACTAATTTCCAACACCTTCTCTATGATTATTCAGTCAGAAACCCTTAACTAAAGAGAACAAGAGAATCTTGCACAATTCTATAGAAAAAGCAGTCATGCATTTCATTCTTTATAGAATTCCTTTAGTCATGTGCTACCTTTATCTTGTATTTTGTGGTGTGCCTTCCACACCACATGGCATGTTCATTTTCTTTAGGAACATTGTTGCATCTCAAAAAATCATAACAAAAGAGTAAGTTAAGATTTACTTTCATTATTTATCCAGGGATTGTTCTTGAAACTTTTAGATCCTTCAAAGGAGGTTATTTTAGTGTTTATTGTAATATAATATGCAATTTAATTTTGCTAATTTGAAATCTATATGTTATTGTAAGTGGCAACAGCAATTAATCGTTGAAGTTTTCCATAAATTTCAGCTATGCTTGAATTCAGATGCTAATGTTTATAAAACCTCATTAAAAAACCTTACCAGGAAGGAGGAGAAGTCATAGGAAAGTAATTACTGAATATTGAAAGTATACAATGAAAAGAACATAAAAATTTCTCAGATGATGAATAATCTAACACGTCCTCATAAGGAAACTAACATCCAATGCAAAGTGTTAATATACATTTAATGGATGGTTTATGATATGCACATATTTTATTAAACCTCCAATTTATGATTTTAGCTATTTTTGACAAATTAATGTTGGGACCTGTTTCTGAATAGCACTGCAAGTTGGAAGTCTTTTTCTAAACAAAGTGTTCCAAGTTGAGATACATTGTTTGCAGTGTTTTATGATAGAGATATACTTCAGTATCAAAATACATTTTTAAATTAAAATTAAGTTTGGACATTATCTTTGTCTTCTGTTTACATCTATGCATTTCTGTCAGAATGTAAACATTACAAGTTTTTCCTCTGTTTGTTGAAAAGTGATTGCTATGTTTGAACAATAATTTTCATGTTTACTCAATTTCCTTGCTTTCTAGACTTCCTGAAATTTTCATTGTCCTGGTCAGGAACACACTGGCTTTAATGTAATTTTCCTGAAGAAGCCTTCTAAAAAGATTATTTTTCAGTAGATACTATTTCTACACCCTATCAAATGCAAGCCCATAAATTTCTTGTTTGACCAACTGCCTATTTGAATTAGGATATCCACCAGGATATTGAATATAGTTAAGCTGGAATCTAATGCGAGGCAAGTTCAAGTAGAAATTTAAAGAGCCTTATCTCTGACAATAGTTTATATATTAATCCTGAGTTTACTCAGCTCTCACTGACTGAAACCCCTCATTATTTCACTTAGAATAAGGGTGTGCTTATGGGTTATTTCACCTCAGAGTAATTCAGTCTACATGACCATCAGTCAGTCATCTTATACTGACATCTGTGGAAGAGTAAACAAGAATCTTTAGACACAATCTGGCCGGCAAACTACATGTGATGTTGAGGCCACATTAATAATTAGATCAAAGCTTAATATTCTTTGTCAAAATCTGATTAATTTTTAATCATCTTTTTTCCTAAACATTAGGACCAAAAAGCTTCTCAAAAAGAGTCTGAACATATCTTCATGTGTAGCTATATACTGAATGCACTAAATTGTAAATAGGCTTATAATCAACTTCTGAAATTCAGTAAATTATAAGTTAGCAAACCCTGGGGTCAGAATAGGAAGACTGCGTAGAGAGAATTGCTAGCTGAAGAATGGCAAAAGTATGCACACTTGTGCAACCCCTGCCCTTTGTAACAAAAATTACTTCTGAACTATATGGCAAAAATCTTGGTTTAGGGAATGTGGGAAATTAATAGGGTTAACAGAAACTCAGGGGAAAATTCTCTTTAATAAAGCACATAAGAGAACATAAGTACTTCTTGTGCCTTGCCTCTCTTTTCCTTTGAATACTTAGGAGTATTAACACCCATCTAGTCCATGATGGTTAAAGAGTATAATAGTATACTTTGTTGTAGTGATTGAATTTTTTAAATTTTCCTGTCATGATTTATTTCAGACTGTATTTTTGTCTGTTTCACACTGAAAATATCACTGCCGCATTTAAAATCAAAATGAAAACCAATGGTACAGACTTGGGAAGATACCAAACACAGGTCAGGATTACAGACAAAATGGGAAAGCCAGAATTAATATTCTCTAGTGGTTTACAAGTGTTCACAGAATTTACCCAGTTTCCGGCCCAATGTAGTGATCAGCTCTCTTGATCAGTAGCATGTACTGGAACGCAGTAGAATGTGTTGGATGAGTATTTGTTTTTCACTACAGGAGAGGCCCACCTGTTTGGAACAGACACTGAGAACAGGAAGCAGGATGTGTTTCCAGAAAATCACTCTTGACTGCTTAGATGTACTTAACCTCAGTAATAATGAAGAATGGTCAATGTTATCTGAAAAGCTTTTGAAATCAAGGGATTCTTAGGTGAGATTTCTATTTTATTCTGTTTTTTGTCAAACATTAGCCACTGTAAGCTATTTATTTCAGAAATAGTTGTCTGAATGATGTAAATGCAATATCTCATGGCACTTTTTTTTTTTTTTTTTTTTTTTTTTAAACTTTTCCTGTTGGAGAATGGCTCAGAGACAAGGGTCCTGAGCCCACCGAGCAATTGTACGATCAGAGCCTGTTCTAAGGGCTGATGCTGCCTCGCTGATGCTGGGCCTCACTAGGGTTTGCCTGCAGCTGCTCGCAGCTGCTGATACATGAAGAATGTCAAGGACGCTTCAGCCCTGTGTACCGTGGTGTGTCGAAAACAGGTTAAGAGGAATTAGGAATAGTGGTCTGAGAAACATTGAGTTATGGTAATGGTGGTCTGAGAAACATTGTGTTATGGTACCGTTGTGTATCGAAAACAAGTCAAGAGGAATTAGAAATAGTGGCATAACAAACTTAGTGTTATGAGAAGCTTGTGCTGTTAGCTAACTGCAAGTAGGTGGACTGTGCAAATACAAACTTTAGAGCTTAAGCCAATCAGCTAGTGACTAGTAGGCATAATAATTATCATTGTCTGTATAAATATATGTACCCTGGACCAATAAACACACACGTAGATTGATGCTCTATCACCCACATTGAACCCTGCTCGGCGTGTTGTTCTTCCACGGCTCCACATTTTCCCCAGATATCATTCCCTCAGTCCATGGCGCAGCACTTAGCGGTGGCGTGACTTTGTTCAGGCCTATCAGTCTCCACTCTCCGCTAGACTTTCGCACTGGCCATATAGGGCTGTTAAAGGGTAAGTGAGTCTTGCTGATCACCCCTTGGCTCTCAAGTTGACAAATCAGTTGGTGGATGGGAACTACAGAGTCTCTGTTGGTGAGATATTGCCGTCGCTGCACAGTTGTGGTAACAATCGGCACCTGTTGTTCTTCAACCTTCAGTAGTCCCACAGCAGAAGGATCTTCTGAGAGCCCAGGCAGAGTGGACAGCTGTTTGATTTCCTCCGTCTCCAAGGCAGCTACACCGAAATCCCACCGGTACCGCTTTGGGTCCTTAAAATACCCTCTCTGGAGATAATCTATTCCAATAATACAGAGAGCTTCCGGGCCAGTCACAACAGGGTGCTTTTGCCACTCATTTCCAGTTAGGCTCACCTCAGCCTCCAACACAGTCAGCTGTTGAGACCCCCCTGTCACTCCTGAAATACAAATAGGCTGTGTTCCCTGGAAATCCGACGGCATCAGGGTGCATTGGGCACCAGTGTACACCAGAGCCTTATACTCCTGGGGGTCACATGTGCCAGGCCATCGAATCCACACAGTCCAGTAAACACGGTTGTCCCTCTCCTCCACCTGGATGGAGGTAGGGCCTCTCTAATGCTGCTCATAGTATCCATTGTCGATGAAGGGGTTAGTGCGGTCTGTGCGAATCTCGGTCTCGTCCTGGTTATTCACTTCTTGTAAGTGTGACTCGGAAGTTCTCCTCATAGGATCAGGAGCAAAGTCAACTCTTCTGCGCAGTTTGGGTAACTGATTAGCAGAGACTGGACTGACACTTCTCCTGGAAGAACCTTGATTTGTAGCCATTCTTCCTTCCAACTCTTGAACTTGCTCTCTTAGAAGGTAGGTGGGTTTCCCATCATATTTCCTCATGTCTTCTCCGTGGTCGTGCAGGTAATACCATAGGTTCCCCAGTGGTGTATACCATCTCACATGAGTAGGGAGCCCTTTGCTCCTGATAGCTGAGACCTTAGTTTGTGGAGGTGGAGAGTAGGACATGTCCTCTTTGAGTTGTCGGACTTCTTGTGATAGTTTCTCCACAGCCACGACGATGGAAGAAAAGAGACTTTCTTCGTAGTGCCGGAGTCGGTGAGCCGTCATCCATAGTTGGTCCCTCTTCGTCTCTCCAGTCAAATACTGCTAGTGCATTCGAATGTGAAGATGGAGCACTCCATATAAACTTGCGCCACATGGGCTGGGTGCATTGGACTTCATCTGGGTCTGTGGGTAGCCGCGCATCATCTGGATCATAATAAACCATCTCCCACACAGCCAGTTCCCTCAGGTATTGGATGCTTCTCTCCATGGTGGTCCACTTACTTGGATGACATGTAAGATCTTCCTTGAAGGGATATCTGTCCCTCACGCCTGACAGTAGTTGTCTCCAAAGGCTGAACGTTTGTGTCTTTCTTCCAATAATCTTGTCAATGCCTGTGTCCCTGGACAGGGATCCCAGTTGCCTGGCTTCTCTACCTTCTAATTCCACACTGTTGGCCCCACTATCCCAGCATCGGAGCAGCCAGGTAAGGAGGTGTTCACCAGGATGGTGGCTGAAATCCTTTCTCATGTCTCGTAGTTCACTCAGGGATAGAGATCGGGTGATTACCACTGGCTCTGCCTCCTCCTCCTGTTCTTGTGACGGCCCTGGTTCACCATCATCTTTTACAATGCGAGGGGACTTTTTAGTGGATTTCTTCTTCTGCATGGGAGCAATCGACACTGTCATTGATTGATTCTCTGGTTCTCCCGCAGTACTTATCGTAGGGGTCAGATTGGCTGCAGTGTCTGTCGCCTGAGTTGGAGTGGCTGCAGTGTCTGGTGGGGGTGTCAGAGTGGTTGCAGTGCCATTTTTTTGCTCTCAGACGCAGAGACGTCTTCCTTTTGAGGATACTGCATAGGGGCAAGCAGGGTTCGGTAGGCATGGGCCAGGCCCGAGCATGTTGCAATGATCTGCGTCTCTCTTGAGGTGTCAGGATGACAGCACACCTTTTCTAAATATTCTACTAATTTCTCAGGATCCCGCACTTGTTCAGGGGTGAAGTTCCAAAACATTGGAGGTCCCCACTGTCCTAGGTACTTGCCCATGCTACCCCACGCTCCCAGCCACTCATAACTCTCCAACCCTGGCATAGACCTCTGGGTGATATTCAGAAAAAGTTGCTTAAACCGAAACAGAACCTGAACCACATTCAGGAACACTACAGCTTCCAGCAACAAGACAACGTTAATATGAGCATTCTATGGATATTCAGAGTTCTCAGCAGTCTCAAGTACACTTGCAAGTAGTCTAGAGAAGGGGAAGATGGAAGAAGGCATCTCCGCCTTGGGTGGGCTTTCCGAGGAAAAAAGGTGGAGGGTGTAGTTACTAACCCATTCCAGTAGGTGCCCCACAGTGTACACAGACGACCATGCTGAGTACAAATGCACTACTACTCCCAGGACCAACGATTTTATCATGCCATAGATTAGCATTACATAACACAGCAAGGCAAAAATCTTAATCCAATTCCCACGGGTAATAAGCAGCAGCATGGGGACTACCTATGGTAAGTCATGTGATGTATAACACAACTGCAGCAACAAAACCCACGATTTTAGGAGCTAAGAGAATGACGTTATAACAGGATGGGCAGTCAGCATTATAACAAACTTGATAGCACACACAGATCAAATCTGTTGTTATCTCAACCCTTCGGGCCCCACGTTGGGTGCCGAAAATCACTGTCGTCATCTGAGCCTGGTTGGCAGCTAAATGCCACGCAGTCGCTCACCCACCCTCCCCCCACTTGGGAATGGGGAGGGAATCGAAGGGGAAAAGGGAGACTCGTGGGTTGAGATAAAAACAGTTTAACAGTAACAGAATGATATACTGACAGCAGTATCAGCAGGTGATGTACAATACAGCTGCTCACCACCCACCGACCAACACCTGCCTGCTCCCAGCCAGCGATCCCCAAAACAAAGGCCCCACGGCCACACTCCCAGAAGTGAGAGCCCTTCCTGGCTTACTCCTTCCTGTATATAGTGAGCATAATGTCACATGACATGGAATATCGGCCAATCCCGGCCCAGCCTTCCAGCTGTGCTCCCCCCGCCCCCGCACACAGGTGAGGGCTCTGGGGCCTGGGGAGCCCCTGGGGTCTCAGTGTGCTGCAGCATTCCTCCTGCTGCCAAACCAACGGGAACTCTAGTCCAGCCCCAACCAGGACATGTTTCCTTTGTTTGTATAACTCAATGCAATTGAATTCTACATAACATGGAGGAAACTAAAGTAGGTTAATAAATAGGTTTTTCAAAGACATATTATGATGTCAGAAGTCTCAACACAGTACATCTACACAGAGACTGACAACAAAGCTATATCAGAAGCATGTCTCATTTCTCTTTTTAAAGGAACAATGGTTTTGTGATTTAACTACCAAGGGATGCAACATATCCCTTCTGTAAATACAGATTGTTTGATGTTCCTGCTGAGTAACTGCATTAGGATGTTTGTTTTCTTGCTTGTTTCATGCACCTGGAATTTTACGTTTTGTTGCTGTAGTCACAGTATTATCTTGTGATTGTGCTTGGGTTGGATGTAATTGTGTTGGGATCTGGGTTGGCTGTAACCATGTTGATATATCATGAACAAGGTGCATTCAATTTTGTTCCTGAGCTTTATAAAAGTCTGTCCATTTCCTCTTTCTATGTTTCCATTAAAGCATAGGACTTTTGCCCATCTGTTGCACTGTTACTGTGTTATACTGAATAACAGCAAATGTAATCTTTAGAATCAGTAATGCATCTTCTTTTTTAACTGATCCATTCTTTATATATAACTCTTTCATCCCACTAGTTTCTGGTAGTCCACAGACCAGCCCTTTCCATTGGCTTCCCGTACTTTGTTAGTCCTGTTCAGAGAATGTTGTTCTACTGGCTAAATGCTTGGCAAATATTTTAATATTGCAGGCATCTGTTCATCAGATAATTTTTAATTCATATTTTATCCTTCTGTGAAATGGTTCAAGAGAAACTGCTACAGGAACTTCTCTTCTGGGATTCTGTATTACTTTCACAGCAGACCTTTGTAACTGTGATCTTGTGCTGCAGCCTTGCCAGTGCAGAAGGCAGCAGGTTGTCAGGAATGTTCTCTAAGGAGCCGTGATCTGTTCCAGCTTGTACTTGGCATCCAAACAAGGATGCACACTGTACCCATGATATTTCTGCAACTGTGGTGAATAATACTTTTTTTTTTTTTTTTTTTTCCTCAGTTTAATTTTATTTCACCACTATCATTGATTTTGAGGTCAGTGGGTTTCCCTCCTGCAACAATTCTTGTGGTGTTTTATTGTTATTTGATTTTAAGATTCCTGTTGGGGGGAGAGTTTTACACAAATTGATGAGACACATTTATTCTTCTGTTTCTTCAGCTCTTATAAACATATAACTTGGCTAATGTCAGTATTTAACTCCTTGGCTAAATCCCATCTGGCATGGACTCTAAAGCTTTTTGAGAAAAGGCTTTAAATTGCTTGGATGTTTCACTTCATTCAGGTAAAATTTGATGCCCACTATTTCTAGCAGGTGATCAGTGGGACTTGCTCAACACAAACTTCCGTTCTGTTAGTGTTTGTGTGTGTGTTGTGGTTTGGGCCTGATCGGCAACCAACCCCCACAGCTTGTCACCCTCCCTTCCCCCTCCCCACCTGGGAATGGGGGAGGGGATTAGAGGGGTGAAGGGAGACTCGCAGGCTGAGATAAGAACAGTTTAATAATAGCAATAAAATTAGAACAGTGATGATGATAGGGGGAAAACAAAAAGAAATATATAAACAGGCAATGCACAGTGTAACTGCTCACCACCTGCTAACCAATATCCAGACCGTTCCTGGCCAGTGACCCCGAGATACCAAGATCCCACAATTGCAATCCCAGAAGCGAGAGAGCTCCTTCCCAGCCACCCCTCCTTTATATAGTGAGCGTGACGTTCCATGATATGGAATATTTCATTGGCCAATTAGGGTCAGGTGCTGTGGCCATGCTCCCTCCCTGCTCCCTGCGTCCTTGCACCCCGGCAGAACATGAGAAGTCAGAGAGTCCTTGAAGTCTCGGTAGCAGCTGAAAACATCAGTGTGCTATCAGCATTCTTCCCATAACAAACCCAAAGCTAAATCCAAAACACAGCACTCATCTGGTCCCTGAAAAGAAATATTAACTCTATTTCAGCCCAAACCAAGACAGTGTGCATAGCTGGTGAATAGTACCATCAGATTTCTACCATTTCAGCAGTGCTGCTTAATTCAAGAAAGACCCTGGTGACAATTTCAGTACCTGTTAGTTAATATTATAGTATTCCCCCTTTATATTTTGGACTATCTATTGTGCATAGGCTATACAAAGAACATTCAGGAGAACAACCATATTCCCACACAGAGTATGAGCTGGCAATATTGCTACTGAGCAACCAGTACATAAATACACTGCCTGCCAAAATGTAAAGTGGGTACACTGCATTATTGCTTGCATCTCATGGCTTGACACATATGTGGATCAACTTGTGCCTTTCTTTTCCACTACATCAGTTAATCCACACCAGTTGCCTTTTAACTTTTCAGTTATTCCACATGTGTTACTTTGGACACTGTTCTTAAATACAATTATTGTGGTATATTCACTGCTGTCTCCGTATTTGCAAACATACCCATTTTGCAATGTTCTAGTAGGCATCCTACAGATTCAAAGAGATCAGGAAATCATTTGCAAATCATCTCTGATGTGAGACATTTGCCTTTTATGGATCTGAGATCTAATCTGTCTGTGCTTCAGTTTCCCTACTGGGAAGCAGTAATAATGATGATCATTTTCTAAAGTTTTCTGGGGTCTAAGTCAATTTAGACTGAAAAATCTTTTAGGATAAAAAATGCCTGTCTCTGTGGATATTGCATACACTACATAGTGACAGTCTAGTCTTCCCACTATAATTTATAACATTTTTCAAAGAGTACAGAAATTATTTCCTCATTTACTAGAGATACACAGTGGGGGATTGGTTTAAAACACAATACTGAGACAAGTGATGGAAAAGCCAAATATTTTAAAAGCTTGTCATATAATCATTTATCCCACATAGGGCCCAATCCATCACTAACTGACCTTTAAAAAAAAAAAAGAAGAAAAAAAAGATGGATTTTTTTTTTTTTAATATATTACAGATTTTTTTAAAAATTGTGTCTTAAATTTCATGATGAGGTACAAGCTGGTTCACTTTTATACTTTCAGTGCAGAAAAAGAGATGATATTTTAACACAACCTCTGAATGGAGGAGCTATGTCTGTAAAACCTTTCCCTTCAAAGTAATTTTTCTGTGGTCTATGAGCTACAGTGCTTTTATCAGAAAACTTTATTTATTAATGTAACAACATCTCTTATTACATATAGTTTTAATAGAGCCTTTCTAGTATTTTTTTGGAGGGAACATAATACTCTCTGGCTAAGAAAGCACCCCTCTTGGAACCTATGATCACAAATTTCAGTGTAAATTAAGGTTTTTTTTAATGAAGTTTTCCCCTAAATTCTGTTTCATGTATTGTCAGATGCTCAAGCATGAGGGCAGCAGCAAGAATTATGTGTGCTTGTTTGTCTACCTGTGCTTAAAAAAAGGAGATTGAAATTATGTGAAAACTTCTTGTGCACCTCAGTGTCAGTAATGAGTTGCTTGAAGAACCAAACATTTGTTTTGAACTTTCAAGTGCTGAGTATGTTAGCTGAACATATTTACCACATAATTGTTTTCTTTCTCTAACTCACTTTCAAGCATTCAAGCAAGTGAAAAGAAACAGAAGAAACATCAGTTATTTTCTTTCATGAAATAAAGCTATATATAAAAAAAAAAATAATATGAATGAGATGACAGAGTAAATCAGAGGATGTAATCCACATGAGCAAGAATATGTATTTGCTTGTGCAATATTATGGAGGTAGAAATGGGTAGATCAAGTGAGCAATATTTATACAGAGCAATTCAAAACCTAATGGTCATTCTCTGTGTCTCGTAGAGAGATGGAAATGAAGGGAAGAATTAACTTAATTTTAAACTGCAACTGTGGGTAAAGTACTGGTGTTAATACAGGAGAGAGGTTACTGGTTACTGTTGTATTTGTTTTCATTTTTTCCTTGTATTTTATTTTTCCTTAAGGGATTTCCTTGTGTTGCTTCCGCAGCACTGTTTTTAATCAATTCAAGATGACTGTTACAGAAAAGACAAACTGTCGCCTCTTTGTTAGTCTCTCTTATAACAGGGGATTGAACAGCTGGCATCAGACCTGGGCAAATGGCAATGATGTATGTTTCATTTGTGAATTTTCCTACACTTTTTGTATGGCTTACATTTTGTTCCACTTCCTTCATTACAGTGTATTGTATTCATGCATTGATACCACCTCCTCCAGAAGACAACTTTTTGGGTGATAAAAAACTGTTGTCTTTGCTCAGAGTCAGAGCAACTGACATATCCTGTATTGGACCATTCAGGTGGTGGAAAAGGATAGTATTTTCTGCATCTATAAAGAGATTGTTTTGCAGAGAGTACTTTAGATATACTGAGTTTAAATATGCACAATGGAGGACAAAAATAAGTAGAGAAATAGAATATATACTTTCATAAAAGAATTAGAAGCTGTTGAACACCCTTTCACTAATTGAGTGGGAAAACACTCTTTTCCACTTACCTATATTATTTCATACTTCCATTTTAGCATCCTCTACAAGTATTCATATGTGCAAAGCATACTTTTCTTATTGAATGAGGTGCCTAAGCAGGTAAAAGATGTATATTACATTCTTGTATGCAACAATTTTTTTCTTTAGTGTGTGAGGTGTATGCATTCAGATTTTTAATATAAGATATATGTGTCAAATAAATTATACAGCCTAATACAGTCTAAAATGTGTTAAGATTACACTAAAGTATTCATTTTTGAATGGTTTTCTTCCAAAGAAAAACAAATATTATTTAATTTCTTTGTATCACTAACTAGTTAAAAATGATTACTCATGTACACAGCATAATTTACTGTATTAGAAGTTTTGAAATGTTACAATTAACAGTTAGAAAACAGAACAACTGAATGTATTTCCTCCTTTTCAAAAATTATTCTTGACTATAACATTCTGATTGACAAGATAATAATGTCAATATTTCTTGAAATTTTGCCTCTTTCTGGTAAATCTGATGACTTCTGACCTTCGTGCAGAAATTCGGAAATGGACATTTTTATTAGTAATCAAAACTACAAGATAAAAAATAACAACAGACATTGGCCTAACAGTCAGATAGAACATTCGTATTAAACTGCATGTTTGGAAATGTGCAAATCTTGAAAGTTCCTTGCTGGGAGACCTGAAAAAAAAAAAAAAAAAAAAAAAAAAAAAAAAGAGGACCCAACATACTATTGCCCTAAGGAATTACAGCAGTTAAACCCATGCCTTAACAAGTGTCTTCTTTCCTCCCAAAGACCATTCAAAGGATAGTCTAAATGCAGTATTTTAACCTTGTCCAAATATTGACTCTTCTGTAATTGCAGTTTTCTAAACAAAATACTAGTAAATTTTATAACGGTTAAACATGGAAGCTTTTATCTTTCCACATTTTTAGAATCATTTTAGTCTACTTGGTCTGTGAGTGTATTGAGTAGTTTCTCTATATAATGGTGGTGAGTAACAAAGATGAGATTTTTTTTCCCTTTTTGTTAGGGACTGTGTCTTAAACTGAAAGTCTGAGATACAATAATCAGAGACACTATGAAAATCTTCATTGAACTTATCTGCTTCACTAGTCCCTATCCAAAATCTCCTAACAGTATTGCCAGTCATCTGCAGCAGTCCTCCAAATTCACAAAACAAGTCCTTAAAATTATTCCTATACTGGATGGTTATAAAGATACTCTATTTTCTTGTTGGAATAACAATTCTTTAGAAAGTAGACAGACACTTTACCAGATTTAAAAAGTAATCGTGGTTGTTCTTACATTCATGGTTTTGGAAGGGCAAAATAATATAGGTTTACTTTTTTCATAAATTATGTTATTAAGTGGAGTTCCAAGAACAGCTAAAGTATTAGAAAGTTCATATTTTTTTTTCACCTAGTAAGAAACTTCTCTTAATTGTGATAAATCATTGCAAATTGCATTTGTATTTGAGATTTTAGTTTTGATTCACTCACCTCTCTATTTACAAGAAGACGTTGACTTTTTATATTAGTACATCTTTCCTTTCAGTTTTTATCTTAGAGATGTGCTTCTCCTGGGTATAGTTTCAAACAGTATAGTAAATCATGTCAATAATGAGTTAATTTATATACAACATACTGTTGACTCAATTGACACAAGTATTTTCTGTTCTGAGTCACACAAAACACTTTCCCAAAGATTTGTGGCTTGCATATTCAGCTTCCTTCCCAATAAAGGTGCTTTTTGTTTTTGTAAAGCTCTAAGTCTCTTACAAACTTATTTGCATGAGCACTTTACTGCCTTGCTGTCCATGATGATATTTATTTTGGTGAACAAGGTAAAAATGGACCATAAACCTTCCACTGCTCTTGTTAACTTAGAGCATCTGCTCTAGTAATAAACACCTGGTTGGATAACTTTGACATCTGGGAATCTTTCAGTTGATGGACTTGCTCTTACTGAGCATGCCAGCGGAGATGATGAAAACATTATTAGATCTATTTCACAGTCTTCTTTTTGTAGTCCTATGTACCTTTGCCAAAGTTGTAGCCTGCTGCTGTGACTTATATACATGTTTTTTCTTATTTGGACGGTTAGAAGTTTTATTTTGTTGTACCTGCCAAAAACCAATATATAGCTCTGAGGCTCTCATGAAAAACTATAAAGAATATATTTGCTAGTGATATGTAGGTTTCAACGAAGCCAGAATACAAGGAGAGGTTGGCAGGCAGCTGAACACCAGCTCTCTTTAAATATGTATTATGCTTCTGATAAGTGTGATTGCCAAAAAGGTTTATAGCACCATACTGACAAGTTTCATTTCAAGGACTACATCCCTTTAATGTAAAAAGCAGACTGGAAGCTAGTGAGTTTCAATCAAAACTGTATCACAGGATTTAGGGACAGTTTCAGTTAATTATGATCTCTGTCCGGAAAACATGCAGAAAAGAAAGAAACAGAGAAAGTAATAAGGCTTTATCCCCTGTCAGGACTGTTTGTTTTGCATAATATCATCTCTCGGTTCTCAAAAACATTTGAGATCCAGTCTGAAAAGATGAAAAGCAGCCAAGCAGTATTATAGCTGTCACTTTTGGGGAACTTTTACTTTCCCCCGAGAAAAAGACCTTTTCGTCCATCCAATTTTCAGTTGGTGAATTGACATGTAATCTTTGATTGCAGCTATAGCTGAAATGGGTGGGTGTACATGTGTTTGTGTGTGCCTGTGTGTGGGGAATGGGTGAGCGAGTTATATATAACCCCCTCATATAAGTCTTCATATGTTTATGTAGAAACATATAATGTCAGCTTCTCCATTGAACCAAATCAATATGCAATATTTTGGTTTGGGATCTTCAGGTAAAGTACACCTTCTCCATGACTAATTTTTAATAATTTTTTGCACCCTTTAGTTAGTTTCTCTTTTATGACCATTACCTCAAGCCAAACTGTTCAGCTTTCAAGACTGACATGCTCTGAGCCTTATGCCAATGTCATCTTTGTTAATTCTATGAAATTAAAGTTCTTGTTATAAAGTTTGGCATGATTTTACTGCTTGTCTTACAAATTAATGTCCAAGCGTTTGCAAATAGGATACCAGTGAAATATAAAATGCAATCTGTTTTTCTTAAGTATCACCCTGTTTTCCATATTTTTTTTTTTTTTTTTGTGCCAGTGAGTATTGTGATGACAGAGAGCAGATATCAAAACTTGGTGG
This sequence comes from Tyto alba, assembly GCF_018691265.1. Classification (NCBI taxonomy): domain Eukaryota; kingdom Metazoa; phylum Chordata; class Aves; order Strigiformes; family Tytonidae; genus Tyto; species Tyto alba. The sequence goes on along the minus strand of NW_024881301.1, from coordinate 31,271,126 downwards.
ATTTTGACTAGTTTAGATAGCTGGTTCACTTTGACTCTTCCATTAGATGTCTTATCTTGAGGAAGATTAATCCACCAGCTATTTTTCAAAGGTTATGAAGTAAATATAATGCATGGAAAGGTTGTGCTGAAACGAACAGCTCTGGGAGTGAAGCCAAGATTTCTGACTTTGGAGATGTTCATATTAGCTGTTCCTAATGTGAAATATAAAAGCAGTGGGGTTGGGGGGGGAGTGCCTTGTTTTTTCTTTTATCATTTTTAAAGCTCTCTCTACCTTAGACTTTCATATCTTGGGTTCTAAATACAGATCTATTACATAAAAGGTCCTCTGACATGCTTTTTAAGAAATGACTATCCCAACTTTTTGGGCAGAGTCCAACTGATTAAGTATGCTCAAGGGAGATATTGGAGGGTATATTGTACATATTCATGGACTTATTTTTGGAGTTGAACATCAAAGTAAGAATACACTGTGTCTATTATTTAAAAGCTGTCTAAAAGTTAAATATCAGAGGTGTCTCATTATCTGACAAACAGGTAAAGTCAGTACAGAAAAACAAGCCTTCCAGAGTGGTACTTCCTCTCAGCCTCGAAGAAGTCTTCAAGCAGAAGCATAGTGTCACCCACGGGAGAAATTTTTTTTCTCTATTGACTTGACAACTGAAGCAGATTAGACAATAATGAGTTTTTAGATTAGAGGAAATGAATTTCATCTACCCAGTACTCATGTATGCCACATAATTATTTGGTTGTAAGTTTTTAATCATTACAAGATTTGTAATGTTCTCACTCTGGCTTCTTCCCAAGAAGTGGACATTTACACCTTTAAATTAATAAACATTTGCCCTTTTCTGCAACATGAACATAGTCTATAACCAAATACAAGACAAAAAATCACACACAATTAAACCTCACCTGAATGATTATCATAAATTCCAATAATTTAATGATAGTAAATAAAAATACCAAATTTAATTAAAGAGAGAAATAAAATTGTCCTGGAATCAAACAGTACACAAAAAAGTCAGAAACGAGGAAATTCATGAATCATTTCACACACAAACAGACAGACAAACACATGTATCATTTTATTCCAGGGAAGTAAATATCAATATATTAACCTGGGACTGAACTATCCTACAGACATGGACGCTCGTTTTTTTGCAAAACTAACCTGATATATTTCATATACAGTACAAAATCATACACATTGTAGCAGTTATAATGGAAGTGTTATGATGCAATAAATACAAGATATTTTTTGCAAAGCATGAAAGAAAATAAAATTCTACCAGGAGAGGTAATGACTTATCACATGGTCAACTGACAGAGCTGAACAAGTACAGACTCAAGAAATATCTCTTTAATTAAATATATTAATTCATCCAGAAAACTGCTTTCACATTCCTTAATCATCATGACTACCACAGCAATATTATCAATATAATTTTAAGACCTTTTAAAATCCTTTATGCTGTACATCATTAGTATGTTCCACTTAGCCCACATATTTCTCTTCATGCATTACAAAATATGTCAATACTATATTTATACATATAGTACTATATTTATACATATAGTATATATTGTAAATGATTAATTCAAGAAGAAAATCCTATCCTAGTGACACTTTGAACTCTACTGCACAAAGATCATGCTAATCACACAAAAATGAACCACAATTTAGAGTGAGTTTCATCCTAATTTACAGATTGGTAATAAGACAACAACCAGGTTCCTGGAGATACAGCAGCCTAGTAATAGGTGTGTTACAAACAATAACATTAGAATTCTATTTTCACCTTTATTTGTACTATTATCTACAGCAAAAAAAAAAAAAAAAACAAAGACAATAGAGATCAATCAGAAGAGAGAAATCATCACAGTCTAACAATCTTTGTAATTATCTTTGTCAGAGGCACTGCAAGATGTGATCAGCAATGATTCTGTGATACAGATTCACAAATATGTTGAACTGCTCAGCCAGAACTTGTACATATTCCCACTAAAGTACATTTGGGATTTATCCTTTACTGTAGCTAGCTGGTATCTCCTAATAAAGAGAATCTTTATCCTGAATGATCTCTTTATTGTGCATACAAGGAAAAAGATAACTAGTCATCAACATACAGTAGGAGAAATGCACCATGCATTTCTTTTTCAGTATACAATTATTGAGAAATATAGCTGTAGGCAAGAACCTGTAGCTAAGACCTCTTATCAAAGCCTTTATATTGAAGAAATGTTTGTTACAACTCTCAAATAAATGAAGAGTTCTATACAACAAAATTCAAATAGAAACATCAATACACAAGCGATTAAATAAATTTAAACCAGAAGCATTATTTTTAATATTCCCTTATCCTGTCAAGCTAATTTAACGTTAAAATTAATGAAACATGTTGATCTGATGAATATCATTGAAACTGTGTACTAGTGAGAGACACTCAGCCTTTCTGAGACAGAATCAGAAAGAGGAAAGGGGAAAAGTAAAATACAGGAAACAGCATGGGAATTTAAAGGTATGAGGCAAAAGGTAAAGTCTTTTAAGTATGTATTTTTATATGTATATGTATGTCTGTGGATATAAAAATCACTGTAGGCTTTATCCGTGCCCTGTTTTATTGACTGATTGATGTACTTTATACATACCCAACATTTTTTTCATATGGAAGGAAATGCTTAAAACACAATGCAGAAGGCAAATAATAAAGAAAAACAGAAAACCAAAAGCAAAGTATCACAAAGTGTATAGATATCCTATCGATAAGTTACTAAAATGAAGATATTTTTCAGCAGGTACATTATATGTCTTTTGTAAATAACTGAAAAGAAGCTGAGCAGGAAAATTATGCGTATGCATTGAAAATAGTTTATCTTCTGTCTGTTTCTAGCTGCTGTTACTTTGCCCCTACATGTAACACTTCGAGCTGAAGTACACTCTCTGAAATACTTCTCGTGCCATGAAATAGCAACCTACTTAATCAGGAGCTACATGGCACAATAACTGAATGTTACTCAAACTTTTCAAATTGGTCTTCTCACTTTTTTACCTTGAAGTTAATTATATTTATATTACTTAATATATTCCTGTATACATCTTTCTCCAATTTCCATTGTGGCACAGACTGAAAAAAGAGACAGTAGTTGTCAGGTGTAAACTACCAGTACTGAGAAGCTATCATGGGTAGTGTGAGTGTGCTGTGTTAGAGAGTATTTGACCATTATTCATACAAAGGCAAGCAAATAGAGATCAATTCTTGCTACATTTCATAGCCTATATCTTGGCATAATGGCCTCTGCTCTAATCAGTGTTTCCAATTGTACTAGGCTTCTATAGGTGACATTAAAGTGAATGTGTATTATTCTGGGATATAACAGTATTGACCAAACAATTATCTTGTGGAAACAGTGGATCATTATGGCCACTTTCCTTATTAAATGACTAATTCAGCATTTGAAACATGACCCTACTGCAATGTCTTGCCACAAACAGCTTCCATGCTCTCTATGAAATTTTTTCATAAAACCACTTTTGCTTTTGTAAATAAAACAAAAATATTAAATTTGTAAATTACAGTTATATTGAGAACTTACAAGTTTTGATTAAATTTTCAATTTATTTATTTTCTTCCTACTTACTAATTTTATACCAAAATTACTTTTTGAGATATACCTTCTTAAATTTGATTTTATTCTAACATCAGATTGCTGGGGGAAGTTTTGGGAAAAATTCTACAGTTCTATTCTTAAGTTTTTAGAGCATCAAGATGTGGCTTATCTAAATTATTAACTCAGGTTGCAGGATAAATCTTTTCACAGCTGCATATCTTAACCTTTTATTCTCATCCTTTTTCATTGCAGAGCTGAAAAACTAATGCATTTTTGTATTTACTTAAGTCAGTGGGAAGTACAAATGTTTGATTCATCTGAAACGCAGGCTTTCCAAATGATGAAATACAGTTTTAGGATCCTAAAGTAAGCTTCCTTCCCTGATGACTTTTACTGTGTAGAGCCTCTACAAGTAGAAGACGTACAATTTAAAACTACTGAGCAATTGGGTCTTTGTCTAGTATATACAGAAAGTAGCTACAACTGATCAGCTACCAGTTGAAACTAAATATTTTTACTCCTCCTCAACCCCAAAAAATCTTTGTTGGTCAGACAGTCCTCGGGACAGAAAGGGTGACTTTTGTTGTGCTTTGGAGTGGGCTCATCCTCAGTGTTGCTTACTTGCAGTCTTCTGATTCTCTGCTTGTTTCATGTCAATATTTTTCCTCCTGAATCCTTAGCTGCTGCCTATGACAGTCTCAACAATTACATGTATGTATTACTACTTTTCACACCTCAATAAAAATTTGCTAAGTAAAACTGCCAAGATCACCCAGTTTAGCTGCACTAAACCAGCACCTGGATCATGGAAACACAAAACTGAAGGTCCCGTTAACTTTAGCAACCTCAAACTGGTTGGAAGATAACTATCTAAGTATCCATCCCAACTATATGCTTAAAGTAATTGGGGGGGGGGGGGGGGACAGGACACGGGACACCAATTTGGATGCCTGTAGGAAGAAGTCTAGTTGCCATTTGAGGCTCCTGGTTTCCAAATGCCTTTCCACAAGCCTGCAGGATTTCCAGGAAATCATGTCTACCATTCCCTATGGGAATGTCCCAGCTTCCTTATGCACTGAACATCTATCTTTAAGCATGTAAATCAGTCCCTGTGTAACCACACAAAGTGTAAAAATGTAAGTCAACAGTTTTTCAGGTTTATTGATTTTTCATTTATTTTAAACATTTTATTTCTGTCTTTATAAAGATGCTTTTCAAAATCTACATTTATTTTCATAAATTGATACATGAAATATTCTAGATTAGCCACTTGTGACAAGATCCAAAAGAGGTATTGTCATGGTTTCAGCTCAGAGAGAAACAGAGAACCACACAGCCACTTACTTCCCCCTTCCTCCAAAAACATTCACCAACATGAGTCCCTCCCATGGGCCGCAGTGTTTCCCTAGCTTCTCCATTGTGGGACACCAACTTTCTCCAACTGGAGTCCCTCTCATGGGCTGCAGTCCTTCCCGACCTACTCCGGTGTGGGACACCCCCACATGCTGCAATCCTCCCAGGGCTGAACTAAAACAGCAAAGGCTGCTTCTTTCCACAGGATCCTGGCATCCTTTAGGTGCAATCACCTGAGATGCCGTGGGGGCCCCCACAGACTGAAGGTTGGCATCTGCTCCAGTGTAGACCTCCATGGGTGGTGGAAGGGCTCACCCTGATGTTTCACCACAAGATACAGGGGGGTCTCTGCTATGGCACACCTCCCCCTGACTTTTATTCTCTGTTCTTCCACTGACCTTGGTGTTCACACAGATGTCATAACTACTCACAAGTCTGAATCCTCCTCTCAGGTCCCTTCTTAAATACTTTATCTCAGAATTGTAGCTAATTGGCTTGGTCTTGGTGCAGAGGTGGGTCTGACTTGGAGCTGGAGGAGCTTTGAGAAGCTACCACCTCTGTAGTACCCTCCCCTGCTACCCAAAACCCCTACCACTCACTCAAACCCAGGTCAGGTATCTATTTGCAACACTCCTAGAAATGTTTTCTACATGTATAAAGTAGGATTGAGGGGCTGATATAGTTTCTGAGTATGGCCACTGGCAAGATGACAAGCTCAAGCAAGAATGCACAAAGTCACTCTGTCATGTTTACCCCAACTAATGTCACTGACCTCAGTGGAAACTCTCTGTCAAGGAGCAAGAAGCCTCCAATACATCTTTTTTTCTAGAGGTTAAGACTCTTTGTAGATGAGGAGATTCTCATTAATTTCTGTAGGAGCGACCTCCTACGGAGGGCGAGACTGGAGTTAGACCTCACACCAATGCGATGAAAGTCGTACTGAATTTATTTACCCAAATAGCCCTAAGATATACAGAGCCAGATGGTCACATGCTCTATGCTTTACAATCTATTGGATAAAGGCACTTATCATACCCCCGGAAGTGCTGTGATAGGTCTGCATCGTTAGTACGTGTATACAGACTAAATCTACTTTGGGGTTAGTTTATCCGGGCATGCAAACAGGAAGGAAGCACTAGCTTGACTTCCTCATTCTTGCCCTTCCAGGTGACCTCAAGGTCAGGATTACCACGTGGCAGTTTTCTGCTCAGAGACCCAGTCTGGATTGTCCAAACCCTGTAGGATCAGTGCATGACCCTGTTCCTCAAAAAGTCCTACCACAATTTTCAACAGTTTCTCTTTCAAAAGTGAGATGAAATGTTACATATCATTCTAGCAATCAGAATTTCTCCTTGCCCAGAGCTTCATTTGACTTTGCAACCACCAGACACTGCAAGGTATATTGTAAGAAGCCCCAAATCCAATGACAGTGTACGATGAAGTACAAACATGTATTTAGGCAACATAAAGTGCTATAATGTTAAACAGGAGGATGAGAACAAGATTAACATAGTAAATATCAGGAAACCCATGAGATAGGACAGTGTGCCCATGAATAACCAGAGAAGAAAATTAACTTTCTGTGAAATCATAGTGATGTACTGATAATTGGGTGAGGAAATCTACTAGAGGAAAATCCTTCTGCTGATATCAAAGCTTTCTTTTTACTTGGTTAGGTTTTTCATTGTTTTTCTTTGTGTTTTTTTTGGTTGGTTGGTTGGTTGGTTGGTTTGTTTTGTTGGTTTTGTTTTGTTTTTTTTCCTTGGACACTAGAAAAGGATACTGTATGGCTAATTGAATAGTAACCATGAAGAAGGAGAAATTATTAGCTGCTGGTATTTGGAAAAATAAATCCTGTAACCAAAAAGCAAAAATACCTCTTGAGAAGAATCCAAACCTGTCACTACCGGGGTCAGAACTTAATTTGTGTACTGATCTTAACCAAGATTTATTAGCAAAAGGATCTGTGCTTGGTCTTGGAACCAAGAAGTGCTAGAGTGGAGTCTGAGTGCAAGGAGTTGTCCGGTGGTTCAGGTGTTTGTCTAAGAAGTGAGAACTGCTTCATCAACCTGTGTTGTCTTGAGAAACCTTTCTCCAGCCATTCGTTTAGAAAATTTCCCAGCATCAGAGAGGAACTATGGAATGCTAAGACACTGCTCTGACTTGAGAGGGCACCAAACTGAACAAGAGCTGCTTTCAACTAGAGAGAGTGAAAATTTTAACTTAGAATGCTAACATCAGCTTTCTAATCAACAAACCACTGAGAACAGGAAAAGTTTTCCTGCTAGGGTGCTATTCAGGAAGTAGAACTATTCAGACGTTCCATGAACACTGTCTGGTCCTGCACATTGTATATCTGTGACACTTGTAATTGTGCACCATTCAGACTGAGATTGCACCTGCTTTCATAATAACCTCTTGTCCCTTCCAAATTAAATAAAGGATTGTTGCTTCTTGATGTACTCAAAAAGATTATTTCAAGACCAAAGTTTTTTAATTCTACTGCACCAGGAAAGGACATTTTAAAACTTCAGTTTGTCACAAAATAAAACTGAATTCTCCAACCCGCTCTGATGAAAATAGGTGCTATATGCATATGTTGATAGATAGGCACAGCCATGTCTTATGTGTTCCTCATAAATAAGCAAAGGGTAGCATATTGAGCAACCTGATCTAGTGGAAGGTGTCCCTGCCCATGGCAAGGGGTGTGGAATTAGATGATCTTTAAGGTCCCTTTCAGCTCAGACCATTCTATGATTCTATGATATGCCAACAATATTCCTATGGAAAATTAGAATCTGTAACAAGTAACATGCATTCATAATGTCATTTTACACATCAACAGTGATACAAGACTATAGAAAAATACCGATTTTGTTCTTTTTTTTCAAGCTACAGAATCCAACCTCAAAGATTCCACAAAAGGACAAACTAAATCTGAGTCATGAATAAAGGTGAGATGACTATATATGCTGGGCAAGATGGCAACAAAAGATGGCATTACTACAAAACAAGATACTGTTTTCCCTCGAATTCTCAGTAAGCTCCTAAATCTGGTTGGTACTCTGAAGATGTGAATCTAGCAGTGTTGAAGTATAATCAGTTTCTGGTGGTTAGTTTGACAAGGTTGTTGAAATACATTGCTGGATATCATGGGTAGACAACAGGTAAAAGTATGTGACATAAATTGAAAGAAAAAGAATGAAAGATGATAATTTATTGGTGCCTTGTTTTTTGAACTTTTCTTCCTCTAGGAATAATCTCAGTTATAAACCAGATATTAACACTGTTGCATAACAATGATATCCATTTGTTACAATCTCTACGTAATCATATTAAGCATCATAAGCATGCCAGTGACACTGATTTAGTGAGAGAGAAGTGGAAGAGAAGGGCAGGGATGAAATCAACAGTCTCAGGAATACTAAATCTGTTTATTTAAATTACTTATACCATTAAAAAATTAAAGTAACAGTTTCATGCTTCCAGGTATAAATAAGTGTTTGAAGAGTTGCATGAAAAAGCAAGATTTATGATTAAATTTTACTAGCAATGGGAATGCACACCAGCTCACACCAAGGAACATTTAAATCAAATATCCTAGCTTTATCAAATATCAGAGATAAAGATTATAAACACACTGTACGTGTCATTATACACGTGCTTGTATGTAATTTTTATAGTCAGGTTAAAAATGCTTTCTCATTAGTAGCTGACAGACACTAAGGATAAAAACATTGATCATATTTTAAATGAGATTATTTTAATTATTTATATAGCTGTGTTCGCTTAGTATTTCTAAACTGTTATTTCTTAATCTCTGTAAAAATAATGAATTTAGTTCTGTTAAGAAACTTTACCACAGAACATTTCCAAACACTGGAAAACTGAAAAAAAATAATAAGTATAAGATTGTGGCTTTGAAATATTATTTAAATAGACAATTGTTTTGATAATCAAATAATGATTTGCTTAGATATGTACATATGTATATTTATATATAGGTATATAGGCACACAAGTGTAAGCACATATCTACGTAAATATGTTTTTTAAATCCACTTTAGTCTCAGTGAAGTTTTGAACATAAAGGAAAAGTTAACTTCTTTATTCCTCCTTTACACCTATTTCATCTATGTCTTGACCGTGCTCAGCCTTCATCAATTATTTTTCATCCATGTGCTAGTGGTTTCACCTGGTGCAATTGCTGGGAAATAACGTAGTCAGTGTTTCTTGTCAATGAAATATAGAAGTGCCTGACTCACACGTTGCTATTGCTTGTACCTATAAATGGTCTCATGTCTTACAGTGGTTTAGAAAACTAGAGAGGGAAACTTGGTGTTGTGGGACTCTGCAGATTGAAATAGCAGGAAATAAAACAAGAGGTTGAATGTGATTAAATCCAATATCACTGATGTCCACAGGTACTTCTGGCCACCACAGTGCCAGTACTTTTTCTGCCACATTAAATATTGTGGGGATCCTGGACTGTGGCAGTGGGTAGGACAATGTGGTGATAACTCTTTATTAGTTTCTGATGTATCCACGTAATCTATCCAAGTAATCTATTCTGTAATCTTTTACTAATACAGAATATCTATGTGCATTTATATGCACAGATGCTATGATGCTGCACAGCAGGAAGACAGATAGATTAGCTAATCAGTCAGTCAGTCATGGGAAAATATATGCCTATGTTCAAAAAAGCATAAGAGCTGATCCCCTGCTGGGTGGTAGATTTAGCTGACACATATATAGAGAGAAGAGTCTGAGGATGTATTTCCTTCCTGATATGCATTGGATTTTGTGACAAGGTACTGCATAAATCTAAAACAAGTAAGTAATGTTCAAATTATAAGCATTCATTAACAACTGAAAGGAAAAAAAATCCAGCAGTCAGACATTAGTTGGTAGCACTTTTAAAAAGTATTGTGAACTAATGACTTTCCAGTCCTTTCTGTGAATAGAACTGCTATTTCTAAGATACATCAGTCTTTCCTGAAATGGATGTAAATGATATATAGGTGAATGAGTTTAACATAGCTAGACATGTCATGCCTGAGTTGGCTGGTGCTGTCTCTGGCATGACTGAATCTGAGTCTGAGCAGTCTCATTCAGCTTGTCCAACTGTGTAGCTGACATTTTTGCTTTATCATCTTAAAGAAATGTCTTTGTAGAAGTATATTAATTTTCCAGTCACTTTTCAAGGAGAGTTTTGGACTAAGAAATGAGTTCATCTATTCTTGTTATATGTGGTATCATAAAAATAAACTGCCACAGAAAATTAGGGTTTACTCCTGCAATTATTTACACTTTCTGTTTCTTCTACTGGTGAAACCACAGTCTATTGTGTTGGGTAGATAAATTAATTGACAAATGAGGTTGATGTTGTCACTATTGGGTTTCTTCTAAAAAACTCTTACATTGGGAAGTACTTAATAATTAAACTAGTGCAAATTAAACTAGAACAGCCATTCCAAGACTGTTTTTTCTTGTTATCTAGCCACTACATGAGCAGAAGTCATTCAGAAAAAAAAAAAAAAAAAAAATCATCATCTATCTACTTTCTTAATTCTGCGGCTACTGTAAAGCAAAATACAAGCAAAGAGAATCCTTGTGTACAGCCCAGGTTGATCCCCCACTATCCACACGCATTTTAATTTGGAAAAAAAAAAGACACATCTTTATTTCAGCATCAATAGAATTGACACAACTGTATTAATTTTGTGCAAACATTGAATGTTGTTGCCCCCAAAATTTATGAAATCTCATGCACTCTTTAATTGTTTGTTAGCATTTAGATTTCCATATGTTAGATATATAGCAACAACCTGTGCTTTATGTTGAGGTTGGGAAATTTCCCATAAAGATGTCATTTAATAAACTCTACATGGCTTGATTTCATTGCTCTTGAAAGATTTGATTTCTGTTTATTGTCAAAGTTTATTTCTGCACAGGTTATTACTGGTTGTAGGTAGATTCAGCCTAGTGTTGTGCAAAGTCACATATCTTGTTTGGGTTTTTTTCCCCCCCAATGTAATTTTCTCTGGCTGAAAAATAGAGTGTTTTGGTTAAAGAACACCATGTGCAGCTGCCCCAAGCAGGGTGGGCAGTGTGGCGGCCTGCCAGGGAAGGAGGTGACCTGCGGGGGCTGCCCTCAGCCGGTCCCAGCTTGTCCCAGCCGGTCCCAGCTGGTCCTAGATGGTCCCAGCCAGTCCCAGCTGGTCCCAACCAGCTGTGAAGTAGGCAGGTCCAGACCCTGGAACCCCACAGCCAGCCCTGCTGTCCTGGCTTTGCTCTGCTCCTCGTCTGTCTCTCTTCTTGTGTCACCCTTCTCTCCATCATCTCTCATGTCCCTACCCATTGTTGCCTTTCTTAAATACACTTTTTCAGAGAAGCCATGTGCCCCCCTCAGAGCTTCACTTTTGGGGTGGGATGGATTTGTTTTGTCTGTTGTGCAGCTGCCTGGAACCAGCTGTGACTAGCAGCCCCTGGCCTCCTCCTACACAGGCCACCCCTGCAGCTCTTTGCTACCAAACCCCTGCCAATTATGCCTATTACTCAAGCTTACAAACACAAAATTATATCCATAATACAGGGGCAGATCAATCCAGGAGCAGGAGGTTCCTCATGTTTCCCTTATGCTTGTTTGTCCCTGGAGAAGCCTGGAAAGGCTGAATTATCCTGTCAGGTTGGGGAGCTTCACTTGGAATGACTACTGAGAGAAGAGTCAAGGTGCTTCTTGTATGTCTGTGTGCCCAAAGTCCTGGAAGGGCAAAATCTTGGAGATCTGCTTGGAGGGTCCAGTTCTGGAGGTACCTGTGATTCCCTGAACACATCCAGAGAGCACTCACTCTGACATGGGTACACAGAAGCAGTGAGAAAGTTTGTCCCTAAAACTAGGGAGCAGCGCAACAGTGAACCAAGGGCAGCAGGGAGAGAGTGGGAAGCAGATTCGTGCTTTCACTGACTCCATGGGCTGCCTCTTTGTCACGATGTCCAGAGGCAGGCAGCCATTTTGTCTCAGCTGTTCCAGGTCCTCCTTCTTCTAAGTGTCCTTGATGTCAGAGGGCCTAGAAGATCAGTAAATTGTGAGCCACAGGGCTACCTTTACTTTAGGGCGTGGGTCAGTGGGCAGTGAGGTGGCTCATTGCATTAGGAGGCCCCCCTGATGGCAGCCCATGCATGTGACTAAACATAGGTGGGCTGGGAGTAGGGGGGCTATGGGTTTGGAAGAAGGAGGAGGGGCAGGGCACTGAGGGTCCCTTTCCTTTGGATAAGTCCCCCATGTCAATTTGCTTGCCAGAGAGAAAGATTGCCCCTTGGGCATGGGGACTGCCCTCTGCCCCCCCTTATGTGTCCTGGGCTCAAGGACCATCCTTAACCCAAGTGCCCTCTGCCAGCTTCATGCCAGACACTCACCGCTTGCCCAGTGCCCATTGGGTTGGGAATCCCCAAAAGCTCACAGCCACACGCTTGGACAAGGGCCAGGCTGAGGGTAAGAACGACTTTCCTAGACCTGCCTGTGATGCTCCAGCACCCCACAGAATGGGCTTCTGTTCCAGCACTGCAAGGTACACTGTACACTCCTTTTTTCCTTGCTGCCATTAAGACCCCTCAGGGCCTTCTCTGCAGAGCTGCTCCTCGACCAGTCCTTCCCCAGTCCTCAAACCTGGATACATTCCACAATCCTGCATGTCCTTCTATTATGCTTGGGGAGGTTTCTGCCAGCCCATTTCTCCATCTGGTGGATGGACAGTCACCTGAGTGGCCAACCTCTCCTCCAAGATGTCAGCCACCTGCCTGCAATCCCCAGATTGGAGTCACCCACAACCTTGTGGAAGGTGCCTGCTGTCCCACTACCACCCCGGTCCTTACTTCAGCTGTTCACCAGCATCAGCCCCAACATCGTCCCTGAGGTGCACCACTAACAACTGTCTCATGGGTGGGCTTTGTCCCTCTGATCACAAGCCAGTGATCTTTCCACCCTGTAGTCTTCTTCTATCCATGCTTCACCCCTTTGTTCTTATGATACTGTGGGAGACTGTCATGGGTCACGCTTAAGTCAGGGTAAATGACATTCACTGCTCTCCCCTTGTTGCAGTGACCCAGACACCTCTTTCTCACAAGCCCACAGGTAGGGCCTGGCACAAGTCACCCTTGGCCAGTCCCCACTGGCTCCCACCAGGTGGTATCAGGGGATATATGCTGCTGATAGTTTGTCTCCTTTTTGACTTGGTTAAATCTGTGTCTTTTCAAAGGGGACGGAAGCACTTCACCTCATAGCTTACAGCAGGTAACTCTTGGGTTGTCTTCAAAGCCTCCAAAATTGTGGCAATGTCAAAGTTACACAAAGGAATCCAGGCCCTCTCCTTGCCTCCCCCTTGGGGTTCAGTATGGAAGATATGACCCTTCGTGTTTCAGATCAGGGAAGTGGGGGAGAGGCAAGAGGGGTTCAGACAACCCTTGTTTATTGGGTTTATGTATCAAAGTTTTGGTAGCTGGGGGGGCTGCAGGGGTGGATTCTGTGCGAAGACACCAGGAGCTGCCCCCATGTCTGACAGAGCCAGTTTCAGCTGGCTCCATGACTGACACACTGCTGTCCAAACCTAAGCCAATTATGATGCATCAAGGAAGTAGATGTAGTTTAGGAATGTAGTGAGCTCTGGATATTGTCTTAATATTTATAGTTAAAAAAAATCAAGCGAAATTGAAGATACTGGGTTGCAAACAACCTTAATGAGCTGTTAGAGATGCTGTCACTAACGTGACCATAGACTGCTAATAATCAACAGCTATTTCCATAGCTTCATTCCTTCAGAACTTTCAGTACATCTTGTAACTTACTCCTCATGTTTTCCAAAAGCTTTTCAGACATGATAAGGGGCTTAGCCTTTGAGGTTCAGTTTTTACAAAAGTATCCAGTCCTGAGCAGCAGTTTGAAGACATTTGGCAAAGAACTACTGTTAATGTATTTCCATGTTTAATAAATGTCCTTATTAGAAACAAGTCCCCTATTTCCAGTTTAATTTGTCTGGCCTTAATTTTCAGTCTCAGAAATTGTAAGAGAGTATGGTATGAGAAATTCTGGAAGCACTTTTATATCTATTGTGGAACTCAAAACGTGCTTTGTTCTTGTTTTCCTTAAATTTTCTATCAGAAATAAAGAAAACATTCTACATCAAAATAGTAGCATGAGTCATCTGAAACAATAAAAAAGACTGCTCTGTTGTTTAGACTTGCTCAGGATTATTCTTTAGCCACTGGCTCTCACCTACCACTTTTCTCTCCTTCCAGGCATGCAAATATTCTTCCCACCTCCTCAGTAGTGTTCATTTTCGTGCATGCAGAGAGGATTATTTGTTATATCTAAACACTGGACACATTCTGCAATCCCACACAGAAATCAATATTTGTCAGTGTTGAGGTCCAGCTGTTCATTAACCTGTATCTCATTTCCCAAGGTTCAGAAATCAGCAGAACTGAGCATCAGATTTGAACAGTATTCACAGGCCTGCAGAACTGTGGGCACCCCAGATTGGCATGTTTGGCTCCTTGATGCATTTCCAAATGTGGTTCTACGAGTAGTAGGTAAGAGGGAAGCAGTACAGTCCTCCTCTGAAGCCAAAGGCAAAACTCCCATTGACTTCACAGAACATGGTCTTTCCCTTGAGAGAGAGTGACAGATTATCCTACAGCAAAACATCCTTCTTTGTCAGAAAAAAAAAAAAATAAAAAAAACAACTTTGGAGGTTTCAGATCAAATGAAATAATCCCACACAAAAATTTCCAAATCAGAGGGTCAGTGAATCTATATTCCATGGCTGTTTTTTAATTCCATACCATGAAAACCTTTTCAGGTCATGCGAAACTGGTTACACATAGGTCTGTGTTGCACACAGAGTGGGGAAAGAAATCTTTTCAGATGGCTACAAACCTCACTCTCATCTCTCAGTAAACATTATTTCTTAACTGTAAAATTAAGCCTTCATTAGTGGATAAGAAAATGTTCAAAAGTCTTTATACTACTGTTGTAAGTCATTGATGCCCAACTTTCTTCTTTACAGAGAAGCACTCTCCATGATTGATTTATAATTCAGTGCTGCGGAGGCTCTAGTGCACAACTGCCTCACCTGATTCTCAAACACAAGGTAGAAGAAGGGAAAAGAAAACAGAAAAATATTTTAAAATCAGTGACAATGTAAAAAAAAAAAATAAGATTTATATGAGGAAAAAAGAATACTGCAGATGAATTCTTTACTGAATTTGTTGTTTATCCTTGGAGCAGTGCTGACAGAATGAATGTATAATGAAGATTAAAGAGAATGAGGATCTAAACTGGGGTAGTTCTAATGAAGTTAATGGTTCTGGGCCAGTTACAATTATAACATATTGATTTCAATTTTAAACTGATTTCACCATATTTTACTATTTTAATTATACAAGATAAGCTTTGTCTGCCGAACCTAGCTACATAATGGTTCAGATCCCAAGTATTAGATTTTTTTCCCTATGGTCTAATACATTTTATTGATTTGTTGCATATCATCCTGTTGAAGTAAAATATTTATTCACCAAATACTGTTTTAAAATTTCAGAAGCTTCATTTTGGAAAAGATTTAATTTCTCTCATTCATTTTTGCAGGACTGTGTGACTGTATAGTCATGAACTCACAAACACTGATTCCAGGAGAAACTGTAAGATTTTCTGATCTGGTATTACTTGTATCATCAAGCCCAACAAACTATGCGATTGAAGAGTACTTTTCAGAAAGGCATCTAGTCTAGAGTAGAGCATTTTCTACTGATCATGTTGTATAATCAATACAATCAAGTTATCTCTTTATCTCCACTTGGGATAGATTAAATATCTTTAGCTTTAAACATTTTTCTCTGAAAGGCATTCTGTCCAACCTGTAGTTAGCATCTGTGCCTTTTCTCTGTAGTGCCTCCAAATATTCAATCTTGTGTTTGGAAGGGAGACAGCAAAACTAAACCCATTTTTTCCAGATAGTTTTCAGCAGTGTTGTATCCAGAGATAACATTAACTTAATGATTTTTTTACTTACTGCAATGGGCCACCATTTTGAGTTGCTTTCTACTAAGTTTATGTATTCACAGATATACTGTAAAGTGACTGAATGCCTGCCCAGGGACCAATCTTTCGGAATCAGTGGCAAGCCCGTGTGCCTCATCAAAGGATAAGCAGAGTGATCTGACTGCCATTTTCCCAAAACCAAGAAGACCTTTGCCTTTGTGAGTTACAAGGGTACCAGCTTCTGCTTATCACTCAAATCATCAGTGGTATTTTGCTTTTATGAGAAAGAGTGACTCCTACACACTTTATCTCACTTGGCAAAATGTTTGTCACAGCCGTTCACAGTCAACAGGGCTGAAATCGTCACAAACCCAATATAATTCTGTGTACGTTTGGAGGTAGGAGTCATGGATATTCATAAAAGTAGCATCCTTTCCTGGTGAGAGTTAGCTGTTCCTGCCACCAGAGTTTGGGAAGAGCCTTATCTTTAAGAAAGCAAGATAGACTGATACCAGATATTAAGTGCCGATGCTTAGTGAAAACTAGTTCTTGTTAAGGACTTGACATCTGATTACTTCTAGGTGGCACCTAGACTCTCATGAAAGTGTCCTGGTTTGGGCTGAAATAGAGTTAATATTCCTTTTCAGGGACCAGATGAGTGCTGTGTTTTGGATTTAGCTTTGGGTTTGTTATGGGAAGAATGCCAATAGCACACTGATGTTTTCAGCTGCTACCGAGACTTCAAGGACTCTCCGACTCCTCATGTCCTGACCATGCGCAAGGGCACAGGGAGCAGGGAGGGAGCACGGCCACAGCACCTGACCCTAACTGGCCAATGAAATATTCCATATCATGGAATGTCATGCTCACTATATAAAGGAGGGGTGGTTGGGAAGGAGCTCTCTCGCTTCTGGGATTGCGATTGCAGGATCTTGGTATCTCGGGGTCGCTGGCCGGGAACAGTCTGGATATTGGTTAGCGGGTGGTGAGCAGTTACATTGTGCATTGCCTGTTTATATATTTCTCTTTTTTTCTATCTTCATCATTGTTCTCATTTTATTGCCATTATTAAACTGTTCCTATCTCAGCCTGCGAGTCTCCCTTCACCCCTCTAGTTCCCTCCCCCATTCCCAGGTGGGGAGGGGGAAGGGAGGGTGACCAGCTGCGGTGGTTGGTTGCCGACCAGGCATAAACCACGACAGAAAGTCATACCACAGGTTTTCCCATTGTCGTGGTTTAGGCCTGGATGGCAGCCAACCACAATGCAGCACCTCTCTCTCCCTTCCCCTCCGGCAATGAGAAGGGACAGAGACCCAGGCTTGGGGTTCGAGATAGGACTGGGATGGGGAAAAAATTCCCCTTTATGGTCACGAGCAAAAGGCAGACTCGTTAGGGGAAGAAAAGAAAGAACATACATTTATTACAGACACTAACAACACTTAACAGAGTAGGACAGTGAGAAGCATTGCCACATCTTGAGAACACCTTCCCCCCACCCCTCCCTTCTTCCCCGGCTCAGCTCTGCTCCCGATATCTCTACCTCCTCCCCCAGTGGCGCAGGGGCAGGGAATGGGGGGTGCAGTCAGCGCTGCCACTTCCCTTCATCTTCGGTGAGGGGAGTGTCTGGAACTTGTTCCTCCTGCTCCATCGTGGTCCCCCTCTCACAGGAGACAGTCCTCCACAAACTTTCTCTGACATGAGTCCCTCCCATGGGCCGCAGCGTTCCCCACACTGCTCCGTCATGGGTCACTAACTTCCTCTGACTGGATTCCCTCCCACGGCTGCAGTCCTTCCCGAGCTGCTCCGACGTAGGACTCCCCTCCATGCTGCAATCCTCCCAGCACTGAATTACAGCAGCGGGGCTACCTTTTCCCATGAGACCCTGGCCTTCTTCGGGCACAGAACCTTGATTATCCCGAGCAGGAGCCACAGGCCATAAATCAGTGTCTGCTCCACTGTAGCTCTCCATGGGTGGCAGGGGGGGCCGCCCTGCCATCTCACCACAGGATACCAGGGGGTTTCTGCTCCGGCACACCTCCCCCCTCCTTTCTTCCTCCGTTCCTCCACTGACCTTGGTGTTCACACAGCTGCAGCAACTCCTCCTCACAAGTCCCACTGCACGTCACCACATCCCTTCTTAAATACGTTATTGCAGAGGCTCAGCTGATTGGCTCAATTTCCCAAACAGAAGTCGAGCTGACTTGGAGCTGGGGGAGCTTTGAGAAGCTTCTCACAAGGGGCCGCCCCGATAGCCCGCTCCTCTGCCACCAAAAAACTCCACCACTCACTCAACCCAGGACACTCATTTAGGCTGTAATATGCAGAAACAGATCTGGGAGACGCTGTGCAGTCTAGTCTGCATGTAGAGACATAGATTATTAACCTTAATCCTTTTCAAAGTATTCGCTGTTGTAGCCCGCTATTCTATCAGCATGGCCTGCTCTCTTTAGTTTTACACATCTTTTGTAATTGCCTTTATAATGTGTTTTCATATGAACTGAATATGCTTAAAAAAATAGTTCAAATTATATTCTGCTTCTGCTTTGTCCTCATTATTATTATCCTCTGCTAAACTTTACATAATCCACAAATTTCATCAGGAGAGATATTTAAGAAAGAGATGCCTAAGTGTAATTTCCTAAATATTTATCATGATTCCAACCAAGTTTACCGATTTCAAAATGTTCTAGGCACAGAGAAATATCTACTGAACTCAAATGTACATGCATACACATACATGCAGACATGCATGCTTCAGTTTATATATGCATATATGTTTACAATATTTATGTTGATGAGTCAGAGGGTAAAACATTATATTTAGGCATACTATATTTAATATTTCATGAGAAAGAAAATCATTAACAATAGCAACATTGTATATAATTCTGCCCATATTCCATTTACTGAGAAAAAATTCATAGCAGTTTTGATGAGCATTCTGTGCAAGAATTAATCTTTCAGAGTAGCGTTTGCACTCTGACTCGCAGTAAGTGATTTCAGACCAGAACTCCAAATTATAGCAGAATCAAAAATATTGTTATTTTTTTGCAATCCTCTCAAAAATGTATCACTCAAGATAGGCAGGAGGATTTCTATATAGTATCAACTGCGTAGAAAACTAAAAAGCAGGTCAACTAAAGGACCACTTAATTAAATTTTTCACTTTATTCCTAGAAAACTTATTGTGATGTTGTCAACAGTATCAGCAGGTTCCGACTTCCAAAGAAGAGATATATCACACTGGTGCAATAGGGATTGCTGAGTTCAATTAGCACTTGGATATTATTTTTCAAGCAACCCCAGAGACAATAGCCCCCGCAGATAAGAGGTAACAGCCTTTTATAAACTCAGTGAATAAAAGGAATGGTAAAAACCCATTATGGAAATACAACAGTCAGAGCAGAAGCAATGCTATATCTAAGGTACAATTAAATGGTTTAAAAAAGAGTGCAGATGCCTTATCAGAATAACAGCAGAGAGATAATAAACTCCCCTAGCTATACAGGGTAAAGTAATGAGGCTGGGCTAGGGCCAGCCAAGCATTAAGTAAAAAGCTAGGAATGTCCATAAAGGACTGTCATGGTTTCAGATCAGAGGGCAACTGAGCATCATACAGCTGATCACTCTTCCCGTCCCCCCCAGAGCTGAGGAGAAAATGAAGCAAAAGGATTGGGAATTGAGATAGGACAGGGAGGGATGACTCACACATTATGGTCATGGGCAAACGGCAGACTCGTTAGGGAAAGAAAAAAATAACATAAATTTAATACAGACACTAACAACAACAACACTTAACAGACAGAATAGAACAGTGAGCAGCATTACAACATTTGGAGAACACCTTCCCCTCCACCCCTCCTTTCTTCCCAGGCTCATCTCTGCTCCTAATATCTCTACCTCTTCCCCCCAGTGGTGCAGAGGCAGGGAATGGGGGTGCAGTCAGTGCTGCTACAGTTGGATCTGATAGCTGATGTATCTGGCATGGTTTGTGCTCACAGTCTGTGGGTTGAAGGTGTCAATCTCAAAGAAGTTGCTGGGCACCAATTGCTGAAATCAGTCCTGACCATCCAGTGATTAGAAGAATCAACAAATTCAGAAGTAGGCATCAGAAGCTATAACATGTAAACACTACTCACAATGACACACATGAATCTGATTGTTTCCTGTGGTAGCAATTCTGTGGCTATCTCACACCTTTTTTTTTTGTAGTTTGCCAGGACCTGACCCAGATTTTAAGGCAAAAAAATAAAAGTTCTACTGGCTTAACTGAGGAGATCCCTCTTAGGGTTAAATGAAACAACAGCAGCAATTTTCCAATGTTTTTTAGCCTGTGCTGTAGCCAAACTTATTATAATGACTTCTGTGAAACTCTGCATGCATATATTACAAGACAGACTTCAGACTGAAGTTGTCATCTATGAATCAGGGTGAGTAATCACTATTCCATGTTCTAATATACATTTCAAATATTTAAAAATAGATGAAGTCTCTCTTTCTTATTTCTCTCCTTAGCTGTAAGAAAGAGTGCTTAATGGATTCATAGGATTATATTTTCTTTAATGGTTCTACCATTTTATTTCTGAAAACTTTACTCACATAAATCTAAGGTGGAATAAAGTATTATGTTCTAAAGCAATGAAAGTTGTGTTCATTCCTATTGCAGAAAATACCATTACAAAATTCAGTGTGAGAGCCCAAATTAAGGGAAAGTGATAACTATTTGTCCTGGTTGGGGCTGGACTAGAGTTCCTGTTGGTTCGGCAGTGGGAGGAGTGCTGCAGTACACTGAGACCCCAGGGGCTCTCCAGACCCCAGAGCCCTTGCCTGTGTGCGGGGGTGGGGGGAGAACAGCTGGAGGGCTGGGCCCAGATTGGCCGATAGTCCATGTCATGTGACATTGTGCTCACTATATAAAGGCAGGAGTGGGCCAGGAGGGGCTCTCACTTTTGGGAGTGTGGCCATGGGGCCTTTGTGTTCAGGATCGCCGGCTGGGAGCAGGTGGGTGTTGGTCGGCAGATGGTGAGCAGCTGTATCGTACATTACCTGCTGATACTGCTGTCAGCGTATTGTTCTGTTACTGTTATTAAACTGTTTTTATCTCAACCCGCGAGTCTCCCTTTGCCCCTCCGATTCCCTCCCCATTCCCAAGTGGAGGGAGGGTGGGTGAGCAACTGCATGGTGGTTAGCTGCTGACCAGGCTCAAATGATGATGTTATTTTAAGCTAAACTGTTTTCAGTCACTCATACTCTATTCTAGATTTCACTTGCTTATTCTCCCATACTCACAAGTACCAATATATGCATGTGTAAGCTGTCAGGCTATGATTATTTGCACCTGGAGGATGAGTTATGCCAGTTACAGACACTATCTCCTTAGTCTGTACTTTGAGTATGACCCATCATGGTATGTGTCTTCACTGTGCACAACTATGTCTCTGGGTTTGTCTTGATCGGTAATGATGAACTGTTATTTGTATAGGGCATTCCTACTCTTTAGGAGTCAACAGTTATTATTGTTTGAGCTCTTGCCTCAGAATCTTGGTTAGTTCACCCTTCATAAACACTAGGCAAGATTACTTCCCATCATCTTTTTCCCTTGTTCAAGGTATTTTTATGACTAGAGTGCACTCTTTTGTTGCAATGTCAGGAAGAGAAACAGCACATACAAATTGTGTCACCTCTCGTTATCACAGACTGAGTTTTCTGCTGATGAGTTGTCTGTACTGTGTCTTTGTTGTTGCTCAAGCATTCTGATCTTGATATGAACCACACGTTTGCAATGTTGACCGATTTTATTGCTGTCAATTTTGTCCTTGGTAGTTAATTTTAGTCATTCTTTAAAATACTTGTCTTTTTGTTTCTCAGGTTCTTTCACACGTACTTATTTCTATTCGTATTTCATACCATCCTTAATATTTACATTACAGATCTCTAAATTCCTAATCTAGGTTTGGCCAAAATTGTTACCCACAAATAGTCTGAATGTTAAGCTTAAACAGCCAGGAAATAGCATAATTATACTGTCAATGTAAAGATGTATTTTGTAGTTTCAATTCATATTATTAGCCAAGACATGATGAAGTGATCATTTTGAGAGAGCAGGATTCTATGGATCACTGTGATCCGGACAAGCCTGCTTGTAAAAGACAAGAATTTTTGCCCTGTGTAAAATGAAATTGAGTTAAAATTAATGTTTCAAGCATCCAACAGCAAGCAGAAATTTATGTACTGATTCATATGCTTAAGGAAAGACCAACTTCTGGTGAATATGATATTGAGGGAGTAGATTATATCAATATAAATTTTCTTTATTACCTCTATCTTATTTAAGTTTAACGGTACCCAGCAGCTCTTGATCTGTCTGTGGCTGCAGATGATCAGAGTCTGAAATGTCCTTCTGTAGGCTTAATATTAAAGAGATGTGCATTCCCAATGTGTCCTGCAACTTGTATGGGCCACATATTCTTTCTGTGCCGTAGCAGAATGAAAGCAGTTGACTCCAGTTGAGTTCTCCTTCCTTTGTTTGTCAATTTGCTTATGATAGTACATTTATGAAGGCATACTATGACACTGAAGTAAAACTCTGGGAGAAAAAATACTGTTTTTTTTGAATCAGGTGGTCCACTGCAAAGATGTATATGTCCAATGCAACATAATCACAATGTTATTTCAAATATGACATTGGAAATGAGTTGTACTCTGCCCAATTCTAAATCTGATGCAAAATAAAAGATACCTACATAAAAGTGCTAATAAGTTCCAGATGCAAGCTCTGTTTGCTTTCTAAAATTTATTTTAAAAAATACTGTTATGAGAATTGGCACATTTAAATAGAAATAAAGGAAAGTTTAAATGAAACAGCTCTTTTTGTTATGCAAAAAGGACCAATTTTACCTCATTTTTCCGGTGGTATTTGAATAAAGCACAGGTGTGATATCCGTGACTTCTCACCAAAAAATTTGTATCACTCTCTAAAAAGGTATATGAATAAACTGAAAGTTGGAAAAGCTTCTTGCAGCTTCTTGTAAATGAGATTAGCAAGGGTGCAGTAAATTATATCTAAATGAAGGAAATCTCTAAACTCACCCTCCCAACTTGATGGAGCTTTCAAATCAATACTTTTTTCATGTTTTTGTTCAAATGGCTGTAGCTATGTTCCTCCCTGGTGTTTCTGTGTGTATGTCCATGTCTATTTGTACAACCATGTCATTTTGTTATTTTGGAGGAGGAGAGAAAGGGCTCTGTAGATACAGGAGCAATTGGTTAAATACTACTTTTTTTGAATGCAACATCTGAATTCATCCTTCTGAAACCTCTTCAAAAACTGGCCATATGTTGACTTAGATGAACAGCAATATTTGTACTACATGCTTCATACTGTGCCAAGTAAGTCACCAAGGCACTCGGTACAAGTTTTGCTGTCCACACATCTGTTGTTTGCCATAGCAAATTTGACATTAACACATCCAGGAGTCCTCAGTGGAGCTCTGTAGCAGGTTGCACCTTACTGAGAGCGCAAAGGAATGTCAAGTGATTGACAGATCTCTAACACTTTTTTTCAAAAGCCAGACTGTGTTGCTGTGTTGGGCAGGAGGTGTGGGGGAAGAGGGGTGGGTTAGCATAAATGTTCCCTATGGGTTTCTAGTTTAGGAGCTGATTCTAATCATAATTACAGGAATTTCACTAGGATATAGCTCCATTAGATTTGAAGGAATGACTTGTCACTGTGCAGGCTGAAAGGAGCAGAGGTCAAGGAAGACAGTCTTCTGATTCTGATGGCACAGTTATGAAGGGGTGTGTTTGAAGAAAGTTGTATGTACTAATCCAGATCAAGAATAAATGTCAATGAAAAAACAGGGAAAGCTGGAACAGGCTTCTGTCATTTTTGACTGATTGGGGTATATTTAGCCTCAGCACCTGCTGAGAAAACAGCAGATGTATCTGTATCCAGATTCTGGTTTAAGTTCAGCAGATGACATTGAGAACATTGTAGAAACATATATCAAAGAGACAGAGGTTAATTTCTCTTATAAATATAAAACACTCATGTCCATAATATTGTTATTTGGTAAAGCTGACAAAAAAGGTCCTGTTAATAGAGGAATATTAAAATAATTCTCATTCAATTTCTGCTGAAAATCAAATAAACTTTCATTTTTTATCAATTATGTCTTTTCAAATCGTTTCTAAACACTTCTTAGAAACTGAACAAGAGAAAAATACAGCAAATATCCTTGTTGATTTTCATCTGACCAATCTGCTACCACCTTTAGTCTGGTTTTCTCACTCCTCAGCACCATATGCAGCCATGTGTACATTAATCTTGACAGAATAAGATATTACTTTAAAAATGGGAGAAGGAATACTTTAGGCATGATTTCAGGTTTTGCTAACATAATTTTCTGATTGAGAATCATTTTCTTTTGCAACTTGGAGTTATTTTGAAATAACACGAAGTTACAGGGTGGGACCAAGAAATTTTCCTTGGTTCTGAGATCTGGAAGCATAGCTTGGCTACATCATGGTCAGGATGAGACTCAGGTAGATACCCTACCCCATATCCATGAAAAAGAAGGGGTTTTAGATCCTCTGAATTCTGCCCTGTCAACAGAGAAATACCTTCAGAAATTTATGTAACGTTTGCATGGACTGAAGGAATTTTGTAGGCAGATTACATAGAGTAAAAATAGCATTAATATTTTAATTTGTGAGTATTTGTGATGAAAAAATACATGAGGTCATTGGACCCCAACACTCATTTCCAAGTCTGTTCAAGGCTCACAGAAGAATCTGTGAGACTGGGGCTAGTGTGGAAACCTTCAGCAGGGGTTTTCTGGTGCATTCTCAAGCAGTAATTTCACTCTTTGCTTTGATTATGTTCATGATTTTTAGTCCAAAACTGAAATGTTAGATGAAGAATTTTCTCTTCAGGGAGAAAGGATAAGTGTTTGTTGCCCTAAGGAAATACTTGTAGGTCATTCTGCTTTCCATTTTGGTAATATTTTTTTTCCTACTAATAAATAAATATGAAGTGCCTAAAATGTCCCTTCATGTAAGAAGTCTCCATGGTGTCTTGGAGTTGTTTCCTTTTTTTGATTTTTGATCTGGAAAATAGATTGATCCTCCCTTAAAATAGCGTGGCCACATTCAGCTGAGAAAAAGGAGGATTTTAAAATTATTAAAGCGCAAAAACTACATGTCTGATGGAATGTGAGCTGGTTCACATATTCCTGGTAATTAATGAGAAGTTATAAGTAGAGTTTTAGAAACCACTTGCAGAATAGTAAAAAGAAAGTAGGGTAATTTATGTTGTCATTTCAGATATAGTATGCTACAATGTGATATATAGGATTTATAGGTAAGACTGAGAAACAGTTCTGAAGTGTTAAAATAATGACTCTGTTAGACTAATAGCTGATTTTGAATGTTCAGAAAGTTACCTCTACTTTTAGTACTGATTTATAAATTTCCCATCATTCTTTGTAACATAGAACTAGTTACACATCCAAGAAACAATTCTGAAAAGCACTCTACTCAAAAGTGCACCAAGAGCAGCCCAGGTATGGGGCAGGATGCTGGGATGCCTATGTGCCTCTATACTTAATATACACAAAACTTTCCTCCACTGGTAGAAAGTGGAATCATTGCTTGCAAAGATGTTTCGAAGTCAGTTTGAAAACAGGTCCAAGAAGAATGCTGCTGAAGTGCATCCAGCATATACATACATCATTCATGGATATTTTTTAGTGCCTCTACTGGTCAGATGGGGCCAGATGGAGATACTTGATTTCTGAGGTTACAGGATCTATCACAGCAACCTGCATGTGAGGATTTACTCAGGTCCCTCCAGATCCAGCCAGTTTTATTTTGCCAAAATTAGACCTAAGATGCCATGATTTGATCTCAAGTACCATATAAAGTTGAAGCGATAGGAGGGCATTATAGAGGGATCAGATGGGGGCTAGATAAGCTGTTAAAAGGGTAACTATTTTTTTCCCTTCCTTTCTTCCCATTGCAGAAACTTGTTTTCTTCTAAATCTACTTTCTGAGGTCTAGATTTTTATTGCCTAGGCACCTATGAATAGTTTTACATGTTTGATTCCTAATGTTTTGGATTATTTCTTATCGACCTGATACTGCAGGCTTGAAATTTATTCTTTTCTGAGAAAAATCTTTGTACATTGTATGTCAAACTCAAAATTCTAATAAGAAATATCATAGAACACCTGGGGGAAAAATCCCTCAAATTCTTCCAAAGAAAAATCATCATGAATCACTTCAATTCTTATTTTAAATGAGTGCTCTAAGCACTCTAGAATAAACAGTAGCAATAAGTAACCCTCAGATCAAGTTCTTGGCCTATAGTTCAAGTATTCTATAAATTCAAAACACTGCTGCAGAAATACAATGAAGGAATGCTTTGAAAGTATGTAGGTAATAGTTCTGTAAACTGCAGTTCTTAGTCTAACAAGTCATGAATTCTTATTAACAGAGATAAACATATCAAGACATCAACAGTTTGGCAAAAAACATTAAGACTGACACTTAAGAGTGACATTTCTCTTTATATCTCTTTATCAAGAATGGTAAACAAGGGAAAGAAGGATATTATTTTTAGCATAAAAGATAGTTATCTTTAATTGAAATAGCTTAAGGTGACTGAGTTTACACATGTATCTGTATACATGAATAAGTATGTTGGAATGTGCAAAAGTGTCCCGTGTGTGATGTATTTATATGTAAATATCACACATTTTACAGTGGGAACAGTAGTCATACTGACTTAACAGTAGTGTTTTAAAATTAATTTATTTAATTTATTCATACTTTAACCCATGTTTTTAATGAGCCTTCATAACACTATGTCACAATGAGCTGTTAGACTGAGGAGCAATTGCAAAGATTATCATATATTAGAAAGTTCCCACTCTGATCGGGATCAGTAACCAAGTCATAATCAAGAGCTAATTGTCTTCAATGTGAACTTAAATGCAAGGACAATAGATGATAGATAAAATTAGAATTTTCAGATATCCAGTAAATTTCTATGATATGATTTCTCAGCCAATGAGAGCCCAATTGAGAAAGGTTCTGAAGGCAAGATTTTTAAAGGTTTTAGATGATACTTTGAAACAATGATCTCTAAAAAGATTTATCAGTCTAAACTACCTGCGTTCTCAGTGACCTAAGTAAAAGACATAACTACCCAGCATCAGACATACACATTGTTTAATAGGTATGCAGATATGTTAAAAAATAATTTCTTAATCACACAGAAGTGAAAATAAGAAAGATGATGAAGTGGGTTATAGGATTAAGTCTCTCCTGTCATATATTTTGCTAAGGTCTAGAGTCATGACACCACCTAAATCAAAGATTTTAACCTTTACATGCCTGGTCCTCAGACTAGAAAGCACTGTAATATCTAGGGATTCCTTTTAGCTTACTTTAAAAAGTTCACGAACAGTCCTATGATGGCTCTTTCATGTAATCAGGAAATTAAAGAGAACAATTTGAGACTCTTGTTCATTCCCTTCTATATTTGGAAAGAGTGCTTTTTCAAGAAAAGTAAAAAGTAGCCCTTCTCAACATAATTTAGAAGCCATGAGGGAGAAATAATCTCACATGAAAAGCTAATAGAACTAGCCCAGTTTTTCATGCTCCAATCACAAGACCTCCAATCAAAGATTAACCTCCTCCTTCTAAGTAGTCACATCTCACTCTCCTTTATCTTGAATTTAATATAGGCCATGAGAAGAGGATGTACATATAGCTTGGGAAGGGAATTTTTGTTGAAGAAACATATAAACTCTAGCATAAATGAAGCAAAAGGAAGAGAAAGATGCAGAGATTCCTGGGTGAGATTGCTTCTAAGTGTGCATTAGTGTCCAGAGAATTTAAGATCAACCAAGTCATGTCTGGGAGACTTAGGCATCTGTAAAGCAGCTAGACAAAGCTGTGGAGTAAGGTAGATCTGAAAACAGATATCATTAATTGTGGATTTCCCTTTAAAGTGCTGGTTGCTTTCTGACTCAATATGAAATAGGTCAGGACTAAACAAGTGTGATCATTTTTAAAAAATAAATATAAGAGATATTTATTACTGTTCTTTATGCTTTGGTTTTGACAAGTGTACTAACAGAATTAAAAAAAAAAAATGCTAAATTCAGATTTCCATTTCTGTGGGAAAGATACACTTCCTGACATGAGCTTTGCACTTGCATTTTCTTTCAAACAAGTGAGCCTCTCTAAACTGGGGTGACATATATATAAAAAAATCAATACTGCATGAAAGAGTTTCCCAACCCAGAATTCATGAAACAACACAGCGGGGTTTCTTTCTCAGCAAGGCCATTGGGCTTTCATTACATAAAAGCACTGAAATAATTTCTAATTTCCTTCCTTATGTCTCCTTTATAAATTAGAACATACTTCTAATTATGGCAGTCAATAAGTATGAATATTTCTTGTAAAGTGATTACCTCAAAAATCTTGGGAGATTTTTTTCCCCTCTTACTTTTTGTTTAAGATTATTAAAATAAAGTTGCTACAATATTGCTCAGAATTCTGTGTACCATCACTACTCAGTCCTGAATTTTCAGGGGAAACTGAGTGAGTTTCCCCTGATCTGGCCTTGCCTCGGGAGAAATGTCCACTATAACATCACCCCACAGAAAGGGGGGAAAAAGTGCTAAAATTAATGCTTAGAAGTCATTCTCTGATCTTTCAGCAAGCAATTAATGTGAAGTACATAGGAATTATGATTATGGGAATAATATGTATGTTCTTCTTATCCAAGTGTTCTGCCCTGGCCAACCAGTTTGCTCTGAATATTTTTATGCTGCAGCACTCTGCTCTTACTTTTGGTGTATATTATTAATTACCTTTTGAATGCTATATAACTTCAGTGTAATTTTCTAACCATCTTTTCTCATCTCCCACCCATGGGAAAACAGAATCCTGTAACGTGTTGATAAGTCATGCAACAGAAGTGATTAAAATCCTGTGAAGAACCATGAAATGTAGTTCAAATATAAAAGTTAAAAATACAGAAGTGAAATTTAATGGAATTTCATTGTCTAAATGTTTTGGATGTCTGTATTAATTTTATAAAGTGCTCAAGTAAAATCCATAAGTGTGACCTGTTAATTAAAGATTGAGCTTAGAATGCCCAGAAGACTTACCATTTCTTTGAACTTTCTAACAAATAAAGATGAAACTGAATTGCAGGCTAAACTGAACACAAGACAGATAATACTGATTGTTTATTGCTGTTTGTTCTGGCAGGCACAAGCAAGAACTGAGTATTTATTTCTTCTTACCTCTTTATACCCTTTGAATGGTTGTGGAACAGTTAAGTCAGTGTGGAAAAGGGAATAACAAGATTTTTAGAGTGTTCATGTGAACTAATAATGTTGTATTCTTACTTTAGTACAGTTGGATACCATGTTTATCAGCAATCATTTACCTGTGAATGCTGTCTTTTAGTACTTCTCTAGCGATGAATGATTTATTATTTGTTTCCAAAAGCCTTATTCTTTCAGTTTGCTTGCTTATCTTCAGTGACTAGAGGTGGCAGAATAAGATCTTTGGAAACTATAGAATTTTGCTATCTTTGTGAAGATGAAATATCTACTAAATACATTTAAATTACCCCAGATAATTTTTTAATGCTCTGCTGTTCCTACTCTGAAGTAAATATGGAGGGTATTTGTACCAAGCGGGAACTGAGGTTCTGTGAAAATGAGAAGCAATGGTAAGACTAATTTTCACCAGAAACCAGGTAACATTGATAGAGGGCCATATACTACCACTGCCTCCATATGAACTGTTTTTCTATAGTGAAATACCTAACATCCACCCATGAAAATTCTTTCTCTACTTATGCAGTACCTAATTCCGTTTTAATTAATTCAGTTTGGAAGTGACATAACTGCCCTCTGGAATAGACTCTGCTATGAGTTTCAGGCTGATTATGCCACTACAGTCAGTCCCTCCCTGACTGTTCTACATCGTGCTGCTTTGCATTTCATTCAGCCTGCCCAGGTACCTACCTTTGAAGCTTCACAGTCATCTTGATTACATGACACTTTAAATGCTGTAACAGGCAGGATCCCTTTATGACTCCAGTTGTGGCAAACCACATACCTGTGATAAAATAGCCACATTTAGTCCCATTTGTAGGATATAAACTTCCCTCCCCTCTCAGTATGTTTAGTTCAGCTGTTCTAACTGTGATGGTTTCTTGCTTTCCTCTTTCCCTCTTATTTTTTTTTTTTCCCCTTGTGAAAACTGAGATCCATTCTTATATTTCCAGAAGCTGGATCTTTAAATTAAAGATCAAGTATCACAAGACTCATAATCGCAAGGGTGAGAAACATCAGACAAGGAAAATCCTGTCTACCTCAATGTCTTGAAGTAGAACTACAAAAGGATGCATTGTCTGAAGAATCACTGACAATAAGAATCAAGCATTTCCATTAAGGTTTTGAATTTTACTAAATTTCTGTCTGCATGTTTTTACATTTTAAAATCTGTAGTATGGATGACTGCTTTTCTGCTACAAATGCAAGTAATGCTTGATCATTCTTGAAGATGTGCACTCATTTAAGTACAATCAATATGTTGTTCTCTTCTTTCCTTCTCTCTTTTTTTTTCGTATTCAGGTTAGACTTACAAGGTTGTATTTTTTCCATGACATTTTAACATTCATATTCTGAAGATACCAATGAGAAGAGCAGAGATTTCCTGAAAACTCCAGATGGATTTCAATGGAGACAATCATCTACTCAGGTATCAGAAAAGTACATTTGTATTTGCTCTGATTTGTCTTTATTCTTAACTTGTTTCTAAGACCCTTTCTGGACCCATAGATCTACAAAGACACTGAGAAAACTTATTTTTCTTCTTAAGTATACATAGAAGACAAAGCATGAACATGCCAGAGCATTCAGAAATTTTAGAATATTATATTTTTAAATGTTGTTTCAGCTTGTCAACAATGGAACGAAGACGCTTCAGCAGTCATTATACTGAAGGATGCTTTACCAAACTATACTCTTTAACTGAAAGACAAGACATAGAGACAGAGATAAAATTAAAATCACAGATTGCCAAAATTCTAGGATAAAGACCTTTCTGTGATTAGGTTAGCTATGAGTTGATTAGTGTCCTTAAGGATAATCAGAAGCATGATAACATGAAGTCCTGAAGTATCAGTGATTATAATCATTCGCCACACTAGTTTTATTTATCCATAAAATATTAATGATTCTGAAAGAATTAAAACTTAAGCTCTGTTTTCTGGTGATAATTTTTAAATGTTTTAATGGCAGTTAGAAGTCTAGATTACTTTGAAATCCAATACCAATAAGATACTCAGCTGCTTTTAAAATAAAAAAATCCACTTCTATTTTCACACAATTAACTAAAATAAAAAAATCAGTAAGCCAGGAGAGTAAATAGAAATGTAAGTCTATATGTTGCAATTATACATGCTTTATATTTTACTATGTCTATTGAGATTGCTATTGCAATTAACTTGAAGGCTCAAAAATCATGAATTAAATGCCCAAAATAACTGTCTTTTAATTATACATATTTTCCATTTTATACATTGGGTTATTTTTACTTGATTACTTCCTTCTAGAAATGTCAAAAGTATTTTAAATTTTTTTTTGCACATGGGAGGTCCACAATGGTATGTTAAAATAGAAAAAAAAGACATATTTTTTATCATCTCCTAAATCCAGAAATTAAGGTATTAAGAAGATACAAAGAAGAGATTGAGGACTGAAATAAATTTTACTTATAGTAAGGTTGTACAAAAGATCTTGATTGTAAGTCTATCTTTTTCTCATTGAGTATTAATATTCACATTTGTCTCTCAGCATTATGTGCTAGTGCTACATAGGTTTGGAAAGTCTTTATCTCCAGAAGGGATACTATATAGTTAAACTCATATTTTTAAATGCTTCCCTCATCCTCCAGCAACAATGTGACCAATTAATGCTTGTTTGCTTTTGTGTTTCAAAAATAATTTATACCAAATGATTAAAGTGTTCCTTTTAATTTTGTGCATTTGAGATATTTGAGTTCATTTCTTGATCCTTTCTCCTTCTACATCTTTTCTCTTTTTGCCTGTTTTTCATCATTTGTTTTTCTACCTCTGCTGGTTTTGGCTGGAATAGAATTTTCTTCACAGTAGCCAGTGTGGGGCTGTGTTCTGGATTTGTGCTGGAAGCAGCATTGATAACACAGCAAGGGATGCTCTGGTTGCTGCTGAGCAGCGCTCACACAGCGCCAAGGCCTTTTCTGCTCCTCACCCCACCCCCCCAGCGAGCGGGCTGGGGGGGCACAAGGAGTTGGGAGGGGACACAGCCGGGACAGCTGACCCCCCCTGACCCCAGGGATGTCCCACACCATATGGCGTCATGCTCAGCACATACAGCTGGGGGAAGGAGGAGGAGGAAGGGGGGGACGTTCGGAGGGATGGCGTTTCCCTTCCCCAGTCACCGTTACGCGGGATGGAGCCCGGCTGTCCTGGGGAGGGCTGAGCCCCTGCCTGCCCCTGAGGAGTGGGGGATGAATCCCTTGATTTGCTTTGCTTTGCTTGTGTGCATGTCTTTTGCTTTCCCTGTGAAACTGTCTTTATCTCAATACATGAGTTTTCTCACTTTTATACTTCTGATTCTCTCCCCCATACCACCATGAGGGGAGTGAGCAGCTGTGAGTTTCTGCCTGGGCTTAAACCATGACCCCACCCTTTTTTCCCTCTACATTGTATTATTTTCCCTTGTTTTGGCCCCTGTGTCTTCATTTCCCTTCAGCTTCTCAGCCCTAAGTTTTTACTTCTGAAGAGAATATTATTTGATATTTTTCCAGTTACCCTCTCATCTCAGGAATTTTTTCCCCACTTCTATCCATTCACTTCATTTTGTAATGTTTTCTACTCCTAGTCCTTCCCTGTTTTGTTTTGTTTTTCAGGAGGTCACTTTTTTTTTTTTTTCATCACATCTTTCCATAGTTTTCCAGCACAAGGGTGTTCTGAGCTCTCTTCTATTTCTTCGATGGCTTACTGTAGATCACCTTTATTGTAGTTCCATTACTCTCCACATGTTTCTCCCTGTGTTTTTTTGTTTCTTACACACAAACACATGTTCTGCCTGCAGTCACTCTATTTTATATTTGTTGCCAAAGTACATGTTATTACAGTTACCAGATGCTTTCTTTTCTTCTCCATGTAAAGAAACAAAAGACTACTCAACAAGATTTTTTTTTTAGTCTTTTATTTTGTTCGTAAAGAGAATAAATCGGTTCCTAATACAATAGCCATTCTAAGGATTTAGGACTTGCTACCTCCAGGTTTGGGTCCCTGTTCTGCTGAGTACTCAACATTCTGACACCAGCCAAGCTTATCACCTAAGAAACCCAACTTCTGTTCATCAATTTCGAACTACTCAGATCCAAGCTCTGCCTCTCCCATCCAAATTATAATGCAATAGCATTTTGTCATTAGCTAGCTTAGTTCTTTGGAAAGAGTTGAGAGTTTTCATCTGTGTTTCATTATTCTGTTTCACGTTTTGTGATTTTTGAGGAACTCAAGATTTTCTTTTTAGCGATAAGGGAATGGAGTTTGAAACGGAATGAGAGACATCTGCCTATTTGCTCTTTCATTCTACCTTTTTATATAGGATTTACATATGAAATACAAGAGTCTAATGATATCGCAGCAGTTTCATTGACAAGAAGATAGGAGTGGAAGACTGCAACCTTAACATGAGGCACATTAATCAGTACTGACTTGTCCATGGGTTTCTCATCTTCTGCATGCAAAAAGTGGAAAAAAAATCTCAAAACCAGTTTAATCAAGGAGAAAAAATATTTTGTGGAGTCATAAAAAGTTGCATGTTCTTTCACTCTGGTCTTGAATTGTTTCATAAACAGGAAAAATTATTTCTACAAAGATAAATATGCAGTTTCCTTTTTCAATGCCCAAGAGCCATGCATCAGCTACTCTGTAGAATAATCCTCGTTGGCTAAACTAGAATCTGAAGAACCAGGATTGTGAGCTAAAGAATGTCAATAATTATTTTAGCACTCCTGTTTTTTACTTACTGGCAAAGTTTGCAAACTATAAGTGTACCCATATTATTAGTATTCTCAATAAGAAGCACATTTATCACAGAAAAACAAAACAAAAGAAAAAACAACTAAATCTTCAGATTTTTCTAAACAAATGTTTCAATTCATTATCAGTCTATTTTCAGTCATTGCCATTTTACTGATTATTTGTCAAGGCCTGGTCTGGATTTCATTTATTTATTTGTTTGTTTGTTTATTTTAAGGCATGCCTGAAATACTTCATACCTACTATTCTAGTTGAGATTGGTGCTCGTTATTTAACCAATGAATTGATCTTCTGTGAGAAGACAGTTTGCTCCAGCTCATCCACAACTGAGTCATTACCCTAGGGAATTCCAATTTACAATGAAGGAAAATGGGATAGAAAAGGGAGGAAGGGGTGAAACGTGGCTTTAGACATTGGATGCCTACAGTTCAGTTTCTCACCTTTTTTTTTTTATTTGCTTTTTACTCATTATGTGAGCTAAGTAACTCTGATAATTAACAAAACCTCTAACTGATTTCTTATCATTCATACTGAACTTGCTATGACTTTCTGAATATAATTCTTTTACAAATAACTTTTCCCATGGTTATATTGTAGACGTGTCTAAACAATCTTCTTCACTTTAAACAGACTGAACTTCAAATGAACTAATGACTTTCTGAGAAATAAGCGAATAAATGTGATTTAAAATAGAATTAAAATAAAATTTGAGGCTTGGAACTTGGAGTCTTTTATTTTGTTGATCTGTGTTTTGCTGATAAATCACATTCTTGAATTTTTCTGGTGGAAGAGAGAAAACCCCCAAGCCAGTCACTTAAAATTCTGGAGAGATGTATCTGTGGAATTTAAAACAAAATCAGAAACAAACAGCAATAAATAAGTACAATGCAACTGAAGATGCCTTTATGATGCCATCATCCAAGACACAACAGTTGAAAAATATTCTTGTTAAAACCCAGACTATGAAAAGATCACTCTTTATATACAACTTTTAGGCTGTAGTAATTAAAAATCTTGTTCTTTTCCCACCAGTGAAAGGATAGGGAAATAGTGACTGCTGTCAGTGCTTCTGTGTATAGCTCTACATATTCTGTAGTGATCTGGCAGCTCTTACAGTACTTTTTTGTGTCTAACAAAAATCAAGTAATGTACCTTAGCTGATACTAATCTCCTGTGATGACACAAATCAGTGAAGTACATAGGTGTCTGGACTACAGTATAAAATGAAAATGCTGTGTGTTAAGGATGCTAAAAAAGCTACTTTCAGTTCTATTCCCTCAACCTTTTACAAGCGTGTTATTCTCAAATTTCTGTATATCCATAAGTATGACCTCAACAACAATATTTTGTCTTTGTACTTTTTATAATTTAAATATTTTCCTGTACTGAGTGATGTATTTTAAATAAAGAAACCATGGAATAATAAATAATTTATCTTTCCTTTGTTTTCCACTTCTACTTCTTAAACAGATCCCAGCATACTAGGGATTTTCTCAGCACTGACTTGAAGTTATCACATAGACACCATAATACAAATAAGAGATGTCTAATTTTAGTGCAATAATTAATATTTAGGAGAATATAAATATTTTCTTAGCTGTTTAGCCTACAAAAATGAGAAACAACAACAGACTTGTGATTGATGTCTTCATGGAGCTGTTGGTGGATATATAAATCTGAACTTTGACCTCAGTTATGTTCAAATTGAAAACCACTGATTTTTTCCAGAATTAAAGCAATGCTATTGAAAAATCAGATCAGCGTGCAGCTGATTTCTACCTTGAATTAAGAATGATCAACCAGTAATGATGTTTCTGTATGAATTATCATTTTATTTTAGCCATGTAATTTTATTATATAAGATCATTATCAACGTCACACACTGTTTACTTCTGTGAAAGACATATCTTTCCAGCAAGACAGTATTTTAATATGTTTTTCATCACCTTCCAATCTCTAAATGACAGTAACTCTCTTGCATTTAGCAAAAGAAAAGGTGGATTTGTTCCCAGTCCTCAAGCATTTATTTCTGCATATTGGTGCCTTCCAAATGATACTCTCGAAACAGGAACAAGAATAGAGCAGCAATCAACCTGGAAAGCATGTACAATCACTTGAAGTGTCTGAACCCAGACCTGAAATGGAGGGCTCAGACCCATTTCTTCAGGAAATGTGCCATTTTGTTTTGGAGTGAAAGCAACACATATAAAACATATTGTATATAAACATGTACCAATAAAAACTGCATTCTGCATCAAAAGCATTGTCTGTTTTGTCTACAA
This sequence comes from Tyto alba, assembly GCF_018691265.1. NCBI lineage: Eukaryota > Metazoa > Chordata > Aves > Strigiformes > Tytonidae > Tyto > Tyto alba. The sequence continues at coordinate 31,234,710 of NW_024881301.1, read as the reverse complement.
AAAAAAGGCTTTGTTTTCCATTTGGCAAAGACAATGAGAATTTTGGACAGGAAACTGAAGAGATAAGAGTTGGCCATAGCAGTAACTGCTTCTTACATCTGAAGCATACCTAAGTTACCAAGGTGACCACTCTTACAGACTCATGCTGAATTCACCAATCAGGACTTTAAATAGCAAAGTCTCTACAAGTTGGATTTCTGTCTTGACTAGAATTAGAAGTTTCATGAAGTTTCTCCTTTTTCACAGACTTTTCCCCAAAACCATCTAGAACCATATGGTTGAAGTATAAAAATTCCTACAGTACAACAAATTGGATCAATATTAGAAGAAATATTTTAAAGAAGCTAATTCATATACCTGCACTGTTATGTGATAACATCCACACCAGTAACATTGCTTAAAATAAGAACTTTCAGTAAGGATTTTAATACATGAATTCCTATGATCTATTGCTATAATGACATGGGCAGAATATCAGAATGTACACACTGACACCGACATCGGTAGTGTCGGCAGGATGATGCCCACATTATCCGTGTAAGGTATGATTCTCTCATATTGCAGTACTGTTGCTGAAGCCAAGGGGCAACTTGACTCTTCCTCTAGTTCAGAAGGCATTTGCATCATTGGTTGTTGTTGCCAGATGACCCAGACACCAAGTGTCCCTGGCAGCCCACGGGATCCATGGCATTACTTATGATCCTGTGTTTCTATAAGTGAGCTGCCATATAGGTGCAATCTTGTTCCTCTTTCTTGCTTAATCAATAAAGCTTTGTTTTATAACAAGTTGTGAGGCTCCATTACTGTTCAGAACAAAGTTGCTCAGTCAGTCTGGTAAAAACACACCAGCATATACCACTGGGACTCCCACTATATTTCCATCCTATGTACCATTGCTGCTACAGTCACAACTGTGTTTAATGAACAATGCGTACAAGTTAAAAAGAAATCGAAATCAAAACCAGATGCCAAAAGATGTTAGTGAGCTAAGTGGAAAGTTTCTGCAACAGTTGTGTTGAATTTGTCAAAACTGTTTTGTGGAATTTGTTTTATAGTGGATTCTGCCAGGAGTTAGGTCATCAACAGTACAAGTTTCACGGGTCAAAGGAAAATCATTCTTGTGGACTAAAAACTTGCAGTAAGAAAACTAAGAAAAATGATAGGATCCTTTAAGATATCACATCATTTCTTGTTTCTTGTCAGATGAAATCTCTTGCTATCCAAATTATTGCCTTATCTACTTCCAGACACACACTAAGAAATCATTGTTTGGTTTCCTTTTCTTAAGTAGATAGCATGTATTAAAAAGAGATAGTGTTTGAAAATTACTTAGTGAGCACAAGAAAATTGGCCACTGTGATGTCATGGCACAAAACTCAGTAATTTTTAAATTCTCTTTTGTAGTTCAGGAATATCTACAGTAACCAGAGATTCAGCTTTGAGGGATGGAAGGTACTTCAGGACATTTTTCAGGCTGAGTGTAATTACATTTCTATGAAATAATCTTTCTTTGACAGGAAGATATAGACGTACTTGATTTGTGACTGGAATATAGACTTTAGTATAAATTTATAGGATATTAAGAAATAGGTCAAGACACAAACCTCACAAAGAAAGATCATACAAACATAAAATGGTATGGGTTGGAAGGGACCCTAAAGATCATCTAGTTCCGAACCCCTCCCTTTTTTTTTTTTTTTTTTTTTTTTTTTTTCTCCTTGGCCTTTAGTTCCTCAGGTCTTCTTTTTCCTCCCTTTTTAAAAACGGGAGTTATGTTTCCCCTTTTCCAGTCAGCAGGAACTTCACCGGACTGCCACAGCTTCTTATATAGGATGGATAGTTTCTTAGCCACTTCATCTGCTGGTTCACTCAGGACATTTGAATGCATCTCATCAGGTACCATGGACTTGTGCATCTTCAGTTTCCTTAGATGTTCTCGATCCTGATCTTCCCCAACAGTGGGCAGTTCATTCTCCCAATCCCTGCCTTTACATTCTGTGTCTTGGTCAGTGTGGCTGGAACACTTGTTGGTGAAGACTGAAGCAAAAAAGTCATTGAGTACCTCAGCCTTCTCCATATCCCAGGTAGCCAGGTCTCTTCTCTTTTCTGTCTGGAGAGTGCCCACATGTTCTAGTCTTCCTTTTATCACCAATGTACCTATAGAATCTTTTTTTTTTTTTTCTTTTGCTGTTGATGGCCCTGGCCAGATTTAATTCTGTCAGGGCTTTGGCCTTCTTAACCTGTTCCCTGGCTGCTTGGACAGTTTTTATGTCCCCCAACATCTGTCAATGCAAACTGAGATGATAAAAGGGGAAGGGCAAGAAAAGATCATGGAAGAAACTTGATTACTTGGACAGAGAACTCATTCTCTTGCTAACTCTGAATGACCCTATACAACAGTACTTTGGGAAAGTAAGGAATTAATTTATTTGATGTTGAATTTTTTCCTGTCTTTTCTCTGAAACATGGTGTAGCTCAGAGGTACACTATTCATTCATGTATCTGAGTTTTTCAGCTTTGGGCTAACTGAACAAACCACAAGAGTCTGAGAAAAAATCATTTTTACTTAATGATACAGAATGCCTGGCAGTAACTGAGATGCCAGATTCATAGAGCAAGTGGTGTAAAAATAACCACACTGAAATAAAATATTGTTTTTGGTTCAGTGGTGAAGCCACACATTAAAATTGCCTTGGACCCAATTATTTTGGAGTCAAACTGAAACATTTCAGCTTTCCCATTTTCCCACCAAACAAAAAATTGAAAGAAATTCACTCTTGATCATATAAAATTTGACTAAATCAAAAGATTTTGATTAATTTTCAAGGATCCTTTTATTTTCAGATAAACAAAAAAGTAAAATGTGTTATGTTTAAAATTAAATTTAGTTAAATAATAAAACTAAATAATAACTAAACATAATAAAATACAAATAATCAGGCTAAATAATAACCAACTTATGTTGGATATGCAACTACAATTTCACTTGCTTCCATTTTTCCCAGGGTTGTCTTGACTGAAATTTTACTAATTAAACACAGTCATAAGCAGTCTTTGTTGCCCAAAAATGCATTTTATAGCCCAAAATGTGTCACTTGATAATCTTTATTCACTCTCTTAAAACAAGCCCACATTTTCAAAATGTACCCATCCTGTAATGCATAAAATTATTTGCAGGATCAAACAAGTGGCAACTTGCAATTGCTACTCACGATTCTCTAAGATTTGCATATATCCAAATCTCGTGATCAATTAATCTGTTTTTCTCTGCATGTTTTGTCTCCTCCATTTCTTTTGCCGTTTGGATGAGATAGGTTTCCTGAGGTATGCTTGTTCAGTGCTTAACACAACTTGGCTTTTCCTGACGGAAGGGTCTACTCACAAATTCTGCTCACGACTATATAGAAGATAAATAATGGTAACAATAACTGTGGCAGCGTACTGTGCAGCAAAGGATTCTTCGTGTTTTAAAATCCTTTCTTTTCTCTAACAGAAAATAGGAACTTTCTGCAGTCACATATCAGCTTTATGTAAAGAGAGGTTTTGGAACTTTGTTTTCATTCATGAATGTTCCTTTTTTGGGGGGGCATATTTAAAACTAGTGCCTTCTGCCTGTCTATCCATCTTCAATTACTTTAATGTCAATTATGGGCACAGTAGAAGTAAACACCATCAGCAAGAAGTTGCTGCAGATAGACAGCATCTTAAATGTGATGTTTGAAGGACAGAAACATAATAAAATCCTGAGTGTTGATTGAAAATCTTAACAGTGAAGAGGAAAGCCTAGAAGATCAAAAGAAATCATTTGGATTTATACTTTTTATTGTTTAATATAAGAAGAATTCCTGCCCTTGCAGGATTATGAGTTTGCAGACAGAATGCTAACTGTTGAAGCAATGCCATGTGAAAACAAACATTTAATTGGAGATCCTAAATGTTATTCAAAATGCTTTATTTTATTACTAAGAAGAATGTTGAGCTGGACATAGGGGTTAAAAATCCCTAATGCTGAAAAATATTTCATACACTGGACAATTGTGGAAGAGAGGAGAAGGGACATTAACTTGACATCATATAATTTTTGAATAGTAATAGTTTTTGTAATGATTGCCAAGTTGGGATTCACTTGAAACTCATTAACGTTTTATAATGTCTTATTAACCTTGTTTTCTGAGATTGTGTGGCTGGCTAAATTAGATTTGATGGTAGAAATTTCTTTGGGGACTGTAGATATGCTGGGATATGTACATTTACTGGAGTTTAATGGAAATAATTAATATTCTTTTCTTATATACAACATCTCCAGATGATGAGTGCTAAAAATGAATTACTTTCAGCATAATGGAGCTCCTAGAGAATGTCAGGAAAATGTGTCCTTTCCAATAATTTCGATGTTTTATGCATCCCAGTACAAATATAAATCTCCCTGAGAACTAGATAATCTGACAGTCCTGGTACTACCATGCTTCTGACTCTTGGAAACTCTGAGGATTTTTGTTTTTGTTGTTAATGATCAGTTCAGTTTTGTCTCTCATTAGAGATACAGTTTAATGGTTGAGCAATGTAAATTTTTATTTAGTCTGTGTGTCATTGCATAACATTACAATTTTATCATATACAAATTGTATAACTCAGTATGTATCTTCAGATTTCACAGCAATAAACAACCAAAAGATTAAACTATCATAATTTATAACTGAAAAGTACCATCTCACCAAACATGAATTTCCACAGAAAAATGGCATGTTAGAATGGAAGTATACCCCTCATCTTTGATGGATGTATCTTGTGACAATACTTAAAGGACATGATTCACTACAGTGTCATCACAGTAGTTTCTTCTTTTTTTTTTTTTTTTTTTTTCTGATAATTAAAAATACCTGTCATCTATTTTTTTTTTTTTTTCCAGAAAAGGACTTAAATCCTTCTGTCATTAATTCATAATGAACTTGCTTTTGTAACACTGTAATATATTTTTTAATGGCTGGAGGGGGAAGAGTGTATGGAAAAAAGATCACTGTCTTTGCATAATGCATTTTTGAAAAAAGGCTACTTTGGAAAACATAGGCATATTTTATTCTAAACAAATTACTATCTTTTTAATTTCTAACACATTGGATAGCTTATTACTGCCTGTAGTTGGTGCTAAAAATTCAACAGATAATTACCACTGGAATTCGGAGAAGGTACCTGGGGACAATCTCTGTGAGGGATATTATTGATAAAAGGGACTAATTACAATCACTGATAGAGATACGGAATTCTGACACAAAATTGTGTAAATATGCCTAGATAATATTTTCCAGCAGGATGCACTTTGGAGGCTTTTCCACCTCTTCAAATTTTCTGTGCAAAATTGCATTGGCACTGAGTCTCAGTCACAGCCAGTGAACATTCACCAGAGTTGATTCAGGAGAATTGTGAAGGTGACATTTAGACCCTGCTGCATCTCTCCTGCAATCCTGGGCCATCTGGCAGCTCTTACCCGTGCTCATTTCCAGTGACACAAATATGTTGTTAAAAATCCCAGAATCACAGGGTCTTAAGTGAGCCCATGTCCTCTCCTGCTCTGAGGATCTGGACAATGCAGAAACAAATATTTCTAATACATACTTATGGTACAGGATGTTTTTTTAGATTGTCATTGAAGAACTTTCATTTTTCTATCACCCCACACCTACAAAGAATGTTTGCTTCCAGAGGAGGATCTAGGCTATATTTTAATTATATTTATCAGTTAATATAACTTTATTTTCTTCAATTTCTAGAAATACATCAAAATTACTGCTTAGGATTCCCTTATTTTCTAGTGAATGTTGCATCTAGATTTGACAGACAGTCCTTAAAGACAGGTGACCACACCAGTCCAATAAAACATCACCACTAAAATGCAGCTTTCTAGTAACATGTAAGTATCGGTGAAGTATAGAATATCAATGATCAGTTCTGCACACTTGCTTATGAAGGAAAGGGGCACCTGCGCTGCTCAGTGGGGCTTGTTACAGTCTTACATACTCAATCTAGAGGCAGCCCCACCTGTGCTGTCACGTATTGTCAACTTTGGAGATTCTGCATAGTTAAATTTAGTGATCCCTGAACAAGATTAACTAGTGTTCCTGCAGGTTTCTTATTTACCTTTTTTTAAAATTTGAAAATAAAACCATTCAGTGGGCTATACATCAGTGTATACCTTTGCTAACCTGTTCATTTCATGAACCATGTATTCCCAGATCTTGACAAAATGTGTTTTCATATCTAATCTTTGAATCATCCATCAGGTTATTTATTTTTTTCAGAAGAAAATCAATATTCTTTGGAAACATTAAACTCATTTGATGTTTTAAACTCATTTGATTCTTTTCAACCTACAGAACATCAACAAGTCTTTTATCCTGAGATCCTAAAACAAGTTCTATGAAATGAGTCTGAATTTTTTTTCCAAATTTATAGCACCAGAAGAAGAGCTGAAGATACTTAGATCACCACAAATGTTTCTAAAATTGTAGATGGAATAGATAAGACTGAAAATATTCTCCCCACTCATGTTATTAGCAGTGCACTGAAATTGTTTGCAGCCAACTGGACAAACAACATGACATGAAGAATCTATAAAATTTAAATTACACAGTGGCAATGTGTAGACAATGTCTAGATTATGTTTGGTGTCTGCATTTAGGTGTATAACCCCATTGCAGGACAGTGTCTCCTGTGGCTACATCTCTTTTTGTATTGATATGAGTCCTCAGAATGCACAAACATTTGTGCAAACCTAAAAGAAATTATAAGTAGAAGGAAGGCAGGACTGTGTCTATTTAACTGTGTTATCATACTACAGAATCCTCTTGTTCTAACTACTGTATAAACATGCAGTATGAAAACAGTCCTTGTCCCAGAGTGATGGCAATTGAATGCATCCATATCATCCAAGTTAAAAATAACAGCTTACATTAAGGAACTAACATATGTTCTACACGTGTGAAGCAAAACACACATGTGTGAAGGAAAGCAAAGAACTATTGAAAAAAATTGTTCAGGGAAGGCAAATAGCTGTCCAGCCCACTCACTCCAATCACTACATTATGTGGTGTTAAAAAAAGTAATTTTGCAGTTGAAAATAAGAGATTTTAAATGCCCTCTTCTGTGACGTATCTGGTAGTACTGAACTCTGTTATCTTAGAAATGAAGTATCAATTCACTTCAGAGAAGGAAGCTATGCAATTAAATTATTTAATTCCATGATGCTGATGTTGGTGAGCATTTGTCTATAGAAAAAAACAGAGATCAGTTTGAGGTCCTTTGATGTTTCAGAATGAGACATGGACTATACTTCTCATTAATAATCCTTATTTGTATATTTTCCTTTTATTTCTTTCATCCTATTATTTTGCATCTTATTCTTAATAAAGCTAAAAATAAGCTCTCACACATTCACTTTTCAGATCCACGTGAATTTTAAAAAGTGATACTTCAATCATAAGAACAATACCTCTGAGGATTAGTTCAGTAAAATCATAGTATTCTCTTGCAGCTGAGAACAGTAGATTACAATAATACTTGCTTCTAAGATTTTACAGTGCTATGAATTTTGTGCATGGAGACAGCTTTGGCATATTTGAAAAATAGGATGGAATAAAACACACATATATGTTAGTTTGTGTATATGTGCAGTGTAAATATAGATGTTCATTTCAGTGTTTTACTGAGGAGAGCTTATTTTCTCCCTCATGACTGCTTTTTAAGTTTCCTAAATCTTCTCATTTAGTCAAATCTATATCTGATAACAGTAAGTTCATTATAAACTAGGCTTTTGTTGTCCTATTATTACATGACACCTAGGAATAAGAAGTGGTCAATTATCTTTTACCTAGCACCATCAGAAAGGAAATTCAATTTACCTGCATCTTCTGTCATCACAATATAAAGGACATTTCCTAACCTCAGTGACACTTTAATTAGCATGATGGTGGAAAGGAGTATTTTCCATCATGAGGAAATTTAGGGTCTTTAGCATGTAAACATGGTTTTCTATTATAGTTCGAATGGGTTAGATAATATTCTTCTCATGACCCAGAGAAGAAGATAATATCTTTCACAAGTTCGAAACTGTCCTGGTTGGGGCTGGACTAGAGTTCCCGTTGGTTTGGCAGCAGGAGGAGTGCTGCAGCACACTGAGACCCCAGGGGCTCCCCAGGTCCCAGAGCCCTCACCTGTGTGCGGGGGGTGGGGGGAGCACAGCTGGAGTGCTGGGCCCGGATTGGCTGATATTCCATGTCATGTGACATTGTGCTCACTATATAAAGGCAGGAGTGGGCCAGCATGGGCTCTCACTTCTTGCAGTGTGGCTGTGGGGCCTTTGTTTTGGGGATCGCTGGCCGGGAGCAGGCGGGTGTTGGTCAGTGGGTGGTGAGCAGCTGTATTGTACATCACCTGCTGATACTGCTGTCAGTGTATCATTCTGTTACTGTTATTAAACTGTTTTTATCTCAACCCGCGAGTCTCCCTTTTCCCCTCCGATTCCCTCCCCATTCCCAATTGGGGGGAGGGTGGGTGAGCGACTGCGTGGTGTTTAGCTGCTGAGCACAGGCTCAAACAATGACAGAAACTTGTAACTGAAATGTACACTAGAACAAACACATTTGCCCATGCCATTTCAAGATAATTTTTTATAAAACAGTTTAATTTAGAGTATCAGAATGTAGATATTCAATATAGAATGTCTCACGTTTCAAATCTGGAGGAAGAAATGATATGGAGAGTCCATTCACAAAACAGATTGTTTCTGGCTTTATTTTGTAGTATCCTATTGTTTATGTTTCTTTTTAATTGTCAAAGCATTTATACCCTGTGATCAGTCCTTTACTATATACATTTGATCTCATTCAAAATGTATGAAAGAGAAAATAAATTGTTGGGCTTTAGACAACCTGTACTACTTCAGTGCAGGACAAGTAGACTCTGAGCTACTTTACTGACATGATGTCCTGGGTTGAGTGAGTGGTGGAGTTTTTTGGTGGCAGGGGAGGGGGCTATCGGGGCGGCCCCCTGTGAGAAGCTTCTCGAAGCTCCCCCAGCTCCAAGTCAGATCCACTTCTGTTTGGGAAATTGAGCCAATCAGCTGCGCCTCTGTGATAACGTATTTAAGAAGGGACGTGGTGACGGGCAGTCGGACTTGTGAGGAGGAGTTGCTGAAGCTGCATGAACACCAAGGTCAGTGGAGGAACGAAGGAAGAAAGGAGGGGGGAGGTGTGCCGGAGCAGAGACCCCCCTGTATCCTGTGGTGAGATGGCAGGGTGGCCCCCCCTGCCACCCATGGAGATCTACAGTGGAGCAGACATTGATTTACAGCCTGTTGTTCCTGCTTGGTTGATCAAGGTGCTGTGCCCGAAGAAGGCCGGGGTCTCATGGGAAAAGGTAGCCCCTCTGCTGTAATTCAGCACTAGGAGGATTGCAGCATGCGGGGGTGTCCCACGCTGGAGCAGCTCAGGAAGGGCTGCAGCTGTGGGAGGGAATCCAGTCAGAGGAAGTTAGTGACCCATGACGGAGCAGTGTGGGGAACGCTGCGGCCCATGGGAGGGACTCATGTCAGAGAAAGTTTGTGGAGGACTTTCTCCTGTGAGAGGGGGACCACGATGGAGCAGGGGGAACAAGTTTTGGACTCTCCCCTCACCGAACATGAAGGAAGTGGCAGCGCTGACTGCACCCCCCATTCCCTGCCCCTGCACCACTGGGGGAGGAGGTAGAGATATCGGGAGCAGAGCTGAGCCCGGGAAGAAGGGAGGGGTGGGGGGAAGGTGTTCTCAAGATGTGGCAATGCTTCTCACTGTCCTACTCTGTTATGTGTTGTTAGTGTCTGTAATAAATGTATGTCCTTTTTTTCTTCCCCTAACGAGTCTTCCTTTTGCTCGTGATCATAAAAGGGGGATTTTCCCCCATCCCAGTCCTATCTTGAACCCCAAGCCTGGCTCTCTGTCCCTTCTCATTGCCGGAGGGGAAGGGAGAGAGAGGTGCTGCATTGTGGTTGGCTGTCAATCAGGCCTAAACCACAACACATGACATAAGAGTCCAAGACACAGAATGACTGATGGGAAAACCAGCTCAAAAAATGAGTCACTACACAGTGTGGTGGTGTCAGTAGTTGTTCATTCTTTTGTAGCTTCATTGTTTTCACTTGCATTAAAAAACAGTGTTTTCTTACAATGGAATATATAGAGCCATATATTGTTAGGAAATTAGAAACAGTTCTGATAGGCATGCTTAAAATCCTGATAGATCACACCAGCTTCAAGCTTCAAAACCTCTTTACTCTATAAATATTGAGTAAGTATACACATAGACAGTCACTATCAATCATTATTACTATATACCCAAAACAATTAGCCCTTAACAAATCTATCCTAAATTAGCAGTGAATATACAATATTACAGAACTCACACCTTTCTAGTTAGCAGTGATGTGTATGGTCCATGATGGTCCTTGGTTGACAGGACTTAGTCTTGTCCTCACTTGTTGATGTTTGAGGCCACTCCAAACCTTGCCCAAAAGGAAAGGGAATGGTCTCACCTGCTCTTGGCATCTTATTTCTGTTATTGGAACTTCTGACTTCCCTTATTCTACAGGCTTATTATGGTCCCATCAGACATTTATTGCATTTGTTTTGTAGAATGCTTTTGGTTCTACTAGATGTCTTCCTTGTCTGCTCCACATCCTTTATTCCTATCTTGCAGATTTTTCTACTTGAATATGTTTTTCTGCACCTGTTTTTTTTTTTTTGCAACTACACCACAAGTCTCTATCTGCCCATTTGAGGCTAGAGCTATTAATTACATATTTAAGCTTATTCATCTTACAAAGTGCTAATAGTGGTATTTCATTTTTACATATTACTCAGTCTTGCTGGTTTTATGGGTTTAGTGGACTTATTATACCTTGCTTCAAGGCAAATAGTATGCTAAGTTTGCTTCTATTTTTTGGGCACAACAAGTCTTTGTTTTCTCTACAGTTCTATCTTCAACAGAGAGAGAGTGTTTATCTATTCAGCACAGATAAAATTTAATTCCCAAATGGACTTTCACAGAAATACAAGTTGGAATAAAAACCAGCTACACAGTTACAAGCAAGCACTATTCTATACAATTTTCATGCAAGGCTTGTATGGCTGGTGCTGTCATTTAAGCAATGGCTAGGTTAGATGATATTTAATAACTGCATTTACTCAGGTAAACATCTGACTATATTTGATTTTTTTAAACAATCACAGAAAACAGTGGTTAATGGAGGGACAGACTTTCTGATAATAAGTCATGTTAAACTTTTCATGAAGGACATAAACAATTAAATATTGCTATTCCAAAAGGTTTCAGTATGCCAGTCTTTGCATCTCTTTTGCCTCAGGTAATGATTAATAGTGTCTGAGATCACGTGGAAGCCCTTTTTCACTGACATTCAGAGATACATATATGAAAGATGAGATCTGTGAAGCTCTATTATTGCTCTGAATTACCTGATAGATTGGCTGATTCATGAATCCCCCCCCTCCATTCTGTCATAGAACTTTTTGTCCAAGATTCAGAGTTTTGAATATAAATCACACAAGTAGACACATGAGAGAGCTATAAAACTTCATGTCCATTGTATGATGCCAGCACCAGGATAAGTGATATTGTATTGGCATTGGCTGGCTCTGACAACATTGAAAAATCCATGTTGAAGTCAATTTAAATATTATTTTGTTAATAAATAGTGTTTATTATCAATATTTTATTATTTTGATAATAATAGTGTTTTCCCTCTGATCATTTTTCTAAACCATCTTTTTAGATACTAACAAAACAAGTATTGCTGTGATACCTTGTAAGGATGGAGCACAGAATGAGAAAATAAGACATGAGAAAACAATCAAACCTGGAAAATCTCAGGTCTCTGTATAGCCATGCTCAAGCAACTTGGAAATATGTGCAGTCCCTCCAAGGCCAGGCTGTATAAGCTACCCAGAAACATAATCAGTCTTCATCACATCATTGTAAATAAATGGGCAACAATACTACAATTTTGCTCTTATGTCTTTTCTTGATGACATGCAGAAGTATTATTTCTATTTAAAAAATGGGAAACTGAGGCATAAGATGAGTTCAGTGATATGTGCATGAGCACACAGAAAGTTCAGAATTAAACAGGAGACTGAGTCCAGAGCTGTAACTCTCTGGCCTAGAGCTCTTAAGACCTTACAGTGAATCTATTTGCTTGTTTTGCCATTACTCTTACTATAATTATATTTTTCAGTTGCATAAAAAGAACCCCACAAGGATGGTCACGCTGTTCAGAAGAAGATTAACAGTGACCATAACGAACACACAGAGAATAAAAACAGTACAAATATATTTCCTCCCTAGTAGATGCTCAGCTGCCACCCACTTTCTGCTCAGTTTCTGTTCAGGATTTCTTGATCCATTTGTGTTCTCTCTGTTTAGTAATCCATAGTAGGTGTCTGTCTCATGTACTTGCCCAATCTTCCCTTGAAACAGATGAATTTCTGATGTTCACCCAGCTCCCTGGCAGTGAAGCTGCTAGCCATTACATGCAGAAATATCTTCTGTTATTTTCATCCTTAGGCTGAAGGCAACTAAAAACCAGGCACCATCTAAACTATGATTTTGTTGATAGTCAAAGAACAAGTAGAGAACAAGCTAATTTAACATTGGTTTTTGTCTCCTCTAGCATCAACTCTAGTTTTCTGAATTCAGCAACTATTTTTCATTGATCTAACTATTTTCTCAAGCTCGAAGGTACCTGAGAGATAATATTATCTGAGTCTGAGTTGTTTTTCCCTGTAACTTCTAATGGTCTTTTATTTCCCATCTGTTGAGTATCATCAGATAGAGAAATACCAGCTAAGGACAACAATAAAAACCCTGAACACATAATGGCCTTCAAAACTAACTTGAAACTACAAGGGTGGAGGTTGATCTGCATCTGGTATATGCTGATGAAGGTCCTCAGAAAAAAATGAAACTATGACAATTTAATAGTAGTTGAGATTTTGACTGTATGTCTATAGAGAGTTGATAAATTTTCTTGTCCTTTATTGTTTTTTTCAGCATCATCCCAGCTGCCAGATAAATGGACAGCAGTCTGGTTGAACAAGAAATTGAGATTCAATAAGGATTTTATGCATTTTTTTCTCTGTTTTGGTGAGCTGTATGGGAGCTCTGAGCAGTTCTTCGGGCTCTTTAACATTCTAATTTTGATAGTTGTTGATTTAAATCATGCCTTTTTAAATAATAATATGCATTATGTCTAGTAAGAATTGTAAGGATAGATCACATGATGATTTTTATCTTTGAAATGGCAATTTTTATTGAGCTTGTTTTTAAAAATAAATTGTTCTATATTTCACTTCAGTTTTCCTGTGAATTGTGATTTAGCCTTCACTTAACACTTTAGATGAGAGGTAGCTTCTACCTATAATGAAAAGTTGTGATTCATCTTATCAGGCAGTTTAACACTAAAAATATGACTGCATCCTAATAAATAAACTGTGGAGTGTGCAGAAACCAATATAATATTTGTATGCACTGGGAACATCCCAGAAAGATCTGTAAACCAAGTGTTTTCAATGAAAAAAACTCATGAGAGAATCAAAAGCAGACAAACAAATGAAAAAACAGAGAAACCCAGGTGAAATAGGATTCATCTCACCCGGTGACCCTCTAACAGCTAGTCATCCTGCGTTCATCCTTTCTCTGTGGATATCACAGGTGCTTTCAGAAAACATGTCAGAAAACTTTAGCCTTCAGAGAGATGTCTAAAATTAAAGAGATCTGTTGGTTTCTGGAGTTTTTATGTCTCTCTAGTTAAAGAGGAATCTTCATGACTAAGGTAGATTAATGTCTAATTTTTACTTTGCTCGAGTAGGATAGGATGTGTTGCACAGTTTTGTTCTGTTGCAGTGGGCTAGCGTGGGAAAAGTGATAGAGCTGGAATGTTAGGCAAAGTCTTTCTCTTCCACAGATTAGTGAAAATGCAGCTAAAATCCTGGAGAAGGGAAAATTGAATGAGGAGATGTGTTTTATACAAGATGCAAAATTATGTTACAGGTAACAGAGATGAAGATAGTGTCTGAAGAACTGCAGAAGGACCTTACAAGACTATCATTTCAGGAGGGAAATGACAGATGAAACTCATAGCAGATGAATGTCAAGAAATAACAATAGGAAAATAAAATAACTCTGGATTTGTGTAGAAAATGGTGGATCCTGAAGTGGCAATTGCAATTCTGAAGTAATACCTTGGTGTTTCCACAGTCTGCCACATGAAAACCTCTGCTACAGTGCTTATCAGACATGATAAACAAGCACCTCAAATGTTAGGAAGTATTAGGAAGCAAATAGAAAACAAGACAGAATAATAATTCTACTGAATAAATCCACAGCAAACCAACAAACCTACTCCTTTGATGCTCTGTGTCTGTTGTACCCTGATCCAAAAAAAAGGATATAACAGGAATGGGAAAATTTCAGATGACAAGAAGGATGACGAAAGGCTTAGAATTGCTTCCATGTGAGGAACAATTGAATAGAAAAGTACCATTTAACCTGGAAAAAAAAATCATGCCAGTGTCCCTTTCCATATAGAGAATTCTGAGGCCTTGATAGACATTAGTCAGATGTTAAAAGCTAGCAGTGAAGCTGAGGATTAGCCCAAGACCCTCACTATCAATTTATAGCATCAGACTTTCTTTTCTTATAAAACCTTCTTTCTAAAATAAGAAATAGCTATTCATAGTCATGTTTCATTGAGTGAAATACTGATAGGAAAGCTGAGGGCATATGAACAAAACCAGTACTATTTCTTTCTCTGTTTGCCTTCTGCAGCATTAAAATGAACATATCAACCATGCGGAAAGTCAGGCAGACACAAAGTGAGCTTATGTAAGTGCCCATAATGTTACATATTTAATTAAGACAATATTGTGTTATAATAGTTTAGGATTAAAGAATTTTGGAAATTACTTAATACTACCCTGAAGAGACCAACTATCTTAGAAAGCTTTTCGCTTGTGCAAAATCCTGAAAACAGAACTTATTGGTATGTATTTAAAACTAAGAATAGCAAAATTAGGACAGGTATAAAATGGTGCCAAAACTGAGAGAGACTGGGCTGTTCAAACAACATTTTAATAGGAAATAAATAAATAAACGAGACAGTTTCTGTTTTCCTTAGTGCAGTAGTAACCATAGAAACCAAACCCAAGGGTTATTTTCATTCACAAACCATTTTTTGCGGCAAAGCAAGGAATTCTCTGAACAAATTGATGGGTTTGATCCTGCAAAGTGCAGCTGCAGATCAGTTTGTGCTTGTTCCAAATGCAGTGAGCAGGGCACCTGCCAGCACTGAGTAACTATCAAACAGCCCTTAGAGGCAAAATAAAGGGAAGGAAAGGGGTCTCCAAGTTACCAGAATAGGAGTGGAGCTCTAGGAGGGCTCCCCAAGGCACGGCAATCTGGAATAGATGCTACCTTGGGGATGGTGGAACTACTCAGCTCCAAGTTGGGTCCTGGGCAAGATCCTGGCCCTGCTGAGGACAGCCCCAACTCACAGCTCACACTGGTCTTAGGGGAGCTGGTGACTGCCACACTCCAAAAATGTACTCTGCCTTCCGGGACAGCAGAGGCAGGTGGTCACAGTTACCATTATCAAAGGCAAAGCTCATGTAGGGCTGTCACTCAGAGTAACGAGGCCATGCCTTCCCAAACAATAGGGATTTCTAAACCACAACCCTTTATGCAGCTGGAAGTAAATTACTCTATTATTCCCAAGGGAAAAAGCTTTCTTCCCCAAGGGGAAGGCTTCCTAGATCCTCAGTCTAGCAGGGAAGTGAGAGTGGAGTAAGCTGTGGAGTTACGAGGCACAGTGAATGTCAGCCTTCCCTACCAGAAGCAGCATTTACCTCTTAAAATAAAAGAAATATTAAGTAAGGAGAACAGAGTTGCAATGTATTTCTGTACTGTGAACTCTTCTTACTGAAGTAGCATTATGTAGTCAGAGAATGAAAGGCAGCCAGAAAACTGTGTAGTCTGGCATTTAAAGGCTGAAGATCACAGTGAGGTAATGGACTAAAATGCCTTATCTTGATCTATGCCGTTTTCCTTTGTTGTTGTACTCTTTGTGACTAAAAAGGAAGGAATTGTTAGGTGTATACAGTGTGAGTGGCTGGAAATCATCACTCATTTACCATTATCAAAATAGAAGGCATTTTCCTTCATAATTTGAAAAAATATTTTCTTTCTTATTGAAAAAGGGGAATGAGGAAATGCAAGGGAAGTATTCTCACTCATTTACATTTCCTCTTCCTCTTGGCCAACTTGACGGAACATGAAAAACTATGAAAAAGCTTGGGTTGGGTTGTTTGCAAAGAAGTAATCTCACCCTATCTTTCAATAAAAAAGCCCCAGAATTTTGTATAGAAAGTGCTGACCTGTTCTTATCTTTTAAAGATTGTTCAGCAGAGAGGGTGACCTGAAGTGCTCTGAAGTACTGAAATACAGAGCTGATTTATAATAATTTATTCATGGTGTAGGAAAAATATTATTGCAATTAAATGCTGTATTAGAAACTAAGAAATCTCAGCAAATTTTTGTGTTTGTAGCTTATTTTTTCTTTTTCCTTGAGAAAAGCAGTTCAAAGTTTATGATCTTCAGTTTGACGTGTATAAAAGGAAGGTAATGTTTCTCCTTATTATGCTTTTTAAAAAAATAAGTGTTATGGTTTATCATGACCATATGTAAGCTGTGTACCCTAATGGAGCTTTAGATTCTTCTGCAGTGCATATACTAATGTGTTTTAAAACAGAATGTTGAGTGGCAACTTCTCTATGCTCTGTTAGCTGAAATTAAATGTTCATATGTCTCCATACATAGTCATGCAGTGTCAATAAATTTCATTGAATAAAGCCAATGTAGATCATAGACCAGTGAACTGAAATTGCCATCATTCTTACGACTTCCTTGTTCACTTGGCAGTTCAAAGAACTAGAATTGTCTGGGATATCAAGAGGATAATGAGATATTACGTACTTATTCAATCATAAATTGGTAATACTGATTATGAGAAAGGCCAGAATTACCAGGAAAACTAGAAATCACTAAAAACATGAGTAATGTAAGTGATCTGCCATGCCACATAAACATGTGATTTAATCCTTATTACATACTGACTGGGTTCCTTTTGCCTTTCAATACGGTTCTGCATGTGTGAAAATATAACTCATATATGGAAGGTAAATTCTCATCACAGATTCATGAGAATACCAGCACATTTTATGGCTATGCCTAAAGTTGAAGCTTAGACAGAAAATATATGGAAAATTGTGGGTTTTTCTGTGAACTTTGATCATGCAATTCTTTAGTTAGAAATACTTGAGTTGGCCATGAATTTAATTAGAACTATGCAGTGCCAACTAATTTTAGCATTGTAGAAATTCACAATTAATTAGCTGAAAATCTCCTCTTATGAAACATAAATCCTCCTTCTATTCTGCTTTATATTGTGACTAAAACATTGTTCCATCCATTTCTTTTTGATCTCTTGAAAGATGTAAAGCTGTATATTAGATCATAAAATATATTGATGAGTTTTCTCTTAAAATCTACAATCCACATTCACTATTGATTGAGGCATTAACTGATGCTTTCATTACATTCCTGTAAGATTACATTCAGAACTACAATCCTGTATCCAATGATTTATTCCACCCTCTTTAGTTATTTGAAAAATATTACTTTCAATAAGCCACTGAATGTCACTTCTTGTTAATTACTGGTTTCGATGACTGAATATATTCTAACATCAAGGAATTCTATGCATATAATATTAGGTTGTTTTTTTTTTTAAATAAATATAGAGTCTGCATATAATTTTATAGATTATTTAACAGACATTTAGGCTACTTAATAGAAAAGATAACAAGTTATAATATAATATGCTTTGAAACCTCATGAAGTTATACTTAACTCTCAGGAATAAAGAAGACAATTTTTGTTCTGTATCTATTTATTAACTGATTTTTTTTTTTCTTTTTATCAGATCCATTTTCCTGATAGTGACTTTATTAACAGTGATTGGCACTTAATCTATTTTTTTCTTTGAAAACTGATGTTAAATGGTACAAAAATGACTTCTTTAAACTGAAAATCCCACAAACCCACACATTGAATACTTATAATTAAATATTTAGAGGAAGTGTTTGGTGGAAAGAAGTAATTTGGCAATCACAACACTCTGTAGTATTAATGGATGGAAAATGGAACCAAAAATATTGTAATCCCAAGGGCATATGGAAAAATGAAATCCAAACACTTAAGGCAGTCAAAAACCCAAGCATGCATCTGTTCTTGCCTATATGGATTTTATGGAAAACAACACTACCTATCCAGGATAGTCTGTGACTATGACTTGACAAAGTGATAAATCTGTGTTTAGCATACTCGGTAGCATATAAAAAAAGTTCAGTAGTCACATGACAAAGAGGAGGGAGCCCTTCCAAACTTTTTCCAGCTTCAGACTCAGTCAAAACTTTTTGAGTCTCTTATCATCTCTGTCTGTCTGTCTGACTCAGTAAGTGATCAGATGTTACTTGCCACCGTGCAGGTCCATAAGCACACTGAATTGTCTGTGTTCTGGCTAACCTAACATATATGTAATATTGACTCATATTGGGTCCAGGTTTAGTGTATGCTTCAGTGGGGTCTTGTACCCCACAGATGTGATATGAACAGTTGTGGAATCAGAGAGAAACAATTAGAGTGTGGTAACATGCTTCAGTGACCCTAGCTAAGCTAGTCTAGCTCCAGTGAAGACAGTTACCTGCAAAATAATACAGGAGAGACATAGGATAATACAACAGAGTAAGCTGCGGAGCTGCGGATGAACGACACGCTGAGGTGGGTTCAGTGTGGGAGATAGAGCATCAATCAACACGTGTGTTTATTGGTCCAGGGTACATATAAATATACAAACAATGATAATTATTATGCCTACTAGTCACTAGCTGATTGGCTTAAGCTCTAAAGGTTGTATTCGCACGGTCCACCTACTTGCAGTTAGCTTACAGCACAAGCTTCTCATAACACTAAGTTTGTTATGCCACTATTTCTAATTCCTCTTGACTTGTTTTCGATACACAATGGTACCATAACACAGTGTTTCTCAGACCACCGTTACCATAACACTAGGTTTCTCAGACCACTATTCCTAATTCCCCTTAACCTGTTTTCGACACACCACGGTACACAGGGCTGAAGCGTCCTTGACATTCTTCATGTATCAGCAGCTGTGAGCAGCTGCAGGCAAACCCTAGTGAGGCCCAGCATCAGCAGCTAGAGCAGGCTCTGATCATACAATTGCTTGGTGGGCTCAGGACCCTTGTCTCTGAGCCATTCTCCAACAAGTAAGCTAAAACATACAAGCTATTGTAACTCAAGTGTCTTATGTCCAGTATGTTGTTAGAATATAACCCCTATTATATACTCCGATGGGACAGTTCAAGCCTAAAATGCCACCTAAGTCACAATATGAATTTTTTGGTGGACATAGCTGAGTTTGAGACAAAGCTCAGCTAAATTATGAATTAAATAAAAGGTTTTATTTAAATATATTTAAATTTGATACCTTTGTCATGCCAAACTTAAATGCAGAACAGAAGACCATTTCAGTTTATAAAATACGCATTGCTGTCTCTCTTGAGGTCACAGGAAAAATGCCAACAGACTTCAGCAGAACCAAGATTTCATCCAAACTGACCCATAATTTACCCCCTAGCTTTGTGCATAGCTGAAATCTTTAAGAGTAAAGTCTTGACTTGGGAAATTTAATGGCAAATCTTCCATAAACCTCAATAAATTTAAGATTCAATCCTAAAAGTTCAAGCAGAAAATACTGGGTGACACATCAGTAAATGTCAGATCAAATCCAGACTTGGACAGATGTGTAATTATTGTAGACTATAGGCAAGTGAAGGATATTAGGAAAGCAAAACAAACTAAAACAACATTTTTAATTAACTCAAATAATAGACACTTATATGGCAGATTACTGGTAAAGGTATTTGAACATTATTTTTTCCCTGGGATAGCACACTATTTTCATAATAGTATACTTTCACCTCTTCTGTAACTAGTAATTCTCTATTCAGCTGTAGGAGGAAATGTGTACTTAGAACAGTCTAGGCAGTACACGTTTATGTGGTAAGAGTGTAACACTGCAAATTAATGTTTACCTGACTCTCATATGAGATTTCTATTTTGAAGAGAGCTGCTGAGCAGGTTTCTCATCATCAGAGAACTGTATCAGCCAATGCTTTCTCCTGCAGGGAGTGATGTGTTTCCCATTTAACATGTAAAAAAGATTAGGTGACAAACAGGTAGAAAAATTTAGTACATACTGGAAAGGCAAATAGGTAGATTAAACATTGAACAAGGCCTGTGATATGGGAGAGGTAACTGATCAGATTAGTGTAAACCCTGATCCTGCATAAATTATGGCAAAAAACTAAGTATTTTTTAAAAGGTGAAGATTTTACATCAATCTCTATCAACAAAGTGGGGCTAGAATATAGTTATCTCTTTAAAAATAACCCAAGGAAATGAGACACAAATAGAACCTGGACCTTGCACCTGAGCTGCTAAATTCACATGAACTGTGAAGGAAGGGCCAGTGTTTCTGGTCATGAGTATATATTTGCTGCTAAGGAGATTAAATATTTTTGGCTTTGAACAACCTTGTAAAAGAGTTAAGCAAATATATATACTTTCAGAAGCTACTTGTTTGCTTGACTTTTCACTACATCTGCAGTTAACTAGGGTTGTCTTGCACTGTCAGTTCAGAACGTATTTCTCTGTATAATGTCTTCAGTGTTATCTTTGACTTCAACTCAGTTTTTGTAATATAGTGTATACTGCAGGTGCTAAGCTAACACATTTTTTTCAGGTGCTGCACACTTAGACTTATAGTTGTAATTATTTTAGCTTATTGCTTTTCGTTAATGCTGTGCATTCTAGAAGATTTTAGTAGGATTTTTTTTGTTGCTCTCTTTGTCCTTTCTTCATTTATTTTTGATGACTTGCCCTACCAACACAGGAAAAAATTACACAAATTTTGATCCCTGTATTTGTAGTAATAAAATAATTATTTTTCTCTTGCATTATGCTTCCTTGTTTTCCACTTCACTGGGGAACTATAGCTTGTCTTAATTTCCAATGAAACATTTAAGGAAATCCTGTTATCTATAATGTTTAAACTGCAGTCAGATGAGTAGAGCCCCATACTGTTTAAGTCAACAGTTTAATTAGCACATAACACACTGGAAAAAAAGAACTAAATCTCTTATGCTGGTTCTGGAAAACATAGAACTAAATGTATCACTTGTTATCTAATATGATAAGATATCCCCTAGTGGTAATAAACTTTGTAACCTTACAACCTACATTACTTATAAAACAGATGTTTAAACTTCTTGATGCACACAAGTGTATGTAGAGTCACACTGTTTTAAATCTAATTAGTGTTTAATAAGCCATTGGAAGTGTTGTCATTCAGCTCTTACAAATTAATCCTGATCTCTTAACACATGCTGATATTTTGAAACGGTAATTATTCTGAAACAAAAAAGGTCTGAGTTAGTCTGAATTAACATAAACAGCTCCCATGATTATTTTATGTGTTTCCAGCAGAGAGGTGTTAATAGTCTACTCATGGCTTGATAGGAAAAACTCACTAACAGAAGGATTGAAAATTGTTCTGCATCATGGTCAGCATTTCTCAATAAAACACAATTAATGCAGATCAGAACAGAAGAAAGAACTATAGAGCTTTCAGAATGACAGTCCAGACTAGAATGATGTACCTTCTTTGTTAGCAAATTACATGCAAACTGAACCTGGAATCTGCTAATAAACCTGGGTTCTTTCCAGCTCACACACTGACAATTAAGACTGTGCAGGAAATAATTGACAATTCTGTCAGTGATGCATATGTCAGAAGGGAATCTAGTCAGTATCCCAGAGCTGAACTGGCTATATACTAGTAGGAATAGTAGTAAATACATTCATACACAGAGACACATATAGATGTACACTCACACACTTACAAACTTTTCTATGTATATATGTATGTGTTTATATATATATATATATATGTATTTATATAAACCCACACATGTATCATAACAGTAAAAAATATTCAGATACAGCTGATTTGCACCTATGAGTCTAGTTTTTGGAATGATTATCTACAAGCAGAACACAAAATTTGCTTTTGTACAACAGACCTGTTCTCACCATAGATTCGGAAAATGCAAGAACTTCACAGTCCTGTTTTCACAGTCCTGCTTTCCTCTGAATCAGTGAGAGGCAACTTAAGTAAACTTAAACTCAGTACTCACCAGCAAACAGTAAAACCAATAATTTTCAATTTGAACTTCATTGACATCAGCAACTTGGATGGAAGGTAACAATTTTTTTTTTTTTTTTTTTTTTTTATGTTATATAACTGCACATGTTCCTTTTTGTATCAAAATTATCAAGAATTAAATTTTTAATTCACAGAGCTGATTGGGAGATTTAGATGAGAAAAACATAAAACCAGGAACTTGCCATACAAAACATTATCATTTTCTCTTTTTTTATTCCAGTGACAGCTTCCTTGCAAGGGCATGATTCTGGAAAAAGGTAAGGAATCAACAGAAATGTGATTTGATGCCTCGTTTTGTATAACAAATGAAGGCTTCTTCAAAATCATTGACAGTATAAGAAGCAAAAATCAAGCATCTACTCATGGCAAACGGATTTAGCAGCTCACAGGAACATCAAACAATTGTGAGACTATGAGAAAAAAATCTGTGACCAACAAAGTACTTATATATATTTTCTATCAAATTCAATCCATTTTCTTTTTTAATTAAAAATTGATTACTATCTAAATAACTGCATAGTTGTTTGTCCTCTTTTATTGCCTTACCAATAAGGTGGAATACAGGATAAAAAGAATAGGAGAAACAAAACCAAACCCCAATGTCATAAGATCAGAAACAGATGGTAAGAGACCCTGGATATGCAGACTCAAAGGGTGCCTAGATACAGAGAACATACAAACACTAGAAAACAAGCAGGTCGTCCAGACTGCATTGAATAGCGAGTGATGAGTGACAGATTCAAGCAGGGCATGGCTACAGCTGCTAGTACTGCTTGACTTTCTTATCAATCTTGAATAATCTTACAAAACAATCTAGCTGATAATAGGATTTTGGGAGATAAGTAATGTTAGAACGTACAGCTGCTGTAGCCTACAAACTAGTGGAGATCCAAGAAAATGTGTTGGACCCTGTATTTAACATTTTCCCAGGGTAGTTTCAATTAGTATCACCTGAATGGAATTTTACCTGCTGAGTAACTCACTTTTCAGCCAAGGATATTCACCAGAAATAGGAATCCCTTTGGATTTCTAAGTGATAATACAAAAGGTGCTTGCAGCAGAAATAGAATTGAGGCAACACTGAAGCAAGAATTACTTAACCTTTTGGTTAACACATACCAGCACTGCACATTAAAAACTATGAGCAGATTCTGCCACACTTATTTGGAATCAGAGCGCTTCCATGGAAACCCTGACCAGTAGAGGTCAAGAGCTCAGGTTCTGAACTACCAATATATTTGATCAACTTCATATGCAGGCCAGGCCTTACAGATGAGTAATATGAAAGGGAGGCAAATATGATCCTGTGGTTGACCCAGGAGCCCCTTTCTTCATTGGTATTTTACACTTTTTACACTTTTATTGAAGACATAACTACTGATTTCACCACTTCATTGGATTAAAATCTCATCTAGCTGACCACTGTAAGCACAAGTGGTAGCAGAAACAGTAAATACAGTTCTTGAATAAAAGGCATATATTGTATAGTTCATATGTCTCTTTCTCAGTTACAGGTCTTAAGTGGCCTCTTCTGAAAAGCTAAGTTACTGAAATATGCAGCTTCTCTTTCTATCCTATTCCCTCATTTCTTGAAATAAAATGTTGCTGTATCAGGAAACAGATGTGAAGTGTTAAAAAAGGAAAATATTTTTTAAATATTCAGCAGTAGACAAAGAAGCTTATTGGTTTTACTTCTGTTCTGAGGCACATTTAAAGAGGAGCTCTAACATCTAGAAATTTGTAGAGAATCAAAGTGATACTTGAGTAAACCAAGCAGCTGAGAAGCTAAAGAGAATAGAGAAATTCTCGCTTTGAGGTGAATGGTTCAAATCCACCTGTAGCAGTTCTGAGCAGGAGTTACTGAAGCTCATTGACATTTGTGAAATGAACGATGGTTTAATTTAATTTCCCAGCAGATCAGAATAATAATTTTCTGCCAAAAAAGGAAAAAGTAATCAATTTGCAGAACCATCTTAAACCCTACAGCAGGTTTTTGATTAGTGTCGGCATTCTGTGCAATATGAAGTTTAAGCCACCATTGGCCTGAGCCAAAATTAAGTTAAAGAGAAAGCTGATCACTTAATCTGCATTAGGTCTACTGACAAGATTAGTTGCTGAAGGTCAAGTGACTGTTATCTGGGATCGTACTATCCTGTAATTATAGATAAATTAAGATTAAAGCCTACAATAGATCATCTTTTATGATAAATGAAATTTACTTTAAATACATGTAAATATCAGCATCTGTTTTCATTACGAATGTCATTACATTCACTCATTCATGGCAGCACTGCTCATAAACATAATTATTTGATATTGCTCCATTCTGTTTCAAGTGAACACTCAGAGTAGCTCTGTACCATTCAGTGGTGGAAGGAAATTGGCTTTCTGGTTGCATCTGTTGCTGAACCAAACAAGCTCCTGAGCTCTTCATTCAGTAGATATTAGTTACTGGTAACTCCAGGTGAAAAAAGATTATTTCTCACTGTAGACTGTGAACAGAAAGTGTAACAATAAGAGTGTTTCATTCATGTAGATGCTAATAAAAATCCTGCTGTAATATTTGGAGTTACCCTAGACCTGCATTCAAAATCAGAATTGGTGTAGAGGAGAACATCTTAGTAAGAAGCACATCAACCCTTTCGAATCAACCCTTTGTAGAAAAACAGCATGAAATTACTCAGACAAATGTGATTTTTTGTGTCTTGACAGTGAACTATGGCATCAGAGGTAGTTTAGTCATGGCATTCCTCAAGGCTCAGTCCTGAAAATAATCTGATTTAATATTTTCTTCAAAGAGAGATATACAAAAAGATAAGAGCACTGATGACATTTTTTATATTAAAAGGTTTGAGAAACATCATCCATAGAGTGAAAAATCAGGATATTTAACAGATTAACTAGATGACTCTGATGGTTGTAATAGCAGAAACAGGATAAACTTGGTCAGGTCAAAGTTCAGTATCATGAGATTGAAGGCTAATAAAAATGATTTCCAGTGCAATTGAGGGTCTTGCAGCTAGGAGTAGCAGCAAAGAAAAATTTGTATGTACTAGCTGATCAGAGGATGACCCTAATTCCCACTGTAATCCACCAACAAAAATATAGAAACCTATAATACACCATAGGGGCTTTTCTAATAAGAAAATAAATCAGGGAAACAATTGTGCCATTGTAAGAATTACTGGCATTTTTAAATCTTAAATATTCTATGAAATTTTAATAGTTCTTACTGAAAGAATTAAAAATTATACAAATTCACAATAACTTACAGAATAGACTGAAGAACCTGCCAGTGAGTTGTGCCTGTACTCCACTTACTGGATTTAGCCAGCCTAGTAAAAAAACCCCTAAGTTTTCTTATTTAACAGTATATCAGGATAAAAGACTCAAAATGGAAAAATGTATTTCATCTGGAAAAAAGATAATGGAAAGATCACTGCTCAAGAAAAATAATTCTCCATGTACACATATAGACTGAAAAAATGGAGCTGAAAAATGTTACAACTGTCCTAAATGTTCAGCAGAATGTTCCTAACTGTCAGAAGAATGACATCTGGTATACCTTTACAACAAAATAATTAGTGGCAAAACTCCTTAACAACTTGTAAGATAGGAGATCATCCATTTATGAAAAGGAGGATTAAATGGCAGGGCTCCATGTCAAAGCAAGAACTAGGATTCAGTGACTCAGGAGATCTCTCCCAGTCCCACATTCCCATAAACCCTAAATCCTCTAATCCTATAAAACTTGTACACACATTGGGTAGTGTTTGTGGAAGCATACAAAGCTGCTCATGTGATAGAGGAGGCCACAGTCAGAAAATTAATCCCTAAATTAGGATTTTGTGGAAAAATTCCATTAACAATATCAAGCATTAACCTCTTAACACTCTTCTTTTATGAGGTGCATCCCCTATCTGAAGGATATATATACCTTCTTCTATTACATTCCCCTGCTCACTTTTCTTTCTGCAGATAAGCAGAATTGTGAGTGAGGTTATAGAACATTTTAAGCTTCTTGAACTGGTAATTGGCTGCATCCCTTCAGGGATCTGTCTAAAGCTCTGGCCTTGACAGTTTGAAAGGTACACAGTGTATTGAGATTTGATAAGCATTTTAAAAGTGAACATTGATCCAACATTTTAAGCAGTTGTCCCATTTATCTAGAATGACCTACATGTACCTATGGATGGATGGATGGCATGTCATGACTGTTAATTGATTTAGGGAAAAATATTACTCCTTAAAAGAAACTAAAGATAATTAATAAAAATAATGATTATGTTTAACATGGGTTCCCAGTCCATTGCTAATTGAAAAATAAATTAATCTTATTGAAGAAAGTTTTCCTTGGCATTTTATTGGTTTTCAACTTTTAAACTGAATAATACATAGAATGATTAACAGGGAGAGAAAGAGAAGGCACTTCTTCACCTGAGTCCCAAGATTCTTAATTCATAAGTAGGATTCCCTAGCTGTCCCCTCACACACAATCCTATTCTGTAATTAAACTACTGCTTAATTAACAGAGTTTAGCAAAGAGTTCTCAATTAATAATATACTTGATTTAGTCCTTTTTTGCCTTTTCCTAAATTGTATCAGAAGAAGTTAGGAAATTTTCCAGGATGTACTGTTTTAGCTAACATTTACAGACATCTTTAGTAAATGATTCATGGTTTGTGGTTGATATTATTTAAGTTCATATTATTATTTCTTGTAGCTTAGGTATCTGGTTTCACCAGGTTACTCATTGTTAATACATAAGTCACTATGTTGTACATAGCTAAAACCTACAAACTGGTAATTTGGTGGGTTTTACCTACCTGTAGTATTCATAGTTCATAATATGAATTGTCCTGACTAGATCACCAATTAAATGAGCAGAAGCAAAATATTAAATTAAAACCACAGTAAGTAGACAAAAACTCTGAATACTTAACAGCCAAATAATTTGAAATTTAAGCTGAAAAAAAAAAAAAAAAGTGTGACTCACTGGAATAGTAACATACACTAGCTATACATTCACTTGATTGCTCTTGGAAAGCAGATGTGGGATCTTCAACATGACAGAAATGAAACTTGTTTTTCTCTTTTAATTGGTGAAGAATCTGTAGATATTTTTACCCTTGAACTCAGTAGTGTATATTATCACTGCATCCAAACCCCACTGAAGTGTTTGGAGAAACCTCCACTAACTTTAGTGTTGTTTGGATCACGCTATTAAGTATTAGCATGTTCCATCTTCCTGATTTAGAGGCAGTATAATGACATATTCTCACAATACTGCCCTCAGTAAATAGAGTACATGCCTCCAACAGGACTGCACTTTGATTCTGTATTTATGATTCAGTCTTCCTGCTTTCTGTCTAAATTGTGGCTAAAAGCTCGCCCTCTTTTGAGGTGATGAGTCAGTTCACCAGTGAGTACATGGGAGCCTGATTTCTTTCTGAAGATGTTATTGACCTGTGCCCATACGCACATCTGGGGACAGTTATTGCCTCCCACTTAGAGTTCACGGTGTGAATCCAGACTAAACCCAGAAGTGGTCAGTGCTGGTGCCCACCCTGTTATGTGACAGCCCAGGCAACCTCAGCTGCAGCACTTCTTTATCTGCAGGAAGTGTGACTATATTTCTGCAGCAAGCACCTACTACTCACAGAGTTAAGGTGAGGAAACTGTTCTTCTGAGGTTCAGCAACTATGAAGAATGGAAGAGCCCTGGAACCATAAGTAGGGAGAAACAGTGTGATTCAAGTCTAGCAGGGAATACATTCAAGTAAAAAGGAGTGATGAAGCCTTAGGTTTCTGTCTTTGGTTCTAGAAGCTTATCTTTTTGTTAACTGGTTTTCCAATATACTTACACGCCCAAGGGAGATGGCTGGAAACCCCACACCACTTGATTCTCAACTAAGTGCTCTTAGTCCAAAGATGCACCACATGTTCAACAGGAGACATGAAGATTATCAGGCCTCTGAACTATTATGAGAGAAACCACAAATTTGTCCTGCAACAAATGGAGTGAGAAACCAAGAAGTGGACATGCCTGACATTTCTCACTTGTTCACAATATTCTTAGGGAAATAGGTTAGGAATATATTGCCCTCTGAAGGCACTCAGGTTGTACAGTTAATGAAAAAAAAAAAAAAAAAAAAAAAAAAAAAAAAAGAATGTGGTCTGGATATCATTCTGCAAGGACATTTAGAACTTTCCCTTGATTGTGAAAGGAACATTTGATCCATAGTGAATTGTTGCCTTTTGGAATATATACGGCAATTGTTTTAGAAACCATATGGGATAAAATACACTGAGGACAAGCAGCTGAAGTGCCATTAGTAGTGCAATTTCCTTAATTAATGTGTTGTTGATGAAGGAAGGCAAAACAATCTCTCCTGTTTTACTTGTTTGGGATTTTCATATCTAGCAAGAATGAGAAAAAATGCAAACTTTGGTGCAGTCGAAAAGTCATCACATACATATTTCAGTAGCCATGGGGAGCAGATATGCTAAATTATAAATATGTGTGTGGTCTGTTTTTTTAAGGATCAATTATGCTATAATCTGAGTTTTCTGAATCATAATTATTTTCTGCTTAGTCACCTTATGACTCACCCTTTTTGATTGGAGATGGAAATTTTATGAAGTCTGAGTCACAGAACTCTTCATCCTATGGTATTTGTCAGATCTTTCAGCTGCAATGGGCTTGCTCTGGAAAAAAAATTCAAACTTTTAAATCCATAACTGCTGTGATTGCTAATTATACAATTCCTGTGATAGAACTACATATGTTTGGGTTTGCCTGTCAAAAGATTCTTCCTTGCAGAAAGAGAGATATTTGTTAATTTGTCTGTTCCAGATAGCTACCAAGTGTCCAGTGTTCAAGAAGAACCACCATGTACACGTAGAACGACTTAAAAGACTGTGCTGCAGGAGTCTGATTTTTCCATATACTTTACTCACCACATTGCATTTTAAGTCAAATATATCAGAATGCATGATTAAGGACACAGTATCAGTTTCATATCTCTACAGCTCCAACTCCAGAAATGTTCTATGTATGAGTTCCCCAGGACTATTTGTCAATTGTTTATCCATTGACATATCTGAAATCTAGAGACACCAAAGCTTTTGCTGATAGTTTCTCTTGTGCAGCCTGACATGCACTGGTTATGCACTGATAAAAGAATTCCTCTTTCTCTGGGAAGAGTCCTTTCAATTTGTAACTGTTCTAGGTACTAAAAGCCAAGTCTGGTTCACACTTCAAGTAGCTTCTAGCAAAGGGATCAGGATATCTGAAGGTTCATTATTCAATCACCTTAAACACAGCTGCATCCCTTATGTTTCCCTGCTAGTCTCACAGGCAGTTGATTATTGCAAGATCTGATGGATACATTTATTTCCCATTCCTCTGGGCAGAAAGACATCCTCCTGCTTCAAGTGAAAGGCTGTGAATCTTTTTAATTTACCTAAAGGTATGTTCCTCCTCATGCCTAGAAGCAGTGTTGCTAGAAGCTAAATGACTAATTCTCCCTCAAGTATGACTGAGATTCACACGGTAAGGTTACCCACAGGGTCTAAACCAGTATGCCTTCTTACAGCTTGGACCCTCTTGAGCTTAGCTTCCCCTGTGATAAATGACAGTGCTGTTTTATCCAACAGCTCTGTGGTTTGAGAACTCGCTAACAGGAGGGAATCCAATTCACTTCTTTCTACTTTAGCCGTTCTTCCTCCTTCCTGAGGAATATGCTCCTTGTCAGTCTATAAGCAATACTAGGGAGTCCTCTTAGTCGTGTCCCATGTTCATGGACTAAAAAAGTTGTCATTAAAATAAATTTAAATAATCATTAAAATGTAATAGGGTCAAATTTCCTTAAGAAGAGGAAGACTTCACCTCAGGTCTGTTACTTCCAGGTAAACATGTTGACTATGAAGCTATTTAGGAAGTTATCTAATTCCCCTGCTGAATCTAGGGAGAGTGGATAGGAGCAGGCATTGAGATCTATGAGTGCAGAATCGTAAAACCTCATCTGAGATAAGTGTTTTTTTGCAACCTAAAGTAATGCTCTTATGCTCTTGAACATGTTTTGCATATCCCTCAATCCAGCTTTTCCTCTAAGCATTTAACTGGTTCCCTGTTCTGTTCCTTGATCCCATTTCACACCTGAAAATCTTTCCTTCTGTTATTCAGAGAACTACAATGCAGATCCAAAGGCTGGGCTCACAGACTGATATTTTCAAGATACAGTGTTCTGTACTGAACTCCTCAGTTTTTGGCAGAACTAGCACAGTGGATTTGTTTTGTGTCTGTATATCTAGTCCACCGCACTTGTTCAGCACTGTGTCTTCTCAGTATTGGGATTTCACACTGCATTAGAAATGCACTTTGCAGTAGGTGCTAAATGTATATCCCTTGCCCAAGCTCACCTCCTAGATCATCTAAAGGCTCTTCCAGGACACTTAGATGCCACCACAGGAGTACTGTGCTCCTTTCTTTATCTCAGAACCTAATGTGTGATATTCTGCATATTGCCATGCATTGTGTCTTAAAAGGCTTGCAGTAGTTTACTACATCTGTCATGTAGCCACAAGCCAGAGGAACAACTAGGAAAAGAAACAGAGAATGAGAGAAAGGTGACAGAAAGAGAGAGAATTTGAAATATAAATTAAACAAAACAAATACATTTCAGTATTTTTACCAAGAAAGAGTTCTGCAAATATAATAACCATATCTTACTAGACTTCTGAATTGTTGAGATTCTTTGGAAGTTACATGTAAAGCTAAGTTTATTGAAATGAATTTAAAATATAGATGTAAATTCAAGGAGACTAATGGCATGTTAATTAATACTAATTATGTTAATGTTTTTGTAGATATCCTTTACTGAAAGAGAAATAAATATATAGAAACAAGGATTTCCTTTCAATAAAACTTAAAAAAAATAACTCAGTTAAAGAACACAAAAGTGATGGAACGTTACTAGTGATGGCTTACATATTCAAAAGCTTTTCAAATGTAAATTCTTTACAGAAGACAGGAACCCTGAGACACTTAGAGCTAAATGTTTTGAGACTTGTTCATAGTGTGAGAATTGTCAGAAGACAAACATGAAGTAGAGATCTTTTTTTCTGGTTCTATCTAAGGAATAGACTCTTCTTTAAAGCTTCCATGGAAGAAGAAAATGAAGACAATTTTGTGGTGAGTACTTTTTAAAAAATTACGTATTTGTGTGTTTTGGGCTAGAAACCAATGTACTCTTGCTTTTCCTTGAAGAGACATTACTAATCAGAAAGAGCATGGATACCCAATGACACTGTTTTGTTTACCATTTGTATATGTAAAAATGGAGCTGTGCACAGCAGCACATTTTATAATAATCTTAAAATTAATATTTTCAACTAGATCTCATTACAGAACACTTATACAAGTTGCAAAGTGTTTTATTTTCTGAACGTTTTTATTGTCCTTCAGACTTGATCCCTGTGTGTTTTGAAACAATCATGAAGTCATATCTAACAGATGTACTGTATTTTATTTGCACTCTACTTATGGTTCAAGGTGTACGTATACCCTCTGAAATTCTTACTGTTGGAAGGAGAGATAAAAGGAATGTGTGGGACTGAAATTATCCTTCAAGCACTTGGAAATCCCAGGATTTCAGCTGTTGTCTCCTGAATCCTCATTTATAAACAGTAGACTGCTATTCGTTCCCACAGAATCATCGTCCACTGGTAGTGATGCTCACACTGGGAAAGCTGGGGTAACAGGTAAAAGTCAGCGTAATGGAGGATGTAGTCAAGGTTACTGGAAGTTAGGTATCTCATTGATGTTTTTAGTGGCAGGCATGGATAACACGGTAGGAAGTGTTCCAAAGGGAGTCCAGAAAGATGATCCTCATGGTAGACTTAACTCTCTCTGCAAGCTATGCTTAGTAGTAGGAACAGGGATATAAGGGAAGCTGGAGACAGCAGTAGCTAAGTCAATTCTTTGTCTGATTTTCATTGTAGAAATTGGTAAACCTTCACACCCTGCTTGTGCACTGGACTAGAGAAGCTCTTGAAAAACAGAGACCTTGACCAAGAAAATCTCCTAGCTAGACCTCTGGATTTGGATAACACAGTGTGTTAGTAAAGAAAATGGATTTTCATATGTGTTCTTACTGACTTCATTAATAATTGGATTACTTCCCTTAGCAAGGTAAATTGGTTTTATCTTGTTGCCATGAAGCTCTTAAGTTGTATGAAACTAAATTAAATTATCAGCCCACAAAATTTGATTAATCGTTTAGTGTCATCATTTGACCCTAACCTAGGAAGGATGGGGGAAGGAAGGAAAGTTAATTCCTCTTTCATCGTTCATCTTGTTTTCTGAATCAAGAACTGTTAACTGTTTGCTTTAAAATCTTCCAAAAAGAGTGACTGAGTAGGTTTGTTTTAATACACTATATACATATATATATACTATATTCTATTTGTTATAGTGTTCAAGGTTGACTCTTTCATGTGGCATCATGTGGACCATAGATCATGTCTTACTGATGGTAAAATTATTTTTTTTGTTAGTATTTCTATTCTGAGATATTTTCTTGCAGGTGTGACAAGGTTTATAAAACAAAACAATGCTATAACATGGCTCAAAAAAAAAAAAAAAAAAGGTGATGCACATTTATACCTAAGTATTGACATTAGAATCACCTGCATCTCAGTTTACATTCTTCAGGAAAACTCACTAAAATATATGAGGCTTCACAAGGTATTGACTGTTTCCTTATTAACAGCAGAAATGGCACTAGGCAGTTTTATGACTACATTCAACTATCATATCTGACAGAACCAACAGAAGTTTGAAAATCTGCAATTTATACCTCTCATATAGTAGAATCCCACCTGCAAAGTGCAGTAGCTACTGTCTGGAGGATTCATTGCCTTTTGATTTAAAGCAGTTGGTTCTTAGAGATGTATTGACAGCTTGTGGAAGTGTTGAAAATTCAGCTTAAAGAGGTACACTGGGACCGTGAACATACTAGTTTATAACCTTTTCCTTCAGCAAGTTCATCCATAAACTGTACCTGCTGTTCAGTTATGTGGGCACTGGGGGTCTTGAAAGGATATATATATAAATATTGGTGGGAGAATTGGCCAGGTACCTTAAATGTAAGTTCTTTTGAAAATGTGTAAAAGTTTAAGCTAAGTGTTATATGAAATCCAGTGAGAAACTGATGATGAAAATTAATATTTATTTTGGTGTTCTTTAAAATGAAAATAAATAGTCTTCATAAATATCATTGAAAAGGCCTAAAGAACTGGAAAAGACTAGGTAGAAACCTCCTATTCATAAGGAAGGGTATCTCATAAAGTATTAGTTGGATTATGTCCATTTTGAGAAATGAAAGCTGTGTTAAAAAGGTCCAAAAATACAGAAAAGCATTTTAGATATTTTCATTGTAGTAGGATTTCATGTCAAAAATCTGATAACCTTTCTTAGTTATTTATGCAACACAAAACCATAAATGCCTCCTATTCTAGCTGCCAAATTTCTCAAAAAATACTTCCGCTTGATTAAACCATATGGTGTATCAGCAAGCAAAGTCTTCTAATATATATTTTATTTAGCTTGCAGAATGAGGTTTTTAACTGACAAAAGCCATAACAAGATTGTATTCTGGTGGTAAGTAATGAAGAAGAGGCAAGGGTAGTGGAGGATTTCACTGTGGCTGTTGCTGGCAACAATAAATTTTCTTAGTTTAAGGCAGACTGCCAAACCTCATTTATTGAGGCTCAATATAACTAATCAAATAGGCACATTAAAAAGGAAATCGAAGCCTTTCAGGGTCCTAGGTCCAAAGAAAGTGCTCTGGATGTGATTAATAGAATGACTTTGTTCTCTTATAGAAGTGATTTAAAGATACTGTCCCCAAGACCTGTCTGAGCTGTGTTTTTGGATTGTGTTGCATGATTCACATTGAGCTATAGATTACATTTAGTGGACCCAGGTCCTTCCTGTCCCTATGAAGTCACACTGCCTGCATTTCACCTGCCTCTGCTACTTCTCTGGGATCAACTTACTCCCTAGGCTAAGAAAGATAGTATAAATCTCCAAGAGTTTCATCTTCAGTGCATTGCACTGTCTCTCCTTCCCAGGATGCCTCCAGGAATGGGCAGCCTCCCAAGATTCAGATCTAAGGCAATTCAAAGAGACCAAAGATGTGCTTATGGTCTGTTTTCTGGCCATTGCTGATCTTCAGGCTGTGTCTTTTAAAAGTGTAGGGTGGGAAATAAGAGTACAAGCCTCTCTGCAGCTGTGTGCAATAGCTAGGAAAGTGATGAGAGCACAGCCACGCTTTTCCTGTCCATAGAGAGCAATCAAATTTCTGTCATTTTGTAAAAGTAACTGAGAAAAGCTTTCTTTCAGATGCCCATTTCAGTCTAAAGAATTCCTGCCACAAAAACAAACCAGAAGCGATTCTACTCACATCATTCTGTCAAAATGTTGCCCTTGGTTTGCTATGATTTAGTGCTGCCACTCTCAATGTACCCTGAGATTGGGTAGACTACAGAATTCCTTTTTCTGCTCATGTTAACTTGAAGTAGCACCACTTTGTAGGCTGGGGTGCTGGCCATCCAATTCACATTTTGTTTTTCAGCATATTAATAACAACTATTTGCTGGGTCTCGGAAAGAAAACATGTTTTTCTAAGAAACTACAACCAAAGCAGCAGCATGAATGTCAAACAGATGTAATAGATCTTTGTTTAAAACTCCCACCAGGAATCTTAGGAATCTGAAATTATTTGGATTATTAATTTACTTAATGGGTTTGCTGTTCTCATCTTGGGTCAACAAATGTTTCTGTCTTGCAGGAAATATTCACGGCAGGATAATTGTTTTCAACCCCTGAATTTTAATTAATCTTAACTTGTCTGCAAATTATATCATTATTTTATTGTATAAAAACTTCTATTTTGAAAGTATTGTTGTTCCAATTCAAGCTATTGATGAGTGGAAGAGTGTTCCTAAAGGACTTATTCACTGTTGGTGCAGTTGGAGCAAAATTTTTTTCTCTTTCACAGATACACCAACAATGATTTATGCACTATGTTTTAGAACATTTATAAATAATTACATGAGATGGGAACGACTTAAAAGGAGCAGGTGTTCAAATTCTTAAAGCTGTTAGAATGGATATGCACATAGATCTTGCTTGTAAAAAGGGATTCTGGGAGTTGTGTAAGCTTGGGACTACCTGCTCTTGTATCAGGTTCAGCAAACTGACAAGGAACTTGCCAAACTTGTCAAGTGCACTGTGCCTCAAATGCAGTTAAAAAACATTTTTTAATTGCCTGCAAGAGTAGGTAGAGGTTTGAATACATTAGTAAAGTAATCTTACTATACCATAAAATGACACCAAAATGTCATTGCATGCTATTTCTCCTTATCCCACTCCTGCATGATTGCTTGCTCACTCTCTTGTACGCACACACATTCAAGAATACAAATACCATATTCAAACCATAGGAAAAGATGCTATAGAAGAGAACATATCTTCGAGTGATAAAAACACATTAGAGTCATCATAGAAAATTGCAAAATTTTACTTTTTTGTACAAATTATTGTGTGCTGGAAATTCACATTTATTTAAATATTTGAGACAAAGATTCAGATGTTTGCCATTCATTGGCTTACATGGTAAGAGATGGGACTGCCAGCTCTGCTCTAGATCCCACCACCCTTGTGGAAGAGCCTCAGAGCATCACCTACACAAATGACACTACAGTGACATACCTTTACATTCTTGGAGATGGAGATAAATAGATTGTTGACACTTTGTGATATGGGTAACCAATGCTCCAAATCTGTAAAAGTCACCTTCTGGGAGACAGTGAATATTTTCTCTTTTTAATCACAGATGTTATGAACCCAGGGCTAGGTGGGTTTGAATATTTATAATAACTAAGAATCAGTACATGTACATGTCGCTGTAGGTATATTTTGTATGGAGATAGGGAAACTTAACTTAGTCATTTAGTTGAGTAAGTGAACTTGTTTGAACATAACACCAGCAGAGACAAATTATTTGCTAAAATTTCCCATATTCAACAGTTGTATAAAAAAGACAGCTACCTTAGATGTGGGTTTCTCGGCACTTCCATGAAAATTTGAACATGAGAATCTCTATTAATCCCTCAAGACATTAATCTTTTTAGAATTAAAGTTACAGTGGTTATTTTGTTATTAGTTTGAGCAAAAATTACATCAGAGTAAAAAAATATATGAAAATATTAACCCATTTTAGACAGACCTCAGTAACAGCTTTACACCACTTCAGTAGTAACAAAGTAATGTGGTATTAATGTTTTGATTACCAAAAATGCTTCTCAAAGAGTAATTGAATCTACTCTGGAAGAGTCCTTCCAGAGTTTGCAAGAGGTTATTGAGAATTATTTCTAAAATAAAGCTACATGAAGTTGTAAGTCTTTTATGATTTAAATCTGTTGGGTCCTGGAGCTACCATGTAGGCAAACAATGTACTTTTCAGGAAGTGCTTCACCAAGAGGAAATTAATTATACAGAAAAATGAGTTTGGGGACTCTGAATAACAATTGTTATTTGTGTCTAGATGCATCGTGTTGATAAAACTAATTCACTCAGCATTTGGTGTACCTTTGCTCTGTTTTGAGCCTGGAAAAAATTCCTTGTCTTAGCCAAAATATGAAAATGCCATGCTGAAAAAATCCAGGGTACTCCATGAAAGTCAGTGACAGTTTTTCCTCTAGCTTCTTTGTACCATCTTTCACCACACATAATTTAATCAGGTATAGGAAGAAAAATCAGCAGATGTTACAAATTTTTATTGTGTAGCTATAGGCAATATAATGAAACACAGAAGTTGCCTACTACAAATGCATATTGTTGATGTAATATGTCACCTGAAAAGCCAGATCTTGACAGATGTACCTTGAATAAAACTTTTCCCAGGTGCCATGCCAATGATTTCTCTGATAATAATTCACTGTATAATATAAATAGAAATATTGATTAGAATAACAGTATACAGAAATAATATATAAATAACTATAAACTTACCCTTTACCTAATTTCCCTCCCTCATTAGTGCAGAAATATTTTTTATTTTGCTGTCATTGCTAGAAGGTATTTCTTATAATACACCAACTCTCACCAGAAATTAGAGCTGCAGAAACTTTACGTGTTGCTGAGTTTCTTTCATATTTTTCTGTACAGAAAATGACTTTGTAAGACTGTTAGAAAACAACCAGTGCTTGAAGAATATCATTGAAGCATCACATGAATGTTCCATGAAAATTAAAATCTCTCCTTTTGTTGAATATGATTGGAGAAGGACCAAAACCTGAGTTTTATGTAACAAAATACTGTGATAAAACTGGAAAAGGTTATTGGAAATATGAAAGCAGAGATGCTTTACTTATGCTAGATATTACATTTAAAGACCTTGCCTGTTTTTATCTTCATATTTGTAAGTGCAGTTGTAAGAAATGTTACTGAAACTTTTCCTAAAACAGTTTCATTTACATATATGTGATATATCAGAATGGTGTGCCTTATGGATGATTTTGTAATACATTATACATGAAAGTGAAAAAACAACTTTATAACACTAGGAGGACTTATAGCAAATATCAAACCACGGTTTTAATTAAACATTATGTTTTCAAATAAGTCACTGAAAAGTCAAAATCAGAGTATAAGTTGAGCTGCAAGATAAGGGTATGATCAAAACTACTTCAGGAAATTAACTGGTGTATTCTTTAATATACTTTTCAAAAAAACTGCTTTAAAAGAACCAGAACAACATATTTTCTGGTTAAAAAAAAGTTATGGAAACATGTAAAGACCTCTTTTCCCACCAAAGCAAATTATTTTTCAGGCATCTGAGATTTTGATATTCCTTGTACATATGTGGAGTCAGTAACCTACAGCTCATTCTTGGCCCTAGTGAAAGTAATGAGAGTTTGTTATCCTGACTGGTGTGATCCTGGAAATAAGGCCAGAATTTCTCCCTCTTCATATGCATTATTTTTTGAAGCAGCTGAATATATACCCTTGAGTTTTTACTCTCATACAAAAAGAGAATGTGTTAGTGACACTGAAAGCAAAATAGCAATGAAACAGATTAAACAGCTATCAAGCAAGTTACTTAACTGAAATATATTTTGTAAAAATTAACTTTAAAATCCATCACTGCTGTTATCTGTAAACTCCTTTAGTTTTAGTTTCACTATTCTGATTTTCATTATACAACCCTTCAGACTATTTAAAGAAGGAAAATATATATTCTCTGCTTAATATAAAAGGGTATAGAAACAAAAGTTGCATTGTCAATTACACTTCTGAACTAGACCCATTAGAAATAATTTGATAATTCTGGAGTTCACAGGGACATTTCTTAAGGAATATTTCCCTTCTTTGAACCATATTAAAGCTTTGATCCAGTGAGGATTTTCACCCTATCGAGGGGTGATTTTCTAGCAAATGAAGTACAAAATTCCTGAAATCCATGCTCCATAGCTTAACCAATAAATAGACTCTATTCATACTGCATCATTTTTTCCTAAGCAAATTGTTTGTCTGTCAAAGCATGGGACAGAAGAGGAAAGAAGTAAATGCACAAAAGCAGCAGAAAACAGAAGAAATTAAAGTGCTAAGATGCTACTAAAGAAGAGTGCGTTCTGCTAGAAAATGTTTCTTTTATGCTATGGGCTATTCTACCTTCCTTGATCCTAACCAAAAAATAGTTAACATTTGTTTAACTACTTCTGTATCACTAATTAGCAAAATTAGCACTTATTGTGTATTGTCATAAAACTACTGCTGCATGCATATTGGTTTGTCTGCAGGTTCAGGTGCACAGGTTACTTTTGCAGGCAGTAATTTTCTTCTCTAAAAATTATGCATCTCATGCATCTTCATTTGAAGTGTGAGGTTACATTTTAAATTACCTGACTGATAGTATGTTTGCATTTTTCAGGTACCAATTTATTCTCACATGAACAATCAGTATCTGGGCCTTAGGTATTTTAAAAATACACTTCCTGAAACTTACACTTGGGATTTCAAGGAAAAATAAATTTCTTAAGAGCACAAGTTCCACATATTCTGTAGGCTTATCTTCCTTGTTGACTATGCTTTTACAAAAAATCTGCACACCAAATTTTCAGCATTAGGCACCACAGCTATCCTACAGGTAAAAAAAAAAAAAAAATAAAAGGAAATATAATAAAAAGAGCTACAAAACTTCAAAAAAAAAGTGTGAATAAGCAATATGTTTTATTGAAATTATTTTGTTTGTATTTTATCGTGTTTGAAACACCTATTTACATATGTTTATACAACTCTTAATATAATGTCACTAAAAAAAAAGGACTAGTAAGAATAAAGTGTATTCATTAACATAGCATTTCAAGTTTTTTTTTCCACAAATGATGTCCCAAACCTATATTGAGTACTTCTTATCAACATCTGAGTTTTCTATAAAATCCATTCTTTTCACATATCAGCTCCAGGGACACATGAAACAGTTTTATATATCTGAGTAGGAAAATCATGTTCTCGTCCCACATTTTCTATAGCCTCCATTACAACAAAATTTTCCAGGCATTATTTTCTGAAGTTTAAAGCAGCAGTTTGCATGAATGATGTATTTAGAAAGGTCTTCTGAAATCAGTAAACCTTGTGTGAATTTATCCTCTGATAAAGAACTAACTCTAAAGAAATTTCTTATGAAGTACAATGATATATTAGCATTTGAATATTATAAATAACTTATTTTGAAAATTATGAAAAAAGGGAAGAGTCAAAACCTAGTAGGTTAAAAGGGAAGTACCTATTTCATCATTTGAAGAAGGGTTTCTTGTTCTCTCTTGTGATGACAGGTTTAAGTGATAATTATTGTATACATGGAAGCTAACTTCTTAACATTAGAACAAATGGATAATCTTTCATAAAGTTTTGTTGATGCTAATATAAAAATGTATTTTTTTTTCCTCTCCTTTTTGTGTTCTGCTCTCAACCATA
The DNA here is from genome assembly GCF_018691265.1 of Tyto alba. Classification (NCBI taxonomy): domain Eukaryota; kingdom Metazoa; phylum Chordata; class Aves; order Strigiformes; family Tytonidae; genus Tyto; species Tyto alba. The sequence goes on along the minus strand of NW_024881301.1, from coordinate 31,194,197 downwards.
AAACCTTCTTATCTTTCTTATGTATTAGATATTGCCTCAACTCCAAAGAGCTTTTCTTTTTGTCAGTATAAGCATCTTGTTCTTTTTTAAAGTGAAAAAAAAAAAAAAAAAAAAAAAAAAACCTTTGCTTTGAGAAAATAATGATTTGCAAGAGACAGAGTAAATATTGATAGGGGTAGGCCTGCTGAACAGGGAAAAGTCAAGACCTCATATGTCATTGAGAGAGATGAATGAAAAGCTGTGTTTGGTGAAAGTCTGAAGTTCATTGATTAAGGGTGAGAAAATGTTAGCCATGCTAATTCCAAATCTGCCATGAGATCAGTATGTTGACAAAGTGTGGAAGAGACTGAGAATAAAACTGACACTAAGCAGAGTTTCTTCAAAAGGTAAAAGGAGGAAAACATTTTTTCTAAAGTTTCAGAGTAGTTATGTAAGGATCATAGATTTATTTTACCATTCAGTACAACACTTTGGAAGTGAGGAAAAAAAAAGCCTCAGTTGCTCTTAGAAAGGTGGTAACCTATAGTAAACATTAAATGGACTGTTGCGTGAAATATTTCACCCTTTTATTACATGACATTTAATGAGCAAAAATAACTCTTTGCATAAAATGCCCATTCTGTCCTTCAGCATGTTACCAGTTCTAATAATTTTCTTTATTTTAAGTGAGGAATAAACCAAATTAATAGGTTCCCTAAGAAAACAATAATTTTTATGAGCACACAGCTTTAACATTATTATTTTGGCATAAATGTATGTCAAAAAGTGGCTTTTTGTATCAATTATTTGTATTGCTATTTTCAAACCAAACAAAAAGCACTTCTGTTATAGGTCTATTTTTCCTAAAAATAATTCCATTGGGATTAAAATAAAGGCCCATTCTAATAAAAAAACACATGCTCATCTTTATGATGATGAAATGGAGCCTCTTCTCTCATCCCAAAAGTCTTTCATCTGCCTTTATATTGTACATGAATATTTAATATCCTTCATGTGTCTTGCTTATCTTATAGCAAGGTTGGTAAACTTTCAAGAAAGTAGCCCTACTTTGCATTGTTGTTGTTTTCCATTCAACACTATTGTGACTAAAACCATCAGCTCAAACTATTAGTTGAGAGTTTGCCTTTCATGATTTATGTGCATGATTTAGTGCATGACAAAGTACTTTTTAGGAACCTTACTGGTTCTAAAGCATGTGAAATTTCTGTGAGTTAACACAGCTTTAAAAATGATTTAGATGTGTATGCCTAAGTGTGGGTGTGTAAAGAATTTTACTGAAGGTCTCATATATAATTCAAGAAGTATTTAAACTTTGTCTTCAGAAGCCAGTAATAGGGTTTTCACCTCCATCTTACTTAAAAAAGTTTCTGAAGTTCTGGGAAACTTAAACTTTCAAGTTCTGGCATATGAGTGAGATTCAACCACTCAAGCCTTTTGACAGAGCTCAGATACATTTATCTTCTTTTTATTTCAAATCAATAGTGAACAATTAAATCTGATCTGGCATGTGATTTGACACAATCTGGTAAGTTTTAAACATCCCAGGTGATACATCTTTCATGTTTCTGGATATCCACTTCCTTGGCCCTATGAACATCTTAATTTGCAATGCTTGAGTGCATAATTTCATAAGGTTTGATTGAGGAAAAAAATGCCTTTCTGGGTTTCCACTTCAGCCCTGACATTACTCTAATTTGCCTCCATTTCTGAAGTGGGAAAGCTTTTCCTATGGAAAGCTGCCTCTGGCTGAAGTCTCTTTCTCTTTCATCTCATCCCATTGTTTCCATATGCCAGAAACTAAAACCTCTCCAGGTAATGTGCTCTTAAATCTTGGGGCTTATCCATAGCAATAAATACTTCGGGCTCTTTGTACTTGTCAAGATGGTGCAAAAGGCCCATTAGGCAAGAACATTTCTTTCAGACTTTTGGGGTAGGACGACAGAGAAATTTTTAATATTGATGTCTGTCTTTTCATTTTCCAATGTCTACAGAATTACTATTTTTGAATACTGTTGGAGTACTCCAAGATTTTTCCTATGAAATCTCTGATAAGAAGGCAATAAACTAGAAGACATGCTCCTATAGAGCCTTTTCTATCAAGTGCCAGGTTTTCCTCATCTGTAATACCTCACAAAGCTGATTTTGCAAATTCCCTGATTTTCCACTGCATATCTCAATGGGTTTGCCAGACTCTTTAGTTTTATATACTGCACCTACAACACCATTAACCCTCCAGAACTGTCGAGCAGTAAGTTGTGAAAGATACATAAAAAAGGGTAAGTGGGAGAAGAAGAGCTCAGTATTTCATAAATTTATATGTATATATTAAAAAGATCTTTCTTCATACTGTATAAAAAGTCTGAGTTTAAATTAATACCTAGTATGTTGCTTCTACTTAATTTCTTAGTGTAATTTATTTTAGTGAGGAATCTTGCTATTTACTATCTTAACTTTCAAAGTTAAGAAGCACTGATCTATAACATTTTAGCATAAATATCATTAAACTGGAACAAAAAGGATCCAAGTGTTATTAAATAAGATTACTGATTCAACATGCATTTGTTTCAAGGCTTACATATAATATGTGTGTAAATGTGCTTCCTCCACCTCCTCATTACATTTAAAATGGATCTTTCATTATGGGTGCTAAGATTTAGGAGGAAATGTACCTTAACATTTAAGAATTCTTTTTAAAGTGTTAGTTCAAACACATCATAGCATAATATTGGATGCCATACCAAACATCCAACCAACAACAAATTTTCTTGATCACCAGAATTGGACCAAGAGAATCTTGAAGTTCGGAATCTCTATTTGAACACATTCCTAAAAACTGATTTTGGCAAGAATTCCCAGAAATTTTCTTGAACAATACTCTCTCACATCTTCCATGGATTGTATTATGGAATATTCTCTGATAGCTCATCCTGTCTTGGAGACTGGAATTAGTCTGGGACCTTCACCTAAGAATAGATTTTAAACTGATACCTAAGATGTTTTCAAGATAAGTAGAGTGTGTGTTTAAAATTCTTCAGGCAGTGGAAGGAATTGGAGACCAGGTTGTCCATCTATTTGTCATTAGTGTGTTGGATAAAAGGGTGTGATGACAACAGTCTCTGAAAGAAATACCTTTATTTTCCAAGGTTTAACAACTAACTTCACAAGTTAGTGAAGGACTTGGGACTCAACCCTTAAATGAGGAAGACACTTCACTACACCCTGGAATAAAATACCTAGTCCCTGAAATGAGGTTGGCCAATATTTCCTACTGGAAGACACAGACAACTTTCATTTAAATCCTATTCCTGCCATTTCTGTTCTCTTTCTCTGCTCAGTTTTCTAGGAAGTATAGATACCTCATTTGTCTCTTTTAGAGTCAGCTACCAGGGATCAAGAGTCTAGAACTGATTATTTCAGCATTTAAAACTTTCTGTGAATTTCAAGATGAATGATCTGACCTTAACAGAAACTTGGGGTGGAGACAGAATGAGGTTACAGAACATCTCACTCAGCTTCCGCTCTACAGTGTGAAAAAAAAAAAAAAATAGCAAAAGTTAATATAACATTTACAACCCGTTTTGGCTAAAGGCAGCATAGCTTCTCATTAATAAGCAAAAATCATCCATATATATATATATGAATATATATAATTATCTACATAATAATAAAATATATAAATAACATATAATATTATAGAATTTTAGAGTTATATTTATATAATATTCTATATAACATGTTTACTCCTCTGAAAGATACAAGTGGCAGCTCAGAGTAGAAAAATCTTCTATATCTTCAGCAATAGCCCTAAACACATCTTATTTCACTTCTTTCAAAAAGCACTATATACTGGATTCCGTCTTCAGTGTTCTTACATGCCATACAACCTTCAGGATACTCAGTATTACCTTCAGGGGTTATCTCTACAACATATAGTTACAAAAAAAATTTCTTTGAGAGTTACAAGAGAGGTAAAAAAGGTAATGACTTTTGACATCCACACCTATGACTGTTCAAGTTCTGCAGGCTCTGTGCCTAAAAACATGGATTTATGCACAGTCACATGGCATACTTTATATTTGGTAACAGAAGTGTGGGGCTATTTGTTGGTTTTGTTTTTCCCTGTACAGAGGAAATGTGGACTGCAGTAAAGTTTTCTCTATACTACGTAGAGTAATTTATTACTTAAAGTAGAGAAATGTCTGTTGTTTTAAAACTTATAAAATGGATAAAAGTTTGGCTGCAGGAGATCAGAAGTGATATTACTCATGAGGAAGTTCATCCTACTTAAAGTTTTCTTTGATAGCCATGTACAAAAAATAGATGTTCCTCTTCTGGTCTTAGACGTATCATCAGTACAGAGAGAGGCATATATCGTAAGAACTGGGTGATTTGAAAACTGGAAAGCTGTCCTACAGAGCTTGATTCTGTGTGGAAGGACATGCATTTACTGACTAATAACAATATTATTTTGCTATGAATTGTAACATCAGAAGTTGGAAATAACACGAGATACGTGTATAATGGCTGATCTTAGTAGTGAGAGAGAGGTCTACATTCCAAAATGGAAAGGAAGAAGAACAAAGGATGACTTTGATGCAGGAAGAAAAAAAAATTAATAGTGGCTATAAAGAAGTTTACACAGCAAATCAGAAAAAGGTTTCTAATCACTACAACAATGACAGTTTAGAACAGCTTTACAGCAATGTGCAAATGTTCAAACAAGACTTTATTGAAATTAAGATGGTACTGATACTGTTTATGAGAATAATTTTATGTCTGGTTGACTATGATTAAAATATTTTTAGCCTATAATTTTTGTTCAGCCTTGTGGAATCTGGAATCTGCTGGCAAAAATACCCTTTTCGGTAAAAGTAATACTGTCAAAAGTCACCTTCTCAAAAATATTTTTTCTTATTTCCACAGGCGATATAAAATATAAAATACTTATTTTGCAGAAAAGTTCAAAGTAAGAAGTGTTTTGCTAAATGAAAGTGCTACAGTAGTAATATCAAGTGTATTGTCTACCAAAGTGTATGGCCTATGTACCTATGCTAGCTTGCAATTTCTAGGTAGGTGGAAAGAATAAGGGTATCCAGTTAAAAGAGAGGAAGACAGTTTTTCAGTGATGGGTTAATAAATCCCAAATGAGCTTAATTTGAATTGTATTTTAGATCCATGGGCTTTCCAGAGTTCCATTATTGCAGACATTCAGTGTAAATTTCTGAGGAAATTAAACATTATATGGCAAATTTGCTCACTTGTGTGCCTTTGTAATCCTTTACAGAGGTCAAGTTTCAAGGGAGTACCATAAAATAGATCAGATAATTTTGAGAAAATTTTTAAGGTATTTATTTTCCATTACAATTGAATTTTCCTGAACTGCTCTGATATCACACGTATTTATATTCAAGTGACATTTCTGGCTCTATTTCTTTCCTGATGCCCATTATGTATTTGAAGGGGTGCAACTCCATTCTAGATTATATAGTTTTCTATATGTGAGTAACTTCTCTGATTTAACCTGGAGGTTAAATTCTGGAGATTTATTCTGAAGCAGGAGAAAAATACTCTGTGCAATATACTAGTTTCTTTCTGTGCTTAGAGTTTGAGTGACAATTTAAGCAGATGATACATAGACTTTATGTCTATTTTTTTCCTGGATCAAGGATCATTAAAGGACCTGCAATTCTAGTACGAGCTCTGTTTTCTCTTGGCTAAAAATTCTTTTCTCATGTGTGAATAAAATTGAGTTTGTGTTTAATTCTGAGTTACAGTAAACTCCCTGTAATTCCATCAGCATATTTTGTTTACACTTACACAGGTGAGTGAAACTCCACTTAAGTGAATGCAGTTCTTTGGTACCTCACCCACAGCAACAAGAGGTGAATATGCTTTGGTTGTGGATGCAACTGATGACTGTCAGTTCCAGTTGCACTTTGGTTCAGACAAAAACTAATTAGATGCAATCAGAAATTGATACTGAGAGGTCCCTAGGTCCAAAAATTTTCTGTAAGGATCTCATTCACTTTGGGTTTTCAATCACACACATGTAATTATCTAGTGCTATTTGTAACATCTGGAGGTATTTCACCTGGAATCCAACCAGTGGCTATGACTGCCAAAGATGTTACATTATATCTGCAGCTTCTCATGGATGCTTAAGATCTCCTTGTCATATTAAAAAAAAAAAAAAAAAAAAAAAAAAAAAGAATGTATGTGAAACAGCATCAGGCCATGCATTTGTATCTGGTGACATTCTACATTAGGAAAGAAAAAATACCAGAGGAAAATCTGTCCTAGACTGAACACAACAGTGCAGCAAAAATAAGTTGCAGTTTAGAAAGCATTTCATATTTTTATTAAAACTGTGTGGGGTGGGAAATATCTACAGTTAGACTTGAAGAAGATTTAAAATGGCCACTTAAGATACACAGATGGAGATGGACTACAGATAGTGTGGGCAATAACACTGTGCTGAAATTCTTTTTAATCATTTTCATAGCTAATATATTCTCCTTTCAAGTAATAGAATATATAGTGGAGTTGAGTCTACTTTCCACTGTGATGGTATGCAGTAACTATCTCTGTTTAAATAATTTTGGGTTCTACCAGCATAAAACTGATGTAAAAACATAATCAGGACCATTTTATCCTCTGGCTGTAAACAACATGCATTTGGATTTTCTTGTGAGAATTCCAATAAGACTATTATTAAAAAAAAAAAAAAGATAAAAAAAATTAAAAATGAGAAGAAAACCCCACTCCACACATAACGAGTTACAGAAATTAATCAAAACCACTTAGCACTTTTTCATCCTCCTTCTATTCAGTCTGTTTTCAGGCATAAAACCTCAACAGTGAAGTCATTACTTGTTTTAGTTGGTTGATTGTAATCTTACATTCCTGAGTTAATGGTCCAGTAGTCAAGTTGCTTAAAGACTTTTGAGATGTTAGATAGATTACACCAAAAAGAGAACATACAAAACAACTAAGTGGCAAAGATGAAAGTAGAAATACATAGTCAGATTTAGTCTTAAACGTATCTCATAAGATAGAGCCTGGGTAGGTCATTGTTGTATGTCTAAAACCCACAGAGTAGCTATTTTATTTCTCCTAGGAAACTGTCAGGAGTTTTCTTATTAATTTCTGTTGGTATCAGAACTTCCCAGAGCTAAACAGAACTATACTTAGGTATAGAAATGGGTCTTGATGCTATGAAAAATTAAAGTATCACTCAGTTATTGTATTACTGCAGCACTATACTAAGCACTGCAAAAAAACAGTGGGATACAAACCTTACCTCTAGGCACCTCTTGAGCTAAGCGGGCTAGAAGAAAGCAAAGCATGAGAGGAGATACAGCACAGAAAAAGTAAGTGATTTGCCCATGAGTCAGGATTTTGGCAGGGGCTTTGAACAAAATCCTAAGTGTCCTGGAGAATCCCTGAGACTATGGGACCTGCCCTTGCTCCCTCCTCTGCTCTTGTGTCTCAGCAGATCAGCTGGGCACTGTCCACCAGATCTGTGTGTGCCTTCCAGCAGCAGGTGCTGGCAACAGTTCTTCCATGTTTTTTCATATTTTTTTTTCCCTGAATGTGGAGTTCCTTCTCCTAATGTTTCCATTCCATTCGGCCATTTCTATGCTTAGGAGAAACATAATGCTTCTGTTAGGAGCAATGAGAAGGACAAAAGATCCCAAGCCCCCTGACTGTCCCTGCAGCATCCTGCTCAGTAGGGCAATATTTTAATTTCACCTCCACACTTCCATTTTCTTGTAGGAAACAGCTGTTTGCAAATCCATGTTGTAAATCTGTGCTCACATAGAAATCCAGTCCCACTCCTCTAGTGTATTCTGCCTCAAGTCAGTTGAGACAGATTTGGGCTGATATGAGCATATGAGTTTGGTCTCTAGCAGTATGTGGTTGTTTTTATGCTTGGCAATCTCATGAGGATGGTGTCATATGACCTTTTTAGTGGGTTACCTCTACTCTCAGTAGAAAGTTGCAGCATTTTTGTTAGGGTTTCTTCACCAGGATTAGGAACTATGTGAGCAGGGCTAAATGTGATTTATGAATACACAGCATTTCCCAGCTAATACACTAATACATGCAATAGATGATTGCGACTAAAGTTCATGGGCTAAGCATTAGCATACGCATCACTCGATGCAGACACCTGATGAGACTCTTAGTCACAATCAGACAATGAAGTATCAGTCATGTTAGGCTTCCTCATGAGGTGAATCTAATCTCACCTAGTTGAGTCTTTCAATTCTGTTTGTTCTTTTCTCATTTTTTAATGAATTTTCATGTCAACGTTTTTCTCTCCAGACCCCAAGTTTCTAACTATTATGATCTCAAGTATTTCATTTCAGTCTTTGTTTTTACATTGCTCATCTTGCACGGCTTTCATTTACAAACTCTTGCAAGTCAACACTACTCTTCAGAAAAGCTAATTGAAATTCACATAGCTGTGTCACAGAAAAATGGGCTGTGCGTCACACTCAGGGGTTACATAGAAAACTGCTAGCATCCTTACTTTCAGTGACTGTAGGCAAAAGTCATCCCATTTACCTTTAGCTAACTGAAGTCAAAGGTCAATTAGGTGGAGGAAGAAGGACATCCTCCTGAAATGAATTCATCCTGCCTTAAGACAGTTTTCCAAGTGAGGTGGGATGATTCACATCTAGAGGTTCCTTTATTGCTCCACTGATCGCAAAATGAGCCTGGATTACTGGTTTTGGCCAAAAATCTATGCGCATTAGGGTTAGGGGGAATAGTGTTGGAGATGATTATCACCTTACATGATCAAAAAGATTTTATTGTCATGATACAGAAATGGAATTCCAGGAGACTGCAAACATCTGTATTATTACCTGTGATAATTTGAAAGGGAACAACTTATAAAAGATTTTATATGAAATCATCAAGAAGTCAGCTTTCAATTTATTCTGAATACTTTTTTTTTTTATTATTACCTTTCTCTCATGACTACAGATCTGCCTGTTTAAAAAGACTTTTCAAAGAAATGAGATCAAATATCTTGCTTAATTTATACTCATTTATATGAGGTTTAGGAAAGAACAGGCCAATAATTTATCTGAATATAAAAGTGGATGACAAAGGAGAACGACAGATCAAGGGTTAAATCAACAGACTGAAAAGCATTTGGAAATTATGTCATTTACTCCAAAAAAGCTAACTGAATCAAAAGAACCTCTACAAATGAACATTTATAAAGTAGTTCAATAAATTTTATTTCAAATCAAGGATTAATTTTGTGAACTGGATTAGAAAGACTCTTTTGCAAATAGATGTCATTCGCTTCTTAAAATTGGATTTATTTGCAGGTGATGGTTAATTAAAAGTAAAGAATGGATCTTTGCACTGCAGGCAAAGAAAAAATAATAATTTCCTCTAATCCATATTCAAAACCGAATTACTCACGACAACAGTGCACAGAGTTAAGCAACTATGTGATAGAGCTGCAGTATGGCCTGTCCTGTAGAGAGCTGAGTTCAAGATCAAATAGGGATTTTGCTTTGTAGACTGATGGAGTCTGGGAGACTGTTGAGATCTAATGAAAACAGTTTCCTCTGGGAGGTTTCTGTTCATGTGCAGATGTCTAACACCCACTGTGAGTTAATTCAGAGTGGCGTGAAGCAGTAGCTTCACATGCACAGAGATTTTCTGCTGCTTGGTGAGCACTGGTGGTGGAGCATTGTAAAGGAAGTATCGCCTCACTACATTATGGGATGTACCAAAAGCTTTTTTTAAGAAGGAGCATAATTGCATGTAACTGTGATCTAAAGAAAAAAAGAAGAAATACATGGGAAGCATTTAGACAGGGGAAAAAAAAATGCCCATTGAGTACGATAATAATACATTCCTCATACTTTTAAGATGAAGAAAGGATGTATAATGTTGAGACATGGCAATCTGTAAATAAAGTTTCCATAGAAACAATGATGAAAGTTTACTCAAAGGAAAGGAAGTCGTAACAAAGCTGCACATCTTATAATGTGGTATGGCAAGCTATTCTGGGCATCCATTCAGTAAGTCTCCTCCAAGAAGATAACCAGGTTTGAAAAGTTAAGTTTTGATCTAATGGAATTGCCTATCTCTGCATCACAACCCTAAAATACTAGTAGTCTAAGCTACGTCTATGTTATGAGGGTTTGCACTACCAGTAAAATTAATAGAGCACTAATGCAGCCTTAAAGAGCTGGCCTAACACACTTTTCAATGTCTTTGAGCCTACTAGCCACTGTAAAATCCTATTGACTCTATTCAATCAGAATGAGAATGATTAAAAAGTACTAATTAACCTACATTACTGAACTTACATATCTGACAAGAAAAATGCCTCTGACATACTAGAAGTCTTTGTGAACGTTTTACGGGAGTTATAAATTATACAGGTCTTGTGACAGAAGGCAGCCGTATAGATATGTGACTTCCCATTTTCCTGTCTAGCCCTTTTCTCTCCTCAAACATGGTGCTGCTCCCACCATCCCTAAACAGAAAACAACGAAGTGTAGGCAGGGGCAGGGATGAATGTCAATGTCCCAGTGCCTGATTAACACACTTTCATAAGATGCAACTACACCTGGCGATAGCAAACAGTTATACTGCCTGGTTTATTTCCTTGTTTTAGGCTGCTCTATCTCTCTATTTTAGACAAGTCAAACATTGATTTGGATCTTTTAGGTCTCTTTTCTCCTTGTTCCCTCCCCTTTTCCCTCATTCCCCATTCTCTTCTCAACTCTTCACTCCCTGTACAGCTGGAGCAACCCCATCCTTTTCAAAGCCGATGTTCCAAGTGCTGTGTCCAAATGGGCTAAAAGGATGTGGCCATTTGTTCTGACTCTGCCTGCCTGATTTCATTTGCTTCTCTAAAACAACTCAGCTTTAAAAATACCCCTAGCCTATCCATCAAAAAGGTTCTTCTGTATGATCCAATTTGCAGCTCAAAAATATCTCAAGAAAGATCTGTCTCAGACAACTCCACATTTCCACAGTTTCTGTACACAAGACATTGTTTCATTCATCCCGCCCCCAGCTCTTTCTTCTTTTCTTCTTACATGTCTCAGGTGCTCATGTGCCATCCTCTGGCATGAAGGCAGTCTGGAAATAGTGGTTGGGGTAGCAAGGAAAGCCTCAGAACAAACCATTTATGTTGCAAAACAAAGAACTCTTGAATCCAATGATTATTAACACAATTATATATTTTTAAGATTTTTTAAATACTATAAAATTAATTCAAAGTTTTTCCCTGTACAAATCTCATCTCTATACGTCAAGTGATAAGGTAAAATCATCTTAAAACATTCACCTGAGAAATTGGTTAAGGTTTAAATAGGAAAATTGCTAACTGAAGCTAACACCTCCTGACAAAAGGGTAAAAATATTTGGTCTTTGTATGTCTCTTTTTCCCTATTTCCAGAGTTCATTAGAATAGGGAATGTATTTCTCTTTTTTCAGAGTTTGAGTTTTGCTTCAGATCTGCCCTAACTTTTACTTTATACTCTTATTTCTAAAGCAGCTGAACTGAGAGTTGATACAGTAGGTTCCAATTTAGCTCTTTAAATAAAAATTAAAATTTAGAGTAACCCAGTTGCCTGAGGCTACTCTGCACAACAGCTAAGCAGGAGACTGGAGCAGACTCCTGGGCTCTGGATGATTTTACTATAAAAAGTTTCTGGTTATTACAGAGAAAAATATTTAGAAAAAATGGAAGGAGATTATTTTTGTATTTCTTCTGTGTGTTTTCCTGTTTAATTTCCAGAACACGCAGAAGAACACATCCTGGGAGCTGCATTATGTAGTACGGAAATTTCATTTCCCCTGTGTTTCCTGGAAGAATTGAATTCCCTTTCAAGGTTTAATTTCATACCTTTGGTTTATATGCTATATTTTTCATGACCAGAATTACTATGGACATAAAGCTACAAGAGTCTTTTAAAAAAACTTGGACTTTGGCAACTGTCCCTTGGCAAACACCCACTTAAGTTTCAGAAGACCACAGTTCAGTTGTGTTTCTGGTTTGTTGGACAAACTTGATCCACTCATTTCCCCTCTTTCTGTGCCCTAATTCCACAGTTGCAAAATGAAGATGGTCACTCTGAACCTCAATTGTAGAAGAGGCTGAGACAACAGAAGATAAGTATGTTTATTAAGTTTAACATATCTTAATATTTGGTTAGATATAGCTTTGGCCTGGATAAAAGACTACTTCAAGCATTAGGTATCTCCCTTCCCAATGGGGGATCCCATATTATCTTATGTTTTGTCTTGTGATTCAGAGACTCAACTGGGTACAAAGACTTGTCAGGTGTGCACTGAGCAAAACAAACCAAAAAACATAAAGGTCCTCAGCTAAGAGATACTTTATTAATTTATTCTTTTTCAATTTTGTAAAAGTCTTGTAAAATCTGATCCCCAATACCATACCATAGCAGGTTGTCTAGAAGAGTAAAGAAAAATGAGAGATATGCTAAATATCAGAGTGCTAAAATGAGTAGTTATGAAGCAATGAGAAGTTAATGGCATTTGTCAAAGATTTCTCTCCTGGGTGTGTAGTAGTGGCAGTGATTAGGTAGCGTGGTTAATAAATGTAAGAATACTCTGAGGTTGTTGAAGTAAATAATGTTCACTATTTTAGATTGTATAGTATACATTTTCACTAATCTCTTAATAGAAATAGGTATGCCACTCCTCTTGTTACCAAACTGAGTTATGTGAGGAAAAAAAAAAAAAAAAAAATCATAGATTGCTTTGGGATGGAAGGAGCTTTTAAAGATCATCTAGTTCAAAACCTCTGCACCATGGACAAGGACATCTTTTACTAGATCAGGTTGCAAGAAGCCCCAGCCAACATGCCTTTGAACACTTCCAATGATGGGGTATCCACAACTGATGAGACAACTTATTCCGGTGTCTCATCATCCTCATCATAAAAAAATTTCTTCTTTATATCCAATCTAAATCTACCCTTCTTTTAGTTTAAAACTGTAGCCCCTTGTCCTTTCACTACAGTTCCTGGTAGAAAACCTTTATCCATTTTTCTTATAAGCCCCCTTTAAGTATTGAAAGGCCACAGTAAGGTCTCCCTGGAGCCTTCTCTTCTCCAGGCTGAGCAACTCCAACACTCTCATCCTTTCCTCATAGGAGAGGTGTTCTAGTTCTCTGATTACTTTCACACCCCCCCACTGCATCTGCTCTAAGAGGTCCATATCTTTTTTGTACTGGCGACCCTAGAATTGGATGCAGTACTCCAGGTGGGGCCTAATGAGAGCAGAGTAGAGAGGAAAGAATCTGTTCCCTCAACCTGATAGCCATGCTTCTTTTTATGTGGCTTAGGATACTATTGGCTTTCTGGGCTACAAGCCCACATTTCTGGCTGCTATCTATTTTTTTTTTTCACCCACCAGTATCCCCAAATACTTCTTTGCCAGACTGCTCTCAAGCAATACATCCCCCAGTCTGTGCTAATATTGGAGACTGCCCTCACCCAGGTGTAGGAGCTTGCTCTTGGCCTTGTTGAACATCATGAGGTTCACATGGTCCCACTTCTCAAGTCTGTCAAGGTCCCTCTGGATGGCCTCCTTTCCTCTAGTGAATCAACTGCATGACTCAGCATGGTGTCATTTACAAACTTGCTGGGGGTGCACTCAATTTTACTAACTGTGCCAGTGATAGAGGTTTTAAATAGTACTGGTTGCAGTATGGACCCCTGAAGGACAGAGCTTGTTACCAGTTTCCATTTGGACATAGCGTCATTGACTGTAACTCTGGATATGGCCATCCATCAAATCCATCTCTCTCCTATTTAGAGGTAAGAATGTTTTGAGGGATTATATCAAAGGCTACATGGAAGTCCAGGTAGATGACATCCATAGCTCTTCCATTGTCCACTGATGCAGTCACTCTATTTTAGAAGGCCACTATTAGATTAGTCAGGCATGACTTGCCCTTGATGAAGCCATGCTGGCTCTCTCTAATCCCCTGTCCTATTGTTCTGTATGCATCACCATAATTTTCAGGAGGATGTGTTCCACGATGTTACTGGGCACAGAGGTGAGGCTGACTGGTCAGTATTTCCCAGGGTCTTCTTTATCACCCTTTAAAAAAATGGGTGTGTTATTCTTTTTTATTCAGTCACTGGGGGCTTTGCCTGACTCCCACGACTTTTCAAATATGATGGAGTGCACCTTAATGATTATATCTGTCAATTCCCTTGGGACCCTTGGATGCATCTTGTTGGGTCCCATGGATTTGTGTAAATTCAGGTTTCTTAGGTCATCTTGAACCTGCCCTTCTCCTATGACAAGAGTGACTTAATTGCTTTAGTCCCTGCCTTGAGGTTCAGGGACTCGAGAGATGTAGGAAGAGTGATTGCCACTAAAAACTGAGGCAAAAAAAATTGTTTAGTACCTACGCATGTTGCTATATAACAGAGCAGGTTATACTGAGTCATATGTCACATTAACATAAAGCAGTGGATATCTCTGAATCTAAAAACAAGTTCAACCTCTTACTGCATGGACTACACAACAATAATGGAAGGAGAGAATTCAGACTACAGTGTTGAGAAGCATATTTCAAAATTTAAACTAGCCAAGTGGTTTAGTATTTCAATTTCTTCATCCCTGAACCAGAATAAATCCAGTTCCCTAAATTTTAAATGTTTCAGAAATTAGTCTTTACAAAATAATCTTCTTTATTTCCACATTAACAAAAGAAAACTGAAATTATAATTATGATACATTTATAAAAAACTCAGTTGAAAGCCAGATCCTTCCCGTTTCTATATAGAAGAGGTACAATCATCTGAGCATCAAGGTTCTGAGTTCTCATATAGAGATATGCAGTTTTCTGAGAATTAATGGTTTTATCTTGTGTTGTGGTTTGACCTCATTTGGCAACTAAGCACCACGCAGCTGTTTGCTCACTGCCCCCAGGTGGGATGGGGGAGAGAATCGGAAGTGTAAAAGTGAGAAAACTCATTCATTGACATAAAGACAGTTTCATAGGGAAAGCAGAAGCCATGCACACCAGCAAAACAAAACAAAGGATTCATTCCCCACTCCCCAGGGGCAGGCAGGGGCTCAGCCCTCCCCAGGACAGCCAGGCTCCATCCCGCGTAACGCTGACTGGGGAAGGGAAACGCCATCACTCCGAACGTCCCCCCCTTCCTCCTCCTCCTTCCCCCAGCTGTAGGTGCTGAGCATGACACCATACGGTGTGGGACATCCCTGGGGTCAGGGGGGGTCAGCTGTCCCGGCTGTGTCCCCTCCCAACTCCTTGTGCCCCCCCAGCCCGCTCGCTGGGGGGGTGGGGTGAGGAGCAGAAAAGGCCTTGGCACTGTGTGAGCGCTGCTCAGCAGCAACCAGAGCATCCCTTGCTGTGTTATCAACGCTGCTTCCAGCACAAATCCAGAACACAGCCCCACACTGGCTCCTGTGAAGAAAATTAACTCTACCTCATCCAAAACCAACACATCTTTGAAGTCTGTATTTCCATCATTTAAAATGCAAGTAGGACCCTGAAAGTAAGTACCAAATTCCAACTGAAGCAATACTCTACAAACCACAAAAAAGTAATAGCTTTGAGATATCTAAGCTTCCTTACTCCTCTCAGCAGAGGGCTAATTTGGGCAAATGTGTATGTTGATTCAAGCTCGTGTCTGGTTGCCACTGCATTGCTTCTCATTACCAGAGACTGTATATATCCTTAACTATTTATCATTCCCCTCTAGGCACCCTAAAGAGAGCAAATGGTCCTTAGCTAAAATAAATTAATAAAGCTTTCATCTTTGCCCTGGCATATTCAGCAGAGCAATTATATAGCATTTCAACCAAATATAGGAAATGTGAGTAGCCTGTGTCCTTGGCACTATGTAAATTAGAGGGAAAAAAAAATTAATAGTAGGCCTCCTTCTTTTGGATAGAAAAGACAAAAGGGAGATAATAAGCAGACAAAAAGAGAGGCTTAGATTGCTTTTTATCTTGAAGTAATGATTCCCCTGTAACAACACTTGTAGCCTGTAACAAAACTGTTGTGTGTCTATCATCTGTTTTCTACAAATTTCTTATCTAGTTCAGCTGAGCAAACTTTCACTCACGATCTAAAACTCTGCTGTTGACAAGATCTTAAAAACGCATTCACTTTGAAATTTTCTCTCACCAGCTTTGTCTGCATTCTCTTTCAACTTTGTGTAAGAGAATTCTGGACCTGGATAAGATACAACAGCAGCATTTGATATACTGTTAGCTCCCTATCCTTAACGTGAACAAGAAGTTATGACCAGTTATAGAGGACAGTTATCTGGTCTGCTAGTACAAAATCTGCTAATGAATGTCTGAGTGAGAATCTGCTATAGCCAACGTCCCTGTACACTCTCAGTGTGTTTTGCCTGAAGTTTTCCAACTCAAGCCTTGAACCTTGTTAGTTCCTACATTAAAAGAGTATTGCTACTGAAATCAATGAGACTTGAAAAAAGCATTAAGCAAACCATGGAATTAAATATCATACTGTACCGGGGAAAAAGTGGCTGAATGGAATATAACATAAAATGTTTTTTCTATATATTTTTATCCATAATTTTTTTAAAATAATATTATATGGGCTGTAAGAAAGGATAGTTAACATATCAAGTAACAATTACTTACATTCTCTTGATGAGGATCTGCTTGCCCTGATGTAACAATGCTCTCAAGTTAAAACCAAGTTTTCACTAGGCCAAGGAGTTTCTTTGATAAAAGAAATCCCATTATAGTTGTACCTTTGGAACTCTGAAGTGTTTTATCATGATCAGTTTAGTAGTTCAAATGCATATAGGACACTCATGATAAAAGAAATGGAATTAAAAGAGAGAAAGCATGATTGCTTGCAACTGCAAGCTCTGCATGACCTTGAAAATGAAAGATCACAAAGGATCTGAATACATGGTGCAACATAGAAATGATTTAAAATACTCTTAAAAGAAACAGCTGTAGCAAGATGAGAAGAAAACAGATAATTGACACCAGATGTCCCTCTTAGACAGTTATGAAAGAGTAATTGCAGAGGGAGAGATAGCATCCTGCAGAGAGCAGATGAGCTTTACCAGCAGCTCTACAAGAATGCATAGAGACAAACATGACAAGTTTCACCACCTCTTATGACATAAAAAGAGACAAGAAGAAAAAAATCTTTCCTTATGCACTGAAAAAGAAGATAGAGAAAGTCATGAAGTCCTTAAGAGGAAAAATACCTAGGACAGATGGCATCACTAGTGATATCATAAAAGTTGGAGGGAACCCAGTAACCCAGCCAGAAAAGCTAATCAACTTGAACTACAGTGAACAAAGTGTCAAAGGACTAGAATTATAATATAATCACTCTTCTGCACTGTAAAAATGCCAAAGGTGCTAGGAGACATACAGCCTTCTTATAGACTTCCAGGCATTTCTTATGTTGTTGAGCACATTAGCTGAGCAATTGACTTTTGTAACAGCTACAGTTCAACTACCCCAAAATAGATGAGAATACTTTATAAAGTGTATTTCATGTTTGTGTAGTAAACTACTAAATGCACATCATTTCATGAAATAGATAATGACTCTCTGACAGACTATCTACATGCCTAAGTAATGATATAGCAATATGTGAAAAATAAATTCCCCCAAATCAAACCCTAACAAAACAACACGCTGCTCTACATATAATTCCTAGGGAGAGGATGAGAGGGATCATGAACTATATTTCACCAATGTTAGTCAGAGTGCTTAAAGTTCTACTGGGAAGCAATTGCATCACAGTGATGAGGGTGGCTTGAGAATCTACACAGATAAGAAAGCTATGAGCAAAAAGTAACCTCTGAATACGACTACACATTCCTTCTGAATAAATGTTAATATTAATAGGAATGTTTTAAATCTATAATTGGCAAATATTTTTACAAATTTACATCTATTTTTTTTAATTTCTAAAATTACTTCAAAGTGTTCAGAATCTGTCTGATTAGATTTTTTCAGTACCTGAACTTAAATTAAGATTTCTAGTCACTTAACAATACACATCTTCAATAAACTGATCCATATTTCAGAGCTGCTGAACAGTACTGCTCCCTTCGATTATATGTCTATATCTTGTATTGCTTTTTGGATATTGAAGAAACCAACTTTTAAATGACCTTTTACTTAGTGATTTTTTTTTCTAATTTGATTGTAGTTTGCTAATTCATTATTAGTCCAACAAATCAACAAACAGAATTAGTTTTGAAGAATATTCTCATGACTAAGGTGCTCTTCTCTTTCCTGGGGAATGTATTAACTATTTTTTCCAAATCAGCTAATGGCTGGAACACAGAAAGGTGACAGCATGCTGGAGTTTTTTGTTACACTGTCAAAATGCTTCCTGAGGAACTCTAATTAGATAGGTCTTTGTTAACACTGTATTTCTAAGGCATTCTAATTATTTGGTAAGAATATTCATTGAATGGACAGTGAGGGAAGAACTTAAATGAAACTTCTGGTTAACTTCCTAGCAGATTAGAAATATGGGAACTTTCCTCTCATGGGACAGTGGAAATACTATCAAATGGCTTGAAGGAATGATTCAGTCATTACTAAGATTGCATTTATGATTTCATATAAAAGTGTTGGATTCAGAAACAAATATTCATCAGCTGAAGGCAGCCATATCAGAACAGATAGTATCATTGTTGATAGATCAAGGCATAATTATATCTATTCAGTGAGCTTTGGAACAGAGCCATGGTGAAGTACACTGGTTCTTATTATCTCTTCTTTTAAAAAGCACTGGTATAATAATTTGGATGTCAGTCTAACGATTATGCTTTCTTGAACACTTGTACTGATACGTGCAAAAAGGCATTTGTGCAATCAAAAAAAGCTTTTAGTATTGGTGTATTTATAGTTTCAAGCAGTGGAATTTTCAGAGGGAAAATTAAAAACCTACACAAAATGTTTGAAACAAGGGCGTGAATGTTTCACATAGGAAGCTCATGCTCTTCAAATTGCTCTAGGCATGGATTTTAAATAAGCAGGTTTCCACTCTTGAATAACACCATTGAGTGTACTCCATCAAGACAACTGGCAGTCCAAACAAAGAACATTATCAAACACGTGTGAAATGGTAATTATGCAACTGTCATTAGTCAAATCAGCAGCTGTTAGAAGAAAACTCTAAGTGACAGATGGAAACATTCTTTTTCTTTTCCTTCCTTTTTTTCCATTTCCCTCCCTCTCTCCGCCTAGATCAGAGCTTTTTTAAACTGGAACTGCCTGGGAAAGTGGGGCATTAAAAATAAAGATGAATCACTTTCTCTTAACTTGTGTTCAGTGATGCTTTGAGAATTTGTCCAAAACAGGTAAATAATGAACAACATTGCCCTCTGATGGACTCTATTTTGCTCTATCAAGAGTAAATATGCATGAAAACATGCAATTTTTAAAAAAATATTTTATGGGAGAGATATTGTGGGGAGAAAGACAAAATTAATTGAATAAGTAGAGCCAAGTTGCATTTTTTGGAACAGCTTTATCTGATCTTATGAAAGGGACTAAGGTCTTCCTGAAGTAAAAGTCTCTTCTTAGATGACTGCTTAGCTAGGTTACAATGCATATTTCTTTTTAAGCATGTAACTTATTCCTTTGTAAACTAATAGTGATTTCAATGGGACCAGTTACATTTAAGCACACATTTAACTGTACTGCCAGACCAGGGTCTCATAATAATATCGATTTTCTGTTACTTACCAAAATTGATGACAGAAATAATGAGACCTGACTCAACCAGTGCCAGGAAATCATAACAACTTTAAAGCAAACCTTTTCAAAATTTGTTGTCCTGAAAATAACTAAAACAGAAATATCAAAATAGGTTTTTGAAATGTTGTTCTTGGTATATTCTTCACGCATCAGAATTGTAAACTATCAGATTTCCAGGAATCTAAAGGAAAAGAAAAAAATTCAAAATGTCTGAGACTTTTTATAATATGTGCTTCCTTTTCCAAAACCAGTAATCTGAACATAGCCTCCAACAGGTTTTGAAAATTCAGCTGTACCAAAACTAAAACTTCAAACTGTTATCAGAACTGATTTACAGTGCTTGAACTTGAGTACTCCTCATTATAAAAATCAGTATCAACAGTAGCTGCCAGTATAAACTAGATTTCTGGGTTTATCTTGTCTCCCATACACCCATGTCTGTGTAGCCATTTATAATCTAGGGGCATAAAACTGAGAAATATATTTGCTTTTCTATTATTCACATGGTCTTAAAGTTACAGTTACAGAAAGAAGCAGATAATGCTCAGCAGAAATAGTAAATAGGCAAGTAAACAGTACTTAGGTGAAAACTTTTATCACTGGAAATGATTACTTTGATTCAGAGGATACACCTTTTATATTCAACACACTAAGCCAGTATGGGGTGATCCACTTATCTTATCTCTGAAGTCAGCCTTGACATTTCCATCATTCATAGAATCACAGAATCATAGAATTCCAGGTTGGAAGGGACTTCAAGGATCATCTGGTCCAACCATCTTGGCAAAAGATGACCCAGCACACTGTCCAGCCAAATGCTAAAAGTGTCCAATGTTGGGGAATCCACCACTTCCCTGGGGAGATTATTCCAATGGCTGATGGTTCTCATTGTGAGACATTTTCCTCTTGTGTCCGATCAGAATGTCTCCAGGAGTAACTTGTACCCATTACCCCTTGTGTTTTCCATGTGACTCCTTGTAAAAAGGGAGTCTCCATCTTCTTTTTAGCCACCCTTTAAATACTAGAACACGGTGACAAGGCCTCCCCTAAGCCTTCTCTTCTCAAGACTGAACAAAACCAATCCTCTCAGCCTTTCCTCACATGGCAGGCTTCCCAGTCCCTTGATCATCTTTGTGGCCCTTCTCTGGACCTTATCCAGCCTGTCCACATCTTTTTTGTATAGCAGGGACCAAAACTGAACACAGTATTGCAGGTGTGGCCTGACAAGTGCTGTGTAGAGTGGGAGAATGACTTTACCTCTGTTGGTGATGCCCTTGATGCAACCCAGCATCCTGTTGGTTTGATTTGCTGCACTAGCACACTTTTCACTCATATTGAGCTTGTTGTCCACCAGGACCCCCAGATCCCTTTCCACAGAGCTGCTCCCCAACCACATAGATCCCAGCCTGTGCTGCACTCCTGGATTATGTTTTCCCAGGTGCAAGAACTTACATCTGTCCTTGTTGAACTTCATAAGGTTCTTGTTAGCCCACTCTTCCAGCCTATCCAGGTCTTCCTGCAGGGTGGCTCTCCCTTCTGGTGTGTGCATCTCCCCACTCAGTTTGGTATCATCAGCAAACTTCATCAGAGTACGCTTGATCCCATCATTCAGATCATGAAACTTATAAAGATATTAAACAACGCTGGGCCCAATACTGATCCCTGGGGGACTTGTGACAGGTTTCCAGTTTGAAAAGGAGCTATTTACCACCACCCTCTGACAGCCCGTTCCCCACCCACTGAACAGACCACTTGTATAGACCGTAACACACCAGTTTCCCTAGGAGGAGGCTGTGGGGAACTGTACTGAAAGCCTTGGAGAAATCCAACTAGACAATGTCCACCACTTGCCCCACATCAACCGAGCAGGTTACTTTGTCATAGAAGACGACCAGGTTTATCAATCACTATTTGCCCTTTGTGAATCCATTCTGGCTTTTCCCAATCACGTGTTTCATTTGGCTTGTGATAGCCCCCCGAGGGGATTTGTTCCATAACTTTCCCAGGGACTGAAGTAAGATTGGTGGGCCTATAATTTCCTGGAACCTTCTTTAAGCCCTTCTTGTAGATGGAGGTGATGACATTGCTAAACTTGCCTCAATGTATGAAGACAATAGTGTAATTCCAACCTTACTGAAGTTCATGACAAAATTTTGATTGCTTTCAATAAGTACTTCTTCACACAACTCAGTAAGCATGGCCTGAAGTCTGTATATGAGAACAGTCATTGTTAAAGATGTTCCAAACAAATCCCTTTTCTAAGCTTTTTCCCCTTTTTTAGAATTCTTTTTAATATCCAACACATGTTGTAGTCCAAAACCAAGGCCAAAACTGACTCAGAAGAGATAATGAAATGTGTCTCTTGTTTGTATCATACTTATTTGGAAAAGTTATGAGCCACACAGGGAAGAGATGAATTGCATGAGAAGAATAAAATAGATTCAGTTTTCCATGCTGATGAACTGTATAAATGTTTAAAAACGGGACCATTTTCAAGGGGCTCACTATGAATTTTCATTTACTTTGCTCAAGTTTATTATATGTATACTTCTTCCCAAAATTTAGATTTTTATGGTAATAATCTTTTGCATAAAAACTTGTCATAAATTCTCTATATAGGTGAGTTCTTTCTATGTCTCCTGTTGGTAGACATTCACAAGTGCACAAATACAAATTTATGTAGTGAATGTGGAAGAGAAAATCTAATTTGGACTGTTTGCTCTGTGTAGCATGATGGAAATAATAAATATGTATTTATTTTTCACTTTTAAATTCCCTACAAAAAAAGTTTATATGTACATACAAGCAGTGGCATTAGTAACAGTAACACAGATCAGAAATGCTTTTTCTTCCTTTTTCAGCCTTTGCATGTATTTGAAAGTTTCATATATTGATTGATAATTGATTTTTATTTATTTTTAAACATACTCTTTCTGATTCATTCTTAATGATTTTTGTGGGAAAGTAACATGAATGTTTATTTATTTAAATTTTAAAATATCTACAGAATTCAATAGTTTCAGACTGCATTAAATGTTTTCTGATGTTTCTATTATGTTACTTGTTGATGTCTAGAAGCTGTATCTTTTTTTTTAGGATAAGAAATCATCTAATGGATTGAAATCAAGAGCTGACACTATTTTAGATATATAAGTTTAATGATGATTCAATTAATTTTTAAAATAGTCTTAATAGGCTATTCTTTGAGACAAAAAAAATAAATTATTCAGTTTGTGGCATAAAAAAAAATGATATATTCCTTTTTAAATAATAATTGCTGCCTCATATTTTTATAGGTATATAAATATGCCAGTAGCAAAGTAAATATGTTTTCTCAGATGTCCCTGAATATTAGATCAAATAATGTTTCAGGAAACATAACTTATCCCTGTATTACTGCAGCATGTCTATCCTATTTCTTGATTCATGTTCACAAACTAACGAAGGAAGAGCAGACCAGTTGCAGAGCTTCCCTGAATATTTGGCTGACTTGGTTCATGGCTGTCAGGAGAGGTAGTTTTATTGATCTCTTTTGTAATTTCAGCCTCAAAGAACTGCTCAAGACTTTGTAAGATCTGAAGAGTGTCAGAACAGAAACTAGAGCTGACATAACAATCTATCTTCTGCCCTCATTTACTTACAGAAATTTTCAAGTAGCCTGAGAATAGTTTTAAAAAATTGTTATAATTTTGATTTACATTATTTGTTAGTTTCTTAGTTAATTAACTAGAACTTCAGTGTGATTTAATTATTAGTTTATTGACACACATTATTTTTTACATATCTAAGTAAAACACAATGTTAATCATGAAGATGTTGGTGTCTTGTCAATGAATCAGCTCCATAGTTCATTTCTCCATTATAATATTATACTCCATTTTTTTTAATATCTGCCCTTTCATGAATTTATTTTAGAATCAAGTCAACTATCTTATACACTAAGAGCTCTTTATGCTATATTTATATTTAGTTCATTTGGTAAATGAAATGTAGAATGCCTAGTAAACCTAACACATGATGAATGGTTTAGGTCAAGGTCTTGTTGCAAAAAAATACACTTTGAATCATTTTTGACAGTTTTATAAGCCTTCTTATATCAAAGCCATCAATGAAGAAAGCCTCATTAATTGAGAGAACATCTAATTGCCCTTCATTTATAAACCTCATTCAGATTTTCCCTTCCTGCAATGGCATGAAGGTGCTAGGCTTTCTAACAAATGTTGCTCCAAAAGAAAATGATTCATGTATTTTCAACAGCTTTCTGAGAGATAACGCAGATCTCATTTTAAAAAAATATAATTAACTTTCCCTATTAAGAAGGAAAACTTGTAAGAAACCTGACAATCATTCACCAGCCGAAAAACAAAAGCTGAAGTGCAGTCCAGAATGGGCCTTGGGGGTGTATTTGTCCTATCAAGTACAGTGTGCAGGTCTAGCTTTGGAAGGTAAGTGCAAACTTCATCCTTCTGTGAGGACAGAACAATGTGGTTGCAGATCCAAGAGCTGAGAAGCCCTTCTATATCCCACATTCTAGGCTGGGAAGACAACAGGAGTAGGTCCACTCTCTGTAAATATCCAGGGAAGATGAGGATATTCAAAGGACTTTACAATTCCTTCTGTTTCTTATGTCATGAGGCTTATCAACACATTAAACTTACAGTCACAAAAAAGGAAGTAGTATGTCCTTAATTTGTTTGAAACAATCCAAATTGTGCATGGTGATATTTTTTACTAGTATAGAATAGGGGCATCAACGTGTCCAAGGAACCTTGTGAAATTTGTTTATCAAGGACAAGTTCCAAGTAGGTATGTTCACAGTATTACAACAGAACTGTAAATGGCAGTAACTTACTCCTGATGTAATGCAAGGCATGCAGGCAGTGGGACATAGAAAGATGAGAGAAAAAGAAAGGAAGTCCCCTTTACTTATGTTATTTTTTTTGAGTGGTCCTTTTTTTTCCCAAACTTGTGGGTGAAATGTAAATTTGGAGCAATTTTACAGGAGTCATTAAGAGTTCTTGCCTGACAAAATGGTGTGGAAAGGAAATTTCTTTGCATGGCATATAATGTGAGTGTAAAGGAGGAGACATTGCACAACTACTGTGCATCAGATATATCTGGTAGCTGTCACAGGAGAGAATCATTGCAGAAAAACAAAAGACTACATTTGTCCCATAAACACTATTTCAAGCCACCTTTGGTTACCCCTTTCCACTGCTTTTCTTGATCCATCCTAGTTCAGAGACTATTAGCAAATTAATTATGCTAATGTAGTTATTCCCAGGAATTCATAGAGCTTTGAATCTTATCACATTTTATGTGTCAAGACCAGTCTTGAGTTTGTACAAAGGTCTCAAAATTTAGGTTCACTTTTAAAAGGTTGAAAGGAAGAATATATCACCCCCCCGGCCCCACCCCCCACCCCACCACAAACATTTGAAAGACCATTACAGTTAGAAAATTAAATATCAAGTTGTCTCATCAGCAACTGTGGATATTGTTCTTTCTTAAGAAAGAATTAAGAATAAGAAGAAATATAGCAGAATATAATGCAATATGATATAGTGTAAATATAAATGGGCTGGGAAAATTGGTAAGAAGATACTATCTGTTAAATCAGGCATTTTTGAAAAGGTTTAAAATATAGGAAAAAATGACAGCTTCTCACTGATTTTTAATAAAATATACAATAGCATAAACCCATAGGAATAGCTGGTAAGCATCTGTCACCTAAATTCAATCAAAACCCTCATATTCCTGTAAATTAAAGTGAATTGCATAGAAATAGCAACTAGTGACAGTAATAATTACTGAATTTCTATATTCATAGAAAACTAGGACTTCATAAATAGTGTCCTAAACCATATACAGTGTATGCTAGTTTTCAATAACTATAAATTCAGTGGTTATGTCCAGACTTATCCATTATTTATCTATATTTGTCAGTATAAACAGAAAAGCTGCAAGCATTTATTAGAATTTTTTAAATGGTGAAAATCTATTATTTATTTATAGTGAAGGAGTTGAACTGATTATACTGAACATTTTGGTCCTTCAGTTAGGCACCCCAATTCTTTTTGTATTTTATATTGAAGACAGAAGGTAACAGAAAGCATTTTTGACTTTAGCGAAACTGTATGCACCAAATCCCACAATACTTTTCACATCTCAGGGTGGTATAATTTAAACGAAGCTTTATATGTAAAAACATAGTATAAACATTAGTATTTTCAATGGAAGTAGCAAATATTAAAGTCTGGTTCAAAACAGAATTCTTCAGTATTACTGAATAAATATATGAAAAGATATGAGTTATTTAATGGAAAAGTAAGTGAAATAAAACAGAATGCTAAAACTGTGGGAAAGAAAACACAGGTTAACATGTGATTCAGGGCAAAATGGTATCATTTCTTTAAATTACCTACTGCTTCTTTTTTTATTTGTAGAATTTGTTAACTGTGATTTATGTAATGTAAGACTTGAAGGCCTTTCCTAACCTTTTAAAAAAATGAGACAGGAGACTATGGACATCAGTACCTATTTCATAACTAATGGGACTAAGTTTTACATCAAATTTTGACTGGATGGAAGATCTGTCTTCCTCCGTGTTTTCCAAAAACATCCCACCAAACTCAAGCAAATAGATATCCAGGTAATGTGCTGGGGAGGCACCCAACACCTGCCTTGTAATGTGCTCTTTTGCTAGGCTGGGAAATACTGACCTTCTCATTTGGAAACTTGGCTCAAGTGAAAGATGTTGTCAAAAGATATTACAGTTTTCAGTGGTCAAAATGGGGAGGGATGACACTGAATGCTGAGACCTTTGAGACAATTTAATCTGTAAGGAGGGGAGATTCTCTGGCTTTGGGCTTAGTCTGGGAGGGTAAGTCTCTTAGGAACAGGTATAACTCGGGTTTGTCCTTTTCACAGTAATTGACGCTAACTTTATTTAGATAAGCCTGGAGAAAGTGTCAGTCTACAGCTCGTAAGCAGATTATTTCTTTAAAATTATTTGTATGCTATAAGTATGTATCCCTTTAAGGAGTTAGTCCATTTTGTTCATAGTTCAATAAGATGATCACCTGACAGAATATAAATCTACTGCCTCACCAGGGAAATGTGGAAAGGATTTATGATGTGCAGATCGCATACTCTCAGCCAAAATGTATGAACATCAAGGCAAATTGTGGCTTTTGTAAAACATCAAGTGAAACTTGGGAAGGAAATGAAAACCGAAGGTTAGTTGAGTCACAGGATAATACTATTAAAGCAGATATGATTAGCACTGGAATGTTTTTTTTTAAAGATTTGAGTAGTGTAAATATTTTTATATCTGTGAAGAATATGGTTGTAGAGTCTTAATGCTTGAAGGACTTACAGATGTAATGAAACATCATAAGCCACGACAATATTCTGTTAAACACTATGGAAACATACTGTAGAAAAACAAAAGCAGTAGCTCTTCACAGAATGTTTTGCTTGAACTCTGGTAGCTTTGCCTCTGTTTTGGGGTACTTATTGACTGTATGAAAAGAGGAATTTTATGGAAAACATTAATTTTCCCCATAGATGGCTGCAAATATATTTAGTTTTAAAGGCAGAGAGAAGTGAGATGAGCAGTTGTGCACCAAATGAACGCTGACTTGACATTGTCATCAGGTTTTGCTTCAGGCTGAAAAGCAACATGCAAGTGAGGAATATTTTTTCATTAAATGTGCCCATCTTTACCAAGATGATTCAAACTAGAAAAATGAAGATTGGTGGTGAGAATCGAGGACTAGTATCACTCTAAAAACCAATATTTCTATCACATTTTCTTCTGATGCTCATTTCCAAGTTTACAGCTTTAAGCAATGTCCAATTTGCATTGTCATTCTGGGTTACCCCAACATTTTAATTTGTTTAGTGCACGGAATGGAGGTCTAGAGCTATATTAGATTTGGTGGAAGAAACAGATGTTTCTGAGTAACAGTATTTTTAGCTCCTTCATGAGAAATGTGTAAAACAGAGATGTTCTTTTAATTCAATGGCTAAATTTTTATATTTTTAATCTGGAGACATATTTAATGGAATATACACACATCAGACACCTACTGGGTTTGGGTTGACTGATGAAAAGGCGGCAGAATTCTCTGAAGCTATGACAGAAAGTTGATTTTGATCCATTAGGTGCTTCACAAAGACTTGGCACATCAAATTCATAATAAACACAAGAGAATTAAGTGGGAAAGTGCTATTCTACATTTAATTAGAAATCTGTGTTTTACAGAGTTATCTTAATGAAAAATATGAGACAAAAGTACTGGTCAGTTAACAGGTAAATGCTCTGACCCTGTAATGAACACATTGCAGCCTTAAGCCTGGTCTCTTAAAGACTTCAGGAATATCTGCAGGTCAAATTTCAATGACTAATTCAAAGCGAAGGTGGTCAATTGTGTATGTATATATTGAAATGTATTCAGATGAAAAAAAAAAAAAACATCTGAGAGACTTGGATCTGAACATGTTACAGAAGTGCAAGCACCTAACTCTGAGGAATACTGTATTCCTTGTAAAATATTCTCTCAGACATGGTCAATATGAAAAACTGTTGCAACAGCCATTGTGCCAATATCCTAAAAGTCACTGAAGAAATATTATACTTAAGATAGATAATGGTAACAGAACATGGATAATACTTTATTTTGGTTTTGATTGTTTACAGTTACTGAAAAAAAAAACCCTGGTATGGACCAAAGATAGCTAGTTCAAGTAAATTTCAACAAAAGAAACACAATTTGCTTTGTATCTACCTGAAAAAAATGTTTTGCATTCTGTAATTATTAAGTGGTATCTTGTTAACGGTATCATTAAACCAAAAGTCAGAAATACCCCAAATGAGGTATGATGCTAGAAAAGGATTTAACAAATGAATTACATTTTAACTAATTCTCTTCCAGGAAATTATGTATGATATGAATTTGCTAGAAAAACTTGCATAAACCTTCTTGTAGAGATAAACTTTCCAGTAGTTTTCACCACACTAAGTGTAACTATATTTTATGATGATAACAGTATGTCTAGTGCCAGAGCAGATCAGATTGGAATTTTTTATTACTCATATGACATCCCATACTTTCTAGCAGAGTTACTTTTCATAACCA
Organism: Tyto alba; assembly: GCF_018691265.1. NCBI lineage: Eukaryota > Metazoa > Chordata > Aves > Strigiformes > Tytonidae > Tyto > Tyto alba. The sequence continues at coordinate 31,165,279 of NW_024881301.1, read as the reverse complement.
ATATTTCATCCACTCTCCCTAATTTGTTTGGAGGAAATATCTTTCCACTATTAAAATGCAATTCCCTACATGACTAAGAATCTCCATTTTGAAGTAAACCAGATGGAGCTTGTTCTGCCACCCATGAGTCCCTGTCTCCCCATCTATATTAACATTTAAAGCTTATGTGATGCTTATAATATCATTTGAATATCTGCATTAATCGTCCTAGCTTTCTACTGACACTTGCAAGAAAGCAGTATCACTCCTAGTTTCAGTGCTGAAACTGAAAGCTTTCTATCACATAAGGCCCTACAGCAAGCCAGGATCGGAAAATGGTAAAATATTGTTTCCAAACTACTCCTTCAGATGCAACAGCATCCAGGCCTATAAATGCGGTAGAACTGACAGAAACAATTAGGAGCTCTCAAAGCAGTCATTCTTTCTTTGATCTGATGTAGCTCTTTGTGGTGGTGTGTTCCCCCTTCCCCCCATGCCCACCAGCTGTAACCACTATTGGGGGTTGTGATGGCTGCATACAATTTACACTGAACTTTGGGGGACAGATGACAATGTGGTGGACAAGGGCTCTCTGGAATGGTGACGCAGATGACTTGCTGATATGTAAATATGACTATATGTCAATTATCTTACTCCATAAATAGTGGACAGCCCAGGGCCTGTTGAGCTCTCCTGCATGACAGCGGGCTGCATGCCAGGATCTCCCCTTGAGTATCTACTCCTCTCAGGGTTACTCCTCGAGGTTGAGAGATTATTTGCTGCAACAGATTCTCAGTAAGTGATTAATAGCATGCTAAACTTTGAAATCTCAGCTAAGTCATATAAAGTATTGATTGTGCAAATATAATCATTTAGACATAAACTGTTGACCAAGTCTGGGACTAGGAATGGATCCAGACACAACTAGATTCCTCGATTAGGAGGAGTTTAGAATGCAAGGGGGGCCTTTCTGAACCTCACGACTCAATGGGAGGGCCTCCCTGACAGTTTTGTCTGACTCTGTCCTCTATGCAGTAAATAATCAAGTGCACTTTGCCACTGAATCTTGTTAAGCCACAGTTACATTTAAACATTGAGTTTTGTTAACTTACTGTTTTATATCAATAAAGCATATTGTTGCTTCTCTCTGATGATGAAAGTGCGTGACTTCATCTGTGACACTCTTGAAAACTGCTTTTTTGGATAAATCAAATTTTTATGAAAACACACAAATTTGTCTTGGAAAGGCAGGCACGTTCTCCAAAGTCTTAAAGTTTCACAAGAGACAGATTGTACAACTCCCTAATTAGGCAGTCTGATGGAGAAAATTTCACCGTGGTGCAGAGCTCAGCCTCAGTTTTGGCTATGTCCAGGAACTCTGCATAAAAACATTTAGTGGACCAGCAACCAATGATATGAGCAGGGGCTAATTTCTGATCATGGTGGAACTAAGGGAATTTGAGGTGTTCATTATTTTGAAGTGCCAAGGTATTGATTTGCAGATAATGTCAACAGAGAATATTTAAATATAGTAATTTATTTTCCTTTGTTTTAGTTCTCAGTTTTATGAGATAATGGCTAGATTATATCAGATGAAAATAGATATTAGACTGCTAACCTATCAAGTGTTTTGTTCTTTGTGTGGCATTCTTGCTGTCTTCTTTTCTTATATGTACTTTGAATATCAAATATTTCCAATTCTCAAAAAACAATTTAATTTTCAACTTCCTGAGTTGCTGGAATTTTCTCTTCATTTTTACTATTTAGCAAGCAACACACTTTAGTTTCTAAAATATCTGTTCTAATAATACATATTTAATCTGTGAAGAACATGACCTTGATCAACAGGGGCAGATTGGATATTCAGTATCCAAGCTGAGTTCTGACATGATTGTACGTAAACCTAAGAGGATTTTCTTAGTCTTCCTTTTCTTTAGCTCTATACTGTCTTCCTTGTATCTGTAACTATATCTAGTTGACTCAAATTTATTATGAAGTATTTTATTTTATTCACAGTAGTTTTAAGAAAGTGCTGAAGATTATTTAAGGCTGGGCATGCTATATAACATGTAAGTAGGAAGCACAGGAATGGTTTAATCACGTAAATATGAAGCTATGAGATTGTATGTGTCATTGGTATAGGCACTTCTATTTCTTTCTACTTTGCTGAAAATTTTAACTAAATATGTCCTCTCTCCCTACAAATCTACAGTTAAAGAAACACTGAAAAGATGACATCATTAAGGATGACACGTTTAATTCCATTATCATCCGAATACCAGAAGGCTGCTTCTGCAACATCAAAATATGTTTAGACACTCTTTTAAATCTACATGTATCTGCTGTGCACTGTTAAACTCACATCCTTTTAACAACAAGTAGAGGTTGTTAGACCATGCAGTAAGTATGTTTTCATGGAAGCCTCTCAGTGTGAAAACCATGTGTAGTTCTGAATGAGAATCAGTAAAGAGCTTTACACTTTCCGAAGGAGCTTAACATAAACTTAAGACTGTAGAACTACAGTTACAAGGCACAAAGGATATTCAGCCCAAAGCCAGGATATTCAGTGCTGAAAAAATTGTTCTTGTGTAACTGGATGACACTTCCCAGTCTCTGAGCTGACCCAATCTCCATTAAAACTTCCAGATTTCTACAGTGCGTGCTTTTTTATGAATAAAATTAATATTAGTCTCACTCTACACAGAAAGAACTCTCATAGCACTAGCCTCTGAAAAATCCACTTCCAAGGTCAGTATCTATGGAATAAAGACAAAGTGGGAAAGTAAAAAAAGGAAAAATCACTTATTTTTCTGATGTAGTAGAAATGGAAGCAACATCCAGGAAAGGAGAAGAGTGAAGGTAAAAGCTCTGCAGAAAAGTAAGGGGCCATAAGTGATCTTCAGTCTCCTACTGAGTCAAGTCTGATCTAACAACCCTCTGTAGATTAAATGAGTGAAAGAAAACAGCAGACACTGTGCTAAGGATACTGACCATTACAGCTCAGCTTGATCAAATACAAAGTCAGTCAAAGTTAGTGAAGACTGTTTCATCAGAATATACAGAAATATAAGGCTGATCCTGAGAGTATACTTTGGGCAAGGTGTAAGGTCTTAATCTAATATACAGTGACATAAGATTTCATTTCCATTTCCTGTCTAAATCAGTGCTACCATTTTCTCTAAGAATGCAGCAAATTATCTAACTGAGAAGAGGTTCATAAATTATATTGTGCTTGTGTTGAGTTTGCTTCTACTGAGATAGAATTGTGAGGATCTTTTTACTAATACCTACAGAGAAGGAGCTTACAAGTCATCAATGTACTGGAAAACTTCAGGGTAGAGTTTAAAATGTTTCAGCAATGATGTCATGTGTCACATAGTATTATTGTACCATAAAGTGGGCAATCCTTACCTATGATACATTTTGAAAAAATGTGATTCAGCCTCAGGCTGTGAGGTAAGTGTAATACTAAAAACTTCACAGTTTCCAAGTTGAGTATATATTGATTAATCTACAACAGTTGTGAAATGAGCATATACTCATTGCCTTTATCATATGGAGGGAACTAAAAACCCCTCATAGTCAGAAAATTTAGACATGTATTTGCAAGAGAATGAAGAACTCCAAAAGACTTGACTATGGAATCATAGGATCACGGACAAAATTACCATGAGTGCCATAGTTTTTAATTTTGACACCAGAAATTAAAAACTACTGCATACATCCAAGCACTACAAGCTATTTGTGACATTCTTTGCATACAGAACAAACACCTTTATATATAGAAAAAATACAAAAAAAAACCCAACCCTACAGTTCACAGTTAACTTTATATCATTGTTTACATTGCATTATCTTGTTTATAGTTCATAATGCACCTTCCTTGCATTAGTTTATTAACGGTAGGGGTTTTTTTTAAGTTTTTAACTCTTGCATATGAAATCATGCATCTATAACTTGTATGCAAACACAGTTCCCTCCTGATACATAGTAATTCCCTTCTCTTTCCTCCTGTAGATTTTTCTCTCTGAAAAAAACGTGCACAATTTATTTTCTAAATACACTCTGGAATTTATACTGACATTATGTCACAGCCCTCTATCTGAATTTAGTCATCCTTCAAAATGTATAAAGAAACTTAGACACCATGTGTTGTCAGGACTAGTTAAAAAAAATCCCAAAAGACAGACAAGCAAATAGTTAGCAAACCAAAGAAGAGTACAGATGTTTTGTCATGAAAATGTCTCCACCAATTGTTTAACTATCCTGTATAGATACACATTATTGTTGTTTGCTGATTCAAGAAAACTCTCAGAGAAGTATTCAATATTGCAAGCGTGCCAAGAGAAAAAAATGCCCATAAATATGCTCTCCAGACTGTAAGTTGAACATAGAAATTCAGATACAGTCTTTTCTTAGAAATGGGGGAAGAGGAAGCATGTCTGAAAATGTTCTAGATATTTTCTGTCATTGATGGCCTATGCCCTTTTTGCTAACCTGTCTTGCCCTAGTACTTAATTCTGTTCTACCTCAATTTGCAACATATAAACTTGCAGAAAATAAATATACCAAGGTCATGATCTCTGGAGGGCTCTCACTTGACTAGATGACTGTGATGTTTTAGGAATACTAACTCTGTTTCTTCGTTCAACTCCATTTTTATTTTCACTCAATTCTTCCTTTACCACTTCACTGGCTGTTGGTGTTAAGAAGTCATAAAACTGCAGGATTGCCACTTCAGACATTGAAAACTATGATCTAGACAACTGTCCTAAAAGCATATAACAAATAATTAAATTTGGGCTTCTTTTAGTTGACCTCTGATGTTTAATCATCCAGGCTAGATCTGGGTTAATTTTTATTTGCAGAAAGTGGTACTTCAGGAAATGGCTTTGCACAGTATTTATGAATTACACTGTAATGTTCGGCTCTTTTTTGTGTAAATTCTTTTTGGACACTGTTGTTACTAGAATGAGTTGAACTGTTTCACTGTGATATTTATGTGAAAATCCCATTAAAAAATGCCCAGTCATCTTCAACACAGCCAGACCTTCCACAGCTGTCCTGGTGTCACTGAGCTTCAGCATCACATCCCCGAAGAGTGAGGCAAGCTCCCAAACACTCTCACATGTATTCACCCATGCAGTACCAGGGTGAGTCTGAAGAAAGTGTGGAAAGACAGTTCTAGGTTATCACTTGTCTTTCATTAGGAGAAGTACTGGAGACTTCCTTCTGTCCTGGTCATTCCCAGATCCTACCCCAAAGGTGACCTGAGTGTCATTCTTTGTACTTCTTGCAAATGACCCATATACTACACCAGAAAAATCATGTCGGTGACTGTATATATGATCCAACAGAGAATATGAAGCTCATTAAAATGAGAGAGTCATCATGGATGCATGTAGGAGAATTAGAAAACATAAATAATAGACACATTCACCTCGCTGTGATTTAATTCTCTTAATTTCCTCTTCACACAGTACACTGCTCTTCTTTTTTTTTCTTTTTTTTTTTTTTTTTTTTTTTTATATTTGTCCTCTCAGAGCACACTTGGAAAGCAAGAATGCGACATTATTCTAGTGTTTAACTGGTAACCAGACAAAATTACAGATAAAAGTTTTTGAAAATATATTCTGATTTCATACACTTATGTTCTTGAAATCCAATTTAGTATTCCTCAGAAGACCATTGTTGTGGTTTCAGCTCAGAGGGCAACTGAGCACCACACAGCTGCTCGCTTCCCCCCTCCCCTCAGCAATGAGAAGGGGATAATAAGCCAGGCTTGGGGTTTGAGGTAGGACAGGAAGAGTCAAATCACCCTTTATGGTCACAGGCAAAAGGCAAACTCATTAGGGGAAGAAAAAAAGAACCTACATTTATTACAGACATTAACACCAACACTTATCAGAGTTAGACAGTGAAAAGCATTGCCACATCTTGAGAACACCTTCCCCCACCCCTCCCTTCTTCCCGGGCTCAGCTCTGCTCCCAGTATCTCTACCTCCTCCCCCAGCGGCGCAGGGGCAGGCAATGGGGGGTGCAGTCAGTGCTGCCGCTGCTTCCATCTTCAGTGGAGGGAGCTTCTGGAACTTGTTCCCCCTGCTCCAGCATGGTCCCCCTCTCACAGGAGACAGTCCTCCACAAACTTTCTCCGAAATGAGTTCCTCCCACGGGCCTCAGCATTTCCCTCTCTGCTCTGGTGTGCGACACCAACTTTCTCCAACTGGAGTCCCTCCCACGGCTGCAGCCCTTCCCGAGCTGCTCCGGTGTGGGACACCCCCACATGCTGCAATCCTCCCAGTGCTGAATTACTACAGCGGGGGCTGCTTCTTCCCACAAGACCCTGTCTTCCTTCAGGCACAACCACCTTTAATGTCCATATAAGGCTCCTCACAGGCCATAAATCAATGTCTGCTCCACTGTAGATCTCCATAGGTGGCAGGGGGGGCCACCCTGCTGTCTCACCACAGGATACAGGGGGTTCTCTGCTCCGGAACACCTCCCCGCTCCTTTCTTCCTCCATTCCTCCACTGACCTTGGAGTTCACACAGCTGCTGCAACTCCTCCTCACCACGTCCCTTCTTAAATACATTATCGCAGAGGCGCAGCTGATTGGCTCAGTCTTGGTGCAGAGGTGGAGCTGACTTGGAGCTGAGGGAGCTTCAAGAAGCTTCTCACAGGGGCTACTGCTCTAGTCCCCTCCGCTGCTACCAAAAGAACTCTGCCACTCACTCAAATCCAGGACAGCCATGTTTTCAGAATCTTGAACACTTTGTCCCATAAAAAGGCCCTAATATGGCTACTGGATCCCCTCAAGGTGCTCTTGTTTGTTCATGAGAAAATGAGAGCAAAGACTAAGATGTGACTCTCAGAGTTGCAGTGAGATTGCTGTGTATGTCTGCCCAAGTAAAGAAGGACGCAGTGGCAGTCATTTTTCTAATACAGGTTTTTCCTTCCTGTGCATCACTTTCAGATGTGTTGGCTACTGAATACATAGAATCTATTTGCACTCACAGTTCTGTTGCCTTCATTTCAGGGGAATTCATGATCCAGTGTTAAGTGATTTTCACAGCTACATACTTGCTGGCTATAATCTTCCCTGGTTTGCTGTAGAGGAATGTACACCAAGACAGATATAATCTGTAGTATACTAAGCTGAAGTCAGACTTCAGTAAATATTACTGTACACCGTGCAGTAATTTACCTTGTGAATGATTCATGTACCCATTTTTTCTTGTAAATTAGAGGTATAATTCTTATAATTACATCTGTCGGTAATTTACAGTTCTGCACCAATAAACACCTAGATATTCTGAAACAAGAGGAGGAAAATTTGAGGTTTATGAGCAAACATGCATTTCAGAACAAAAATCTAAGAGTTAAAGGACCAGATTATGAATGTTTTGCTAATGCTGGAAAGTACTTACTTCTGGAAGTGAATAAGCCTTCTCAACTGAGTAGGCACACAGAGGGGTAGAAGCTATGTTGTTTAAGTAGTGCCAGTTTGCCCCTGCAATTTTAAAGGTTTTTATACAGCTAATGAAGACTAGCAAGTCATGATTTGACAGAAGTCTTTTGCTCTGCAGCTGACACTAATTTTCCAAAAGGTACTTGATTAATTATAGCATTGTAAGATAATGCATTGTGAGCCCATATCAGACAAATTACTCTTCACGGAGCACTGACAGTGTGTCCCTCTTCCACCTATGTAATTTATGCTAAGTGTAACACTCACTGGAAACACACAGCCCCTGAAAATTAAAGCTGCAAAATAACAAACACAAAGCAAACTAGATTGCAAGCTTGAAACCATTTCTCATGGGCTGTAATTATAATCACACATCAATCCTCCAGGCTAGACCACAGCTAGGAGGAATAACAAGCCGTGGAAAATCCAGTGCAAAACATCATTATCTGTTACCTAGACTAAAACATACTTTATCCTATCCGATTGCCACTGTTTCTTTTCTTATATATTTGACAAAGACACAGCAGTGCATAGCTTGCATCAGTCCTGTGTTGTGATCTGTCATATGTCTGCACTAGTTTTCAAAAGCATTCTACTGTTAGGCTTCCACTTTTTAAATAGTGCACAATCATAACTGCTGTACTTTCATAGGTAGGAACATAAGAAGTTTCCATAATTCAGCATTAAGGAACAAAACAAAACAAAACAAAACAGGAAATACATTGTTATGGCATTTTGCCATCACCTATTTTTCTAGCAAGCCAGAATGAGCTGCCCAGTGCAAAGGGAAGAGGAAACCCTAATGTATTCAAAGCCACTAAAATAATGTTTAAAACCTCTAGAAACAAAAAAAGGATCAGACAACCCTTATTTCACTGTTATTAGGAAACATATTTTTTTCTTAGATGGTCTAAGCAGGAGCAGGCCCTTGGGGTGAAGATGGAGTATTAATGTTTTTTGGTAACAAATTACTTCCCTTCATGAAGTACATCTGGATACCAAGAACCTTATTATTACTAGTCATAGGCAGTAATTTGCTCAGGGTGAGGTGTCTGGAATATGGTAATTGAGTAGGAACAAATTTTGTCTAAGACCACAAAACAGCCACATCATCACCAGGCATCTAGAGACTTTTCACTACTGAATTCCTTTATGGTGAAAAGATCCAAAGCCTTCTATAAAGGAATGGAAGGGAAGATCAGGCAACTAGAAAAAAAATGCTAGATATGCTTTACAGTGAAAGATCGTTTCTTACATGAGAATACCCAGAAAAACTGTAAAGGACCTGGAAAAGGAAAACATAACAAAAAAACCCCAAAACATTAGACATCCAAACAAATAAAGAGACAGAAAGAAATGAGATTTGACTCTAAGCTTATCCAGTGTATCAGTGAGTTTCTTAAAATTTATTTATCTCGGATCTCAGACAGTGACAAAATTCTTTGACGTGAATGTTAAAGAACTACACTATATTCAAAATCGTTATGAACCTACCTCAATCGACAAGCTACTTAGACTATTTCATGCTCCAGGTGACAACAGACATTGTTCTAACAATGAGTACCTTCTTTCCTAGGAGGTGTAATCATCCATAGTGTTACTTAGGAGGAGAATCTAATGGAAACATTTGAGTGGATTAAATAACTTCACTTAGTGTTAAAACCAAGCAAGGTATTAAAACCGAGCAAGCTGTTAATGAGGGAAAATATGGGAGAAAGGTTAAATAAAATTTGGGCCTAGCCATTGCACAGAGAAATTTCACAAGCCACTCAATCCTTACAGAGAAAAAAGTAAATTCCTTTCCAGAATTACAGTGTGGTAGTGGAGTTATGCTCCTGTGTTAAGGTTATAGTCTACAATTAATTACATAATTGGTGATAAAGTGTCATGTAATGTTATCAGTTGGAGATGACATTAACAAAACTATACTTTTGCTAATGTAGGCCGTTCCCAGAAATCAAGATAAAGTATCCCAGAAAAGGCACAAGGATTATGACATGAATTTTTCTTAACTGACATAGCAGTGTTGGCAAAGTTTGTCTTTAAAACCTTCCCTCAGATATTTTTAATCTTGTGGAGGACTTTATTTAATGGGGCTGAAATTTCGTACATTTTTTTTCCTGGAATTTCAACACATATGATTCATAAAAAACATGGATAAATAAAAGAAATAACCCAATATTTAAAGCTATGCATGATTTCCTGGAACTGTCATGGTCTGGCAGCAGAAATTTGTCACAGGCATAAACGTCACTGAATAATAATCCACAGTCTTGTTTTAGGAAAAAATGTTTTTGTCAAGTTTTGGGGATCTGAGAACTGTGGTCTATGCATACATACATTTTGACTGTGCTTTAAGTGAAAATGCCATCGCTTAGAAGCAATGTTAGCCTAAGAGTACAATTGGAAAGACAGTGAGAAATTTTCATATCACTGGATGTAAAAGGCATTTCTTTTTACATGCTAGATGTGTATTTGGAACAAGTGTAGATGTCTTTTTTTTTTCAGAACTACATGGAAAACTTTACTTTCAGGCTATCTTCATCAAATTGCATATAAAATTACCAATATGGCCATATACTGGTCTTTCTCACAAGAAGAAATGATTTACTTTTTATTCTTTTCAAGCTGGAGGAATTCAGGTCTCTGATAAGATATTTCTGCAGCTGTGTGACCAGGTCATGCAAAAATGTGATGCTCAAGATGTTGGTAAAAGGTATTACCAAACTTCAGCTCATACACTCCTTTCTCTATGTTTCTCTGATTTCCACCATCTCAGGGACTGATAGAACTTAACTTTGAAAGTAGGAAGACAATGTTTGGAGGAACAGGATGTATGGTAGGAGATTCAGCTATCATCTTCTTAGACAGAACATCTTAGCTGCCTCTAGAAGCTGTGGAATTGGAGATCCACTTGTATAGCTACCTATGCTTTCTCAGACAGGACTTGTGTTTGCAAGTTGCACAAAAGGCACTTTTGATGGCATTTACACTAGAAGGAAACTCACACCGTATTAGAGAACAACAGCCAAAAAGACTTTTAGCATGACTTCAATAAACCATATAAGATTTCATGAGGAGGAAAAATAAAGGGGTCACAGAAATGACAAGTTATTCATAAAGATGCCATGACTCTCAGGGAAAAACTGTTCAGTTCACATGCTTTAAATCCAGTCAGCGTTAAAACTTGATTTCTTGATTTATGAATAGCGCATAATTAACAAGCAACCAGTGAATAATATTGTCAAGAACAATATGTGCAATACAACTGTCCTGGTTCAGGCTGGAATAGAGTTCCTGTTCATTTTAGTAGCTGGAGGAGTGCTGCAGCACACTGAGACCCCAGGGGCTCCCCAGGTCCCAGTGCCCTCACCTCTGTGCGGGGGCGGGGAGAGCACAGCTGGAGGGCTGAGCCGAGATTGGCTGATATTCCATGTCATGTGACATTGTGCTCACTATATAAAGGCAGGAGAGGGCTGGGAGGGGCTGCCACTTCTGGGAGTGTGGCTGTGGGGCCTTTGTGTTGGGGATTGCTGGCTGGGAGCAGGTGCCTATCGGTCAGCGGGTGGTGAGCAGCTGTATTGTACATTACCTGCTGATACTGCTGTCAGTGTATTATTCTGTTACTGTTATTAAACTGTTTTTATCTCAACCCGCGAGTCTCCCTTTGCCCCTCTGATTCCCTCCCCATTCCCAAGTAGGGGGGAGGGTAAGTGAGCGACTGTGTGGCATTTAGCTGCTGAGTAGACTCAAACCACAACACTCCTTTTTGGCGCCCAACATGGGGCACGAAGGGTTGAGATAATAACAGATTTGATCTGTGTGTGCTATCAAGTTTGTTATAATGCCGACTGCCCATCCTGTTATAATGTCATTTGCTTGGCTCCTAAAGTCGTGGGTTTTGTTGCTGCAGTTGTGTTATACATCACATTACTTAGCATATGTAGTCCCCATGTTGTTGCTTATTACCCGTGGGAATTGGATTAAGATTTTTGCCTTGCTGTATCATGTAACTCTAATTTATGGCATGATAAAATCTTCGGTCCTGGGAGTTATGGGGCACCTACTGGAGTGGGTTAGTAATTATACCCTCCACCTTTTCTCCTCGGAAAGCCCACCCACGGGGGAGATACCTTTTTCCATCTTCCCCTTCTCCAAGCTACTTACAAGTATACTTGAGAATGCTTAGAACTCTGAATATCCATAGAATGCTCATATTAACATTGTTGTCTTGTTGCTGGAAGCTGTAGTGTTCCTGAATGTGGTTCAGGTTCTGTTTCGGGTTAAGCAACTTTTTCTGAATACCACCCAGAGGTCCACCCCAGGGTTGCAGAGTTATGAGTGGCTGGGAGCGTGGGGTAGCATGGGCAAGTACCTAGGACAGTGGGGACCTCCAATGTTTTGGAACTTCACCCCTGAACAAGTGCGGGATCCTGAGAAATTAGTAAAATATTTAGAAAAGGTGTGCTGTCATCCTGACACCTCAAGAGAGACGCAGATCATTGCAACATGCTGGGGCCTGGCCCATGCCTACCGAACCCTGCTTGCCCCTATGCAGTATCCTCAAAAGGAAGACGTCTCTGCGTCTGAGAGCAAAAAAACGGCACTGCAGCCACTCTGACACCCCCACCAGACACTGCAGCCATTCCAACTCAGGTGACCGACACTGCAGCCAATCTGACCCCTACGATAAGTACTGCGGGTGAACTGGAGCATCAATCCACAACAGTATCAGTTGCTCCCATACAGAAGAAGAAATACACTAAAAAATCCCCTCGCATTGTAAAAGATGATGATGAACCAGGGCCGTCACAAGAACAGGAGGAGGAGGCAGAGCCAGTGGTAATCACCCGATCTCTATCCCTGAGTGAACTACGAGACATGAGAAAGGATTTCAGCCACCATCCTGGTGAACACCTCCTTACCTGGCTGCTCCGATGCTGGGATAGCGGGGCCAACAGTGTGGAATTAGAAGGTAGAGAAACCAGGCAACTGGGATCCCTGTCCAGGGACACAGGCATTGACAAGATTATTGGAAGAAAGACACAAACACTTCAGCCTTTGGAGACAACTACTGTCAGGCGTGAGGGACAGATATCCCTTCAAGGAAGATCTTACATGTCATCTAAGTAAGTGGACTGCCATGGAGAGAGGCATCCAATACCTGAGGGAACTGGCTGTGCGGGAGATGGTTTATTATGATCCATATGATGCGCGGCTACCCACAGACCCAGATGAAGTCCAATGCACCCAGCCCATGTGGCGGAAGTTTATACAGAGTGCTCCATCATCACATTTGAATGCACTAGCAGTATTTGACTGGAGAGACGAAGAGGGACCAACTATGGATGACTTGGCTCGCCAACTCCGGCACTACGAAGAAAGTCTCTCTTCTTCCATTGTCGCGGCTGTGGAGGAACTGTCACAAGAAGTCCGACAACTCAAAGAGGACATGTCCTACTCTCCACCTGCACAGACTAAGGTCTCGGCTATCAGGAGCAAACGACTCCCTACTCAAGCGAGACGGTATACACCACGGGGGAACCTATGGTATTACCTGCGCAACCATGGAGAAGACATAAGGAAATGGGACGGGAAACCCACCTACGTTCTAAGAGAGCGGGTCCGAGAGTTGGAAGGAAGAATGGCTACAAATCAAGGTTCTTCCAGGATAAGTGCTGCTCCAGTCTCAGTTAATCAGTTACCCAAACAGCGTAGAAGAATTGACTTTGATCCTGATCCTATGAGGAGAACTTCTGAGTCGTACTTACAAGAAGTGAGTAACCAGGATGAGACCGAGGTTCGCACAGACCGCACTAACCCCTTCATCAACAATGGATACTATGAGCAGCATTAGAGAGCCCCTGCCTCCAGCCAGGTGGAGGAGAGGGACAATCGTGTTTACTGGACTGTGTGGATTCGATGGCCTGGCACATCGGATCCCCAGTAATATAAGGCTTTGGTGGACACTGGTGCCCAGTGCACCCTGATGCCATCGAATTTCCAAGGAACAGAGCCTATTTGTATTTCAGGAGTGACAGGAGGTTCTCAGAAGCTGACTGTGTTGGAGGCTGAGGTGAGCCTAACTGGAAATGAGTGGCAAAAGCACCCTGTTGTAACTGGCCCAGAAGCTCCTTGTATTCTTGGAATAGATTATTTCCGGAGAGGGTATTTTAAGGACCCAAAAGGGTACTGGTGGGTTTTTGGTATAGCTGCCTTGGAGACAGAAGAAATTAAACAGCTGTCCACTCTGCCAGGGCTCTCAGAGGATCCTTCTGCTGTGGGACTACTGAATTTTGAAGAGCAACAGGTGCCGATCGCTACCACGACTGTGCGGCGACGGCAATATCACAACAACAGAGACTCAGTAGTTCCCATCCACCAACTGATTTGTCAACTTGAGAGCCAAGGGGTGATTAGCAAGACTCGCTCACCCTTTAACAGCCCTATATGGCCAGTGTGGAAGTCTAATGGAGAGTGGAGACTGACAGTGGACTATCGGGGCCTGAATGAAGTCACACCACCGTTAAGTGCTGTTGTGCCAGACATGCTGCAGCTTCAGTATGAATTGGAGTCAAAGTCAAAGTGGTACGCCACAATTGATATCGCCAATGCCTTTTTCTCCATCCCTCTGGCAGCAGAATGCAGGCCATAGTTTGCTTTCACCTGGAGGGGTGTCCAATACACCCGGAACAGACTGCCCCAGGGGTGGAAACACAGTCCCACTATTTGACATGGACTGATCCACACTGCACTGGAACAGGGTGAAGCTCCAGAACATTTACCATACTTTGATGACATAATTATATGGGGGAATATAGCAGAAGAGGTTTTTGAGAAGGGAGAGAAAATAGTTAAAATTCTTTTGAGAGCTGGCTTTGCCATAAAATGGGGTAAATTCAAGGGTCCTGCACAGTTTTTAGGAATCAAATGGCAAGATGGACGTTGTCAGATTCCAATGATGTGATTAATAAAATAATGGCTATGTTTCCACCAACCAGCAGAAAAGAAGCACAAGCTTTCTTAGGTGTGATAGGCTTCTGGAGAATGCATATTCCAAATTACAGTCAGATCGTCAGCCCTCTTTATCAAGTGACCTGGAAGAAAAATGACTTTTTATGGGGCCCTGAGCAAAAGCAAGCTTTTGAACAAATTAAACAAGAAATCGTTCATGCTGTAGCCCTTGGGCCAGTTTGGGCAGGACATGATGTTAAAAATGTGCTCTACACTGCAGCCGGGGAGAATGGCCCTACCTGGAGTCTTTGGCAGAAGGCACCAGGGGAGACCCGGGATCGACCCCTGGGATTCTGGAGTCGAGGGTATAGAGGATCTGAAGCCCGTTATACTCCAACTGAAAAAGAGATACTGGCAGCATATGAAGGGGTCCGAGCTGCTTCAGAAGTGATTGGTACAGGAGCACAGCTCCTCTTTGCACCCCGACTGCTGGTACTGGGCTGAATGTTCAAAGGGAAGGTCCCCTCAACACATCATGCAACTGATGCTACGTGGAGTAAGTGGGTCGCGCTCATCACACAGCGGGCTCGAATAGGAAACGCCAACCACCCAGGAATACTGGAAGTAATCACAAATTGGCCAGAAAACAAAGACTTTGGAATGTCACCAGAGGAAGAGGTGACCCGAGCTGAAGAGGCACTGCCATATAATGAGCTACCGGATAATGAGAAGCGATATGCCTTATTTACCGATGGGTCCTGTCGCATTGTAGGGAAACATCGGAAGTGGAAGGCTGCTGTGTGGAGCCCCACACGATGGGTCGCAGAAGCTGCTGAAGGAGAGGGTGAATCCAGTCAATTTGCAGAAGTGAAAGCCATACAGCTGGCCTTAAATATTGCTGAGCGAGAAAAATGGCCAGTCCTTTACCTCTACACTGACTCATGGATGGTGGCAAATGCTCTGTGGGGGTGGTTGCGGCAGTGGAAACAGAGTGGCTGGCAGCGTAGAGGCAAACCCATCTGGGCTGCTGATCTGTGGCAAGATATTGCTGTTCGGATAGAGAACTTGGTTGTGAAAGTACACCACATAGATGCTCATATACCCAAAAATCTACCAACAGAAGAACATCAAAACAACCACCAGGTGGACCAAGCTGCAAAGATTAAGGTGGCCCAAGTAGATCTGGACTGGCAGCATAAGGGCGAAAAATTTATGGCTCGTTGGGCCCATGACTCCTCGGGCCATCAAGGAAGAGACGCAACATATAGATGGGCTCGTGACTGAGGGGTGGACCTAACTATGGACATTATATCACAGGTTATCCATGAATGTGAGACATGTGCTGCAATCAGGCAGGCCAAGCGGTTAAAGCCTCTTTGGTATGGACGGAGATGGTTAAAGTATAGATATGGGGAGGCCTGTCAGATTGATTACATCACGCTCCCACAAACTCGGCATGGTAAAGGTTATGTGCTCACAATGGTAGAAGCAACTACCGGATGGCTGGAAACATATGCTGTGCCCCATGCCACTGCTCGGAACACTATTCTGGGCCTTGAAAAACAAGTCCTGTGGTGGCATGGCACCCCAGATAGAATTGAGTCAGATAATGGTACTCATTTTTGAAATAATCTTATAAACACCTGGGCAAAATAACATGGCATTGAGTGGATATATCATATCCCCTATCATGCCCCGGCCTCTGGGAAAATTGAGTGGTACAATGGGCTACTAAAGACCATGCTCAGAGCAATGGGAGGTGGAACTTTTAAGCATTGGGACGCACATTTAGCAAAGGCCACCTGGTTAGTCAATACTAGAGGATCTGCCAACCAGGCTGGCCCTGCCCAGTCCAACCTTCTGTGTACTGTAGATGGAGACAGAGTCCTAGTAGTGCACCCTAAAAACATGCTGGGGAAGACTGTCTGGGTTATACTTCCTTCAGGTAAAGGTAAGCCCATACGTGGGATTACCTTTGCCCAAGGACCCGGGTGCACTTGGTGGGTAATGCAGAAGGACAGGGAAGTCCGATGTGTACCTCAAGGGGACTTAATGTTAGGTGAAAATAGCCAATAAGCTGTATTAGATTAGTTACCACACCACCCTACCAATGCTTTGTTATGGCAAACATGAACTTGGATGAAAATAGGACTGGTTTCAGCAACTGATGCCCAGCGACTGCCACAGACTGTGAATACAGACAGAGTCAGATGCATCAGCCACCAGCTCCAGCTGCAACAGAGACTACATGCCATCCTGTCAGGTCCAAGGGCACCTCTACCTTACTGACTGAGCATTGCTCCTCCTGCCTGAAGGGACTGTTATGACAGATGGAACCTGAAGCTATGGACCAAGTCAACTCATGATACATCCTGCAATGATGGACCATGGACTGAGGGAATGACATCTGTATGCGTATGTCTTTGACCAAGGAAGAGGATTGTAAATAACAATAATGTATTAGAAATATGGAACGTGAGCATAATGTAAAATGATAAGGAATAAGGGGTGGATACTGTCCTGGTTCGGGCTGGAATGAACATTCCTGTTCATTTTAGTAGCTGGAGGAGTGCTGCAGCACACTGAGACCCCAGGGGCTCCCCAGGTCCTAGTGCCCTCACCTGTGTGCGGGGGCGGGGGGAGAACAGCTGGAGGGCTGAGCCGAGATTGGCTGATATTCCATGTCATGTGACATTGTGCTCACTATATAAAGGCAGGAGAGGGCTGGGAGGGGCTGCCACTTCTGGGAGTGTGGCTGTGGGGCCTTTGTGTTGGGGATTGCTGGCTGGGAGCAGGCGGCTATCAGTCGGCGGGTGGTGAGCAGCTGTACTGTACATTACCTGATGATACTGCTGTCAGTGAATTATTCTGTTACTGTTATTAAACTGTTTTTATCTGAACCTGCGAGTCTCCCTTTGCCTCTCAGATTCCTTCCCCATTCCCAAATAGGGGGGAGGGTAGGTGAGCAACTGTGTGGCATTTAGCTGCTGAGTAGACTCAAACCACAACAACAACAGATAAATGACACCACAGGACACTTAAATCATAGAATCATAGAATGATTTGTGTTGGAAGGGATCTTGAAGACGATATAGCTCCAACCCCCCCTGCCATGGGCAGGGACACCTTTCACTACATCATGTTGCTCAAAGTCCTGTCTAACCTGTCCTTGAACCTTTTTAGGGAGGGGGCAGACATAACTTCTCCGGGCACCCTGTGCCAGGGTCTCACCACCCTCACAGTAAAGAATTTCTTCCTTATATCTAATCTAAATCTACCTTCTTTCAGTTTAAAACCACTACCCCTCATCCTATCAGTACACTTCGTGATAAAGAATCCCTCCCCACCTTTTCTGTAGTCTCCCTTTAAGTACTAGAAGTTAGTTATAAGGTCTCCCCAGAGACTTCTCCATAAACATGACTTTCTAAGTACCCTTTTATGACTAGTTCCCCCAGGCTCTTACCCCACACACAGCACCACAGCAGGTGTGGGTCACAGGCCCCCATCCCTTCTCTGGAGAGGGCAGGTTGCCCCATTTACCCTTCTTCCAAGGCCAACATGGGGTCTCCAGCCCAGTGTGTGCCCCTGCTGCTCCCCAGACCCTGCCAATGCAGGTGCTGATCAGAAATCCCCAGGTCCGCAGGCTCCATGGACTGGAGGTCCCTCAGGCTGCCCCACACTGCCATCAACTGATTGCCAGCTTAATATGTCTCCATCATTGATAACTTCTGCAGAATATTATCAACTTTGGGACAAACACCCCCACCAGTGAGAGCTTTGGGTGCTGCAGCCAGGCAAGGAGGCTGCCATCCCCTTCATGCCATGCTGGCTGCTGTTGCCCAGTCCCTGCTACCCAGCGCTGCCCATGGGAAGTGCCCACAGCCATGCGAGGCTCCTGCGTTGCTTGCACAGCCGTTGGGGGATTGTGGGCATTAGAGAAAGATTGGGGGAAAGGGCAGAGAGCAGCTCATTTGGAGGGAGAGGGAAACTGCTCACTCCCAAATCAGAGGAAAAACAATAGTGGGAAAAACATGAGACAGGACACTCCAATTTTTCATTCACCAAGCAGGCTTCTCACCTGCCACAGTTTTTCTTTATCATCTGAATCCTTGCCGTGAGACATCCCTTGATGTGACTCCTTTTAATGTGAGTAAAATTGATAGGAGCTCAGCCTCGGGCAACCTGTCTTTTGGTACAGGATGTAAATGCTTACCATGTGCATTTTGTAAGAGATACATGCTGTCAGCATGTCAGTGGCGAAAAAATAAAGGAATAATAATTATAATATCATTACCAATACTGCATGACTATTCTAAATTACAGCAACATAAATTAAAATTACTCTGTAAGTTATGAAACTTTAAAACCTGTCTCTTTTGCACTGTCATGAAGTAAACACTGAGTTTACAGAGGGAGCATACTCTGATTTAGCATATTTATCCTAGATACTGCGGGCAGATGGAGGCAATATTTATAAAGAATTTTCACAGTCTCGCTTTACAGTTACTTTGAAATCTTAGATAACATTAACAACAAAACAAAGATTCAAAAACTGTCCACATTCATTACAAAGCTGGGTTAATTCAGTTTCTGTGATGTATTTTATGTTAGTTTTACAAAAGTATCTTTCCACCAGAAATATCACCCCCTTCACACACACACACACACACAAAAAGTAAAGATTGTGACATGTTTTTTTAAATACGGGATGTTTTTTAGTGTTTTTGTTTGTTTGTTTTGTTTTGTTTGTTTGGTTGTTTTTTTTTTTTTTTTTAATTGGATGATTTTATTTAAATAAGACAGTGTGTATGCATGTCTAATCTGTCTTTGAAAAAATATCCATGCATATAGAGAAATTAGAATGAAATCAAATACCAAACCCGAGTCAAATAACCTGTGTACCAGGGTGTTTGCTGTTTCCACCTACTGGTTAATATGTTACAAGTATACAGATGTCTTCTGGATAATATAGGTATAAATTGCACATCAAAAAATATATCATGAATCCTGATGACAGTGGCCATCCTTATATTTTGCTCTTCCCTGTTGTTTCCTCTGGTTATTCAGAATGCAGACTTTGTCCACTGTTTCTCAATTACTGTGGGTTCTTTGGGGCATAAAAGTCCTTTTCCTCCCTCCCCAAGCCAGGTGCTCACATTAACTTCACCTCCACAGTAACACACCATCCTGCAAACTCTTTTATTCAGGGAAGAAATGTTGTTCTAGAGCTCTGAAAGGGACCCAGATCTCAGACCTGGGGACCAGGGGCATGCTGCAGCTGCGGATGAAATGCAATTTAGGTGTTGTCTGGTTGTTCAAGAATTCTGAATGAAAAGCCCAAAGAATCTCTAAATTCTTTTCAGAAAGTGTGGCTTTAGTTTGTTGCTGTTCTAAGATCCCAGCAGAAAGTCCTCTTAACCATTGAAAAGGAATAAAAAAGAGGTATTTACCCAGGGACCTCAGCTTAACTATAGAAAATTTCAAAAGTTGTAGGTGCACTTCAATATCCACCATTAACCTGATTCTTTAAAAAAAAAAAAAACTCAAAATACTCTTCAGTTATCTATGCAGTATGATTTTGAGTGATACCTGGCAACTTAGAGGTCACGCCTATGTGGGGGAAACCTATTAATATTTAATTTCACTTTATCTCATACATACGTGCTTCTATGTACACAAAACCACAACACTAATGTCCTGTTCTGTCTGAGAGATAAAATATAATTGGGCACTGTAACTAAAGTATTTTCACCTGATTATATGCAATAAAAATTAAAAACAATCAAGCAAACTGAAATATCCCAAGAAATCACACATCAGCGTAAAGTATTGGTAATGCATTAGTAATGCATCCTATACACATTACATCCAGTGACAACAAAAGAGCTGAGAAAAACTTCACATTTATTACAAGTTTTTTTCATATTTTCAAGAGTTTGTTTCTGGCTTACCACAAATTGTGATTGTAAACTAATACACAAACATTTTAAGTTTTTATTTCTTAAATGCTTGTTGACTCTTGTTGAAAAGCAGACTTGATAAAATAAATAAATTTTGGCACAAGAACTCATTATGATTTGCAGAATGACAATTATGCCTGACAGATTATAATATTAACTCTGTTTTCCATGCTGCTTCTTTGAAATATGGTCAATAGATTCTGTAATTGAAGGCTTTCAAAGAAGGGTTCAAATTTTAATATGTTGCTTCAGAATTTGAATGAGAAAAAAAATGAGATAAAAGGATCTGAGTTATTTTCCCATGCTACCGTAAATTTGTTTTATAGAAACTACAGTATAGTCTTGTTTGAGTAGTGCAGCTCACTTATAGAAAAGTAAAAAAATTCTATTATGTCATTTTCTCTATTTCATCTAGGATAACTTTTCTTCCATGCAACAAATTCCATTTGGATTTTTTTGCTTTGTCAGGGGACCAGAGACTGTTTAAACAGGCTTTCTTATTTTTTTACCCTTTGCTTTTGTGTCTCTTGTCTTAAATCTATACCAAATTTGTGTCTTACTCTTTGGTATACTTGTAGTCTTTGGACCTTCATTCATTCAGATGATTGTTCTATTCTGTTTGTATATCATAAATTCTTTTCACTTCTTCTTAGGTAGCAAGTATGATTTCATAGTCCATGCTCAGTCCATTTATAGACACAATAACACCTCACAGTGATATGAGTGTATTCACACATAGATCTCAAAGTGTTTTGCATTCATTCAAAGACCTTCTGGGAAGCCCTATTTGGCCTGGCCCCTTTCTGTCTAATACTGTAGAAGTGAACACAAAATAATTCAGCCAAATCCATAATTCCATGAATACGTGTGTATCCCATGTATACATTTACCTGTATTTTTGAGTTTTACATGTTGTGCAGTTGAGGTTAAAAAATAGCGATAACATTCCAAGCCTGCTGAAGCTGATGTGTTTGCAACTGGGGAAGAAACAGGTAGACCCTTGTTTTATAGTAATGAGTACAAAGAGAGTTGTATTTGGCCAGTTTTGAGATAGCTATACACCACCTTTTGTCCATGAAACAAGCAAACCTAAAGACCAAAAAAAGGTTCTCATTATATAAAGGTCTGTTTGATTAGATGACAAACTAATAGAACAAACCGTTTTTTCACCAGAGAAATCTTTGCTCCTTCTAGAAAAATAGAGCAAATAAAATACTATAAAATCCTGTTCCTTGCTTATTATACACATACAAGAATATTAATAATTTCTTCTGCCTGGCTTTCTAGAATAGTCATTCTCTCTCTCTTCCTGGCTTAAATGGCCACTTCTGGATGCCAGCAGAGTTTAAACTTCAACATGACCTCTAAGGTTTATTTGCAGATCTCTTTCTTGAATTAGGAAAGCCTCTTGTTCTTTCCAGAAGTTTTCTAGCAGTTCTGTGATGCTTGCAAATGTCTCTATGCCATCCCAAAGTTCCTCCACTGGTACATGCTCAATACAAGTTCCCAAGGAAAGGCATTTTCCCCAGTCAAGCATCTGCCTGACCCAAAGTGGGCCAGCTGTGACAACTGCAGGTCATATAAAACTGAACTGGAAAAGGGTGTCTTGGAGTGCCCTTACTGGTCTGCAGACACTCCTGGACAGTGGTCCTGTGGGACCATCAGAAGGAACCCTGCAGCTGTGTGTGTCCATGCTGACTGCTTTGTTCTATGTATTTTCACTTCTTTCTAATTTAGGCATAGCCACGTGGCAATATATAGTATTACTTAACAAATGGTAAATAAGCAAGTTAAAACAGTTATAGCATCATCAAACTGAACAGAAGAAGGATAACCATTTTCTCCTAATACTACTGTGCATTCTCCCACATTCCCTGGTCTGTCCATTTGTTTTTCCCTTCTAGTTTGCTTTCTTTAGGCTTCATGAAAGTTTTGCAGTTCTTTTTTTTTTTTTTTTTTTTTTTGTATGTATTAACAATAATAAATTGCACGTTAAATCTATATGGTAAGCCAAAATGTGTCTCTGACTTTAGCACTGTCAGATGTGTATTTTATCCCTCTGGCTTTGAAAAGAAGTCTAGTCTTGGAGGTGCAGCAGAATTATAAGATCCTTGAGCTGTGGATATGATTTGTAGAGGAGATTTCTCCAGAGGCTTTTTCTCCTCTCTCTCAGACTAAGGCATCTTTTAAAATGGCATCATACTGTAGATCAGCTGTGTCAATCAAAGTCCGTCCTTCACTCCAAGGATGGTGTTTCCTCTAAACTGCTTATAATGAACTTTGTTTATGAGTTAAGAGTTCCAGGATGCTTCTATACCATTAAAATTTGCAGAATATATTTTCTAATCCAATATTAGGAAAGAAATACAGTGTTAGAAATGTCTTAGTCACATATCCCCTGAAAGGGTAATTTCAAATAAATTTATACGGTTAAATGGTGTCATCTCAGCTATGTATCCATTTATTGCTAAGCAAGGTTTATTCTAGAGACTGACAGAAAGGTTGTCACTCAACAGATATGATTTGGGATTATTTTCTGTTCAGAATTATCTTATCCATTTGTATTTCTCTCTCCACATTCTTATTTACAGCATGGATTGCAAGTAATATAATTGAAATCTTTCCATGGCCTGTAAAATTAAAAGATGGAAAACTTGAAAAAGGACATTTTCTTGCAAAGTATTAAGATCTCAATCTTTAAAAAGCCTAAAATAAGCTAAACAAATAATTAGCAAGAACTGATTGACTTGCTGGATTTTGTACAGTTCTGGAGATAAACACAAAACTCTAGAATAAGCTCAATAATAGACATTATTCACTGACTACTTCACAAAATATTTTTTACTGCAGAGAACATTCAAATCAAATTGCAGCCATTACTACTGTGTGTGCAATTAAGCCTGCTTAAATTTATATTACATATGCTGTGAAAAACATGTATTGCATTTTATTGCAATATTCCCAGTTCACAATCTTGTTTGGCTGTTGTAAGAGAAATATAATCCAGAAGGGAGATGCAAAGCCACCTAATCCTTGGGATGGGTCAAACTGCCAATTTTACAATTCAACAGAAAAGATTAAATCATCATAGAAGCAATATTTGTGCATGCTGGCTGTTACTCTTGAGTAGATCAATAGCAGTTAAAAGTTAATGGGAAGAAAAAGAGAATCCTGACAGTTCAAAATTTTTTTCAAGCTGGAAATGAAAATAAAATCTTTTTTTGAAATTCAGTTTTCCTGAATTGCCTGTATGTAATATTTATTTCACTTCCTACATAAGTGGGTGAGCTGAAACAAAGATCCTTTTTCAGGGTCACACAGAAAGAAGCACTGCTGGGAAGAGAAATTCTGGATTTCTCTTGTTTCTATCCAGAAGTAATGAAGAAATGTGCTAAATGAAAACGTACATATGTCTATTAAAGAATAAATTAAGTACTGGATTATCAAAACTACTAAGGAGGTCACGGCTTAATTAGCTAATTACACAGGTATAACAAAATTTGCAAGCAAAGCTTGACTGGTAAGTGCCGCAAAGTTTCCACTCTTTCTACAGACGTGTAAAGTTCTGACCTCCTACATGTCATGTCATTAGAAGAATTAACAGTTAATCCACAACCAAGCTAATCTTCACATGGGTAATAAAGTCCTTCAGACTTCTTATAAATTATTTTTTGATGGAGTACTTCATATCTACATTTTTAAGTGTCATCTGAAGAGTTAAATAAAAATGTATGTTTGAAAAATTCATCTTTCACTGAGCTGAGTCACCATCCTAAACAAGATGTTCCCCATGAATCGTATGCAAATATAGCATGCATACAGAGCATGCTTTGTTATATTACTGGTTTTACCCATTTTCTTATCACACACTGAATGTCAGGAACTATTTTAAGAACAATGTGCTATAATAAGAGCTTGTTCTTAGATTTGTTGGTGCCCAGTGTGCATCACCTGAATGGCAAAACCCTTGCTTTCTAATGAAAGCTTTTCCCTTGAATGATGCAGCTGGATTCCCTGTACTGGGAAAAAATCATCTGTCTATAAATCAAATCAAAAAAAGCCATCATACGGGAGGGGGAAGGCTCTAAACAGTAAAAATGTCATGGAGAGAGATGGGGCAGTGTTTAATCTATTAAACGGAAGTACCTTGTCTGCTTTGAAATTTCAGCAACAATTCTCAATGTCAGCCAGGTTTGCACTATCTCACAAACTACAACTGCAAAGAGGAGGATATTTTCCTGAATCTCTTGGGGAAAAAAACCCAAAACGTATGGAATTTTGGGGAATTCTTTATGCTTTCCATAGCCTTTCATGTTGTATCTGGATTACAGAGCTCAGAGTATACATTACTCTCTTGGAGTAAAAGCCTGGCATGTAGAATATTTCCTGCACCCCAGCCTCCATGGGGGGAAAACAACACACTCCCATTGTGGGTATGGGCCACAATGTGCTGCTTTAATATGTGCCCATGATGGATGAACAGGAGACCACAATCTCCTTTTATGACAGGGCCCACTTTAACAGATAAATGATAACATGAAGCCTCCTCTCTGATACCAGAATTGTCCCCGTTGCCCAGACTGCATAAATGTGACTATGTCCATGTCAGACTGTTCAGCACATTCATGTCATGCAAGCCCAGAGTTAGAAATTTAGGCTAAAGCCTTCACCTTTAGAAAAGGAGATATGCACTTCTTTCTCTTCTCCAGTGAACATTTCTAAAATTAGTAAAAAGGGGAACACTTACAATTTCAATGCTAAAACTATTGTATCATCTTTGCAATCAACTAACTAATGACAATGTCTGTTCCTTTATTAAAGTAAGGCAGTCACTTGCTATATGTTTTAAATGGACATTTTCTAACATCACCAGAGGAGAATGCAGAGCTGCAGTGCAGGCAAGAATGGCTGCACTTAAATGAATGAGTTTTGTCATTAACTTAAAGTAAACTCGTGTTTCATCCTCCTTGTTTGATTTGGTTCACTGCCATATGGAATACTACCTAGACCATCTCTAAGTTCATATGACAAACTTCTCATCTTAAAGTCTGCTTTTTCATTTAAGGAGGTTGGCACAGATGCTGAAATGATCACAGAAGTCCTTAGCAAGTGTGATGGAGTAGCAGGTGGAAGGAAGATCTGACCAAAACCAACAAGAAAATGAACATAAAACACTTCTCAAAATTAATTTACTCTAAAATCTATTCTGGAGTTGAAAAAGTGCAAATACTGGTCTAGTTGTATTAACTTTGAGTATTTCTGAACTCATCATATAAAAAAAAAAACCATTAAATTGCATCTTAAAGTTTTATGATATATGAGTTATTAAATGCTTGAAAAATGTGCTTTATAATGAAAGCACCACCACATATCAGCCTTCAGCAACATGCATATTGCTGCTGTAATATCTATCAAATTACTGAAAATTGCAGTGGTTTGATTTTCTTGGTATTGTGAAATAGAAGTAATATATAAATTTCTTTCGAACAGCACCTGCATTCCTGATGTTTCATCTCTTCATTATACTTGAGATTTTAGGCTGGAAAATACTAGGGTAATATATTTATTAATATTTTAATTATATTTTGTGAAGATGTTTTGTATCAAGAGAGAAGCAAAGCCTATTTCGACTGTCAGCATCCCTAAGTGTATCAAAGCTTTTAGAATTTCTACTGTAATATATGTTGCCAGGACCATAAAGAGAAAAAGAGTTGTCATACAGTTTTGCTTTCATCATTACTTCCTTGCTCCTCTTTCTAGTCTTAAAATGTGCTAATATACTGACACTTGACACAAAAAAATTGGCCTGGAAATCTATAAACATTATTAATGATATATCTGTAATAACTGTTCTGTGTCTCCAATGTTTGGAAGAGAATATGTGTGCTCTCACATATAATAAAGCCTTTTACTATGCTAATTTATGTCTCTATTTCACCATCTTGACATGTTTTCCTTCTGTTTCTACTGTTTTGTCTATGTTGTAAGTTTTTTCTAAGTTCCTCTCTATGTTTTTAACTTTTTGTAAACACAAGATAGGGAGACACAATTATTCCTTCAAGCTTATGCAAATGGGAAAGGTGTGCTGATAAAATACGTTTAACACTAACCTACCAGAAGTTATACAGGCTATTCTTGTGATGAAACCAATGACGTAAAGAAAATGAGATATGTTATACGATATCAAGGGATCTTTAAGAACACTGAAGGATTTAAGAGCACAATTTCTTTAAAAATCTTCGTTCTCAAAAATTATTTTAAATAATCAGTGTGTTAATGCATGAAAAGCACATTATACAAAATTAGGCCAACACACAGCTGCAAAACTAAAAATAGCATTCTGTGATTTAGGTATCTATACCCCACTCTACAGCACTCATCACTCCCATAGTCTTATAGGCAAGGCCGTGCAGGATATGATACGGAAAAGATGAATATAGGCACCACCCAAAGGCAGAAGTAACTAAAACAGGGATGGTAACACCTGAAGGAGACTTCATCAGCTTTAACTACTTTCTTGCCTTGGGCTGGCTTCTGTTTCTTCTTCTCTTCTCCATTCATATTCTCTTCCTTACTTAATGGTACTTATCTCTATTCTGTCCTCTTCACCAACTTCCCTAAAATATCTGTCTTTACTGCTCCCACTCCTTTCCTTCCTTCTCAGTGACACACTTTAATTAAACTTTTCTCTCCTCATCAAAAATTTGGGAAGTGCCCCTAAAAAAGTATCATCTCTTCCCTAAATTGTCCTCCTCCTGTCTACTTTGATTGTAAGCTGTGTGAGACACCGGTTGTCATAACTTACTGTCTTCGTTGACAACCACAGGGGAGGTGCTCACATAAAAAACCTGATTAATACCTCTGCAGCAGCAATAAATTGGGTATTTGATACTAAAATATGTATGAGACAGAAAAGCTAAACAGGTGTCTGAGGAGATATACTGGAAAATGTAATTAGGAGAGGCTATCCTGGAAGGAAAATAGCCACCAAAAAAACCCCTCCAAACCTCAGACAAAACACCAAAAGCATTACAGAACTGAGTTTGTTATAATTTCCTATTTGCTATATTGTATTTGAAGAGCTTTCATTGTTGGAACTGATTACAGAAGAAGATTCAGAAACATATATATATCCAAATAAATTCATGAACTTGGCCTCAAATTACTTCTGATTTGTTTCTGCTTTGACTAAGTATATATTTCTGCATTAAACCAGTTGTATTTACATGGACCATCTTGAAATCACCCCATTCTTTTAATCTTCAGGAGAAACCAATTCATTTTTTGTTGTATGTTACGATTATTTATAAAACCATGAAAAAAAAAATTCATTTTGTTTAGGATATATTTTTTCTTTCTACTGACTTAAATTAGTTTTTTAAAATTACATTAAATCAGAATATTTTTAATTAATCTAGTTTTAAATCTGTATATAAGAAAACAATTTTAGAAGACTATAAGGCTTGGTCTTAATTATAGTGCTTTGTCTAGAATGGTAGAAAATATATTTTTCTGTTTCAATAGATTAATTCTTAAAAAATAGACTGTTTTTTAATATTTTGCAAACAATTTCATGGAAATAGAAGAATCATAATATGTATAATGGAGCCATTATAGATAGCATTGTGGCCTCTGCTAAAACCATGAAGGTTTTCGCATCCAGAGAACATCAGGTTAATTCAGATTAATTCAAGGCATTGTTGATAGGAAACTGGAAAATGGAGATATTTAAATTACTATATGTTCATAAAAATTTTGGTCAGTAGATTTTAGCTTTTATTTGCAACATAAGGAACAATTCTCCCCCATCCCTCCCTCTCCAGTTTCTTAATTTCTTCTGAATTTTCTCAGTGAAATGTCAATTGTCACACCCTGCAGTGCACAGGCCAGGCCATGGAACAGGCAACAAAAGGAATTATGAAATGATTATTTGCAGTGGGGCAACAGCAAGTAGCTACCTGTATTCCAGGCTTTAGTGACTTGTATTGTTGATTAGCAGTGTTTGGACATATCCTATTAAAAAGTAATAATTTTGCATTCTTTTCCACTTTGATTTGTCCTCATGCTCTAGGTATTTTTCTCTAATATGTGCCAGAGGAACACTTTTTACCTTTCTCTGAGATTTTTTTGCCATCTCATTGATTTCTGTCTTTGATATTAAAGATATTGTACTAGACAACTGTGCTACGTCATAGGGCCAGGTTCTATAGGGTGAACCCTTTGTATCGTCAAGAACTGATTCTCAGTGCAAAACTGGAAGAATCAGGCTAATATTTTAAGTTGTAATTTCTTTGCAAACACCAGTAGAAAACATCTTAGAAAAATAAAGCGTAAGATATCAAGCAAAACTTATTTCATGTTTCCTTACTAAACAATACAAAATGAACAGTAAGTTTTATTTTAATTTCTGAGACCTCACTGGTAACGGAGCTATTATGCAGAGCTATCTGGAAAACATTTACAGTCCTCACAGGGGGTCTATCTGCAGCCTTAATTTCAGATCTGGGGCTCACTGTAGCAGTTTATGCTTCTTAAATGATCTGGTAAACTCAAAACAGAGCAACTTTTTCACAAAGAGTAAGTTGTGACATATTTTGGGGAATGATTGCTTTTGCAAGGGTGTGTGTTCTAGGGAGCTTAAAGGAATATTACTGTTGTTACATTACTTTAGTTACATATTGTGCAGGTAGAATTTGACTGAAAAATTAACTAGTATTCAGATGTCTTTTAGCATGGTTGTAGGTGTTTTTCTTACACAATCTGTCTGAGGACAGATCTTTGAGTTTTAACAACAGAAACAAATGTATTCACATAAAAACCCTCATCACATCTTAAAATTCTTTCTTTGTGGGAAAAAATATTCCTTCCCCCTTTTAACTTAGCTTTACTACAGAGAAAAAAACATTACACATTGTTTCCTCTCTTAACAGTATTGACATGATGAATATTGCGGTATTGTTATTTGTATTATGTTTGTACTTAATAACCAATTCAAACAGATTTGTTTCAATTTAGAATACCTCATCATTCTTTAAAGAACTTACAAAGTAAAAAAGCTGAAGTAAAAAGGGAGAAATTAGTATAAACAGCCAGGATGTGTTTGTTTGCAAACAGGTTCACAATGACTTGAATGGTAGAGAATGCATTCATCAAAGTATTTAGCAGATACAAGGGGACATAAAAACAGAAAAAAGCAACTCAGACACTCACATGATTATTGTTAAAGCTGTAATAGGAAACTGTAAATTAATTAGTCTTGGTTTCTTTTATAACAAAACAGCAAAAAAATAGTTTTATCCTGAACCAGTTCTTTGAGACAAGTGATTTATACACAGACATGTCAAGAAACACATTTCTAGTCTGTTTACATCAACATCTGGAGTTTCTTTTTCTTTTCCTTTATTTTACCCATCTCATAAGTCTCTAGGTGAGTACATTTAGAAGAATTCTAGACTTTATGGTTTAGATGGTGGAATTAAATCAGTGTTCGAATACAAGCCTACATGCATATACATTGTATGTATATGTACATATATATACAAACCTACGTATATATGCATTGTATGTATGTAAATTACTTTTTCCATTCAAAATGCTGATTGAACCATTATCTGAATAAAGTAAGAAAGACTTAGTTTCTGTGTGTATCTCCAAACAGAGTCATGTTCTTTGGCTGAATACTGCAGGGAGATGCTATAACTTTGTTAAAGTTGACACTTGTTAGTTGGGATACAGTATCACCATAATTTAGAGCTCTAGTAAAGCATTTGGCCCTGGCTGAAGGTAGAGCGGCAGTTCTGTGGTTCTGGGTTGCCATTGGGCTACATGTATTTATAGGGACATGTCTGTGCCTCCTTGACTTGTGCATATACCTCATGCCACTCATGCCTCACGCCTCATGCTCAGCCATACAACAACACTGTTGCTGGCGTGTCCAACACAGAGGTCACATTCACACTGCTCAAGGCCAGGCTTCAGATTTAGGAGCTGCTTTTTCTAATCTATCTGCATTTCTCCATGGACTACGTCATGCACCTATGCAACTTTTAGGAACCAAAATTGGCAATGTGAATATTTCCCTTACTCATCTCTCTGCTTTTCAACAGGTCTATTTCCCTCAGCACTTCTAGGAATGTGGATCTCAGGCCCAGGAGAGAGCATTTGGTTTCTTTCTCTTGCTCAACTCCAGTGGTAGCAGATTTTTCTTATGAATTTTTGAGTAAAACCTAGAATTTACAATAACAGAGCAAGGGGAAACTAGAGCCAGATGGTGGTCAGTTAAAATTCTTTGACTTTTACAAAATGCTGTTTATTTGATACATAGAGACCTCCTTCTAATTTTTCTGCCATTGTTACAATGGTAATCTTAAAACTCCAGACAGACACCAGTAGACAGTGGAAAGCATAAATAAAAAAATAAGATTTTAAAGTTATTTACTAGATGAAAGGCAGAATTTTTATTCTAAGTCTTGTTCTTCTCAAGAAAAAAAAAAAAAAGAATTAAAAAATACTATTTAACTTTCTTTTCTTTATGTGCAGTTACTCCACTGATAGATCTTTTTCAAATGTGTTGGTTCTTTATGAAAACACATTTATACTCAACATGAATAGTTACATGCCACAAGGTCTAATAAGCAGGGTTTAGGAATATTTCTTTTTTCCTTTCCAAGGAATTGTTTATCTGTTTTTCTTTCTTATTTTGTAATATGTAATGATGAAAATAATTTTAGTTAAAATAATTCATGTATGCTTTCTTCTATTGTGTTCAGATATTAAAAAGGCATAGAATAATTGTGATTTATGCATAGTGACAGTGCAAGAATTGATATACTGTTTAGTCTATGGAAACATTAAAATATTTTTTCTAATTTTAAGTCAATACAGTTAATGCAAGCTTTAAACTGCCATGTTAAATCAGAAGATGACACAGGACTAATACATATTCTCTTCAAGAGCGATACTTCAGAACAACTTTCCCTAAAGCATACTTAATGTTAAAAATGACCATTTCTCAATTAAGCTGACAGCAGATTATAAAGATTCATTATGCATAACAGGGATTTTTTTAAAACCCTGCATAAGTGGAAAAGAAACCTTTGAAGAGTAATTTACACATTGAAACAAAGGACTTAAGGAGATTGCCTGGTTTTAATTAGAAAAAGAACAGTCAATTATAAGACCAAAAATGGTTTTAAGAGAGGAAACTGTAAATCAGTTTTTTCAGTGGAGTTAGAATAGTCCAGAACCCCCAGACTTCACATAGTCTTTGTAGTGATACTTATTAAGAACATTTGGTCTCAAAGCTGAAGCAAAAATTATTTGTTTGAGTACAGCTATTCTTCATTTATAAAATAAACCATAAGCTTAGTGCAAAGTTATAGAGCTCTGTTAGGAAAAAGAGAAAACTCTAGACATTATACATTGTATCAAACCCCCATCTTTCTCATATGTACTGTTATAATTTTTATTTATCATCATACATCATGATTAACAAGTTTACACTGGAAATATTAAAAAGCCCTCACTTTGCTTATTTGCTAATTTTAATAAAAATATAAGAATTTGTATTAATTAAAAACATTTCTAATTAGCATACAATAATTTTGGGAACGTAAGTCCTCATGCAAAGTACCCAGGATTTTTTTATTTTACATGGAAATGGCTTCACATACCAGTGTGACATATAGGCTGTCCAGAGCTTTCCCAAATTTTTGTTTCTATTGTATGTGTTTCTGAGCAATACACATGACAGCAACATTGTCTTGTCTCCTGTGCTTGCTGATGTTAACTATCTCTTGCAATGCCCTGAAAGGTTTTTGGGCAAGGCTGGGATGAAGATTTATTTGGTTTTGTTTTTGTACTCCAAGTTTTAACGTTACAGTGATGCTATGAAGTTCTCACGATATCATGTCACTTCCCACAGCTTGTTGAGCTGAGCATGCTTTCTGTAAGGAGACACTTTCACGGTATGAAAGCATATACTCTTAAACTATATGTGTTTTTAGTTTGTTCATACACTTTCTATTTGTCCCATGTCAATATGGAGTTGTAAATAAACCAGGTTTTACAATTTATAATTTAGAATTTGACATTTAAGAAAGTTGTTGAGGTTTCATTTTTCTTCCTTTCTCTATCCCAGGACTACAATTTGGTAAGTCTATATTTCCCAGTGGATAAATAAATAGAGAGTTACCATCTATCATTGTTACAGTGCAGTACCACTGTCAGCCAGAAGTGTTATGAAGTGGCAAACATTTATCTAAACTGTAAGGAAAATATCAGTCTTAGCTTAATATTTGCCAGAATTCAGATGATTACTTTCCCAGGTATTTTTTAAAATATGTTTTCAGACAGGGATCTTTAAAAGAATATGAAAATGTACTTCTTTTTTTGACTTGTTTCTGTGAACTATAGATTAGACAGCCATCAACAGAATGTTTGGTTAATCACTATTATTTTACCAAGAAGGATTAAATGATTTATGTTATTTACCAAAACCAATAAAGTTAAGTTTAATCCGATTAGCCTAATGCTTCTCATCAAACATTATTATCTTTCTACTATTTTATTGCATAATTCCATTTTGGCATTTCGAAATAAAATAAAATTTGAAGTGATGTAAACTCTGAAATATAAACCTATATATGACGTCTTTTAGAGACATCCATAAATAACCTACTACGTCTACATATTTTGTCAAGCTTTTTTAATATACCTGAAACCTGATGGGGGGGAGGTCACAACCTGAATGGATTGCTATTGTGCATCCAGGATTTAGAAATGTTTAAACATATTTCCCATACAAATTTAGTTTCTCTAGAATACATAAGTGTGAGAAGTACACAGTTATAATGCAAGACCTTGAATGCTCTAGATAATAGTGTGCCCCTCACTGGCACATCTGCTGAGTCTGTCTTTGCCCCCAGAAGCTTTATGACCAGGGATAAGTGGTTCAGTGCTAAATTTGCTTATAAAATCCTGCAGTCTAAAAGAGCACACAGAGATGCAGCAAGCAATTTCAGAGCCCAGGGTGACTTCTCAGACTCCCCTTCTTTTGCAGTTGCCTTTGAAGCATCAAAGGGCAGATCCAGTGAGCGAGGGGTGTCATGGGAGCCCCTAGCTATGCAGCCGTAGATTTACTCATCCAGGGATCACATATGAAGCCTTGAATGGGGAAAGGAAAGCCTGGGAGAAGGCAGAGGTTACTTCTACTGAATGCTTAATTTTGCCTGTGTTGGTAGCAGCAGAGACCAGACAGATTCTTTGCCTCCAGAGTGACCCTGAAGTCAACAGCTTGCATTACCCCTCTTATATCCATGTCTGGCCTGTAACATTTTACTATTATCTATATCTAGTCCTGCCTTGAGAGATTTCCAGGCATTAATGGACCTTCAAGGAGTAATTACACCTGGTTGTCTCATATCCTGAGTGAATTAATATAACTGCCTCAGGCACTGTAGGGGAAAAAAAAAAAAAACAAAACAAACCCAGACAGATTGTCTTCATGTTTTAAACAATGGCTTTTAAATAATAATAATAATAATAAAAAAATCCCTGCCAGAGGCCTTCTGTGAGAATTAGAAATAGGACTCCTCTAGAAAGTTTTGTCTGCTACTTTCTCAGTCAAGGCAGGTTCACATACTCAAAACCAGCAAGATTCAAAGTACTTAAAAGTCTTCAGCACTGAATACTTGCTTGGTCCCCTGCCCAACACACCAGCTCTGTGGATCCCTTTCGGGTGTGGCTAATTTCCCCAGACACAGGGTGCCCAGGCACATTGCACAAAGCTCTGGGCTCCCAGGACGGGGGGCAGCAATGCAATAGTTAAGGATTGCAGCACTTTATGATTAAGGCTTTCAGCATGGAAAAATAATTTGTCCCTCTACTAGATTGAATCCCAAGCTACAGGATCTTGGCCTTGATGAGTTCCAGTGCGTTAAAAATTACACACAGACACTATTCACTGCTTTCAGATTCTTTTTGAGCTTACTGATCAAGGGTACATGGCAAGGTTCAAGTGTTGATTTCCATCGCTTTGATACAAGGCAGTCAATAGCAACAAGCAATGAGTTTGTTCTTGAAATGCAAGTAAGGGTAGGGTTTTTTTCAGGCCTATTTTTTTCATAGAGTATTTCATTAAAATACTCATTAGGGAGACAGATGATCAAAGCTGATTCTGTCTTGACCTTGAGAGTTTGTTTTCTTTCTGTTCCCAGGCAGTTGAAAAAATGCATTGGAACCTTATTATCCTGGACCTCACCAACATGAGCCTCAGGCAGCTGAAATCTCATCTAATCAGCTGCTCTCTCTATGCTCCTGTTGTTATTTGCTCATTGCAGTAATTGTCATGTTTAGTATATGCACTTTAAAGTATTTATATACATTATAGTATATATAAAAGGTATTTTTATACAATGATGAGATCCCCCCCCAAGCTTTCTCTTCTCCAGGCTGAACAGTCATAGCTCACTCAGGTTTTCCTCATATGTGACATGCTCCAGTCCCTTATTAATTCCAGTGGCCCTTTGTTGGACTGTCTCCAGTATGTCCATGTTTCTCTTGTACTGAGGAGCCCAAAACTGGACACAGAACTCCAGATGTGGTCACACCAGTGCTGAGTACAGGGGAAGGATCATCTCCCTCAACAGCCCAGAATGCTGTTAGCTTTTCTTCCTCCAAGGGCCTATTACTGCCTCATATTCAGTTTGGTTATCCACCAACTTGACATTCCTAGAAATCTGTTTTCCAGCCAGTCAGACCCAACATATACTAGTGCATGGGGTTATTCTTCTGCAGATGCAGGACTTGACACTGCCCTTTGTTCAACTGCATGAGGTTCCTGTTGGTCCATTTTTCTAGCCTGTTGAGGTCCCTCTGGATGGCAGCATGATCCTCATGTATATCATGAGATCTTCCAATTTTTTGACATTTGCAGACTTGCTGAGGGTGTACTCTGCACCATCATCCAGATCATGAATTTGTTGAACAGGATTGGACCCAGTAATGACCCCTGGGATACACCTCTATTTATCGGCCTCTAACTAAACTTTGTGCCACTGACCATCACCTTCTGGGCCTGGCTGTTCATACAGTTTTCAATTAACTTCATTGTTTGCTCATCCAGTACCATACTTCATCAGCTTCTTTATGAGGATATTAGCAGACACTGTCAAAGGCCATATAGAAGTCCAAGTAAACAGTATACACTGCTCTCCCCTCATCTACTTGGCCAGTAATTTTTGTCATAAAAGGTTATAAATGTTATTTGAGATTCAACAAAGCTAAGTGCTGGGTCTTGAACTTGCATCACAACAATTCCATGCAGCGCTACAGGCCTGGGGAAGAGTGGCTTAAAAGCTGTCTGATGGAAAAGCACCTGGGAGTAGTGGTTTACATATGGCTGACTGTGAGCCAGCAGTGTGTCCAGGTGGCCAAGGCCATTATCATCATGTCTTGCATCAGATAGTGTGGCCAGCAGGACTAGGGAAATGATTGTCCCCCTGTACTCGGCACTGGTGAGACCACACCTCAAATACTGGGTTCAGTTTTTGGTTCCTTATACAAGAAAGACTTTGATGTGCTGGAAAGCATCCAAAGAAGAACAATGAAGCCTGTGAAGGGTCTAGATCATAAATCTTATGAGGAGCAGCTGAGGGAACTGGACTGTTTAGCTTGGAGAAAAGGAGGCTGAGGGGAGACCTTATTGCTCTCTACAACTACCTGAAAGGAGGTTGTTGGTCTCTTTTCCCAAGTAGTAAGTGATAGGATGAGAGGAAATGGCCTCATGTTGTGCCAGGGGAGGTTTAGATTGGATATTAGGAAACATTTCTTAACATAAATAGTTATCAAACATTGGAACAGGCTGCGCAGGGAAGTGGTTAAGTCACAATCCTTGGAGGTATTTAAAAGATGTGTAACTACGATGCTTAGGGGTGTGGTTTAGTGGTGGACTTGGCAGTGTTAGGTTTACGGCTGGGATCAATGACACTTTTCCAACCTAAATAATTCTATGATTCTATGATCAAGTTGATCAAGCATGACTTCCCCTTGATGAAGCCATGCTGACTACTCCTCATCACCTGCCTGTCCTTCACGTGCCTGGAAATGGAATATAGCATTAGCTGCTCCATCACCTACCCAGGGATCAAGGTGAGGCTGACTGGACTGTAGTTCCCTAGGTCATCCTTCTTGCCCTTCTTGAAGATTAGACTGATATTTTCCTTCCTCAAGTTCTCAAGCACCTCTCCCCATCACCATGATGCATCAAAGATTATTGAGAGTGGCTTCATGGTGACATTAGTCAGCTGCCTCTGAACTTATGGGTGCACCCATTAAGGCCCATGAACTTTTAAGTACATCTAATATCTTTAAGTCCAATTTGCCTGTTTGATTTAAACCACATGAAGTTATCAGTTTTTCCAGGCAGCACAGTTTCTTGTACATTTATATCTATAACTTGCATCAAAATTATTTATGTATTTTTCTGCCCACTGTTTTAAATCAGTGTTCAACACAGAATGGAAGATACTATTTTTCTTTCCTCCCAAAAATATGAAAAATTCTGTTTATTTGTTAAAGAGATTGATATTTAAAATAAAAGTACATAGGGATGTCTTTTAAAAATGTATTTCAATATTTAATCATAGGCACTCCCAGGTTTCTATCTTAGTTAATCTGTTAAGGTATTTCAATGTGAACTTGTTTGTTCCAGGAAGTGGATATTGTGTCACATTGATTAAAAAAAGAAATATTATTTGAGTTCAGCCCCTATACTAAAAATGAAATAAAAAAAAACCAAACCAAAACAAAAACACACCAGAATGTGATTTTACATGATAGCTTTCCAACACAGTTGTGGAAATGCACACAATTTTGAATGTTATATTTAGTAAATTTAATCAGTAAGTACTAAGAAGCATGACTGTTCTCTAATGATTTGAATTTTGTTACCTTTAATGTCAAGAAATAATGATTTCTTTTGAATTTTGTCTATGGTTGTTGACAAGGTGTGTCCAGTTAATATCCCATAAATCAGGTGAAGCTGATTGATAGTAAGCAATGTTCATCTATATGAACACAATCACAGTCACAGTTAATAATTAAGGAAGTGTTAAATATTAACACTTTGTCCTTTGGAAATGTATCTTTAAATTAGTTTTGGGTTTGCCTTTTTGTGTGTGTGAGCATGTTCCATTTCTCCATATTTGGTGTTCAAATGCCTTGCATGCTAAGCAGACAGTACTAGCTCTCACTTATTTTCCTACTAGACACGTTTCTTTATATGCAGAAACATTAGATGAAATCTCAACCATGGAAACAATTGGAAACAGAAGCTACAACTTTGTTAATTAGTAAGAATAAATCACCTAGAAATCCCCAGTAGAGTTGCACCAATATTGATTTTTCAGTATAAGAGTGAAGAGTTTTAAGATCCCCAACAGGTCCTTCCTAAATCACTAATATCATCTGCCAGAACTGCAACATTGAAACATAAATCTCCCAGATAAGCCCTGTGCATGTCAAGAACAAGACAAAAAAAGGCCACCCAGCATATTGTAATAGTGTCTTCTGGGGAAAGTTTCTTCCAAAACCTAGCACAGTGATCCATTGAACTCCTTGTGACAATCCAGGATGCCTGATGCAAAGAGGAGCTGAAAGACAGACACAGGAATGAATGTCCCCTACCAAGAAGCTGCCTACATTTATCCTGCATCTTACAGGAAGAGGAATCTGTCACAGAAATCAACACTTATTTCCTTTCCTCACCCTTATTCTATGGTATGAATGCATATGTAGGTACTGAGAAAGCTTGGGTCTTACCCATAAATAACATTCATCCTTAGGCAGAGAAAGACAGCAGAAGCCCCAGACAATGCAAGCTAAACCTTTTCTTTTCTGTCTTCATTTCCTCTTTCTAATATATATTTCCAGGTCTCTGCATTCAGTGGAATTCCTCTTAAGTTGTTTAATCAAGCATTTCTCTTCGGTCATTTTTTTACTGTTTCTAGAAGACGCGAGTAGAAAATTCTTGCTCTTATGATCTCTGTGTCTTAAGAATGTTAAAAATAGTCACAGAAACAGCTCCTTTAAAGTTTATATTATTTTCTTAAGGATGCCACTGTATTACAAAATATTCCATATTCATTTTTTGATGAACTTTGAGCTCTTACAATCACTATGGTAGGGTGCTGAGAATGCTCTAATACTTTAGTGTTCTTCCATATGTACAGTTCTTGTTGACCTTGCTCATTTGCTTCATAAAAAAAAATAAAAGAAGAACATGTTCCTTCTCTCTATTGAATGTCCTGACCCTTCTGGAAGAGGAAGCAGTTCAGAAAGAGACCAGTAATGTTCTTGAGGTTGCAATAACTTCTCACTGGAGCTGTAATGTAAGTTGTAGAAGTAATATAAGTTAGAAAAGCCTTCAGCTGTTCTGGTATTACATTTGTAATGGTAAATGACAAACTGAAAATGCACAATATGTCATGTTACTCTAAAGAAACTGAATTGTCAAGTTTGTGAGCTACTAAGTATCTTTCTGAGTAGCATCTGGAAACCTTGGAAGCCTTTTCTTTTGCAAAAGCAAGAAACTGTACAGAAGAAATACAATTTCCTCAGAAATACAATATACGTGCCATTTCCCTTTCATATCAGGATACTAAGAAAGTTTTCACTTCCAGTTAAGTTTCCTGAGAAACAAAAAGCATATGTCCCCACTCTTCAGAACAGGTATATGAAAACCAACTTATTTCTATGTATAGGATAGCTTGCAAATATGAAGGTTGCTCTTTTGCTTTGATTACCTGTTTGGTTACTTCCAGTCACTATGGAAATAAGTTAAATCTGCTCACCTCATGCTTCTAGTTTACATTTGTTCTTAAAATCATTATATTGTGTTTTCTAAGCATTTACTTTCCTTTCATGCAGATTAGTTTTTATGTTGCACATCTGACTTTTGAATAATCATGTAGATAGAATAACAAAATAAAACAACAACAACAAAACACAAACTTAAACCTCTTCAGGTAAGTGGTACTCCAAAGAACTGTAAGCTTGGAAAACAAAAAAGTTTTTCCTCCTTATATATTCAGTTCAGAGAGCTCAACACTTTATTCCACAAAGAATATAATTTTGTTATAACTCAGTGGATCTGATGTGTTACCAGTACTCACACACAAAGACTGACACAGTAGAGCCAGGGCACCAGCATTTCATAAAGCTGATTACTAAAAAGCTGAATCTTAGTATTGCATTCATCACTTTGTTACATGTATCATTTAAGAAACTTAGAGCTGATTTTGTATGTTTGTCCTTTTTGAAGCATGAGTAAACAAATATAGAAGACTTGAGGTTATTCTGTGTCATATGATTCATGATGTTCCACTTGGCTGTGAAATCCCTGGAAATAATTACAAGATATTTCAGAAGATGAGTTTATGATCATAAAATCTCTGACAGTTCAGGAATTCATCAGACTTACTTAAAGAATGAGACTCTATTCCTTTGAAAAACAAGAAAATCAATAGGTATGCCCATGACACAGGAAAATCCTTTACTCCTGTAAGTCTTGCTAAGTAGTTTCAAATGTATCTGTATTTGAAGCTGAATATAGATATTCTGAAATTTTGTTTCCTCTGTATTGCAGGGGACAAAATATCTCCCCAAATCTATGGATCCACTTACAAACTGTTTTAAAAGCTATAGGTTCCCCTTTTCATGTGATAGGTCCTGACATTTTTTCCAAGAGCACAGACACTAAGCATTCTTCCTGGTTTACATTTGTTTTGCAATCTGTTCTGCGCTTCCAGTTAGCTCTCTTCTGGCACCTGTGTACTGCCCATGTAACTGGCTTCATTAGACTCTGAGAGCATCATTTCACTCATTCCAGGTTAGCAGTCCTCTGTCCTGCTGCATATCCCAGTGAAGATTCTTATTTATTTCCCAAAATCTGAATTTTATATGTTTACCTTTACAGTATAAGTTAACTTGCAATAAAAAGGAGAGAACAATCCTATTTCCTCTTTCTTCTTGCAGAGTAAATGCTGTTCTGTCTCTTGTGCAGATTAACCTATGGGGAAGAAAGTAACTTCTTTCCACTTGAACTAATAACCAGGGTAGTACCAAACTGCTGGATCAAGTATTGCAAGACTCCTTGCTCCCCTAGATCAGCAAAATGGACCTACACTATTCAGGTTTTTTTAGTAACTACACTAAGTCATTTCCAGTTACTAAGTTGTTTGTTTGTTTGTTTTGATTCGTTTTGTTTTGTTTCTTTCTTTTCTGTTTGAATTTACTTAATGTTTCTAAAAAATATAATGTCAGTGATGTGGATATTTTGGTAATTTTGTTTCTTTAGAGTTAATATTCAACACACATAAACTGTAAACTCATAACCTCAGTGGGGGAAGAATGCGGTAATTACATTTAAAACATATTTATTTCTTTACAAACTGATTCTTAGGGAAATATTGTCTTTAGTGCCTTCATTCACTTAATTGAAGCAAAGATTTTTAATATAAATGAAGCTTTCCTGACTTCTTGCGTTAATAAGTTTTGTAGCAATTTCTGCTTTTCATTAATTCATTCTCACTGAGTTAATCTCGTTCTCCCTAAAGTTG
Source organism: Tyto alba (assembly GCF_018691265.1). Lineage (NCBI taxonomy): Eukaryota > Metazoa > Chordata > Aves > Strigiformes > Tytonidae > Tyto > Tyto alba. Next base: position 31,124,300 of record NW_024881301.1, on the reverse strand, counting down.
CACTAAAAGCTTACTATTTTTCCTCCAACTTTCTCTTCCCTGTTTTCAGTTATATAATATACAACCAGGAATAGGATTTAAGGATGTACCATTCAATTTCTTTTCATCTCTTTAAGCAAAATAAATAAATCATTGATTGCAATTGCAGTCTGGAATTAAATTGTGGATAACTTGTCTCCTATCCTTTACTGGTTTGTTTTCAGTCCAAGCTACAACCTGCAAGTGAATTGCACCTTGACAAATAATTAGAACTAGATCAGTAGTACAGGAAATTAATTTCTCTAACCTATTTCTCAAGGTAGGGGAAAGAGAAAGATATTGTCTTTGACTCAGGTACTGAAATAGAGCAACTACAGCATGAACGTCTTTCAAAACAGCTATAGTAATTTCCAGGGTCAAATAAGCTGAGGTTTTTGGTTTGTTTTTTTTTTTTTTTTTTTTTTTTTATGATATACTAAAAAATGTGCTAGAAATCAATGATAGAGATTTGCTATTGGTCAAAAGGTAGATTAAAATCATCCTCAGTGAGGAACAGGTAATTAACATTTATAATGTGGTTAGACAAAGTACAGAAAATGACACAATTTTATTTGACTAGAGGTTATGTGTTAAATAATAATAACTACAAGTCATGTAATTTTAGTCTGGTTCCTATTCATCAACAATTATTTTTTTTTCAATTTGTAAACCAAAGAACTTTGCCCATTCAAACTGACCAGAACAGCTATTTCATTGTTTTTCATGTATCTTTGAAGGACATTAATAGCTTTTATCTTCACTCATGTTTAAACTGACAAAGCTTTACATAGTTAGAAAGTTTCTTCAAACAATGAATCTTCAGAATTTTCTTGAAGCTTTTCTGAATTTCACTGATACAGAGCACTAATATTTCTAAGTGCAGCTGACAAAACAATTGTCAAAAAAGAAAAAAAAAAAAAAGAAAAAAGGAATATAATAATTCCCTGTCCTGGTTTCAGCTGAGACAGAGTTAAATTTTCTTCTTGGTAGCTAGAATAGTGCTGTGTTTTGGATTCGGTGTGGGATTTGGTATGAGAAGAATGCTGATAATACACTGATGGTTTCAGTTGTTGCTGAGCTATCGAGGCCTCCCCAACTCCCCACATCCTGCCCATGCGCAGGTGTGCCAGAAGCTGAGAGGGAGCACGGCCAGAGCACCGGGCCCAAACTGGCCAGTGAAATATTCCATATCATGGAATCACATGCTTGCTGTATAGAGGAGGGGCAGCTGAGAAGGAGGGGATTCTCTCTCATTTTAGGGATTGCAACTGGGGGATCTTGGTATTTCGGGATCGCCAGCCAGGAGCAGGCTGGGTATCAGTCAGCAGGTGGTGAGCAATTGGATTGTGCGTTACCTGTTTATTCTTTCTATTATTGTTATTTTTTTTTCCTATTTTATTACAATTATTCAACTGTTTTTATCTCAACCTATAAGCCTCTCTTTATCCCTCCAATTCCCTCTCCCATGCCCTGTGTGGGGTTAGGGTGAGTGAGAGGCTGCATGGGGTTTGGCTGCTGGCTGGGTTTAAAACACAACAATCCCTAGTTACTATACAAGAAAAGTGAGATGACTTTTCAGATGTCTGAAGAAGTTTTCTGAAGTCTGCACCAGCTATTGCTCAGGTTATCCACAATTTCCACTCTTTACCTGATTTCAGAACTATGTCATTTCTTACTTTTTCAGATATGGAGCTAATATTTCCCTATTGTATGAGACAACTGCAGCTATCTTACCTGTTCCTAAGAAGCAGTGCTCTTGAGGATACTTTGTAATAGTGATAGTCATCTAGATTCACAGTTGAAGCAGTAAGCATACCGTTATGATTAGCCTTCTCTGGTAAAAATGTTTTTCTGGCCTACAGCATTCTCAGTATAGTAAGTAGACCCATAGACCAAGACAACATCATTTTTAGGTGATAAATATTACTGCACATAATGTAGGTGTACAACACATGATACAGGTGAGTACAGTAAGTTGTACATACACGCTGAAAAGTCACAGCATTCACCTAATTAAAATGTATTAAAATTCCCGTGTTACGTGAATGTGTTGATTGCTTTGTTTATTATAGGGAGTTATAGCCTAATTATCTTGCTTATCTTACTTAAGAAATTTAAAAAAATATGTAAAGCTAATATGAAAATAATTATAGAAGAAATTACAGGAAATAACTATAAAATTGGAATGTAACAGTAGAGTGTAGAAATCAAATAGATCTAAGTTAAGAGCATGTTGCGTATTTTTGCTATATTACATTACTTTAATTCTAACCCAAAGTAATCCAATGAACAGAATACTTCTATGAATATAAACTGATTTTTTCACACTAACGCCTTTCCTACACAACCTGTATATAGGACATACAACACTTTATCTCAATAAACGTTAAAGTCTAGTGAAAGACTTCTGCACAGTCATATAAAAATGACATTTAGAGCAGTGTTATTATTTATAAACGCTGAGACAGGACACTTTCTGAGCCCAGTGATCACAGATGGATGCACACATGTCTCTCTCTTCTCTATTACCAGGTTGTGGGTTGGGAGTGAGTCCAGAGTGGACATAAAGGACCCTGCTGCATTTAGTGCTGATGAAATGGTTTGCCAGTGTCCTCAGCCCAAGCTGTGCATGAGGCAGTGATCGTGCATACAGCTGATTGATGACTGTGGCATCCAGCCTATCCAACCAATTCATCACTGTGCAGTCAACTGTCCAAATATGGATTTGACGGAGAAACTCCTGGCCTTGAAGGTGCTGATTAAGGACAGTGCATATCCCACAGTTTTGCCAGGGTAAGCGGTGTGGCATAGGATCCCAGTGGGTAAGCACTATTTGCCACGCTTGGTACCACAGATCTTAAGAGGATGCCCCACTGGGCTCAGTCCTGAGGAATGGTGAATCTCATATTTTGTAACTGTTACAGTCAACCACCCTGTCCCTTAAGAACTTGAAAAAGTAGAGTACAGGTGGTGGCTAACAGAAGCCTAGCAGAGAACATCAAACGAACATGTGAGTCTCATCACATAATGCTAGGAAGATTGCCTTGAGCAGAAGCTCACACAATGTAGTCAGTGTTGGTGATGTGGGTGAGACATGGACAGACAGACTGTCAGGCAGCCTCATTAATCTCCAACATGATCCTACCAGCTGTAGACTTACTGATCGAAACTGGTTACCCATGGACTAGCATGAATGAAAGACAACTAACAAAGCCCCAGAGGGTAATAAAAACCCACAAGGATCAGCTTGCAGCAAGTCTGGGTAGTTTTTGTGCTATCTCCTCTCAGACTGCTACAAATGTAGGCCCTTTTAATGCTGAAGCAATCTCTGGTTGTCATGACATGTATGTGACACACTGTGGTACTAACAGACTAGTAACTCAGGGTTTTAATGAACTCAGTGAGAAATATTTACACCACTAGTTGATCCACTCAACTGTAATCACTGTTTATCTAAAAGAAAGACTACACTCACGTTTCCTTTGTGTTGAGAAAAAGTCAGTTGCTTTGCAACAGCTGTGGTCAGTCACACCCTACATTATTTCTTGGGCTTCATGGGCTCATTGCCCTTGCCCACCTCCTCTGAGATTTCTTTCATTTTGGGGGTTTATTGGTCACAGCTACAGAAATGAACTCAGGGAGATCCTACAAATGTGTAGAAATACCTGAGGGAAGGATGCAAAAAAGATGGACACAGGCTCATTTCAGTAGTGCCCAGTGACAGGACCAGATGCAATAGTCTTGACCCATAAACACTGAAGGATCAGTCTGGACATCAGGAAACAATTTTTTAATGTGATGGTGCTTAAACATTGGCACAGGTTGCCCAGATAGAGTCTCCATCTTCAGAGATATTCAAAAGCTGTCGGGTCATGGTCCTGCACAACCTGCTCTAGATGGCCCTGCTTGAGCAAGGGGTTGAACCATGTGACCTCCAGAGGTTCCTTCCAACCTCAAACCATTCTGTGATTCTGATTCCTCTGCAGCACTATGTGACAGAAACAGGTGCTTGACCATGAAAGACTATTTCTGCTGAATAATGGCACTATTGGCCCTAGCCTAAAGGAACAGAGATCTCCATCTCCAGGACTCATAAGACACTAAAGATTTTCTGTCAGAAGCACAAAGAGTAGGACTGAGAGTCTGAATAATCTGTGTCACACCTACATATATCACAGGCAGCATAGTGTGGCACAGATTGGTCATCAGAGATTGCCCACGTCTGTGTTGAGTGCTGATGGTGATGCAATGTGATGATGTCTCGTGTGCAGCATATGAGAGGATTATAGGAGAAGTCAGAGAAATATGTGGGCTAGTGGGCTTTTGAAAACTAACATGCTAATTCTGGAATAAGGTCCCTATGTTTTGCTGGTTAGCACATTTGCTTGTGTGAATATAGATTCTACTGTATTAGAAGACCTCAGGTACAGAGGTCATTTCTCAACACATTTAACTTACTGTTACAGATGTTGCCACTATGGATGTTGCCACTCAGTCTTTCAGTCACAACTAGCTATTCAGACCCTGTCTAAAATCAGGTAAATCTCTCACCATTGATGAGAAAATCAGCCCCAATGACTGGCTTAGGTTAAACTTTAAGCTTCAGAGGCTTTTAGGCTATTTAGCCAAGATAAATCTCACCCGTAGGGTCAGAAAATCTTCCCTCCACCAGCTATAGCCACAGAAAAGTCCTCTTTTCTCCAAAAATTTAAAGATCTTTAGAAAAAAAAAAAGACAAAATACATAAAAACATCATAAATATGCCACCAGAAGAGAGCAGAGGAGATCGGACACAGACAATCTTACAAATCTTAGAAAAGTAGTGAACGTGTCTGGTGAACACAACCACATGAGCCTAAGAAGTACTGAACAACCCAGCTGATGCTTTTTATTTTTTTTCCAGATTCTTTAGTTCTTTCTGCTGAGCAACAAGTGTTTCCCCTGTTAGTGACAGCACTAAGACTGGTTTCATAGAAACTTCACCTTTCAGTCCATTCCTTCATTAGTACAGTGTTATATTTCTGACTATCTAGACAGTTTCCCTTTTCAGAGTCTTGCTTTGTGATTTTCCTTTGTGTCCAGTTTCGCTCCAAGCATTCCCTGAATATGAATTATCTTCTCAGTGTTGCTTAATCGTATTTGTGAACTAATTTGACTGTAGGTCATGCCTACTATTTTGTGGCTCTGTAGTGCATTCTGTGTATTCAGAACTCCTCTATTTGAGTACCTAATTATGTTGTTTAAAGGAGTTTAGACTACACATGTATTTATTTCCATCTACAGGAGTGTGATCTGACTACACAGTTTTCAGTCATCTAAGTATTTCCATGGGTGCTATCACAGAAAATTATTTCACACCTTTTATAGAAAAGCTGTAATATTGCTTCTTTACAGGTGAGGAAAACTGAGGTATAAAGAGATGAAGCTACTTGCATTTTGTCATACTGAAGTTAATTGCAATAACAAGTGGCAATGAAATCAAATCTGTTGAGTCTGAAGCTCAAAAGTTATTCTTGATTCTCAGCAGTCATGAACACTGGCATATATTTCTTTGAAAAAATGTATAAAGAATGGAATGTGTTTTAGAAATATTTATTTTTTCTCAGACAGAATGTGAACACTTGTTTGGATATTAGGGACCTCATCTAACCCATCCCACAAGCAATCATTACAATAAGGAAACATTATTGCTTATATTTTAAATAAATTAGTCAATGTAATTAAACATTATGCATAGTCTAATGCTACCTAACAACCTTAACTGTGCACTGTCATTACACAATTCAGAATAAAATTAGAAAAACCTTTCTAATCTTTAAACATCAGTTTCTTCAGATAACTCGGGGTCAAAACCACTAAAAACCTTACTCATAAATTTATGGTTATTGCATGGCATGCCTACAGAACATACTTTTTTCAACCTTATTAAGTACAACCCATTCCAGCAATCTTTCCCTTATTTCCTTTGGGCAATGCATAAGTTTAACTCAAAAAATTGGATGTTTCAACAAGTTATGAGCATGTAAAAAGAAAGTTTCATAATGAAAATGTTTCTGCAACCTTATTATAACAGGTGATAACATTTTCTTGCTAAGAACATTGTACTAAGAGTGTGTGAAGACACAGTAGCTGAATTCAAAACATTTTGTATAAAAATGTTTCTTATTTTGGATGACTGTCACATTTTCATTCTACATATATGAATCTGGCATGGAAAATATAATTTATGTGCTTATTTTGAGCCTCTGGTTGGTCCATTGGATAACCTTTGTGCTTAAAACAAAACAAACTTGCAAGTATTTGCATTAGCAGAAGCAGGATTCAACTGTATGGAAGAAACTCCTGTAAGATATCAACCAAAACCATCAACCTTGGGACAAGGCTAATCATAGATGTGGGGGTGCAACAGAAGATTGGTGAGGAGGATTGTAAACATGCTCAAGTGACTTGCAGCCGGGGTGTAGAAAAACACATATATCATACTAATTGTTGACACTAATTTGTGTCCTTGATGGGTAGAACCTCTGTGTTTAGATAAAATAGGCCTGTGATAGACTCAAAGGCACTTTATTGAACATCCTTGAGATTCCTTCCCTTTTGTAGGAAAGATCAAAGGACAATGGAAAACTAGGCATGCAAAAATCCCTGATATATACAGCTGAAAGCAACAGGTTTGAGATCTTTTCTCTCTTCTCCTCTTCCTGTCTAGCAAGGACTGAGATCCATGGTGCCTGTGTCCCTGCTTGCAAGCCTCTGCCCAGGTGCTGCTGCAGAGATCCCCTGGGTTGCGAGGTAAAAAGAATAAATTTGATCTTTGCATTTCATCTGTGGTTTTGTGGTTGTTCCTGCGTCCTGCCTGTGTTGGCTTACACAAAATCCATAAAGTTAATTTTACTTTTGGATACTGTTTATATCCAAAGTGGAAGATATAGATAGTGTCTCTGATCTCTGACAAAGGCAAAATGTTGTAAAGACACCATTGTAAAGACAAGGTGGATATCAAATCTCTCAAGATGACCAGTTTTTACTTTTACCAAAATAAGGTTTCATATCAGCAAGCAGTAACTGTTCATGTAACCCATAATTAAAACAATATCTTTGATACTATGATAGTACAAGGACACTTCAGTGACATGACAGAGTGTAAGATGAATGCAAACATCATTGTGTTATTTCTGATGATGTAACTTTGTCAAAGACAGTTTAAAAATCTGTAATATTTTACAACATTAATATTATTGTCAGGAATATAGGTTTCAAAACCTGTAAAAAAAAAAAAATCCATCACAAACTTCAGACACAGCTTAAATCATCCTTTGACACTGACACTGTATCTTTGGATTAGTTCTATTATATCAGTACAATAAGGTATGATATTATTCCTAAGAGGGACTTTAACAGCTGAGAGTGCCATACTATCATGCTCACAAAAGATATCTCTTCTTCAGCTAAGTTTTTGACATTTACTCCAAAGTATTTTATATTCACTTCTAAGTAAGTAAAAACTGTTTTAAAAGGCTAATTCCCTATTATTTTAAAATATTTTTTCTTCATTTGAATTTATTTCTTATTTTCAAATGTCATTTGCCTATCTCAGCTTCCAGAGGTCTTTCCTGTCTTGTCTCTATAGAAATACAAGTGACACTTCTGGAAAGAAAGAAAGTAATAAACCCACCACCACCACCACCCCCAGTCTCCCAAAATGAAAAGATCTACTTTAAAATAAAGTATTTTTAACATAATCTTATTTTGTCTGTTTCTGTTTAGGTGAGGTTTTGAGAATATTAGTTCTCAGCTGTATTTAACCAAACCTCTGGTTCACAGCTGCTATCTCTTTGTACTTCTTTTATTCCAAAAGCTCATGAATGAATACGGAGGAATAGAAAACATTTACCCATCAAGTCTCAATTCAAAGCATCATATCCCTGTATTCCCAAACTCATATAGCCAGTATAAAGTTACAGAACTCTAATGTGGGGGGTGAGGGGAAGAGAAGACAAAAAGTAGGAAAAGCTAGTAGCAGCAGATTTTATACTTAGTTTCATCCACAAGTTAAAATTGAGCCACTTTCACAGCCTCCCTTTATATTTGAGTATAAAATGTGTTTCTCAATATGTGATGTAAAGTATTGTCTCTTGAAATTTATGCTCCTTATTAATAGTTTTTCAGAACTCATTGCAAAAACATTGTTCTAGTTGAAGTCTACCTTGAGGATTTCAGATAGATGCTACAAGTCTCAGTTTCCAAAACTAGTTTGAGGCATTGCTCCTTAATCTAAGATAAATGTAAAGACTGGTTAATGGGTGGGAATAGTTGCATTTTTACTAATAATACTACAGCAGAGACTTATTTTGTAACAGAAGGGTATTAGAATGATTGAAGTTTCACAGCTGTAATATTTATGTGCTTCTCCAAAGGTCCAACTTCACTTGAGACTCAAAGATTCTTGAAAGTCACAGTGACCTTTGCTTTACATTCAGAGACTCAGGTCAACAACCCTGACCTTTTCCTCTGCCTTCCTTCTCTCTTCCATTCTCATTTCCTCTTCTAGGACTAATTCTCACTTGTGAAATGATCTAGTAGAAAATAAGCCAAATGGCTTGCAAAAGCTGTCCTGATCAAAACCACCATCTTAAATACAGAAATTAAGAAATATATTCCCTTATTGCTGCAATGTTGCAGATAAAAATCCCCACTAGCCCCTCCCCCCCCCCGCCAAAAAAAAAAAAAAATTGCAACTAAATGAGAAGGGAATATCTTAAATTATTCTTCAAACAGGTTACTTGGAGGACTAGAAAAACATTTTGAGGCCCTGGCAGGAACAGTATTGTCTTCCTGCAAGGACGTCTATACTTTAACTGTCAAAGTAGTTTAAAACCTCAGCCCACTTATCTGACCCATCTCTATTGAATAGTAGTATTAACCAAAAATCACCTTTCTATTTTCATTGAGTATGGCATATCTCCACCATGCCCTCCTCTTGCCTCCCAGTCTTGATCTTATTTATTTACAGCTTTTAAGATGGATTGCTGCAGTACACCCAAGAATAGGAGTGACTCCACAAAAAAAGCTAAGAAAACCACCAGCATCAGAATTAAGAGTTCAATGACAGCATGTCACTCTCCTTTTTCAAATTTTTTGCAGACTCCAATAATTGCAGCAAGACCTTTTCCACTGCATAGAAAGCTTTTGTACAGACCAGTTAGTGTTAAACCCTTCAAAATCATGAGGGCATTATCATATTATTACTGTTTAAATTTAATTCATTTAAATTTAGAAATTCTGTTTACAGGAAAAAACATAATCAGAGAAAGCTTGCACAAGTGCTGAAAGGAAAAGGATTTAATAATAACCTTGCATCATTCCCAATGCTGAACCAGGGTTGATTCTGAGCATGTAGATAATATATTGCAAGTCTCTATCCTACTTAAGATGATTTAGTGTTTTCAGACAGCAATGAGCAGCTGAACGTTCTCCTAGAGAAAAGAATCAAAATGCTCAGAAGAAAGGGTTTAATTACTTTCTTTTGTCCCTCACCCTCTTGCCGCCAAATCCATGTGTGAATATGCATGTGTGAACACATACATAAACACATATCACTTTAGTGTATGTCCTACCACTATAAAATACAATACAGCTGATGATATATATTAGGTGAAAGCCATCTTAAATCTCTGCTTGAGCCTGGAAGTGATTAATATGATCCATTACTTTGCACATAAAAATACTTAGCAAACCAGTTATCTCTTTTTTTACAGATGTGGTGAACAATTTACCATTCCTGTCTCCTCAGATGCAATAGCATCTGTAAAAAGCAATGCATCTTTAAGATCATGGGATATAAATCTTTTTGTGATAAGAAACTCTACAGCTTACAGGACACTGTAAGTGTAATACATCTTTTGTGTCTTAAAACATATTTTTTCCTTTTAAAAATAAAAAGTAAATTTTCATGCTTACAAAAGATTCAGAATGAAAATATCAGAAAACTCTTTATTACTAGAAATTCCTTTCATTATCTGCACCAGAAAAAAGGTACAAGAAATGTAGTTTGAACTTCCTTAATTTGATCCAGCAAGATTGCTCGAGGATCTTCAGTGGATCAGAGTATCAAAGATTATAGTGCTCATCTGAAGAGATTACTTGCAAAAAGAAGATAAAATTCAGCTTGAGGCCTATTTAGCTTATTGTAGGAGTCAGGAGACAAAGCTGTCATATGTTCTGCATGTTTTTATTTTGCATGAACAGTGAACACTAGAACAAAGAGAAATTCAGGTGAGACTTTGTAGTCTGGTATTTATGATACGCAAATTTTCTGTTCTGAATATAAAGGAACATTTTCTCTATTTCAAGTACCAGCATAATTTTTTTTTTTTGTAGATGAGAATATATTAAGGCTTTCAGGAGGAGACTTTGGTGTCATCCTTTTCAGGATGTGTAAATGAGAAACTCATGGGTAGAGGGAAGGCTTTAAGCCGCGTGCTACAATATTATAGGCAAAAAAATGTTGATAGCTGTCGGTCTACTACTCATTTGACAGGATCTATTAAAGAAATGAGTCTGCTACTATTTGCCGAAGGCTTAGAGCATGTCCTTTAGGAGTGAGCTTGGTTCTTCCTGTGATGAAAACAGAGAGTATTTTATCAGGACTAAATTTACAAAGAATTTATGTGTGTTTCCTTTATTGGCAAAGTGTTGTTATCAACAAAATCTCTATGCTGTGTTAGTACTGAGAGCTATCTTTCAGTTTCTGTCTGGCCTTGATGACAAATAGCAGCTGGCTGAGTTATAACCCACAATTACCTGCCTTGTCATATTCCTCATATTGACTGTATTTGCTGACTATATTAATTTTTTGTAGAATTGACTATGGAAAGTATGAAAACAGAAGTCAGATAGGATTTTGTTGTTAGGTTTCAGAACTGCTTGACTAGCTGGACCTTGATCTTAATATCAAAAAAAAACCCAAACTTGTATAGTTTTATTTTAATCAGTTAATATAATAGCCTATTCTGAAGAATTAAGCTTTTGTTGCATTCATGTGGTCATTTTAATTCTTTTAAAACTGGAAAATATGGCCATTTCATTAACACCAGTATCACCTTGTGCCTTGTAAAGTCATCAGTAAAGTCAAGCTATGTTCTTCCAACATACTCAGGCATGTGTAGAATATGCTGATAAGGTTTACCCAGCAATAAGATGATCTAAGGATGATGTTACCCAGTAGAACACACTTGTAACCAATGGTCACAATTGTCAAATGTGAAGGAAATTCAATAGTTCAGGGTGAGGGAACAAAATGTCTGAGGGTTTTGATTGAATGTAGAAGTAACCAATAAAAAATAGTAAAATAAATAATAAAAGGATATCCATGACACTTCTTGCTGCTCTTGCTTCTGTTGAACTCAGAGGATTATGAACACTTCCAGTCTTAGAATCTTACAGGACTAAGCTTTTATCTTGCTGCTTTTACTGTATAAACAGAAGGTATTTCCTAGAATAGCTTCATTATTTCTCATATGACTTTTGGAAAGGATGAACTTCAATAAAAAACAGATATTTAATGGGTATGTCTGTTAACATTTGACACCCAAAGCTCCCAATATTGTTGCATAATAAGGAATGTAGACACTGCTCATTAAGGTGATGAAAGGGAGATGAGTTATTTGTAGTAAATATCCCAACTATTATTTCCTTTTAGGGCAGATACTCTTAAAAAGCAAACTCAGTCACTGCTGACCCGGATGCCTCCTTCAAGCAGGTGAAACCACAGATTTCTTCATCTACTTTTTTTTCTTATGTCTCCTGTTAGTTACAAATGCTCAGTTTTACCCCTGTATCCCATCTGCCCCTTTAATCAAATGTTCAGTAGAGGCATCACAGACCCTACAGCTCTCTATCTTCCAGAAAGGTTTAACCTGGACCTCTTGGGGCTCAAATATATTTATATCACTGGTTAAAATAATCCTTAGAAAATCTGTGGCCCATTCTGCTGGATTACCCACTCTGACCTCCCTATTAACATAGAAAAATTATCTAATCATGTAAGGACCATCAAAAAGATGCAAGCAGAACTGTCTGGTGCTATAAGTCTTTGTTGGGGATTTTTTATTGTACACCTTGAGGTGAATTAAACACACATTTTTACTTAAATATATATATATATATATGTTAAATATATATATCAATGAACAGTGATTTGGACAGTCTACAAGGAGTCTGCAAAGATGTGTCACAAGCAGATTTCTTATATACACTTGGATCAGTACCTATCATGTAAGCATCATCATGGGGTGCCTTGGCCAGGTGTTGGTTTCGTGCCCCCATTACAATCTGAATTTACGTTCAGGTTGAATATGCATGAAATGTTCTTTCCTCTGGAATGTTTTAATTTATCAGAAACATTTCTCTTTGCTTAGATTATAATTCCAGTACTGTAATGTATTCTCTTGAGATCTATGACATTTCTTCATGAAAAAGGAAAAAAAAATGTTTCTATAAATGCAAATTATTGTCCTGCCTTCCTTCCCATGGCCCCCAGTAGCATGCTCAAGTTAAGACTACCTAGTACCCAAACTAAGTGATGTGTGGTGATGGACTGCCTGCAATATTCCGAAGTTTCTTTTGATTCTGAGGGGGTTCAAATATTTCCTAAATACAAATTGCTCACATAAGTCTGTAAATCTTCCTAGCCTCTCATATAGACCCTGCTGGCCAGCAGAAGCTAGTTCATGATGCAGTGTTCACCACCTGTAATCAAGAGATGGGTCAAATATGCTGAAGAGTTTGTTAACCTAAATTCAGACTTGTAAATCTTAAAAACATCCTTGGTGCAAAGCAGTTTAGTGTCATGATTCTGTAAACACCAAAGCAAAGCTGGGTATTGACTGGAAAAGTATGTGCATATGCCATGTTCCTATCCTACTCTTTATTGAGTTGATTGCACTTAGATGTGCGTCCATGCTCAAGTGAGTTCCTTTCAATTGCTTGCCTGCATGACCAACAGGACAGATATGTTCCACGTATTTATAAGAGGATTGTTTTCTTCAGAAAAAATATTTCCAAGACAAAAAATTCTTGGCTAATTTAAATGAAAAACTAGAATATTTTATATTTAAACAAACACACACAAGCACATGCACATATACCTTTATATACATAGATCTCTATACAGGGGGCATAATACTATTAAAAAGACAAAAAAGTTTTCTGTGATATACAATATTACCCAATTGCTACTAAATTGAAATTAAAAAAATTGAAAACCATCACATCTGACTACAGCACATAATTACTTTTTAATAACTTCAAACTTCACTACCCAAAACTTACTTCCAAACACAACTGTCTCTTGAGATTTTCAGTGAAGGCATGGCATATAAAAATAATCAATCTTGAGCCATATTATGTTTTCACAAAATCCAATAGTAATCAAAGAAAACATAATGTCTTTGCTCTCAGCAGTTTGTCTAAGGGTAGGTGTGTTCCAGAAATTTTTATATACTGGTCAGAGCTATTTCATCATCAAAACTGGAGTGCTAAAATATGACCTCTTTTGACACTTTAATGTACTGTAAAATTCCTTTGTAAAAATATGAGAGAATTTCTGCAGTTTTAGAGATTCAGATACTAAATTTTCTTCCTTGTTAATCTTCCCCAAGTGTATGTTCTCTTGCCATTCTTTTAGTTTATATAAGAGATTCAAGGTATAAGACTAACCAGTAGTAAAAATTGACATTGTTTTTGGAGAGACAAAAGTTGACTTAAACAGGGTCCATTTGCACATATTTGTTATATGAGGATTTTGTGGAATGTCTTTTAATTCCTGCAACCCTATATAATTTCTCAGGACACAACATTAATAGTCATTTTCTTTAGGAATAAAATGGAAGTAGATGTTTAATTAAATTGTAATGTACTGTAAATCACATTGCATCTGCCAATAACTGGGTTCTTATAGCCATAATTGTTTCTGCTGGCCATTACCAATGGTTTTGTATCAACAACTTGCAATGTTCATTAGATAAGTTCACACTGTCTTAGAACAAAAATGTAGGGAAATGAACTCAAAGATATGACAGATTTTCTTACTGTCTGAGCAACATATGGAAGAAGATTTTTCTGCTTGCCTTCACTCCCTTCCTGCCTATCAGAGATCTCTGCATTATTTTTTTTTCAATGCATTGTTTTATCTTACTAGTATTTCAAAGGCACAGAAAGACACTTTTCATATAGACAAGAAAAAGAACAAATACAGAAACATCAGAATTTTGTAATGTATATTAATATATTAAATAACTATAGAAACTAGATTACAGACCTTTCCAAACAAAAACACAGTGGAAGATCGTTCAGTAAGGTTTGGCATTTGTTTCCTAATGAAAGGAAATATACAAACAAACTTGCAGTACATGTAGGTTTTTGAATTATAATTATTTTGTCTATGTTGTAGGTCTTTCTTAAGAGAGGGGGCTTCTATTTATCTGAGGCTCCTTTCAGGACAGTCCTGAGACAGGTTGTCCTGGCTTTAAGTGTGTGATGGGGTTTTTTGGTGGCAGGTGAGGGGGCTATAGGGGCGTCCCCCTGTGAGAAGCTTCTCAAAGCTCCCCCAGCTCCAAGTCAGCTCCACCTCTGCACCAAAACTGAGCCCATCAGCTGCGCCTCTGCGAGAACGTATTTAAGAAGGGATGTGGTGAGGAAGAGTCAGACTTGTGAGGAGGAGTTGTGGCAGCTGCGTGAACACCAAGGTCAGTGGAGGAACGGAGGAAGAAAGGAGGGGGGAGGTGTGCCAGAGCAGACACCCCCCTGTATCCTGTGGGGAGATGGCAGGGCGGCCCCCCCTGCCACCCATGGAGATCTACGGTGGAGCAGACATTGATTTATGTCCTGTGTTTTTCACATGTCTGATCTAGGTTACTGTGCCTGAAGAATGCCAGGGTCTTGTGGAAAGAAGCAGCACCCACTGTAGTAATTCAGCGCTGGGAGGACTGCAGCATGCGGGGGTGTCCCATGCCAGAGCAGCTTGGGAAGGGCTGCAGCCGTGGGAGGGACTCGTGTTGGAGAAAGTTCGTGACCCACAAGGGAGCAGTGTGGGGAACGCTGTGGCCCATGGGAGGGACTCATGTCAGAGCAAGTTTGTGGAGGACAGTCTCCTGTGAGAGGGGGACCACAATGGAGCAGGGGGAACAAGTTCCAGAAGCTCCCCCCACCAAAGATGGAAGAAGGGGCAGCACTGACTGCACCCCCCCATTCCCTGCCCCTGTGTTGCTGGGGGAGGAGGTAGAGATATTTGGAGTAGAGCTGAGCCCAGGAAGAAGGGAGGGGTGGGGGGAAGGTGTTCTCAAGATGTGGCAATGCTTCTCACTGTCCTACTCTCTTAAGTGTTATTGATAGTGTCTGTAATAAATGTATGGGTTTTTTCTTCCCCTAATGAGTGATTTTTGCCCATGACCATGAAGAGTGGTTTGCCCCTCCTGGTCTTATCTCGAATCCCAAGCCTGGATCATTTCTCCCTTCTCATCACTGGGGAGAAGGGAGGAGTGAGCGGCTACATGGTGTTTGGCTGCTGATGAGGCTAAAACCGCGACACAAGTAAGTCCTGTTCTAGCACCTAATGTCAAACTTGATGTCTGATAATAGTAAGTTACTGTAAATTACTGTCATTTTTTTACTACTATTTAGGTTACACTGTAAGTATAATCTATTCTTTACCATCTTTAGCATCTTGGTGCATAAGAAACATGAGAATTGGGAAGCTGTTTCTTGAGTATCTGATGTTCACAGGCATATGAATTTTCATAGAATCATACAGTAGCTTAAGTTGGAAGGGACCATTAAAGGTCATCTAGGCCAACCGTGCTGCAATGATCAGGGATGTCTTTAAATAGATCAGGTCACTCAGAGCCCCTTCCAGCCTAACCTTGAATGTTTCCAGGAAGGGAGCTTCTACCACCTCTTTGTGCAACCTGTTCCAGTGTTTCGCCACCTTCATTTCAAAGCATTTCTTCCTTATATGTAGTCTGAATCTATCCTCTTTTAGTTTAAAACCATTACCCATTGTCTTATTGCAACAGGCCTTACTAAAAAGTCTGTCTCCACCTTTCTTATAAACCTACTTTAAATATTGAGAGGTCACAATAAGGTCTCACTGGAGCCTTCTTTTCTCCAGGTTGAACAACTCTAGCTCTCAGCCTGTCCTCATAGTGCTCCATCCCTCTGATCATTTTTGTGGCCCTCCTCTGGACTTGCGTCAACAGGTCCATGACCTTCCTGTACTGAGGACTCCAGATCTGGGCACAGCACTCTATGTGGGGTCTTATCAGAGCAGAGTAGACAGGCAAAATCACCTCCCTTGACCTCCTGGCCATGCTTTTGATGCAGCCCAGGATGCAGTTGCCTTTCTGGGCTACAAGCACACATTGTTGGCTCATGTCTGACTTTTCATACAACAGTATCCCCAAGTCCTTCTCTCAGGGCTGCTCTCAATCCCTTCATCATCCCAGCCTGTATTGATACCAGGAGTTGCCCCCGCCCAGGTGCGGGACCTTTCACTTGGCCTTGTTGAGCCTCATGAGGTTCACAAGAATCCACTTCTTGAACTTGTCCGGGTCTCTCTGGATGGCATCCCATCACTCAGGTGTGTCAACACAGTATTCAGCTTGGTGTCATCTGCAAACTTGCTGAGGGTGCACTCAGTCCCACTGTCTTTGTCATTGATGAAGATATTAAACAACATTGGTCCCAATATGGATCTTTTAAGCTTATGGAGAAAAAATCGAATTTTTAGGAAAAAAAAATGTGTAAACAGAACTTGTGTAAAATGGAGTTGTAGCATGTCATATACCTAAATTAATATAACATCCCTTTCAACTTATTCCCTACATTCATAGAAAGAAATCTCAGTATTTTTCTGGACTGCATGGCTCAATTAGTAAACTATCTGAAGATTATGCATCTTTTGTTTTCAGCATTTTCAGACAAAAGACTATTTCATTATATGAACAGCTAGGGGGACCATCAGTCTCCATAAAAGTCAGAGCCTGTCACTTAAATCCATCTTCTAGGTTCTGTATTTCATCCTTTGAGCAAGTCTCTTTCACAGCATTCTTCAGGAATAGTCTTCAACAGTACCATTAATTCAGACATCATCCTTCACCTTCACTCTTTACTGCTGGTATGAGGAAGGTTAGAGGCAGAGGTTATGAAAAGACAAACAAAAAAAAAAAAAAAAAAAAAGAAAAACAAATGAAAGTCTGGAGAACATGCATAGGGAAGAGGATAGTTCAAGAAGTTTGAAGAATGTTTTTTGGAGGCACAGTACCACCAGGGTTTGGAGAAATAAACAGGGTTGTCAGCAAAAGACAGTTTTAAGAATCATATCTCAGAATGAGAAAGTTTCTGTAATTGCTTTAAGCAGTCAAAAACTTCAACAAGAGAGGCTGTGGCATCTGAACTTGCCACAGAGACCTTTTCAAAGAAAGAGAAGAGAATATTATATTGAACACTAGTATAGTGATTTCAGAAAAATGCAAGAAAAGAGAAATGGAAGTAGGGAAACAGGGGTTTTATAAGGTTTGGAGTTTTTTGTTTGTTTGTTAGTTTGTTTTGGTTTTGGTTTAAAATATAGTTTAAAAGAATAGTGTGAATACCTAGCTCAATTGATCCTAATAGAAATTTTGATCTTTATATAGTAAACTGAGATATGTGCAATGAAATCAAGAAAAATGTGCTGCACTGCAACTGCAGTTCAGGTATTGTAAGAGAAAATTTAATTAAATATTATGTCCCTTCTTGAATTAATATTATATTCATATTGTTTGTTCTGAATACAGTACAAATTTACACTTGGTTCACTTATGTCAAGTAATGAATTGTATCCATACACATTAATGAAATGGTAATGCTCATACTGCAACATGAAGAAAATATGTTTTGCCAGGTGCATAGTCAACTAAACTGACATCCAAAAACAAAAATAAGGGATTGGCTTTTGGAAGCAACTTGTAGAGGGAAAATAACATATCTTCTCTGAACAAACATGACAAAAAGATCTTCTGTTTGAAATAATATTGTGTTATATTAGATAAATCATACTAAAACTGGTTACTATGATTTTATATATTTATAAATGAATTCAATTGACTTAGCAGATAGATTTTGTGAAGTATTAATAATAGTGTCTTTATTGCCTTACTTTCTGAGGATTAACATCATCTGCCAACAGTATTTGTTGGAAGTGTTACTTGAGAAATACGTTATTACAACCACTTCTGTGAAACTTCTAGGCACCAAATTCATGACAGTTCATGTAATGAACTGGCATTTTGACCTCAGATGCTAACACTTTTTAAAGCATTTGCTGAATTCAAGAACTGCTGTGAGGGAGCTGAAGGGAAGAGTGCCTACCCCTTTTGGAAATGAATCATCTACAAATGCAAGTGGAGGTTCCTCTTTAGTTGCAAAAGTAGATAGATGGTCTCTGTTTACAAAGAACATGACATCAGAGTGAGTAGAGATGTATTAGCAACTCCAGCTGTTTTCAGGTGGGGATACCCATGACCACAGTGTGAAGAGGGAAGTATACAATTATATAATTTCTTTGTTAAATAGAAGTGTTTCCTAGGGTTATTAATGAGGGAAAGTCAGTTTCATTAGCAAATTCAGCTTTATTTCAAGTGGAGAATACTAAATTAAAGACCTCTTTCAATCTCATGGTATTTCAGCAAAAGCCCAGAGGAGTTTGATTCCTTTCTAATGCTACTTTCTATTAGGCATTTCAGTTTATAAACCCCTTTTCAACTATTTGTTATAGTTATGCTCTATGAAGAAATTATTGCTATGCAATATTTGCAATGAAGAAAAAATAAAAGTACCATAACTCTTTGATCAAAGGCATCATCTCTTTATATTTATTACTGTTATGTGTTCTATTTGACTTTTAATGCGATGCTTTGCTTTAAAGGAAGTACATAAAGCATAGTTTTCCTGAACTATGAGAAATTAAAACTGTTTTTGCTCAAAGTTGCTTCCAGCTACCACTTTATCTTAAAAGCTCCCTATATTTTTCCTCATGAGGTCATAAAAGAGCACATACTTCTCTGACTGAGCTGGGGCTGCCGCCTCCATTGCATCTGGGATGGGTCTATTCTCTTTGGCATGTGCAACTGTCTTGGAGGCTACCAAACCCTTTGTATCTGCACCTGTCCTCCAAGAAAAGTCATGCAGAATGAATACAGGGCTCACACTTGTAGTCCTCTCTTCTATAGGGCTTAGTTTTGGCCAACTATTTTAACTATCTATATTTCATAAGGCCAACTATTTTAACTATCTATATTTCATAACACTTTTTCACAACTGTCCTGTAACTCTCACCATTTTCAGCCAGGTTTCACTTCTCTCCCAGCAGAGTATTTAGGATTAAGCCAACTCTGCACAGTAGGTCTCCCTCTCAACAAGTTGGCAGTCCATGCTGATTGTGAAAGAAACCCTAGAAGTTCTCAAAATAATCAGGAAGAAAGCTGTAAAGAAGCATAAGGATCCAGCACAGGTCTTTTGGCCTTCCCTCTGGACCACCTTCTTATTCCTCCCACCAGCAATTGACATAGGTTACTGTAAAATGTTTGGGGTCTTCTGTAGAAAGGTATCAGTAATTTTTTATGGAAAAATGTATAAGGATTCTGTACAAGATATTTTCTACTTTATCAGATTTGCTATGCACAACTGGCCTATGTGAATGATAGTGCTAGATTTTGATTATATTTTATACTTTAACACAAGTATTCATCTCTTGCAAGTTTACTTGAGTCAAGCTATGAGAATTTTTAACACCTGAAGATGTGTTCCCAGATGACCCTAGAGAACTGGTATCTGATTATTTGAAAGTTTAAGAAATGTTTTACTCAGATATGAGTAAGAATTAAAACCACTAATTTATTTTTTCTATCTCCACATGATTTTTATTTTTTTCTACATCCACTATGTCAAAGTGATTTTGAGGAGAATATGTAAACTCATGAAGGTTCAAGTACAAATGATAATAAAAAAACTAAGAGGTTTTCCAAAATCAATTTGTAGATGCATTGTGGATAGAAAAATAATACTCAAATTCTTTTATCAATATATGGACATTTTAAAAATATATACATCTTTCAAGTGAACATTTATATAAAATGATATATGAAAATTATAACATTGCTATATGCGATTAGATATTTTAAATGTTATTTTCTTACCTAAAAAACGTACTTTCTCTTCTGAGCTATGGCTGCACTTATTCTGGATGAATACTATATAAGTAAGTTTATTTCCTGTCTTTCTAACAGCTTTTTTCTTACAGCTGTTATTTTTCTATGACACATTTTAGATTGTCTCTTATTCCTTAGTCAGTGTGTAAACCTTCCTTCCTGATAGTCAATAAAATTCAGAAAGAATAACTGCTATTTTTGTCAATTTTTTGCTATTATATCTTCCTGGAGTATTCCCTGCTGTCAGCAATTCATTTTCAATCTTCTCAGTCCAATCCTGGGACTGTTGTTGGCATTTCCATAATATTAATCATCCATTGATTTTTCCACTAGCATCAGCACATATTTAATTGTGTAAATGTTGGGTGAACGTATGCAGTTATATCAGGCTGCTGAATCATAATTGGTGATGTCATAATATTGCACAAAAGTTTTTATACAACGATTCTGAAACTACTCATTGAGGAACAGAAAATGAACATGCTGTTTACCACTGAATAAAGGTGTCTACCTTCAATTGCCATATTCGAATTCTTCAGAAAGGATTATGTTGTATAACAAACCCAATATTGAAATGTATCAACTTTGAAAATAAGCAGGAGGATATTCCTAATTTAAAAAATACAGTAGCTGTATGTTGTTTCATGCTTATAATTATCACCAAAAGTATCTCTCATTTTTCCATAGATAATATATTTTGAAACATAGTTTTAAACGAGATGTCAAACATATTTACTGTTCTCCGCATATAAATTGCCTACACTCAGTGTGGCCCAGTTTAAATCAGAGATTAGTACTTGCTTAGAACTAGTGCTTTCCTAATGGCCTATGTGAATTAGAAATATATTTTTGACAACAGAAAAATGTAGTATTCTTGAAATTATTAATTTTGTAAAGTCTAACTTCAGCATAGGTTGCTGTTTATTTTCCTATAGTGACCCTGTTAAATATTTTTAGGAATATCTTTTATTAAATTAAAAGTGTAGTGTATGAAATTCAGGTGCCTAATTTGGAAATATTGTTACTTTTTTTTTTTTTTTTTTTTTAATTTTTTATTCTGAAGTTTTAGTATTAGCAAGGGAGTTTTCTTTTTCTTGAATCATGTTCTCATGATGAATTTGAGAATCCTGTAGCTTACCTCATGTGTCCACGCTGTTTACAAAGGTAGTCAGTTTGCAGTCAGACTGCCTGCACATTTCAGTTGTCCAGGGTTGGTCACTAATCACACTGAGGGAGGGATGGCATGTACAGCTGTGTTATACCAACTCTGCAGTGCCTCAGGGCAGTCCATACTGCAGAATGGTGCGTGTGCTAAAAGATTAAAAAATCCCAAATTTCGGGATAATCTATCCCACATACAAAATAATAACGTCCATAATGTTGTAACAGAATAGTATTCCATTCCCAAGCCTTGGCATGTTTGTGCTACTCATCGTAGCACTGGGAATCAGAGTGGAGAAAGAGTTAGTAAGTGCCAGAGATGTTTCAATTGTAAAAGATGCAAAACTGTCTTTATGATAGGACCTAGCTAGGACTTGCTTCCCTCCATCCTTTTCCTTTACTAGGATGGATGTTTTAGTTTAACTCAATGATGCCTTGCAGCTCTGATTTCTCTGGCAGCAGTCATAAAGGTTTCAAGATATAAAAGAGGTGCTCCAGCATGGTCCATTGGTCAAATTGAAGTATACCCACTCTGAAAATGTTCAGTATGATGGTTTCAGTGATTGCTCATTTCTGATCAAGAACACATTCAGTCATAGTGCAGGAAGAAGTCTTTCTGATTGAAGGAGCTTGTGAATTTGAAAGTTAGCAGGATCTGAACAAAAAAATTCTTATGAGATTCTGCAGAATTATTATTAGGGTACAAATATTCTGGAGACTGTAGTGTGAACTGAGTGATTGAAAATCGGGATCATAAGAATGTTAGTTCTGTAAATACACCTTTTTTCTTCCTTGTTTTGTACAGACAGAAGTCACCTGATATATATATCTCAGACTGATTAAAGGTGGCTTGTCAGATATGGTTTAGCTCTTTGGTTTCCTGTATTGAGAATAACAGGCCAGACAAATACAGACTTATTCTTTTTCTCCAAGAGCAAGGCTCAGGAAAAGGCAAAAAAATCATGTATCTCATGATTTTTTTATTTATTTGCGGTCTTTTGATTTACATACAACTCTCCTGATTTATGACAAAAAGGTCTGGTATCAAGTAATTTCATCTCCCACTCCCTTTTGTTTTAAAGTACTACCATAATAAAATAAAATAAAATAAAATAAAATAAAATAAAATAAAATAAAATAAAATAAAATAAAATAAAAAAATAAAATAAAGTAAAATAATTTCTATTATATAAAATAATTCAGAATTATTTTCCACACAGAATTGAGGAATCAGTCTGATTTGAATGCTAAAGGTTTTACATAAGCTGTCTACAGTGAGGTTTTGTTCCTATGTGATGTAGTAGGGGACATAAGAGGTTGAAAACCAATTCTGTGTAATGTACAGTGTGTGTTCATGTTATTTATGGTGCCGTGAGTGAAAATGTATAATGGAAGTATTATTTGGGACATCTAGTTTATACAAAAGTACCTTTGGGCTGCTGTTTCTGTCAATTTTCTTGGCTGTGTAGGATTAAATACATAAGAAGTGCACAGTGGAATCATCAGAGAATTCATTAGTATTTTAATCTCTGTATTGTCTCTTAAAACCAATATTCAGAATCTGGCATTCTTACAATTTCTTTTTTCTTCTTCGTCAAACAAACAAGCTCAATGGTACACAACTGTGTACTTTTATGGAGTCAATAGAGAATAATTGGGTAAAGATGACAAAATGTTACTTGAATGTTTTTGTTTTGTTTTAGTTTGTATTTTTTTCCCCTGGTTTACTCCTCTCAGAATGTTTTGCACAATTATTCACATCCCATTACCCACATTCACAAAAAATGGGCAAACCAGGACAGAAGAAGTCAAAAGGATAATATTTTAAAATATGGTTGCCTAAAGTTAGGAGGGGCAACTACAGGAATTTTTGTGCAAGGACATATGCAAGTGCCTGGTAATCTAGTTCTCTGCTATCTACTGTGGTTTTTTTTTTTTGTTTGTTTGTTTGTTTTTTGTTTTGTTTTGTTTTGTTTGTTTGTTTGTTTTTGTTTTGGTTTGTTTTTTTTTTTTTTGTTTGTTTGTTTTTGTTTTTGTTTTTGTTTTTTATTTCCTGGCAAATAATAAATGCCAGTACAGTGAAATATGCAAATAAACCAGATTGTAATGCTTTTTCTTTTTTGTTGTTCTTTTACAAAAATAATATTTAGAATGTCTTCACGTTTTCTAGTCAGCTAGTATATGCCTTTCTTTTGTGAAAATCAGCCTTCATATGAGAAGGGGCTGAAAGGTAGGATGCTTCCAACTGCAGAAGAGAAATTTCAGGATGGATCTTATCAATGAGTATAAAATCTGATTAGAGGGAATAAAAATGAGGGAGGCAGACTTTTCTCAATAGTGACCACTGACAGAACAAGAGGCAATGGGCACAAATTAGCACATGTGAAATTCAATCTAAACACAACGCAAAACACTTTTTTACTCTGGGGGTGGTCAAACACTAGAACAGGTTGCCCAGAGAGATTGTGGAGTCTCCTGTTTGATAATATTCAAAAAACAACTGGACACAGTCCTGGGTAATCTGCTCTAGCTGACCTTGCTTGAGCAGAGGGGTAAGACTAGATGGTCTCCAGAGGTCCTTTCCAAACTCAGTTATTCAGTGATTTAAATATTATTACTATAAAATATCTGGTGAACACTGTATGAAAGATATGAACAGAAAAATGTACTCATTTTGTTGAATAACTATAGCTTAGTACATTTGAAAGAAACAGCAGTAGATTAATACAGTGTTCTTGGGCAGAACCTGGAATATCATTTTTATTTAAGAATCAGAAAATGACCATAAACCAATATCTCCTTGTTCCCATATATTCCTGATAAAAATCAGATCGAGACTGTAAGGTAGATATTTAACTTTTTCTTCCTCCATCCTTCTATCATGCTGTGTGATGTGCCCCAATGAGCTTCAATTGATTGCAAATTCATCGCTCTGCAGCAAATTAAAAGCAGACAAACAAACAAACAAACAAACAAACAAACAAACAAACAAACAACTATTTCTTCACTTTTTGGTTTTTAACCTATTTCCTAATAGGGGATAAAACACAACTTTGCTATTTCACCTTTACTGAGAAATTATTAGCACAGTTTTGCTATTTCTAATTACCCAGCCAGGACTTTTCCCAAATGTGTGATGGTTGTAGCAGTTAATTCTATAATCAGAGTCCATTGATTTGGCAGAAGAAAAGGATGGATAAATTCCCAGCATAAAAAAAAAATAAAGCTTCATCTACATTTGTTGTTAATATCACCTACAAAATCCCTTCTGTCACTAGAGATTTCACTGAATGTCACATACCCAGAGTGACTGCAGAACAGTTTTACAGAGGAAATGGTCAATGCCCTCTGACCTTGTCTATGTCAAATACTGAAATAAATGTACATTAGTAGTAATAATTGTCTAATCATTTCACCTTGCCAAATGTCACTTGAATTATTACTCTGGTCCTCAAAGTAAAGAATTTTAACTTGATGTTTCCTAGGGGAAAAAAAAAGAAAAGGTCTATTATTTGTTCGGCATCCTCAAATAGAAGCACGGCATTTGTCTTTTCATTGGTAACATTAAGTCTGTCTGATCTGAGTGATAAAAAGCAGAGATTATCTATTCTTGTCTGTCATTTTTAGCAAACTTGTGAACTTTTCATAAAAACAGAAAGATAAATCACAGGAACTATTATTGTCTTTGTCTTAATCTTTCTAATGGATCAGCATAATTTTTGGTATGCTCTAGTAGGTCAGGGAGGTCATCACTGTAGGAGAACAGCCTTGCCTACTTACTGAATGCTAAATACTGGTCTCCCACATAAATCCAGATAAAGACTTTGCACAGGGGATTAATCTACTGGCAAACCAGAGGTGTCCTGTGGATCTACTCAGCTATTGCTAACAGACTTCTCTGACATTTAACAGTCCCTCCAAGGTGGGGGTTGAGGTCATATAGTTTATGGAGAGTACTTCTGATACTAATTCTAAAAGTATTCAGTGTGAATTTACAAGTGCTTAATTACAAAATTGGCATGCAATCACAAACACTGAAACACCTCACCATCACACTGTCTGCAGTTTCTGATCAATGTAGACTGGACAATGAAATGACAGGTGGATAAAGTTAAAAATTTCACTGCAGACAAACCAGATATGACAATATTGGAAATATCCATTATATAAAAATTAGCTGTGTGATCTGTGACAATGTTTTTTTCCTCCTTTCAAATGAGACAAAAAAAAAATGAAAGAAAAGATTTCTCTAACAATTGATTTGGGTACAACATTGAACCATTAGATTAACTATTGACAAATACCATTAAAACAGTGGAAAAATGATGAAACTTATGAATAACAAAAGATGGAAAAAGATGCCTTTCCTGTCCTTAATGAGTAAACTGCTAGGGTAATACTTATTACTAAATCAAAATATGTTTCCAATATTAGTGATGAGAGCAACGGCCAAAACAAAACCCTTAAGAATTTAAATTTCCAGGAGATTTTTGTTTAGGCAGGAGGAATATGGTATATGGTTCAATTCTTTTTCCTCTGAAAATTAGAAAGATTTTGACAAAAAGACATCAAAAAATGCAGAAGTAGAAGAAAGACAGAGGGAGAAATGGTGGAATATTTATGAAGACATCTAAAAAGGAAAACTGATTATTTTGAAGAAAAAGAAAAGGAACAAAACACAAAATTATAATTCTGGCACATTGCAACTAACTGGTTCAACCAGCTGTATTTAATTCTGTCATTTCTATCCCTTTTTTTGTTTTCTTTTTTTTTTTTTTTTTTTTTTTTCCCCACCCAGTATCTCAGCTTTTTTTCCCTTGCATTTGCTCTGCATATCTTGAAGAAGACTATCATACTCCAAGCTCTTTTCTCCTTCTCACAAAGCCTTTTCTTTGCATTTCATTATAACAACAAATGCACCATCCTATTCATTCCATATGCATGTCATTCTCTTGAAGCAAAATCTCTCTCAGATGGATTTAATGTAAAGATTATAAACATCAGATGGAGAAATAGGAAACTATTTTAGTTTGACCTTTCAGACCAAATTTGATCACACTGCAGCCTAGCTGAATAGGTTTTAATCAGCCTCATCAGTGCTGAAATTTAAGTCCTTCTGTAATTGAATACCATTTCAGCTGATTTAAAACCAAAAAGGAATATGATCATGTAGACAGTGAACTCTCTTTTTTTTTATTTTTTATTTTTTATTTTTTTGCAAGTCCAAAGGAACTTGAAAGGCAAAAAAACATTGTAGCATTTTAGAGTATTTACAGTGTATAGTGTTCATCTACACTACTAAATAGAAAAATCACTTAATCAGGAAATGTTAAAATAATTTCCTGTTCATCTTTTAATATTTATTAGATAGCTACACACTGTCACCTTAAGGAAAATGTAAACAGGCAAACAGTACTTAGCTCTAAACTTTCAAACATACAGCTACACATTTCTACGATTGACTAAATAGTGCGTGTTATTTGTATGATTCCTACATCTATACAGAAGCAGAGTCTGTACAACTGGAGTCTGTATACTTATAGTTTGTCTGAGCACTGTTTGACAGATGAGTCTAACAGATAAGCTCCTCATCAAAATAAATTCTAAAAAAATAAAAATATTTCTTCAGTCATACTTGTATACAAACTAACAAACACAAAGAACAACCACTACCACTTATCTCACAGTTCCAATACCATTAGGAAAAAAATTTTCCAGATATCCTCATGGTGATTTCCAGACTACATTGTCTTCATTGTGCAATGCATACATATTCAAAGAGTTTAAGGCAATGACAACTTTCTTGGAGATTTCTGTGGAGGTAGGATTTTACCCTAAGAACAGAAATGGTGTCTTCTGGGTCTGAAGCCATGGAAATTATAACACAGGGAATATATTCAAGGACTAAAAGAGATTTCCATTCCCTGGCATAGAATAATAATGACAAGTTGTTATGTAATACATACATACACACACAACCCTCCTGCAAGTCAAATATGTTTGTCTTATCTATCTTTTCATAGTATTGTAAATACTGTATTTCAAGAAAGTCCTAATCCATCCATTCTCTTTATTTTGATTATTATGACATCTCCTATTTGCTCTCATAAATTAAGTGGATTTTATTTACTTTCTAAATCAGTTAGGTGGGAGGTCGTATTATTGTGAAAAGTGCTGGGAAAATGAGCCTATGATTTTATGTTTTTTTTTTTTTTTTTCCATATTTTCCTATTTGGCAGTATACCTTTCAAGAAGGCAGATTCAATTTTATTTCTAGAAAATTACATAAGAAAAAAAACAAATTCATGGTTTGGTTTAAAAATCTAGTCAATTTCCTCAAGTTTTTTATTTATAAAGGCTGAGTATCAGAAATTGATTTGTCTTAAAAATCAACTACTGAAGAAAAATATTTTGAGATTATTACTAAATAGCTTGGGAGAAGGATGCAGAAATTATTTTTACTCCAAACAAAACAAGTTCATTCAGAGCACTTCTATTTCTCCTTATATTTATGAATTCCATGTAAAACCATCCATGTAATATTTTAAGTTGCCCCCTAAGACATAAATGTTAAATCCTCTTTTTCAGAACACTAAATTCAAAAGTCAACAATGAGGTATGCAGCAACAGAAAGTTTACCTATCTCCTTGCAGTATGGCTAATGCTTTACTGTTCTTGTTTCCGACTGCTGCCTACTTGGCAAAGATCTGAAGGAGTCTTTTGCCCAATGGGAAGAACAAAAAGCTATTTGGTGTCACTGACCAAAGTGCATCAGAAAGAATAACGGACTGAAATAGACATCCTAATTACTGAGTCTCAATTCCTGCAAGTGCAGGCTAGCCTCTTTGCCAGAGTGGTTCTAAGTCATAAACTATGCAATGCTTTCAGCTATGTAGCTGCAGGAATTTTTATCTATTTCTTTCTCCTTGTGAGGTTTTATCTATAATTAAAGTGTAAGTTTTCCAAGACAGGAATACTGCTCATATCTAGTTTTGCACCAATGCACTCAGTATATGAGAAAAAACCCACATGTATTAATCATGCTAAATTTCATATATATATTATCCTTAAAATATTAAATAAAAATATGATTATGAAATTTCAAGCAGAAAATTAAAAATCAGGGTTTTTAAAATACAAATGGATTTACAACAAAGCAATACTGTTTTGTTACTGGTGGATTTGAATATTTCACGTGGAGGCAGGACTATGACTCAGCGTGGATATTAAAACTGAAGAGAAGTAAAAGGATCTCTTTGCACCTTTGCATCCAAATTGATGAGCAAGTGCACAGAAGCCCTGTGCTCTTAAGTGCAGTGAGTACTTAAAACCTAGTGACCTTATTGGGCTGACAGGCTGAGGATTGAATAATGCATTGAACCGTCCCTTTGCACTGGCCACCAGGGTAACTTTTCTTCTCTTTTATTACTGCCTTATGTGCTGCACCTCTAGAAACAGCTGCCATACCAGAATACATTTTCCAGGGACAAGTTCTTCCACAGAAAGCACATTTTCTATCCTCACTGTGTTTTTTCTGCCTCTTGTGAAGCCAGTAGATCAAAAAGCCTGCTGCAGTCCTTTGTGTTGTGTTGAGGATGAATCTCTCAATGAAGAAAAAATGGTATCTACAAAAAGAAAGTCTGAAACTGATATTTCTGTTTTCTGAGCTCTGTTTCCTATTACAGACATAGACAGGAGACTGGTGTCATCTGTCAATTTTCCCTTTTCTATTAGAAAAGGGGGAAGGGGTCACAGCTGGGAACAATGGGAAAAGCTTTTCTACCATGCTGGTGGAGCACTCATATTGATGTGACTAAGGTTAATGTATAACCAGCAGAAAGTTCATATAGTCAAACCACTATCAAAGATTTTGTTTCCAATGTGGTCACAGCATGATTGGAGTTTTTAAACACAAAATAATGATAACTGAAGCCTGGTCAAAGTAGTAGAAATGGTGTTGTGGTTTGCCTTGGTCATATTATATCACTGTCATTTTTCATCGGTCAAATATAAGTGAATTGGAAATGTTTTAATAATATGAAAAACTAGGTGTGTGTACTCCTAAAAAACAAACAAATCTTTGTTTTCATTCCCAGGAAAGCAAAATGAAATCAAACAATGTCAAATCATATTTGACTCACTTAATCCTTCCGCAAGTAAGCAACTTTTGGCCTCTAACTTTCTCAGTGGACTGAGTATATTTGTTTTGACTAAGTTGACGGAAGTCTGTGGTACACTCATAAATTCAAAGGAACTACATTTTTCTTTTTCCTGTTCCCCCTGATTTTTTATATCTGAAATGCTTTTCTTTGCAATTCAACAGCAAATAGGCAGAGAAAAACCTAATAGTGATTTCAGTATCAATTTCATAGTTCAACATTTGTGTGAAAACTGCACTCATGCTCTAGTCACAAAATCAGAACTAGAATAAGAATTACAATGGATTCCTAAAATATAGTGTCATCACTTTAATTTACCAACTCTTTGTTTCCTTTTTGAAACTCTCCACAGTCTACTTCATACTCCAACCTAGACTTTACTCCTAAAAGTGGCAGCTAATCTCTAAATTGTAAAAATATTTTATGTTAGGTGTTTCTTCAAAAATATCTTCTGCTAAAAGCAGTCTTTGTACTGCAGATCAGATTTGAGTTCAGACTTCTATTGTTATTCAAAACTACTGCCAGTTAGTTTCATCTCTCTGTACTCCACTCATCAAACATAAAATGCAGACAATAATACTTTTCCTCTTTTCCTCACACGGACAACTGTCATGAGGTTCCATGCATTTGTGCTTGGGAATTGTTGCACTAAATTCACTTGTATTCTGAAGTGTAAAATAGCTGAAATAATAGGATACAAGTGAAAGACAGATGGAATGAGAAGTTCCTTACATTTTTTTGAAGTCAAAGTAAAAACCATAGAATGGTTGAGAACTGGATTTGTACTTCGTTCAGACTACAAAAATGCTGTCCTTTTTCTGGACATGGAAAACTGCTGTGTAACTGCGTGGTCATACTTCAAATTTTTTAAAAAGAAATACATATCAGTCATGCTTTCCTTCTATTTCTAGGTGTACAGCTGAATTGAACACAACACGATAGCAAAAATATTAATGGTAACAAAATCATAACAGGCTGCTTTAATTGCAGATTGTAATTCCCCCTTTCTTTTCAAAGGACCCTTATTTTAGTCTCGCTCTTGCTCCATCACAAGGTTCAGATCAAAATAAACTGTGCAGTTCTTTGTGATCTTGCTGGGCTCATGCATTCAACTAGGACTGCCTTTTTAGCTATAGTTGTCTTGTGGTTTAATTTGAGAAGTAGCTGTCACCAGGAATGTTGCAAAAGTCTGGTTTAACATGACAATAACAGAGTTCACTTCTAACAGAAATTTGTTCTGTTTTTGTTTTGTTTTGTTTTATTTTTTTTTCTTGCCATCTCTGTCTATCTTGTATTTTATGTGAGTTAAAAACACCAACAACTACAAAACCAGAGAGGCCAGGGTGTTTAGTTCTCTTCGCCTTCTCTGAATCTCCCTTGCAAAATAGTTTTATATTTGCAGAGCACTTCCTTCTCTTATTTCCAGACTGTCTGTTTCTGGAAGATAATAATAGTTTACACTCATTCTATGATGAAAAAAAAAAAAGAAGAAAAATAGTATATTTGAGCCTTTACTGTTAATTGGTAATTACTAATTGCAAACTAATGAAAACTAGAGAAAATGTGCAGTAAAATGGCAGACAGTTGCTGTAAATCTGGGTCTCTCAGTGTGATGGTTAAAGCTTTGTCCCAACCACTCAACAGGAATTAAATTAAGGATAATATTAGTCAATATAGTGATTATATCCAAAGTTTGAATTATAAAATCCCTGAACTGGAATATTACTAAAATTACATTTTGTGTCTTCCTTTACTCTGAGAATGATCTAATCTGTAAGGTAGCACAGGAAATTCTTTTTACTATACTTTTGTATAAAAGTAGATTGTAACATGCAACATTCTATTTCCTAAAAATCAGTCACTTAACAGTACTTCTGACACATTAGTTTTCATTCATGATCAAGATACTTTGTGTTGAACAGAAAACTATCAGCAGAATCATCACCACGATTTTTAAGAACTTCTATATGGAAGAATTAATATCAAATCTCCCAATTTACTTGTGTGACTATTAAAGATGTTTTTCCAGAGTCCTCTTTCAGTTATTCTTAAAATTCTGGTTTATTCTATTAACAAATTAATGTATTAATATGAAATCTTAAAGAAGTCTAACATCACCAGTATGACACAAAGAGTTTAATTTACTCAGAAGTAAATACTACTGTCAAGCAAGGATAAGAGTGAGTGTTTGTGCAGAGTTTCTTTGAATGTAAAACAGAGTCATATTTAATTTCAACATTATCAGAGAAAAGCAAACTAAATACATTTTGATTCTTTGGCAAAGATATCTCTTTATTTTCTTACCTGACATGGTAAAACAAACGTTTCCCATAAGCTACATAGTCCTTTTTACGTTGGCCATTTATCTCCCATTCCACGGTTCAGTTATACAGCTATGCAATAAAGGCATTGCAGAAATTTATACAATAGGCAAACTCTTTGCAATATTAAAAACACCAAAATAGTTCACCCATAAACATTTCCTATAATAATGAAATGAAGTCTCCTTCTTTCTTTCAAAAAAGCTGTGGATACTTGGCCACATTCTGCCATGCTTCCCTTAGGAAAATAAAATAAATGAAAAATAAAGCCATTAAAAAAACTCTTAAAAACTTGCAGCCCAAATTGCAGTTGAAAGTCTTGTGTTTGCATAGAAAGCATCACAGTAATAATAACTGAAAAAATAATGGGACACCAAAATGGGCACTCATTTTTGTGATAACCCATTCAATACCTACAAATATCTGTGCTTCTGTATATGGACAGATGTAACTAATTTGTTAGTGTGTTTTTCTTTCCCACCTCCTTCACTGGATTTTAGGACTGTTGTCAATTTGAGAGTTTTGTTCTTTAGCCCAAGGTGTAGAGAGTCATGCTGTAGGCTAAGTAAGCAGTCACCACATAAATCTGAATACCAAGATCAACCTGTGCACTTGTCAATCTTGGAGGTGCAAATTAGAAGGTTTTCAAAAATGTAAATTTATATGTGAAGATACAAAGCACTATAAATCTTGTAGGTATCTCAGGATCTCTGATTTCATTGTTATTTTCAATCTTTCTCCCTCTACTTAAGCAGTGTTTCATAGTAACTTTTTCTCAAGAAATTAATTGTCATTTTCTGGATTCTTAACAATACTTAACAATTGTTTGCTGCTAAAATGTGTAATACCTTTCTATCCAATATGTAGAATTGTTTTGTGTTAGAAATCTGTTATGAAGTACATTATATTTCTTTCTTCTTCCTTTATATATAGTGATTTTTAGGTTACTATGTTGTTATTAACTATCTATTTTGATAGTTCTGTAAGAAGTCTCTTAAATTTTGATTGTCTAAGGATTTTAATTTCTTGGCTTACAATCCTACCATACTTGTCCTCTGTTTTTGTCATTTCAATTATAACTGGAAATTTTTCCTCAAGAAGATTTAAATCCTTTAGATTCTCAGACCACTTGTTCATTATAGTACATTATGTTTCACTACATTACTGCTCTCAGTAAGCTCACATACCATGATAGACATACCATAGAATTTGTTAAGTATTTTAAATTCTATTTGCTTAATAAGCATAACTAAAAACTGTGTGATCATTCAGAACTTCTCATGGTTAGGACGGTTTTGTATTAAAACAGGTTTTCTCTAAAATTTTTAGCAGGATTTCATTGTAACTAAAAGCAAGTCCTTTTTTCTCACTGAAATAAGGTTTAAGTCTGCTTTAGTATGCTGGAACTTCTTTTTTCAAAGTCTTAATGTTCCTGTTGATGCTATTCTTTTGGCCCTGAAGACCAAGCAGGTTTTGAAGCAGGCACTGAGAAATATGCATTCAGGGATTTGATAAACCTACAGGTAAACTGTTTACAGCTGTCATCAGCTATTTGTAGCGCAGTTTTATCCCACAACTACAATGACTATGCCTATTATTTTACTTGAAAACACCTATTTTCAAGTATGTGTATAAACACCTGATTTAGATTCTTCTTAATGCAGAAATACCTCACAAGAGAGAATAAAAAATAAATATATTAGGAGGAGCGATATGGTTGTATGTACAATATATTAAAGTTTTTATGGACCATTGATTTCTAACTGCCCTATGTGGTTCATTAACCTTTAAGTTGCAGTCTGTGCATTTCACATAGGTAGATAAAATACCAAAATACAGTTTCAAGCTGAATTTTGCCCATAAGTGTGCAAATAACTGGAATAAATGTATTTTTTTAACTCTAAAATTATTTTTGCTAACAACAGAGAGAGTAAGATATTATGACTACTAAGTTCCTAGCAAGACTACTAGATATCTTAGCAGGTGTTCAGTAATTAACAATCAGACCTTGAAAATTAATCTTGTTATTTTTGTAATCTACAAATGTAATTTATTTTTTCAATTTATTGTTGTTTAAAAAATAGTACAAAACTCAGTAGTATATAACAAAGATAATTTACTCTTTTGTTCCCTTCTACTGCATTGTTACAGCAGAAGACAGAAGCGTGACACATCTTGAAGATGTCTGCAGAGACAAGTGAGAACAGTAGTAAATTGGGAAAACAGTCACTCAGAATGATCAGTGGACTAACTTACAAATGTCTTTTTTTATGAGAAGAATAGATGAAGCAAAATAATTTAAAGAGAATTCATATTAAAAAAACTCCAAGAAGATTAATATTTCATAGTACAGAACACTGTGTAAGAGAATAAAATCTATTTTCTTCCAATATGCCTGTGTTTTTTTCTTCTATATTTCTTCCACTCTATCGAATTTGCATAATATCAGATCATAGCAGAGAATTTGCAAAAAATGCAAGTCTTATTCCAGGGTGGGAGAAATGCAGTTGCTTAAGTATCAACTCTTCAAAAAGTGTTCTGATAATGTAATTTCAAATATTCTCTTTCCCTCACCTTTATAAAGTATATACTTATATAGATATATCATAGTATAGTAATGGCTGCATGATTTGACTACAAACCCAATTCTTTAATGTCAATTTTGTAGAAGATACCAGAATACAATTTCTGTAGGTAATAGGTCATTTTCACTTTATCCTTCAATGCTTTAATGAATTTGCATTTGCAGTATTATTAGACCAAGTAGAAAAAGTAAATCTTCACCTACTACCACTCCAATGTAATGTCCAAGTATTTGCTGCAGGCCAACAGTATCCTTTGAACTCATCTTGTGGACAACACAGAAGCATAGATGATTTGTGTTTCTGACCACTGCTCTAATGAGGAATCCCTTAAGTTCTTTCAAGGCCTGCACTGTCTATATCTTTGGATTTAGTCTGCAGTAAAATTCAGCTGTGTATATATCTGAGAACTGCCTGGAGAATTAGCTGTCACTAATGTAAAAAGATAATGACAGGAAAATATCATTATCATTAAGATTTAGCCAGTGTTACTAGAAGACTCCAGACACCTTAAATTAGAAAACCTTCTTGTACTATCAGAAAACAAGCTGAACAGTGTTTCATTTATATTACAGTAAGTTTGCAGCACTGAAGCTGTTGCTACATATTTGTCTTACTGTTACGGCACTAGAGAACGGCTTTCAGCCACCTGTTTCACATAGAACAGAGAGAGAAAGAAAATTGCAGCAATACTTTGTTTTATTTCTGGAAATCTCATGTTATAATCTTTTATTCTTACTAACTAGGCTTCCAGGATCACATCCAGACTATGGCGGCTGACTGAAAAAGACGGACAATGATGCAACCATTAAGTGGCCTGAAGCCACCAGTTGGAGAGGTGATACACGAGGAACTCTATATTTGGATTTATAATCAACAAAATAGGTATTTGTTACTTTTTTTCCCGAAGAAAGTTGTCATGCTGCCAGGCATACCTGTCATTTTAGAAAGAAAAATAATCTTGACCTCCATGTATGTAAAGACATGAAATGACAGTCAGAAAGCTGAGAAGCATTTATTATGGATAGAGATCTCCTATTTGAACCTCAGAAAATAGCTTGTATTTTATATCATTATGCACACAAATGAGCACAGTTTAAAAGAATTAATGTGCCCCAAACATCTACAATCCTCTAAAATCAGTTAACCGCTCAAAGACCAGATATTTAACTACCTAGCAGAAGTTTTCATTCTTGAGTATAAACTGAATAAAAACTGATATTGAAAGACATGGAATAGCGTTTCTATTCATGAGACCAACCCAATTTTGACATGATCCAAGTGGAAGAAACTGTCAGATTCAGTAGCTTTAATCAATTTACCATTGTTGTTATTACAAGAGAGAGGATTTATGAAAAAATACAGGTAAAAATTGAAGTATGTGCTGTTTCAACAGTTGCGACCCACAGGTAGATAGACACTTCTAATCCCTCAGACTGGCATGAGGTATTAATGATTATAAGCCTGTGATAATGGGGTCACAGAGAGATGAAGTAACATTAACTATCCTTGGATCAACCTCTGGTATAAAAGAGACAACAAGAAGACTGTGGAGAAGCCAACTACTCCAACATTTTCTGGTCCCCAACAAATGCCTGTATTATTTGTTTCTAGGGCAAACAAAATAGGGTTTACTGAATAAACAGAAAAGGAAGAGGCAAGAAAGTCAGTTCTTTATTATTCCTGGAACTTCTCTGTTGTTGTAGTACCTCTTTAGGTACTACCAGCTCCTCTGTGGGTGGGTATGCCTTGAGCACTGCCCCTAACATGATAAAGAAGATAATAGTTAATTTGTGTGCAATGTAACAATTCCTTTTTTGTCCCCTCCCCCATGAACCAGGTGTGTTTACATATTTTCTCTTTCTATTTCCCTATAATCTATAGAGATTTGGCTGGATACTGACTAGTCAATGCTGATGATGCTGGTGTCTGGGCTGGTTCTCAGACATCTGAATGCAGACTGGAGGGGCTCATGACTCATGCAAAATGTGAGTTGTCTCAAAATGGTCACATGCTTTTCAGCCAGAGCAGTAAGATGCCTCTGTTACAGTCAAGGGTGCCACTAGCAGTGTGAGGTGATACATTCACAATGCAAGGTGTTATCCACCCTTAGGAGAAGATAACTTGCCTCAGTAGACCAGCAAAGAGGTTCTAAGATTCTGCTATCTGAGGTGGTGCCAGTGATGACATCCATGAATCATTCATGCCTGTCTACTAGGACTTCCTGGATGTTCTGGCATAAGCCTTTATAGAGAGCGCCATCACATGGGATCCAATAAGGAGATGTGAATACCATCAAAGGTGTTAAAGTGGTTGAGTTTACACTGAAGAGCAGCCCTCATTGACTTAGAAAGTGTTGCTGATCTAACTCACTCATGAATAGATAGTGATCTCACCAGTTTTTGCAACAATCATGGAAGTGTTGAACTCAAACTGATTCCACAATAACCAACAAAAGTCAGGCCTAATGTAGTTCCAGAGCACATTGAAAGCCTCTCTCCCTGAAGTCTGAACTGCATGGAGGGTGACAGCTGTTTGCAGAGGACATCAAAGCTTGTCATCTGCACCTAAAAGCCACTGATGTTTGTCTGTTTCATGACACTGTCTGCTCTACATGGTTGAGATCACCTGTGTCTAAAATCTCCCTTCCATTATTAGAAGTCTGAAGTAAATTTCAAATAAGACAGCTTCTCAATCAGTGTCATTGCTTTGGTAGTAATCTTGCCAACATCCTTCAGTTCCTGGGAGAAGTCCACCCTCCAAGTGCTCTGCTGTCCACATTAGTTAGTGACCTGCTGGACTCCACTCTAAAGAAGGCCTAGGAGCAGGCCAGAGGTAGCATCAAATGCTGTCTCTGTCATGAATATTAGCAGAAAATGTAGAGGTGACAAAAATTACAATAGTGACAAAAGTGACAGAAGTACCAGCACCAGTGTGCTACTCGAGGAGCTAAATGGAGAATAACAAGTCAGTATCTTCCTTGTGGATCCTGACTATCCTCTTCACGCTACACAAAAGCTGCACATGATACAACCTTGTGCCACATAGATATAAAGCCCATGTGATTTCCACTGAGCCATAAATGCAGCCTGTTTACTTTAGAGGAAAGGAAGGTACAAGAGAACTTGTAGAGGTGAATCCAAGCCACTCATTGGGCCTTAAGAGCCAGGCATCCTTTTTTAATCCTAATTCATTAAGCTGTATAGGCCTAGCCAAAGCTTCCTTTGATGGGAACAGTAAAGAAAGGTATCCTTCCATAAGGAATAAACATTTATATTTACTGTAGAAATTACTCTGAGGTCAAGTTTCTTGCCTCATCTTTGCATAAAGTAATGAGAGGACAATCGGGCAATTAGAAGAGAGAAAATTACATAAAATGGTATCTTAAAGGTTAGGATGTTCACCAAAAAGGAGGGGAACCTTAATCCAAGCTTCTTTACAGAAGTCATTTGTAACTTTGACAAAAAACTGCCATTACATAAAACAAGAACACAGTTTGGAAAATAGTCATATATCATCAGCTAACTCTTATTGTACTCACTTCTTCTCCAAGCATGATTTAAAAATAAAACTCCACTTTCCCAGGTCTTGAAAAGTATGTCAGAAAAATACCCCAAACTCCACAGGCACTATTTTAGTGAAATCTGAGTCATTTTCCAAAGGTGTTAGATAGAACCTTGATATGCCAGAGGATTTAAGAAATGTTGCTGAGGTGAACAGTTCATATTAGCTAATTTTAGGCAGCCAATCATTCAGATTTAAAGCTTTTCTGATTTCTATTCTGAGGTGACAGATGACCTGTGCTTTTGCTCTAAATAGAGAGCTTAGTTGACTTTTTCAGAGCTACCAGAGTCGTGATGTGATCCAGGTGCCTATGTACTTAAGAGATTGTGCTGTGTTTGTGTCTGTGGCAGGGGTCTTTGGTAGTGGAGGAGGGGAATAGACACCTATGCCCCATTTCCTCAATATTGCTGGGCATCACCTTTATCAGCTTGTAGATATTACACCATTTTTAACACTGACATATTAGCTTTTCCTTTTTTTGTATGTTTTTAAATACCCATATTGGATATTTATGTAATATTTATAGTTTTTCTGCATTTTGCTTAGTCACGTTAGCACTTTTAGCTAGTATTAGATTTTATTATTACAGATTATACATTTCATTTGTTCAGAGTAAGTTTATAAAATTCCTTCTTAATATTCTTAACTGTAAATGACACAGGCTATGGTACTACTACAATGTTCTTAAGCAGTTGTCTGTTTCCAGATTTTTTCTTCTTTTCTGTCTGCTTCTCCATTTTCTGTGCATTGTATGTTGGAATTCTGAAAAATTATTTTTATTGTTATTTTCACATCTCCCTTTAACTGAGGTGATTATTTTACCAAAGTAGTCTCATCAGCATAGAGTTGTGAGAGATTTTTGACATTTCATAAAGTATTCTTAAATAATTCTCAATCATAACTCATGCTTATATGTAACATATGCTTATATGATCAAGTATTCCCTTGCATCTGATTTTGCCTGTAACTGTTTTCAACTGTGTGAAATTTCCCTTTTCAAAGAATCGGGTCTATGTTTTAGGTGGTCAGGATATTGCTTTGCTACTATTCATTTTCAGGCTGAACTCAACCTGTTGTCTCAAAAGATTGCCCTTTAGCAGAGATTGAAGATGTAGAGATTGAGCAAGTACTCTTTAGAATGATGTAATGTGTAATATTTCATATGCTGTGGTCATAGTGCAAGTCGGTTCTTAGAGGCATGTTCTTTCAGTCACCACAGAATAGCATTGCATACAACTGTCAGTTAACAATTTTTTGGGGATAACTATATTGGTGTGGAGCGGCTGGAAGAAAATAGGCATATTATGAGTGATCCAGACTGAGATGCCCTACAACTGCAGCTGTTGTGAAGGTCATATGCAAGGTCAAAAGAGATAATGAAGTTGGGGTTTTGAGAAACTGCCTATGTTGCAAAGAGGTAAGGAAGTTAGAATGTTAAAAACAGGATAACAAGATGTAGAAGCAGAATGTAGGTACGGCAGAGCAAGGCGCATGAACAAGCAGCTTTAACCTAGTAGCAACCAAAACGTAACGCGTGCTCTTTGTGCTAGTGTATAAATTGCTGTGTATCCTTTAATAAAGTGGCATTAACTTGATCACATTGATCATGTATGTTGTGTCCATGACTTCCGCATCATATTGGCAAAAGGCATAGGTTTTAAGTATATAAACATAAAGTATACGATTTGGAGGCACTTCTACTTAACTGATGTCTAACTCATACAGTTGATTAATGGGCTTTAGTTAGGAAATCCTGAACACCTTATATTAACCCTATGAAACTTAAGAGAGTTTGGAGATTTTTTAGATCTACCATGTCCTGACATTTTAGAGAGAGCCTAAGAAGTGGAAAATCTGTATGCATAAGACAAAATTTAAATAACTAATTCGTGTACATATTTAAATTTCTTTTGCCCAAGGTGCTTTCTACTTTAAAATCTCACATTATAGCTCTGCCTATACAGTTTACATAAGAAATAATTTGGGTATTTGACCTCTTGCATTCACCTCATGCTCTTTAGGTTCTTAAATAGTGTTAATGCAAGTCTGAACCCTTCTCTTTCATACAAAAGTAAAATGGAAATCCTGCTCTAACCCAGTTACTGGGGACACATGGTGGCAGTCTCTGCACCTTGCTGGGCACTGCTCTCAAGATAAACCATTAACACATAGCCAGTGAACAGAAGGCTAAAAGATTTTGTGGTACTTTTCTGATCCTTTTGGGAGGTGGGCAACCAGCAGGCAATTGGTGGTTATAAAAGATGGTGAAGAAGTCACACTTCAGGATTAGAGTTGAAGGTAGTGATGTTCTTGAAGACCAAGGAAAGTAATAAAACATCAGGGTCTGTCTGTCTACCTTGTTGCTGTATGCAGATGATTAATTTATTGGATGTGAGGATTCAGCTAGGAGTCAAGTTTGGATCCCCAAATTTAGCAGAGAAAGAAGTTGCTAAGAGGAGGGCTAAGAGGAAGCCATTGTGTCAGCTGGTTATTCATTTGTCCAGAGTCTCTTTCCTCAGGCCTCTGTTGAGAAACCGTTTCAGATAACCAGTCCACCTGCCCTAACTACATCTCCAGCCACAGATCATGACACTAGTCTTACTCCTTAACAATCCTCTGTCACCCTGCCATAAGCAAGGTGCACCAGTGTCACAACCCTGCTGTGGTGACTTTCAGGACACAGAAGGCCCTTGGAGTCCTATGAACCACTGTAAGACTCATTCTGGTAGGGGAGATGGGGAAAAATCAGACTGTAGAAGAAAAGTATCAGACAGGGCCCATTAGGCAGGTGGAAGATGCAGGGTGGTTTCTGCCATGTTTCACATTGACACGCCTGTCATCATCCTGCACACAGTCTGCTGTATGCCCAGTCGCAGTGGGGAAACTGGCAAATTTCTGCATTAGTAGGTACTCCTGGAAGGTAGTAGTCTGGGGAGAAGGAGATGGCAAAGTGACTGAGGCAACAAGGTCCAGGCTTGCAGGATAGATAGGTTGTACAGCAGCCACAGCACACAGCAGGTTCATAACAAACACAGATGAAACCTTCCTGCTGTGCTGAAAGGCTTTTTCCTTATTCTGGAGTCACTTGAAACAGGAAATTTTAAATCTTTCTCATTAAATGTTGGCTAAAAAAAAAAAAAAAAAAACAACTTATGAAGGGACAGATATTTTCTCAGGGTTATCTTTCTGCTCACACAGGTTGGTCCCCATCCCTTTCTTTACTTTCTTCCTGATCAGTCCTCCCATGCTTGTGTTGCAAGAAAGAGTCCTCTGTAATGCAGCAGTGTACAGGGCATGAGGAGTACTTACCAGAAAGTGGTGAACCACCCTACTGAGACCTCCTACAAGATGATCAGCAAATGAATGGGTCTACCCTACTCCCCTATGGTCATAGCAGAGGCTTTTGACACCTACAGATTATGAGTAAACTAATTAGGTTACAAATAATATTAGGTAGCCTTGAACCCAAATATAAGCATACTAGAATAGTGTAACCAACAATACATAAGTAACACACTGATGGCATTGGCAAACACAATGTGTAAGTATTCTTCAGAGGTATGTGAGGAATAAGATTTCTGTAGCTGCATGCAGGGGGTCATGGGAAAACACGTTAACAGTGATCTAAGTAATGGAATACACAGGGTAAGGAGCAAAGAACAAGAGAAGCACAAGGGACAGCACATAACACATGACATCCTGTCAAACACACATGACGAGTAACTGGCAAAATCGAAATCAAAATAAGCAACAATGAAAGCACAGGAAATTATCCTTTATGGAGAAGGGCAAGCAACATAACACCAAGAATGAATTAATAAAACTGGGGAAGAAACAAGACAAGCCTGTTTCTGTTCTGACTTTCCTCATCAAAGACCAGCCTGATCACCTCTACCTCAACAAGGAAGACCATCATGGACCACAACTATCAGTGTTAACTATACAGCATCGGCTCTCAGGTGTTGTGCATTCAAACCTAATGCAGGATAGAACTACTGAGGACTAATGGTTTGTATAAGTACTAATATGTAACAATAACTGAGAACTAACCATTACTATGAAGGTCCTCTTCATGAATGTCAGCCTGGTAAAATTCTGTTTTAAAGTTTGAAGATTGCCTGATTTACCAGGCTTCTAAATACTACCATCTCAGTGATATCTAGTTTCCTGACTGAGATGCACATGCATTTGTATGCATATATTAAATTTCAACAGCTCCCACTTCTCTGAATTAAAATGTGCTCTTGAGAATCAAGCATTGTGGGGGGGATGGCTAATGGTAACTCACAGTGCAGGAAAACATCCAGAAGCTATCAAGGATTAAAAGACTTACTTGCATGGTTTTTTTTGAGAGATTACTCTGATAGTGATAAAACTGACATGCTTGCCAGTCACGTGCTCAGTCCCTCACTGCTGTGGCAAAAGAAAGGCAAAGAGGGGTGACAGGGTGCCCATTTTGGAGGGTACCCTTCCATGAGGGTATGCTGCAGCTGATAAGGAAGGCAGTTTAGGAAGATGAAGTCAACAAAATGTGCAACATCCATGCACTTGTCCAGAAAAAGTGCTTAAGGTTACTAGGTGTGGAAGGCAGAAATGTTTACATCTGGTGGACCATGCAGTAGCTGCGCTGCCATAGTGGCAATGGTGCTACAAGTAGCACAAGACAGAGAGTTCCATTGACAGGTTCTTGAGCTTCCTCTTCTTAGCTTCTGTGATGGCCCTTTCTGTGGAGGACAGAGCTGTCCCACTGTCTTTGCATAACAAGGACTATTTTGGTTTCAGAGGACCCGAGACTTTCAGCTTTTTTCCCTTTTCTCCTCTATGAACAAGTCTAACATTTCTTCACCAGCCTCCATCTATAAGGGACAAATGGCTTGGCAGGCTGAGAATGGCAACCATTTAGGCAGGACCTTGAAGGAAGTTAAAAAACCCTGTTGTTATCTTTTAGGGGTGGAACAAGGGGGAGAGAAAATGAGAATTGAAAGAAATCCAACATTTTATTATTGTACAGAATATCTTAACTGATTTGTGTTTAACTTTACTATAACCCAGCTGTAACACTGTATGAAGTGCTGGATGCATACCTTGCTCATAGGACTCCTGAAAAAAGGAGGGCATGGAATCCTGGACACAGATGCTTTCCCAGGTGCTCTGGCAGCTGGAAGAGGATGAGTGGGGTTGTGGGGAGGGAAGAAGGCATACAGTCACAGAGAGTATCACCTTTTTGAAACTCATTCACACCAGTTGATAGTCTAATACAAAGCTAGTTATACTGGAAAGATAAGCAAACAAACAAAATCATTTGCAGTTAAAACTTTTTTTTTTCCCTTCACTAAATTAGAAGAACTGTACAGGTACAGATGAATGTACCTGATTAAACCTGCACAGTGCATGCACAAGTATTGCTCATGCTGACATAGGCTGGTTTATAGAGCAGATGTACTTACATCATCTAATGTCTACAAGGCATCACCTACATAGAC
The DNA here is from genome assembly GCF_018691265.1 of Tyto alba. Taxonomy (NCBI): domain Eukaryota; kingdom Metazoa; phylum Chordata; class Aves; order Strigiformes; family Tytonidae; genus Tyto; species Tyto alba. The sequence goes on along the minus strand of NW_024881301.1, from coordinate 31,080,769 downwards.
ATCATCTAACTTCATAAAATTATTTATATTAGGCATGTGGTCTAACTGGAAACAAGCCTTAAGTGCTATGCACTGTAAAGTATTGTTTTGTCACCTGCTAATTATATTCACTTATATTTAACTGTTCTGGGTTGAGTGAGTGGTGGAGTTTTTTGGTGACAGGGGAGGGGGCTATCGGGGCAGCCCCTGTGAGAAGCTTCTCGAAGCTCCCCCAGCTCCAAGCCAGCTCCAAGCCAGCTCCACTTCTGTTTGGGAAATTGAGCCAATCAGCTGCGCCTCTGCGATAACATATTTAAGAAGGGACGTGGTGAGGAGCAGTGGGACTTGTGAGGAGGAGTTGCTGCAGCTGCATGAACACCAAGGTCAGTGGAGGAACGGAGGAAGAAAGGAGGGGGGGGATGTGTGCCGGAGCAGAGACCCCCCTGTATCCTGTGGGGACACGGCAGGGCGGCCCCCCCTGCCACCCATGGAGATCTACGGTGGAGCAGACATTGATTTATGGCCTGTTGCTCCTGCTCAGCTGATCAAGGTTCTGTGCACGAAGAAGGCCGGGGTCTCATGGGAAAAAGTAGACCCCGCTGCTGTAATTCAGCACTGGGAGGATTGCAGCATGCGGGGGAGTCCCACGCCAGAGCAGCTCGGGAAGGGCTGCAGCCATGGGAGGGAATCCAGTCGGAGGAAGCTAGTGACCCATGACGGAGCAGTGTGGGGAATGCTGTGGCCCATGGGAGGAATTCATGTCGGAGAAAGTTTGTGGAGGACTGTCTCCTGTGAGAGGGGGACCACGATGGAGCAGGAGGAACAAGTTTTGGACACTCTCCTCACCGAAGATGAAGGGAAGTGGCAGCGCTGACTGCACCCCCCATTCCCTGCCCCTGCGCCACTGGGGGAGGAGGTAGAGATATCGGGAGCAGAGCTGAGCCTGGGAAGAAGGGAGGGGTGGGGGGAAGGTGTTCTCAAGACGTGGCAATGCTTCTCACTGTCCTACTCTGTTATGTGTTGTTAGTGTCTGTAATAAATGTATGTTTTTTTTTCTTCCCCTAACGAGTCTGCCTTTTGCTCGTGACCATAAAGGGGAATTTTCTCCCCATCCCAGTCCTATCTCAAACCCCAAGCCTGGCTCTCTGTCCCTTCTCATTGCCGGAGGGGAAGGGAGAGAGAGGTGCTGCATTGTGGTTGGCTGCCAACCAGGCCCAAACTGCGACATTAACAAATAAAATTAGTTTATTCCAGGACTCGTTATCACAATTAATTTTCACATTGTAAAGATAATTTCACAGAATTTGAACATTCCTAATCATTCAGATGCTGAATACTACAACATTTAGCCTAAGTATATGTGAGTGGAAATGAATTCACTTACAACTTGAATATATGTATTGGATTATGAACCATATTTAAAATAAAAGTTTTCAAATTGAGATAGATTTGTGTTGGCACATGCAAATACTTGGAGATGACAATTTCAAACAGAAACTTCATTTTAAAAGTGCGAGTGAAAAAGTTAAACTTTATAGTTCTCAGTGTATACAAAAAAAAAGAGACTGGTGAATATTGTTATGTATTGATGCTGTCTGCGGAGACATCTAGATCAAGAAAGGATGCCTTTGAAGTCTTTGCCAATAACAAAGTTTATAGAGTTGGAAGAAATATGTGTTATTTGTATGTATTCTGGTATCACTGATTCTTATATGCTCCCCACTAAACCTTAAAAGTGTCCCTGTGGGTTTACAGATATATAAGGAATAAGAAATTTACTTTTCCAAAACTTCACTACACACATATACATAAAAGACTGCTTTTCTTTTCTACATTGTTTATCTTGCATATATATGAGACCTCTACATTAAATGAAACCTAATATTGGAATTTGTTTTGAAAAAGCAGCTGAGCAGCTAAATCACTAAACCAGAACTTAATACTGACTTTCTCCCTCTAAAAGTCACAAGTCTTTTCAGAAGATGAATAAAATATGTATTTCAGAGATTCTTGAGTAGGGAGTTTGATATGAACAATGACAAAGAAAAGCATCCATCACAAAGAAATCAGAATGGCTAACAATATGTCTGATTCCATGACATCAACTGAAATGAAAAGGTGGAAAGGAAAGGGGCAGACAGAAAATAATTTTGTAAAGCTGATCTGAATTGAGGTTGTAGAAGGCTTTTATATAAAGGTATTACAAAGACTGAACACTACTGAACTGTATAAGAAATGAAGATTTGAAATAATTGCTTTGCCTATTAAAATGTTAATTAAAATCTTAATACAGAGTTAGATGTTGATTGTATTTCAATAATGTCAAATCCTGACATTGTTCTGTGTATACATGAAAAATAAATAAAATCCAGTTCCAAAATCTAAACCTAGAATTCTAATTCAAAGTAGGTTATTGTTAGCTAATTCAACACACCAAGAATGAAGGAATTAAATCAACAGCTGTTGGCAATGCATGAAAGGGTAAAGAACATAGTTTTATTCTCTAACTGTTCTGAAGTACTAAAAGATATTAAAAGTGGTAAACACATATTTGTACCAGTAACAGAGTATGGCAGAATATGCATATATGAATAGCTCAATTGACCAGAAAAAATGCCATTTTATATAGTCACAACTTGAGAGTTTAACTGTTGTATTCTTTAATTAAAGAGGTTTTTTGAGATACCTTATTTACAAGCATACATTTCAGTGGATCTGGAAACAGGAAACATGGTCTGTGCTCCTTTGCAGGTTATTAATATTTGTTGTAAGCCTAATGTCTTCTATCAGAAAAATAAACTATCCTTTCCATCCCAATAAGTTTGCACAACTTTGCATGCTTCTGATATGTCCACTCTTAAATTCTCATTGTTTTGATGCAGAATGGTCCACATTTGAAATTAATGTATGATGATAAATATCTATGCTCATATACAGAACAGCATAAGGTCTGTGAAATAGTTATTGGGTTACAGATAATGACACTCAGGGTGGAGTTTACAGTTTGGTATCTTACCTTGGGCTAAGAGGCAAACTGTCATCACAGGAAAAAAAAGGATCTGTTCAAATAGCATTTTTCTTCTCAATTTTCTCTATCTAAGCTAACAGAGCCTACGAATAAAGGCTATCCTAGACTTGTGGCAGGCCAGCCAAAAGATCTGATTCCTACAACACTATCTAATCCTACCTGTGAAGTTGTTCCAAGTGTGGGCAAATGTCATTTGCTGGGACAAGACTAGAGCTAGAATAGCACCTGATAAGAGCTATTTGAGATTACTGATACAGTTAATGTAAGTACAGTTTGTAATAACTAGCTTGCTGGGGAATCTAGTGGGTCTGGTGGATCAGATGCATATTGGGTGAGAGCTCTTCTTTTTTAGAGATATATATATATATATATACATAAGGGTATGTAGATAAACACGTATATGTAGGGATACTGTTCAGTCTTCTTTTGCCTTTTTCTCCTTTCTTTTCTAGTACAGGTCTGGAAAAAAAAAAAAAAAAAAAAAAAAAAAAACAAACAAAAAAAAAAACCACAAGGGGAAGCGACTAGCAAATGTACTGGTATAATCCCATAACTGTTGTAGATGGATTCCATATACTTTGGACCATTGCTTTACTGCTACCACCAGCGCATTGCAGAGGATTTCCAGTTTTATTATGATAAAAAACCCCATAATTTTAAATTAGGGGCCAATCTCCTGACGGGACCCTAACCCAGCCTCTCAAAGTAGATACACACTGTGTTTGCTTTTTATCATTTTACAAACAGAAAGCAGCCACTGATGTAAGAAAATGGCCACTGGTGACTGATATAAGCTGTAATTACTGTACCATCTCTGTGAAACTAAGATAGAAATAAAGCTTATAATTTTATGCACAAATTATAGAAAAAAATGTTAGATTAATTCAAGGCTAATAAAAATATTAGGTTTTGAAAACTAAGCTGTAATAGGAACAAATCCATCTCTTTCTAGGAGTTCTCACAGCAAATAGACTATGTATTCTGTTTTTAAGGAGAAAGTGAGCTGCACAGAATGCTGAAATAAATCTGAAAAAAAAAAAATCAAACATCAAAGACATAAGATCTTCAGAAAATAATTATTTTTTGTGATTGAAATTTTAAAAAGAGAATGATAAAAGCCATTCCATAGATCAAATGTTCTCCTAGTGACACTTAGGAAAGTTCTTTTGAAGGTCTCTTCATCTAATTGCTCTTAACACCACCAACATGTTAAAGTATGTAGTTCTATAATTTTTTCTGTCTTCAGTCCCACACAAATCTGGATACCTACCAAAAACATCAGAAAGACTGAATTCATTCTTGATCCCTTGAGAGTTGCCTCACATAAAATGCTAGAGACACAAGCAATTATGAGACATGGGGTGTTTTTCAATTTAAACTATTTTTTGGGGTTGTTCTTTGTTTATGCTTTAATGTTTATATTGCATAGTATTTTCTCAACACACTCCACAGTCAAAACTCAGTCAATCACTTCAACAACATATAAAGCAGGAGTTTCTGAGTATTTCAGGCAAAAGCAGGAAAATAAATTATTTTTCTTTTACCTTCTCACTTATAGTCACTTTTTTTCCCTAACATGTTGTCATTGACATCCATGGAGATGTCTGAAAAATTTTTAACAGGAACCTCCATGCTGACTCTGATGAATGAAAAAATTCATGTGACTTTCTGCAAGAACTTGCATGATTTAAAATTTGCTTCTTTGTGGGTGATACAACTTAATATAAATATCTTTCCTCACTTCTCCAGCTTTCTTATCCTTGTGCCATAATGCATAGATGACCAGCAAGCATAACCTTTCCTTTTGCATAGTGCCGATAGCAATATTACTTTTGTCATGGTTTAACCTCAGCCAGGAACCAAGCACCACACAGACACACTCTGACTCCCAATCCCCCAGCAGGATGGAGGGAAAAGAATTGGAAGGATAAAAGTGAGAAAACTCATGGGTTGAGATAACAGCAATTTAACAAATAATAATAATAGTAATAATGATAATAATACTAATGAAAATAATAAAAATTATTATGATGATAATAAATTAAAATTAATTAAAATTAAAATTAAAATTAAAATTAAAATTAAAATTAAAATTAAAATTAAAATTAAAATTAAAATTAGAGAGAGAAATAAAACACAAGAATGACAAGTGATGCAAATGAAAATAATCACTGACCACCTACTAATCAATACTCGGACAGTCCCTGAGCAGCTGCACCACAACCTTCCCCCAGCTGTAGGTGCTGAGCATGACGCCGTACGGTGTGGGACATCCCTGGGGTCAGGGGGGGTCAGCTGTCCCGGCTGTGTCCCCTCCCAACTCCTTGTGCCCCCCCAGCCCGCTCGCTGGGGGGGTGGGGTGAGGAGCAGAAAAGGCCTTGGCGCTGTGTGAGCGCTGCTCAGCAGCAACCAGAGCATCCCTTGCTGTGTTATCAACGCTGCTTCCAGCACAAATACAGAACACAAGCCCATACTGGCTACTGTGAAGAAAATTAACTCTACCTCAGCCAAAACCAGCACAGATTTGCATTAAGATGTTATCTTCCAGGAACAAAATTATAGCACTCTACAAGCTTATATAATGATATTACCAAATATTCATTCAATTTAGAAAATCAGGAGACTTCATGTTTACAAAAACACCTGGAAATGACTCCAACATTGACTAGTTGAATGCAACAGAACAAAGAAAGGACAATAACTTGTGCTGTGGCTAAAAATTAGTCATCTACAGTGGATAGTTACTAGGAAAAATATAATAATCATATTAACTGCTTGAGAGGTTCATCTTCACCTTATATGGTAGGAGTGTAAAATTAATATATACACAAAAACTGGTGAAGGGTACCAATTATGTCTTTAATCTCACTTTTCAAGAAGAGATATAATCTTCCATTGCTCTTATACCTTCTGATTTAGTGATTTCCTGGTGAAGAAATATTTGCAACATGCAGCTTTAGACACTAGTTTAGGCACTAAAATCAGACACCAAATGCAACACATGAGATGCTCTGTGGAGTCAGTAGGAGAATGGTTCCTCCAGGAAACAGCTCAGAGCAGACACCTGACACTGGTGCTCATTTGCCCTTTGGAGAAAAATCTCTCTGCCTTTCCCCTTTTATTGTAACAGCAATATGACATACTGACAAAAGTACTTTAAGCCAGGCAATATGAATCTCTTTCACAACATCTTATTTTGAGGTTTTTTTCATAGAATTCTTTTCTTTCTCTCCTCTCTATTCTGAATAATGCCTCTTTTAACCCTTGTTGTGTGAAGAAAAAAAAAGAAAAAAGTGCAGCTGTGTGTAGTTCTTAAATATCTTAATGTCACTTCCTTGTAGTAAATTACCCAATTATTTGTATGCTCCTTTTACTCAAATTCCTACAAGTAATTTCTAGCTCTCTCATTCTTAATTACAAGCATGTTATGCAATTTACATGTACAAAATGTGAATACATTAAGTGTTCCTAAGTAAAAAGAATGATAAAGAGAGGAAGGGGAGTGGGTAGGGGAGGGGCAGAGGGAGAAACAGAGAAAGGGAGGGATGTGGGACAGAGCGAAAGTGAGAGGGAGAGAGCTGGTGATGTGATGCAGCTGAATACTAGATGTTGGAGTCTATTTGACAAAAGACAGAACAGCAGACATATATCCTGGAAGCTTTCCAGTTGCCCAGAGGCCACAGATCCTGATTTCTACATTTAGGCATCATCATGTTCATTTCATTTCTATCATGGTCTGATTACTTAGCTGGAAAACATTATAGTGTTAACAAATATTGTTCAGTTGGTACACAGTAAAATTTGCATACTGCAATTGCAGTGTCTGGCAAGGATAACTTTATACGATGTTATGTGACAGTCTTGTTTGTTATTCTCATCCATGATTATTTCTGACCTAGCAGGTAAACAGCAGCATTTGTGTAGGGTAAAAATGCATTAGGTAAGGGAGAAGGTTTTCAAAATTGATGGGGTTTGAATTTTCACAAGAAACATATATGTTAAAATGGCCTAGTTCCTTGGCATGCAGGCTGAATTTGTGTAAAGCAGACCTATTTTTTCAGGGGGTAGATTATTTTCTGTAATTCTTTTTTAATTAGAAAAATACAGATATGTCTCAAATAAGGCATTTCAGAACTAAGACTCAAAACAATAACTTTAAAAAAAAAAAAGTCTGGGTTGTATAAGGAATATTCATTTGAAAGGAGAATTACTTTTATTTTATTCTTTCATTGTTATCATAATTAAAGCACGTAAACCCATTTAAAAAGAAAAAATAAATAAAGAAATGATGCAGGGTAGAAAATAAGTACATGTACTGAGAACTTTCTGAAGCTAATCAGAAAGAATAAATGTCTGAAGAATTTTTCTGGAGCTGATTTAGTCTGTGGAATTTGCTATGCAGAATGAGAACACCTGCAGAAGGTAAATATTTTTAAGGATCAGGGAATGCAAATAAATACTATCTCTACCCATTTTGATCAAACTTGTTACAACCTCCAAAAATTATATGAGAAAGTAGAATATCTGCCCAGATTTCCACATACTCTATTCACGCAGACATCTTCCACTAAAGATCTAGGCTTTCTTTTTCTTTCTTATCTCAAGAGTAAAATAATCTTAACACATAACATGGTATGTAGAAAAAGTGATATCATATATCATATGTAAAAAATATATAATCCCAATTCTAAGAAGGTGGGGTATGTCAAAATTCATGAATATATGTATTTTTATTAGCATTTCTGGGGGGAAATGGAACTTCCTCCTTTCAAAGATATTATTACCACATTTGAGCAAAATTGTAGTTTTGAATTAAACTTTTATTTATAACCTACAGGAACTTCTTAGTCCATTACAACATTCCAGAAGTGTACAAGTATGTGTGATTTGATGCCAATCCTTCATATATAAGTAATTAGTTTAACATTTAATTTTCTGCATTCCATTGTTCATGCGTAGCTGTCAACGAACATCAATAGTGGCATTTCTTGTCATACTTTTATTTCTCTTATGCAGACTTTTGATAAAAGAAGGGCAAGAAGAGATTATTCTCACAGCCAGCTCCTAAAATATATTTAAAACAATTTAGATTCTCTAAAGGCACCAAACCATTAATGAATCCAATCCATTTCTTGTTGGGTAACCATAAGGGTCAATTTAAAATACATAATTAAATTATCCAGGTAAGTGAAGGAAGTCAAACTCAAGTTTCCAAGTGATTACAGACAATCAAAGATTTCCACTCTAGATTCCTGAAGACCAGTGAAGATAAAGTGTTCTGTAAAACATGCCATCAGAGCTTTTGTGTTAGGAGGATGATCATGAGGCTTTTTTTTTTAACCACAGAAATCAGTCAGAGAAACACAACTGAAGACTTTGCCCCAGGCTTCTGAATATGTTGCTTTTGCTACATACAAGATCTCTGATCACAGTCAGAGACCACGGGGCTAATGTGTATATATCAGAATAATCCCTACTCTGCTCAAATTTTAGTGCATTTTGAGGGTGGTAGTAATAATAACACTCTGTAAACCTTATGTCTGGGCCTTAGAAAAATCACAATCTGAGGCAATGCATTTATATTCAGGAGTTCAGAGTTAAAAAAAAAAAAAAAAAAAGAAAAAAAAAAAAAAAAAAAGGAGAGGTCTATCACTTTTAAGATTCTTTTAATGTACAACTCCCAGACCTAACTTGGAGGCACTATTTACTCAGAGGGACTATTTAATTAAATAACTGCAAGTTATTTTGGAGGGGAATTTCATTTATATTCTAGCAAATATAAATCAATTATGGTTTCCCTGTCCAAGTTATTTCTTCCTTCCTATCCTGGAATGTCATTGTGTGTCATTGTGCAATAAATCCATTACAGGGCAAATTCTTCTTGCCTGCTAGAAGCTTCTTTTGTATCTCTCCCTCCTGGCAATAGCTTGTTAAAGCACTTGACTTTTTGAGGACAATCTTGTGACACTCTGCTTTCCACGACTTCTTGCACAAGACTGTCGAATGTGCTGCTTTCCCTCCCTTGTTCCCCCAGTCACCAGCCCTGGCCCCTATAGGAGGACAATTGTAAACCTCTAGACAACTGTGGGACCTTCAGTTGATGGTACAATTTTGCTTTTCTCAGACCTCCTACAGAGGTTGCACTGAGAAGCACGTACTGTACTGAGTTGCCCTAGCCCATAAGACTCATGCCTGGTCCCTCTACTTCTCTAGGAGTATTTCTTCATCTTGATATTAAGTTCATAGCTCCTCAAACCTTGATAGTGTCCTTCTCTCCTTCACCTCCCTGCACCTTTCAGGGCATGAAGACTCATCTGGCTCTTTGATTCCTTGCTTAGGAATCCTACAGATTTCAGGTTAAAAAAAAAAAAATCTACCCTCAAGATTCACTTAAATTCTATTTCATCAGCCTCCTATCTACTTCAACCCAAAGGGGTAAGGTACTACGGGTTACATAGAGTGATTGATGATTTCTGACATGCCTCCTTCTGCCATATTCCATTAACTAGAAAAGGCAATCCATTAACACTGTAGTGCTTAAGTACATCGTTTGATCAGCATTCTGTTGAATAAGTTCTTTAAATGTGTTTAAGAGATCATTTTAACAAACTGAAATTGTTCCACAGCATTGTCTTTATTTCTGCTTCTGATACTGATAAAACAGTTCCCTTGACATTGGAATCATGTAGGAAACACATTAATATTCCCCATGTCAAAATAATGCATTGAAAATATGGATGCAATTTATCAGGTTTTGATGGCTATTAATAATATGGAAAAAATAAAATTAAAAATAATAAAAAAAAAAAGTTGATTAAAAGGAAAAAGGTAAAAAAGCTTTACAAAACAACAGCCTTCAAAGCCCTTATGTTTACTGAAAATCTTGTCCTACTGCTTAGTCAATAAAGATAATTGGCGAGAAAATCTGCACTCCCGGTCATCTTTCCACATTTCTCTTCAAACTTACTGATGAAACTCTTAGAGAATGGGTATTCTGTGTTCATATACTTCCCAAAACTTTGTGACCAATATGAAGTGTTTCTTGAGATCAGCATCTCATTTTTCAGTTTGTATGAAAAGGCTGAGAGATAAGATTTATTGACAATCAGCCAACTGCAAATTATAACTGGATTCAGGCACTTGGAATGAAATTCTTTGATTGTAAATGACTTTAGGAATCATATTGGATCAATATTAAATAAAATTATTACACAAGATCTTTTAATTCAAATAGAAGAGCCTTACTTCATGAAACATTTATCTAAAAAAAAAAAAAATGTGCAATTGAAATCACTCCCAGCAACAGCTAATAAAAAGATGGTTTGTTTTTCTTTACATATTATGTCTATTCTTACTGTGCCATGATTGTTAATCAAGAAAATGGTTAGTGTATCATAACCTAAGAAAGGAGAGCTCATGATAGAATTTTCTCCTGCAATTTCTGTAGCGATGGTTGGGATTTGATACAGAATGTTTTTAAGTTGATGAGGCTATTTTTTTCTATAAACTCAATGGGGTTTATCTAATTTGGAATGTATTTCATAAGATGAACTTCACTACATTAATTTGTAAAGACAATTTTAAGCTAGTTCAAAATTATTTATAACTTCAAAAGTGAAGACTTGTATGAAAGACTGGGGAATCCTCAGTATAACTCCTTAAAAGAACTGAGAGCCACTAGCTAGTGACTGTTTCAAAACCATAATTTCAGACCAGCAATAGTAATATTCCAAATGCAAATGCAGTCAGTTAGACCAAAACATATTCATTTATTAAAAAAAAAAAAAAAAAAACAAACCAAAAAAAAAAAAAAAAACAATCTAATGAAACGCTGTTTAATATTTAAATAAGTTCCCATGGTTCTGCTTACCACATCTACTGGTGGAAAATGTCTTATATTTGTTCTTGACTTTCATATTACTATTTGCATTAAAAATATATATTTTTTTTAAATTAAATGAACAGTTTCTAAATACCATTAATTGACAATTATTAACAAAAATGCATAACTTTTGTAACTGTTCAGCTTGATATTTTCCTTCTCCTCATATTTGGAGATATTTATGGTTTAATTCTATTTAAAATCCCAAAGGCATCCATTTAAAAGAAGAAATGAACTACAGCATTTTAGACCAAAAACTGTCAGATAAAGCAAACAGTTTTATTTTCTGTAAGATATTCATGAGAAACTTTGTAACAGAGGTGCTCATTTTGAATTTAGAAAGCAATACTGCAATCCTGCCTGTGTTTCTAGACTCAGTCATGTTTTCTTCTTTGTCACGTACGCTCAGATTGCTTTAGCCTTCCCGTCGATCTCATTGTTTGCCTCCTCATAACTCAGCAGCGCTGTTTTGCTTCTGGGGAGGCCACCCACAGCTTTGTCTTGCCCCATAAACCTTGGGGCTGGCGGTGCTCCCTCACAGTGACTTATGCAGGTGTCATTTCCCTGACTCAAGCCCTGGCAATCTGCAAGAATTTGTAAGCAAGAGGAGGGCCAGTGTACAGAGAGCATGCCTCAGGCAGGGAACCCATTTCTGTACGTCCTCTGGGTGCCTTCGGGACCTTATATGAAGTCCGCTTCAGATTTTTACTCACTTATATCAAGGGCCCAAGTTTTCCACTAGGGACATAGGAAGCAATCAAGACAATTCTTTCATAATGGTGTAAGGAAAAATGTAGATAAACCACATGCTTTCATATGGAGTTCTTCCTACCAGCTGTGAACTATGATACACGTTAGTGGAAGCACTTTCATTTGATTGTGTGGTTGTTTCATAGGAACTCATTAAGTGAAATTTTAGCCTCATTTAAGTTTTGTTTTAAATTTCAGTGACTACTGAAGACAACTAATTTAACCTGTTACATTTAGTTGTGTCTTTGAGATGTAATGTGTACAGCTCAGTACAGAAAAAATCAGTGTAGAGTTTTTTGATTATCTCCACATAGACCTATTCAGATCCATTTTCAGAAGGTCCTGAAATAAAATGAAAATATGATTTGATTAATAAAAACCATCAAGTATAGGGTCTTTTTTTGACATTTTTTTAATTTAAGTTCTGGCTATATGACCCAGTGTGACTTAGTATAACTTGGGCATACTATTGTTAAATATTTTCAATTTACTATAGATATACTCTTACATCTTGCATAATATTTATGTGCATATTCAAAAAAAGGGGAAGAGATAAACAAGCATTAAATTCAATTGTTATATAATACTTCAACAGCAACAAAATAAACTTGTCTTTAACTTGCCCACAGTAATTTTCAACTTTGCACTGTCAGTGTTCATTTGTATTATTTTACATTTCTATCCTTACTGAAAACAGACTTAGCCAATCTTTCCACTTTAGCAACTAATCATTTTAAATATCATTTATGAATACTACCACTAAATAATTTTGAAAAGTAAGTCTGCTCTAAATCTATCTAGTTGGTTATTTGAGATAAAATATTTGCTGACTTATGGTACAGGCCCTTCAACTTTCCCTGTGTAGTTATGTAAATTTCTTTGTAGATGTAAAATTTAGCATGACATTAAAAGATGCTCTTAAAAATATCTTTAGAATATAACTGTTATTTTTCTGCCCAAGATTATGAATGAAGCTGAGTATATCTAAGTCTGAGAAATTAATGGAAGAGTATCAAATGTCAACTGTATTAGGGATAAAAAGCTCTGGTGCTGGCTTGGTAGTGAGCAATGAGTTGAACTATGCAGGATAATGGATGCGTGCAGCTGGTGTAAATAATAAACACTTACCATCTTTATTGAGTCTTAGTGGAGCTGCATTCCTTAGTAATGTTCCAAAAATTGATAGATAAGAGCAGCAAAGAGAAACAACAGAAACCTCCCAAAAGAAAGCATCATGTGGATGTAATTACAGGACTTGCAAAAAAAATGATCTGTTTGTGAGACCTTCTCTATCATGAAGGTTGATCTAAGGTCAGAGGAGGAATAGCTACATATGTTAAAGGAAGAACAGAGGTTACAACTAATGAGAAATAACATCACTACCGTGTTGGGGCAAAAAGAAAATGAGCAATATTATCAGATTTTCAATTCAAGAACTGTTCCTTTTTCTGGTTGTACAATATATACTGCATTCCTGGCAATTACTGAAATATGAAGAAGAAAAAACTCCTGCCTATGTTAAGAAGCTGGATTCATATTGAAAACAACATTTTTTTCCCCGGGTCAGATAAGACAGAAGATCTTGCAATTGACTAGACAGTATCCTTAAGAACAATTTCACACCTGTGAATCTTCATTTATTTTAAATAAAACAAATGCTCAAGCCCCACTAAACCAAGTTTTAGAGAAAATTTTACAAATATGAATCAATTTACACTAAATATTGAGAAGCAAGAAGGCAAATGTAACCAATCTGTAAAGAAAATTACTCTCGTTTTTTAAAATTACTTCTCTGTTCTTTATGGGATCTGTCTCACAAATGATGAGTACTTGGGTCTGGCTATTTTGTATGTCAACTGAACTTTTCATAGAGGTATTGAAAATTATGTTTCCTGGTCTATGAAAGATTTTCAATCGTTTCCACACCAAGACAGGATCTGTTCTCTCAAGAGTGAAATCCCCAAGTTCCCTTCTATAAAATAGGCTGGAATTGTATTAAAAATAAGAAAAGGAATAAGAAGAGAAATGTGAGTTGAACGAATAGAATTTACACAGCTTTACTTAAAGCTCAGGTTTTGGTGCAGGTCCTATAACACATTAGGATGTTATAGCTATTGGTGTCTATATGTTGTCTAACCAGCACAAGGGAACCTGTGTCAAGGAATGATCTGCTTCAGTTTTTTCTGCACACCCACCTAATCACCCTTTTACTCTGCCAAAATTGGGCCTTTGACATTCAGCACTATAGTCTTGACATGTCTTGAAGAGCTATGAGAAATCTGGTGACTGCTTGCTTCCCCCATGGGTCAAAAACCATGGATGCCCCTCGCACAGCAGCTGCAATAGGGCTTCCTGCTGCTGTGGCACCTTGGGGACTTTGGGACACCCAAGGCTCTACTGTCATCTATGGCTAAAGCTGACACACTCCTCTGTCACATAATTTCTGGCTATGGTCTGATGAACTTTCCTCCCTAAAGAGTCAGGTGGTGGTGTCTCCTCTGCCTTCCTTCCTTACAGTCGTGGCTACTAACATCTCCATCTGAGAGTCTCACCTAGGGATCCTCAGTGACCATTTACTTTTCACATGAAAAGTAACCTAAAAGGACCTGTGCAAATAAGAAAAAGCCATTGACTTCTAGGTCAATCCTCCTTATTGACACTAGAACACAGTGTAACATCTGTTCGGGTGTTTTTTAATGGAGCAGAGACAAACAATGAAAATGAGTCAAACACAAGCAACCTCTGCAAATTTTCAAGAACAAACTCAAGTTTAGTCCATAAATCTGCAATGATAACTATAAATGCAGAACTACCTGACCACATATTGTCGGGGCCCTGAGAGTTCTGCAGGCCCTACTGTCCCTGCCCTCCCCTAGGGCTTCCTCACCTTGCCCAGGGACCAGGACCCCATGTCAGCACCCCTGAACCATCAGTCCCTTCACCAGTGACACCACAGCAGGCCAGTCTCCATCTCCCCACAGCTCTGCTCTGCTCTGCCATGTGCGCCCCCAGCCAGGACCACCCACAGGCCCATGTCCAACAGGAGATGGTGCAGACTGCCTGTCCAAGCTCTTACATTTATTTTTTATTTGGTTGTTCTGGGTTGAGTGAGTGGTGGAGTTTTTTGTTTGGTGACAGGGGAGGGGAATGCAGGGGTGGCCCCCTGTTAGAAGATTCTTGAAGCTTCCCCAGCTCCCAGTCTGCCCCACCTCTGTTTGGAAACTGAGCCAATCAGCTGTGCCTCTGCGATAACGTATTTAAGAAGGGACGTGGTGACGTACAGAGGGACTTGTGAGGAGGAGTTGCTGCAGCTGTGTGAACACCAAGGTCAGTGGAGGAACGGAGGAAGAAATGAGGAGGGAGGTGTGCCGGAGCAGAGACCCCCCTGTATCCTGTGGGGAGACGGCAAGGCGGCCCCCCCCTGCTACCCATGGGGATCTACGGTGGAGCAGACATTGATTTATGGCCTGTGTTTATTTTCACCTGGATGATCAAGGTGCTGTGCCTGAAGAAGGCTGGGGTCTTGTGGGAAAAAGTAGACCCCGCTGCTGTAATTCAGTGCTGGGAGGATTGCAGCATGTAGGGGTGTTCCATGCCCGAGCAGCTCAGGAAGGGCGGCAGCCGTGGGAGAGAGACTCCTGTGGAGGACTGTCTTCTGGGAGAGGGGGACCATGATGGAGCAGGGGAAACAAGTTCCAGAATCTCCCCCCACCAAAGATGGAAGAAGCAGCAGCACTGACTGCACCCCCCCATTCCCTGCCCCTGCGCCACTGGGGGAGGAGGTAGAGATATCGGGAGCAGAGCTGAGCCTGGGAAGAAGGGAGGGGTGGGGGGAAGGTGTTCTCAAGATGTGGCAATGCTTCTCACTGTCCTATTCTGTTATGTGTTGTTAGTGTCTGTAATAAATTTATGTTCTTTTTTTTCTTCTCCTAACAAGTCTGCCTTTTGCTTGTGACCATCTGTGGTGGTTGGCTGTTAACCCAGCTCAAACCACTACAATGGTTTAGAGCAAGAATAAGTAAGTGACAACTTAAGATTTCAGGCTTATAGTCTCATAATTGTTTTCACTTATTTCTGAAAGGAGATAATTCTTTTTGCCTATTTTACTCTGGCCACACAGACTGAGGAAGATATTACAACTGAATACTTTCAATCACTCAACCAGATGTTATTTTTCCTCAACTTTTTATCAAAAATATAAAACTTGTAAGTGACGGGGAAGGAAATAAAAGATAAAGGGAGAACAGGGAAGAGGAAGCGAGGAAGGAAGAAAGGAAGGAAGGAAGGCAAAAATGTGCCCATTCCAGCAGAAGTTAAATAAAAGGAGACTGTGAGTTAACTATAACGTAATACAATCACTTGTTTTGGCATATAATGTTTAGGTTGCTCAAAAATTGTTATATGTTTATTCCTACCTTGTTGAGACTGAGAGCAGAAACAGTTGTTTGTATTTGCAGAGTGCTGAGTGCAGCTCAGCCTGAATGCCAGGTGCTTGTGTAAAACAAACTGGTTGTTGAAAAGGATAGATGAGGTACAGAGGTGAGCTTTGTAAATGTCATATTAAGTTTTTTGTAACATAAGCTATGTAGAAAGTGTCGTTAATGTGCCTATGAAGAGGGAGAAAAAAGACAATTAGAAATTATCTATTTTTTATCAATGTTCTTCACTACTGTCATATAAACCTGCAAAGAGTTAACAGGCTGAGTATGTGATAAAAATTACCACAACATAAATGTATAATGAAGCGGTATTTTTTTAGGATAAACTGTTACTGTAAGAACTGAAAAAGCAAAAAAAAAAACCCCACATTTCTCACAAACAATAGTAATCAGAGTGAAATATATCAAAGGAATGAAAGATCTGAACATGTCTATTATCCATGCAGTGTACATCTTGCAGTGCCCATTAAATATAAAATACTCTATGGCAGGTACATTTTGTAGGAATGCCAGTAGATTAATAAAGCATGATATATTATGTATGGCTTATTTGTAAACTAGAGCAAAGACAATATTTTTACAGTAAAGGAACTCTTTGACAATGACTTATAATTCATACCAAGCTATTAATACATATAATTGTTTTACTTGTAAAACTGTAACAAATTGATTTTATCATGAAAAAAAAAAAAAAAAAAACCAAAAACGAAGTAATACGGAGCTGCTATGAATAAACACAGAAACCTGTATCATTCCAGATTTTTAAAAACACATGTAATTTTAGTATGTTGAATCTAAAAGTATTTCTGAATATGTCATCTTTCAGATCTTAGACTAGTGCTCAGACAGTACAAGGGTAGTACAAATGTTTTAGGGGAATATGCCAGTGGGGTCAATGTTTCTACTAAATTTGCTAGTCAGACATGCATTTTGGGTGAATAGGTGTCACAAGCCGTGTGGCAGGTGCACCTGCCCACTGAAGTTGTGGCTCCCTGGCTGTTGAACCTTCCCTGTGCCCTTGTTCTCAGGGCTTTATGGCAGTTGGGGTCCTTGGCCAATAGGGGCTGGTATTGCCCACAGGTCAGATTGGGCTCGGGTACCAACGGAGTCCTGGGGGGAGCCATTTGGAGCTCGTCCTGCCCAGAGCAGTGTGCTGCAGGTAAGGGCTCTGCCCTGGGGTTGGGATGCCGCCCAAGGAGACTCCTCAGGGTCCCCATGGGTTGGGACACTGCCCTGAGATGTCCCTCGAGGTCGAGAGTCCTCACCTTTTATTAGGTGAGTGATTGAGCACTCTGGGTTGTCATTAAACCTCTGGTTAGTGTTTAGGGTTGTCATTAAACCCCAGAAGTTTGTGTGGTGATAGTTTGTTCTCCTCTTACAGACATTTGATCCTGCCGTTTGTAAGTTTGCAGAGTGTTGATTAATTGTGTATAAAAATAATGCGCTTTTTTAATAAAAATGTTTTTTTATTGTCTATTTGTTTAGGATTTTCCGCAACAAGCCTGTCAGAGACCAGAGTGAGGTTTCTCTCATATACTCAGGAACAAGATTAAGACTCAAAATGGAGTCAAATGCCTCAAAAATTTATTTGTCCATCACAAATGAAGAAGGAGAGGAAAGAGAGAAAGAGAGGAAGAGGAAGGGGAAAGGGTTCGTGATAGCTACCACCATGGAACTGAAGCCTGACAGTCCGGTTAGGAGATGAGTCCATGGAAAGAAGGTGAGAGGTGCCTGTGAAGTGATGACGGTGGCAAGGAGAAGTGGTGGTGATGGTGAGGAGAAGCAGAGCTGAGGAGAAGCAGAGGGGTTGTGGCACGGAGAAGAACACTGGTGGTGTGGAGAAGAGTGGGGCAGTGGTGAGGAGAAGCAGGGTGGTGGTGGCGCAGAAAAGAGAAAGATCATGCTCTCGGTCCTTGTCTCTGTTTTATTCCATCAACCCCACCTACCACTAGTGGTGGTGTGCATGTCCAGTACTGTCACTGAGGTGGGGGGGTCAGACTCCAGAGTTTAGGTGGTTTCCAACCCTGGAGTTTTAGGTGGTTTCCCACACCAGGTCTGGGCGCATGCACAGGGATGAGGTAGTTCTGCTGCAATGGCACCAGTGGTATTGGGGGTCCTGCTTCAACAATGTTGAGGAAAATAAACACACAGTCTCTGGCAAGAGGTTTCATAGTTAATTGTATAAATGTGTTTTTCCTGTGTTACAGATTCTTTTCTCTGCTTTCTAAACTTCTGCTGAGACCTGTGAACAACTTAACATTTAAAAACACTCTTAATCAGCCTTTTCCATTTAAGTCATGGCCTTTAACAATTATCAGGTTGAAGTAGGTTGAGAATACTCTGGTGAACGGTCTGGTTCCCAAGGTCAAACTGGCTAGGGAAGTGTCTATATCTTAGCAGACATCTGTCTTGAGGGTGATAATTTTTCCTTGCCACCTTTATCCCCAGTGGATCTGCTTGCACTTTATTCCCAAGACCATTTTGGGATAAATTTCCATTCCTCTGCATCTGGCATAGCAGGAGATAAATGTATAGAGAGATCTGAAGACACTCTTTTATGAAAATTTTAGTGTATATATATATATATATATATATATATATATATATATATGTCATATGATTATATATATATGAAGGGGAAGAGCTCTTTTCCCTATGCTTTTATTTTTTGAACTAGTTCCTGATCTTCACTGTAGTTTTTAATACATGTCTATAGTTGAGTAACACTAGTCCCTAGCAACAGCCAACCCTTATCTAAATCTTTTATTGTCTTTCCAAGTAGTCCTGCTCCTGAAAAATATATTGTGGTCCTGTTCTGAATCTATATTTAAAAACCATTCATATTTGACTTGTCACTGCTGTGTGAAAGCTGAAAGCAGTCAGCAAATTGTAGAGGGAACCAGCCCGCTATATGACCTCATTTCAGGAACAATTTCTCCTTAACAGCAACTGGACAGGGTTTTTTCTCTCCCAGCAGTGAAAGCATTTCTATACTCTCCCTGATGCAAAGCTTGCCTTTGCAGGATTTGGTTACATGGTGACACTGAAGCCAGGGTCAGCCTTCATTAATGCCTCCCAGGATGCGCAACTTCAGGGCACGAGAGTGAAGAAGAAGACCATGTCTGACAAGACACAATGTCTGGGAGGCACAGGCTACTCATCCATCTCCATATCTCCATTAAATAGCTATTCCTTCCACACCATCATGTGCTATGAAGCTTCAGTTTATTCTTAACCCCCATTTGTGACCCCACAGGTATAACTGCCACCCTCCAATTCCAAGGGAGAAAGAATCACCTTTCATTCAAGGAAAAAAAACAAATACAATCAGGTTGGTTCAGATGCTTTAAACCAGAGATTCTGAGCTTTGTTTGCAGTCAGTGCTAAGAGTCTGTGGCTACGTTATTGCAATGATCTTAGCTGCAAATAAAGACCCCTTTGTTTTTGAAATAGCTAAATAAAATAGGTTTTAGATCTTGTTTCTTTTATTTCTTACTTTATTTTCCTCACCTCCTACCACGTCTCCATGGTTTAATGGAATCTGCATATGACTATCTGTCCTGGTTTCAGCTGAGATAGAGTAAATTATTCTTATCAGTTAGAATAGTGCTGCATTTTGGACTCGGTATGGGATTTGGTATGAGAAGAATGCTGCTAATACACTGATGGTTTCAGTTGTTGCTGAGACATCAAGGTCTCCCCAACTCCCCACATCCTGCCCGTGCGCAGGTGTGCCAGAAACTGGGAGGGAGCACGGCCAGAGCACTGGGCCCAAAGTGGCCAGTGAAATATTCCATATCATGTAACAGCATGCTGAGTATATAATGGAGGGGTGACCAGGAAGGAGGAGGTTCTCTCTCACTTCCAGGATGTTGACTGTGGGATCTTGGTATTTTGGGATCACCAACCAGGAGTGGGCTGGGTATCATTTGGCAGGTGGTAAGCAATCACATTGTTCATTACCCAATTGTACTTTCTATTATTGTTATTGTTTTATTTTATTACAATTATTATTTTTTTTTTATCTTAACCTACAAGTCTCCACTTACCCCTACAATTCCCTCCCCTATCCCCCTGGCATGAGAGGGTGAGTGAGACACTGCAGGATATTTGGCTGCCAGCCAGGTTTAAACGACGACACCATTTTGACAAGCTATCCTCTCACCTTAACATGTAAAATCTCCAATCACTTCCAGCTACTGTCCACCAATAACAAAATGTGAGTAACAGTACAATATGAGCAACTGGGGGCAGAAAAAAACGAAACAAAATAAAACAAACAAAAAAAAAACCCAACAGCAGTAATGAAAAGATCTAGGTAGTCTAACATAAGTGTAAAGATTGCTTGCACAAGTAATTTAGGCAATATTGTTAGAATCTATTTTAAAACCTCTAACAATTAATTGATTAAATTTTTCAGTATCATGTCTTAAAATAGTCAGGCTTATGGATCTTCAGTGTATTGTCAAGTCTCACAATATATTATAAAAGTTGACTTTTTTTTCTTATATTTTGACCCTTCCCTACATAATTCAGAGCTAATACAGTTCTTTCATAATGAATCCCCAAACAGTCCACAAACAGTCCCAAATTGTACAGCTTACCTTGAATGAGCCTTCATTTTCCAGCAAGTTTTTAATCAATGCATCAATTAGTGTAATGAATTCACAGCTCCTCAGCAGACTTAGAAGGGATTTTCATCTTCAATTAGTAAACTAGATCAAAAAAAAACAAAACAAAAAAAAAAAAACACAACAAAAAAAAGAGAAGAACAATTAAAAACAACAGATTTAAATGTATTAAGTCGTGACAGCAAAAGGAAAAAGTTATGAAAATCCACCCTTAAATATTATTATCAAACTCAAGCTAATTATTTTAAACTTTTTTTTTTTTTTTTTTTTTTTTGTTCCAAAAGAAAAGGGAAAGACAAAATCACTTCTTTCTCTTTTGGAAAGCAGCAATGAATTGCTAGTTTTGTTTCTGAGTAACTTGATATAGAAAACCAAAGACAATTGCTTCTCTTATCCTTAACTTGTCAAACCTAGACAAATGCCCATTAATACAATATGCCTTAATTTTAAATGATTAAAATGTTTAAATACAAAAGGTAAAATAATGAAGGTGCATATCAGTGTAACAAGTGAGATCTTTGTTGTTGCGTATAGTATTGTACTTATTCTGTCACTGAGAAAGGACTTGTAGAAAGAGGAAAAAAATTCTACATTTCCTTTTCTTACTTTTTTTGTTGTCTATTATTTCCTGAAATGCAAAATAAACAACCATCAGATAAAGAAGAACTAGTCTTCCTTTCAGATATCAATATCTTATCACAGTGAAGTGTTTAATTTCAACTCCCCGGGTATCCTCCAAGTGCACAAATTGACAGTATATATTAAAAAAAAAAAGTAAAGTCTCAAAGACAAAATGTAAAATTTTTAACCTCCTGAAATACCATTAATTGAAAGGAGAATAATAGGACAGACTTGAGCTAAGAAGCCTGTGGAATTGTCACTGGAGATGGATTTCAAATGTTATTTCATTCAGTGCAATGAGGCTATGACATTTTCTGCATCCTGCGTTCTGAGAGTATTGCAACAAACATTGTAATTGAAGAAAAATAAAACTTACAGCTTTTGATGTATCCTCCCGTATCAAAAGTACTTGCTATAAATGGTAGGGAGAATTGGCTATTTTAACCACAATTTTAAAGGTTTGCATTTGCTTTCTCCTGATATTTTAACATTTCCTCTACTGAATTTCAAAAGGAATAATTTTAAGCACTAGTTATTTATAATGCTTTGGTCACAGAATAATCCTCATTTTAAAGTGACATTTTTGTTGTAAATATAAATACTATTAAAATCCCTTTCGCACCGGAGAGGTCCACCATTCTAAAGTTGAATGTTCATTTATTTAGGTATCATTTTCACCGGGAGTGAACGATCGCTGTATGATTAACTTTTGAGACCCCAAAACCTTATGTGACAATAATGGCATATTTTGTACACAACTACTGTCAACCACAGGACCATAAACCAGGCAGGATAGTGTGTCCCAAATAAAACAGAGCCTTTGTCATGTATTGAATAGTAGTGTATCTAAATGAGATCTGAAAGAGAGATGGTCAGAATCCACCTGCAAATTAATATGATTAATGTGCAATTAAATACAAGAAATATTATTGCTCCCTCTTATTAAATTCTTTGTATAATTTCTCAAATTGACTATGCAGAAAGGTTCGATGAACACTACATAACACACTGATGTTTGAAAATGGAAAAATAAAAGTTTAAGAGGACACAAGAGTTGCTCAGCAAATCCCATGTCAAAAAAAAAAAAAAAAAACAACAAAAAAAAAACAACTCCCAATGCCACACGTGAAAGTAAATACACAGAATTAATACTATAGGAAGAAGCATTTCCAGTTATGACATACTGTTTTGCTATCTACAACAACCCCCAAAATAACCTTTCCACGTTTCTCCAAGAAGCTGGTAACACAATATATCTAAAGATGGTCTGGCAGATGATAATGATAGTGTCTACACACTCCCAGGGTAAGAACTGCTAATAGAGCATTTTATGATAAAAATAGTTTTGAAATGACCTGCACAATTATTCATGGCATCAGAAGCTGCTGAGATTGCTTCAGCTTTGATGATGATGATGAAGCACAGAAAGTAAGATATGGCAGTTTCTTGCAGAGATCTGCAGCTCAGATCTGCCATTTAGGTCTGTCCTTCATCACAAGTTGCAGGTTTATCTTTTCCTCATTTGCCGGGCTAGTGTACTGCTTGAAGGTGAAGAAAATAAGAAGATATCAGTGAGAAATGATGTAGGTATTTCTGGAGGATTTCAACTCGCAGGGATTGTCCACCCTTTACACAACATGTACCAATTATTATAGCCAGTTGATGCATGTCCTTTATTAAGGTTCTCCATGCCTGCACAGCTCTGGGGATCCATTAGTCATAAAAATAGAATGACTTATCTATCTTACAGCTGCTCCAATTCAAGGCTACTACTGACTTAGAGATGAGAATGGTTTCTCTCTTATTTTCTCATGCAGTGGTTGGCCCATGAAACCTAGTGTCATCGTTAACACAACACAGAGATACTTGCTAGTTTTGGAGTGTGTTGGTAGCTAGTGAGAAAACTTTCTGCAGTATGTATAACTACCAGTGTTCAACAGGCCACCCTCTGTTCTCAAATTATTTCTTCCCATCAGTGGTAATTTTTCTTGAACCTGCAGTGTTTTGAGCTTAGTTATTCAATCAGTAGAATCAAGTAAATCTACTTTGCTGCATCTGACTGAGTTCATAATAGTTGCAATTACTTTTGTATATAATGGTTATCTAAATGTATCTCTTTCATAAAAAAAAGAAATTGTAATATTCATCACTAGAGGAAGCATACTCTTTCAATCCCAGTCCCTACTGCACCATGCAAAACTAGATGAGAACTGCTAATTTCTTTAATAAGGGCCACTCTATGGAGGCCATCTTTTAGGTCTGTTAGGGCAGTGAAGATGTACATAACATCTTCAGGACTGAGAGACCTGGGGACAAAAAATTAGTACTTCCTTGAGAGAAAGTAAAAATTTTGAGAAATATGCAAGACATAATTTGTCTGTTACTTTCTCATGTCTGGACAGTTTACTAGTAGCCAGTATTTGTGCTGGTGTGCAATACAATCCAGGGCTCCCATGAGGTAAGGCTCAAGTCTGTGAGGCTTAAGTCTGACTGAAGATCTCACAACTTACTTGAGTGCAAATGCATTTAGTTCAACTGCCAAATGACAAGACAAAAAGTCAACTGAAATACTCGCTTATGGGAATGTCTTTAGTCCACTTAAACTCTACTCTGCCCTGTGCCTAGCGCTGCTGTACACTGGGACTGATGCATGGGAATGGGGTGCCATTCAGGCTGTGCTGGCTGCAGACCGCTGTTATCACATCCCTGTTGCTCAGGGGAGGTACAACCATAGAGTGGGAAAGCTGGGATGACTTAGGACAGCACTGAGCACTGGAATGGAGTGGGGAGAAGAGATTGCCTGCCACTAAAGCTTACTGGTCCCTATCAGGATAGTCCTCTCTAAAAGGCATCTCCACAGAAGTTCTTGACTGGACGTGTGTCACTGGATTTTATCCATGTCACTTGAGATTGAAGATACAATAAACTAGCTTGAAAATCAAGCACTGTGTATTTAGGGGACCTCTTTATGTATTATAGCTATATTTCATATATTATAATCCTTGGCATTATAAATAAAGAAGGAAAGATGAAAGTCTTGTATAGATGCCTGACTTCCACTGTCCATTTGTTCCTATACAATATGTCATTTAAGATTTTTTTATGGATATCTGGAACTCAAAAGAACTTCAGCCATCATGCAATGTTATATATATCATATCATATTGCAAAATTCAATGAAGCATTTCTAGAAGTCAGAAAACTACCTGTTTTGTCTTTTGGTACAAATATATAAAATTACAGCATGTCAAATTCCAGTGGAAGAAGTACTGGGTAAAATTGTCAATGCTTTTTGGAATTCAGCATGGCACAATAGCTAGAGTTTAACTGAAACATATGAAGTTCAGGAATACCAAGTTTTCCCAAGGATAGACAGCAGTAATTGTCATTACCTGATTGAATTACAGACATTGTTTTAAACCTTGCAAAACAATAATGCAAAAAAGAAAGCAAGTTTGAATTCTGCTTTTTGTGCCAGCAGCATTACATAATGAGATAAACATTGGTAATTGTGTTTAGTTCAATAACACTTTTAATTATAGTTGAGATCTCCTTTAAAGTGTATGGATTTTACTGACGCAGAGTAAACAGCTGAAAGCTAAATGAAGACAGTCTCATAGATTTCTACTGTCTAATTAAAGTAAAGAAACATTGCTTAACCAATTCAGACATTTAGAGGGAAAAAAAAAAAAAACAACAACAAAAAAAAAAAAACAAAACAAAAACAAAAAACTGTTGGCACATTTGACACACATTTTAGTTATTGCAAGATCTCAAGTAATAAAGTTTGGTTTACATCAAAACAAAATATCTCCCAAAAATATTCTGGGAATTTAACCTCTTTCTTCTTAAACAGGGCAAGCAAGTCATGAACAGTCTACTATATTTGTATATATAAAGACAGATAAGCAAGGAATCACATCCCCCTGAGGTTCTGGTTCAGCAATACATTAACGTGCATTCCTAAACTTAAATCATGTCAACACTCCTACCTAACTGTAAAAAATCTACCTACACACATTTTTTGTCGAATTAAGGTTTAATTTCTGATAACCAGATTGATGAAGGGAGGCAGAATTCTCATCTTCTTATTCTGGGTGTGACATTTCATATGGCTTCTTTTCTATGGTGAAGAGATTCTGCAGCAATGTGCATGCAGAATAATCATGTCTGGCACCACACACAATCTATGTACCAAACAGGGCTGCAAAATGACAAATTGCTTATAAAAACATTATGAGTTTTTTACACAAAGGGGAAAAGTAATATCCAAGGTATCCATTAGCATAATGAATATTCACAAAAACACATTTTAAATTCAAACCAACAAGTAGTTCTTGTTTTTGATGGGTGAGAACACATTTAATCCATGATACCATATGAATTGTCTCACCAGTTACCATCATGTGTCATTAACAAAGAATATCAAGTATTCAGAGAAAATTACACATGATCAACCTCCTCTGGTCCTTCCTAAGCTAGTAAATTAAACAATGTCCAATTCCTGGCTATGAGAAAGACAATCTTCTATAAATTTAAGTGGTTAGAGCAATCTCTATCCCTAGTTTGATGCAACGAAATCCTCCAAAAAAATTCTCAGTCACATGACAAAGAATATTTCCATTTAGCAGTTTAGCTAATGCTGTACATAATTGCATGCCTCCTCTGGCCCATTCCCCTAACACTAAGCCAGTAGTCTTATGCCCATATTATCCTTTCAACACTTTCCAGGCTATGGCTTGCTTTACTTTATGCCATGTTAAGAAAAAGGGCATTACTGGGGGCTGCAGAAGCCTCTTGATTTGGCAATAGTGTGAGGTATAGTACATTTTCAGCAAGCAGAAACCAAGAGCTCCTTCTTATAACCTGAAAGAGATTTGGCCAGGAGCTAGGGAGATTTGGGGGATCATAAATTCAGCCTAACTAAAAAGACAGAATACATAGAGCTTATAAAATGGAAAAACTTATAAAAAGGAAAAGCTTTAAAAAAAGGTTTTTATTCTGATGCTGTTCTAAACAGCCACACAAGTCAGTTTTCACCATCTCTCAATCTTCGAGTCTGTAGGTGAACTATTAACTTTTCATGTTTTGGTCAGTGTCTGCTCTCTAAGCCTTTTATATTCTCACTATGATGGTCTGTTACAGATCCCTTCAGGACAGTTGCTTTCAGTTACCAATCTTTTTGAAAGGGTTTTGTGTAGTGAATTGCTCTTTGTCTATCATGTCTTTGTCCTTTCCAGGATGACTTTGGTGGATGTAGCCTGAGTCTGTCTGCTTGAATCAATATTTGTCCTAACTCTGTCTAAAGTTCATCACTGTATTCTTTTCAGAGGAGCTTCAATGTATTTGAATGGAAACCCTTGCTATTGGTAACGATGGCCATGATGCTACTGGAGCTAAAAATGCAGTCTTTTTTCCTCTTACTGTTTTGCCCATAACTGCACATAGACTGCTGCTCTATCTCGTAAGTATGGTCAAGGATAGGCAGAAGTGATCACAGGCTCAAACTGTATTGCAGATTCTGTTGCACTGTAAAAATGCAGACTACAGAAGAATGAATTCCACATTTTCATTATTGCTGGTTATAATGTCAAATACAGTAATTTTTAAGAATAATCTTAGGTTTGTTCAAAGGGGCAGTTATAAAGAGAGTCTGGTTCCATGCTGGATTCACAGGGGAGCTCTTAATCAGAACTGCCACACTGAGAAATGTAGAAGCAACTTGGAGGATGGAATATTAAATAATAATGAGAAAAAAAATAAACCTTAGGGAAATGGAAGCTGTGTTAGAAGAAACTGGGATTCCCAGTGAAACAGGAGATATTTATGATTTATTGGGCAAACCATTGAGGGGCTAATCCAAATACAGGACTGGTTTTGAAAGCGTTAAGGGTACCTCTATAAACAGAAAAATGTCTTTATCTCAGGAAAGAGAAGTAGCTGAAAGATAAACTACAGTGATCAGATGCCTCTGGCCATTTAGGCACCCAAATGCTATCAACTTAGAAGTAACCAGGGACCTAAGATCTAGAGCAATTTTGCTGTCAGTAACTGTTGCAATGATTCCCTGACCAGCTTCTCAAGTTGCCTTTACATCTTTCTGGGTTCTTCCAATCAATTTGCTGTCAGAAAGGTAGCGTCAAAAGTGGAGCCAATATCAGCTAAGTCAAGGGTTTTTTTAAAATTGTAATTCTGAAGACACCATCAAAATAAGTATCAGTGATTAGCAGTGATCAGTGGTTAGTAAACCTAAAGTGATTAATAACCCTATATGTGTTTATTGTACTCGGTAAAACTAGTTTTCTAAACAAAACATGGGCCAAATACTTCAAGATGAAGAATTCTAATTCTGCACGTCTCCATAGGAAAAAGTATGTTGGTTGGTCTGTTTTTTTTTTCTTTTTTTTTTTTTTAAAAAAAAAAAAAAAGGAGGGAATGCTTTGACATTGTATTTCAAATTAGAAAAAACAAACAAACAAACAAACAAACAAACAAACAAACCAAAACACAGTGAAAACTATTATCAAATGAAAAAAAAAAAAATATTTCAAGAACTCTATGTTTGCTTTAGCTGTTTTCAAGAAAAATAAGTAGTTTGGAGCAACCAATCTGACATGTGGAAAGTTTAAAATCACAGTCAGTTCTCCTCAGGATTGTATCCACAACAGAGGAAATTTGATTTCTGGACTCTCATGTTATCTCATTCTAAGTGAAAAATAATACTGAAGATATGCCTACAGTAGGGTTTCTTAAAACAAACAAAAATATCATAATAATCTGCCCTCCTTAAAAGGTGAAGTTGGACATTTTCATTACCCCTATAATCCAAACTGGTATATTCCTTGACTTTCTTTTCAAGGACTTTATTTTTCTTTGACACTTTCCTATGACCTGCCCAGGAAAGTGCAATGAAAACTTTTGGAAAAGACTTTGTAATGACAAAACAATAATGTGAATGTTGAAGATAGAAATTACAGGAATGAAGTACCGTGCATGCTAACATGAAGGAAAGGAAAGCCCTGACAGGTTGCTTCCCATGTTTGCTAAATCTTTTTGGTGCATGATTCCACTGCTGATGTAAAAAAAATGTTCAGATCTTCAAGTTTAAATCCGAGGACTACTAAGAAACTGGTGAAATGTGATGGAAGTAAAACCCGCTTGTTTTTTAAAGGAGGCAAAAAAATAGGATGGGTGTTTCACAGAAACTTCTGCCATCCATTTCAGACCTCAGTGGCAAAACAATTAGGAGAATTATGGAACATATATAGAGAACCTTTTAGGGAGCTTCTGTATTCAGCATGCATTTTAGGTTTTTGCCCTCCTTCTTGACAGAAGGAAAAAAAAATTAAATCCTATCAATAAACAGGAAACTTTGAAATACTCTGAAAGATATTCAGCTGCAGGAGGGAGAATCATTGAAGAATCCTACTGTGTTGAGATAATTAGGATATTAATCAACTCCTTAGATAGGGAGAAGCTAACATTCATAAATCCCTATGCTGGTTCTCACTTCTTTTTCTTTAGTGCTAATGAAGTCATATCATGGTCAAGCTCACACCTCCTCTCTCCACTCGGGTGCCACCTACAGCATCAATGTACCAACAGTACATGACTGATGGGCATCAAAGGTTAAGCAATTGCAAGCCATTGGAAAGACACATCGAAGCTTGGAGCCTGAAGAATGTCTGAGTGCACAGCTCATATCCAGCAGAATATGCCAGTGCTCATGATTTATTGTTGTTTGCTGCTCTGTTAGTGCTCCATGTCTAACCTAGCAGCTTCATCTGGAGCTAGCTTGATTCAAATCCCTCTGCTGTCCCTGGCTGCCCCACACTGTTTCAGGTCTCAGTCTTGGCAGAGGAGAAACGATTTGGTTCCAGTTGGCAGTGAAGCAGGTGTCCTGTTCTCACTCTGCTCACTCTCTAATGGGGACACACTGTGCTCAAACCGCAGGTGGCTCCTTTCAGGAAGAGTAATTAAGGATCATCTCCCCCCACGTTTTCCTATTAGTTCCCAACAGATAATTTATCTTATGGACCATACTGCCTCCCATACCTTTATTCTTTGTGCAGCCTCTGCTGGTTTCACCTTGTGCCATATCTTGAGTGTTGCAAGCTGCAGTCCTAAAATTCATTTTTTTTTTGTGTGTGTGTGTTATGAACCTACTGTTGTCTACAACTGGATGGCTAAAGACATGTCTCTGGTACTGTTTCTTGGTGTCTGCTTAGAGTTGCATTCTAATATGCCAGGTGAATGCAGTTGGGGGAAAGGAATAGAAGAAAATCTGAACTGAGGAACCCATCTCTAGACAGAAGAAAGAGCAGGAAGTCACCTCAGTCTGTAAATTTCCTGGGGAAGAGGTGCAATGCACTGCTTTTCTCACCAAACATATCAATATACTTATTAACGGACTCACAGGTGATTAAAGACTATGATCATGTGTCACTGAGTTCACTGCCAACTGTGAAAGAAGACAAAGTGTCTTGACATTAATACAGTCCTGTAGAACAGTTCCCTGTGAGACATGGAGGGTGGTCTTTTGGCAGCATACTGAAACAAAGACATTTGTGTAAGGAAAGTGTGCCTTGAAAACTGGGAAGAAGAAAATGAAGAGAAAGAGGGAAGTCAGTGTCTGAATAAGAGACAAAAGCCCTGAGCCAGTGTGGCATAGGGAATGATGCAATGAAGGGAAGTAGACAATGAAAGGTATGAAGGGCAGAGGCAAATTGGCAGCAACAATGACTATGAATTTAAGAAGACAACTTTTAAAATTGATTTTATTTTTCCTATAGTTCAGGAATTCTAATCTGATCTCCTAGAGTTAAGCACCACTGCCTTATCTTAGTAAAGGAAGTGTGGATGCGATGCACACTCTACCATAGTAAGCTCCCACTCAGTTACTACACCCACTGGCTGAGGGTGTGACAAATAGGGTATGTAATCACTTCAGATTTCATTCTTCACTATTCCAGTGTGGGTAGTAAGGCTTGTCCTTGCAGAGCCTATAAGGAAGAACAGGCTTCAATTATCTTGTGTGGGTTGGGTACACCTCCATTCAAGACTTTTGTATAATCTCTCTTATTTTCCACTGAGTTGACTAAGTGAATATTCCAATTCTACCCTACAAGGAGAAAAGGAACAGTTAAACCGATCATGGGTTGTAACCCTTGATGCAGGAGGCAAGCAGCATCTCCCTTTTGCTGACCTGTACTCCAAAAATTATCCTGTGTTTCCTGAAAACAGGGTGCCTATCTCCCCCACAATAGAGAATACTGTACTGACTGTTTCAAGACTGCCCAGAAAGTCCTTCACTGGTCTATGAGGATACCAGACTAGCAGCTCTAGGACGTAAAAGGGTAGTAGCAGCCATGGTGCTAGATGGGGGAGCAACAGTGCCCTCTGCACTTTACCTGCCATGCCTTGATGGCAAAGAGCATCAGGTCCCAAAAGAGGATTTGGAGGTGATCCATCTCATCTGAAAGCTTTTCACCCATTGCTGGTCATGATGCCACTGATGCAGTGCAGTTTGCAGTGGTCACTGCTCATTTTACAGTCCCAGAGTGCCCACTGTGGGGGAAGCAGTAGTGGCAGCTGCTTTTGCTCATGGACATCCTGGGTCTGGTTCAGGAGCAAAAGGTTATATATATTCTCACTCAGGCAGTGGAGACAAAGACTTTAATCTGCTTTCTTCTTGTAGTTCCATATGTGCTAAATTCAACAGTCAGGCATGTAAGGAAGCAGCATTACAATATCTTAGTGATATGATCAACAGCAAGTGTGTTGGTACAGGTCTGCAAGGCACAGCGCCTACTTCAGGCAGAGGGAAGGTGGTCTCAACGTAGTGTCCAGGTTGGTTTACCTTCCTATTAAGAGAGCAGTTACTAAGTTACAATACTACCTAGCAACTCTGTAGTTTTCTCATTTCCCTCTATTTGACTAGGATAAATTGCTTATCAGGAGGCCCATGACTGTGAAGTAGTCACAACAATGTCATGATGCACTTCCCAACACTTAGCTTCCTTCTCTAGAAGGATCATGGGTCAGAAGAGAAATCATCACTGCCCATAGTGCTCTGGTGTGCCAGTGCTGACCCAACCATGCTACCAGTAAGCCAGGTCCCCAGCCCCACTCAGAGCCCAGGGTATGGCAGGACTTTGTATCTCTGACATCTCAGTGAGTGCCATGCACTCATGTAGAAACATGAAATGTGATGTGTTCTGAAACATTTATTGGTACCCATGAGAAAGGTAAGCAAGAAAAGTGGGGTTGAACAATTTCCAAGAGAAATCTGAAGGCCAGAGTCTTTCCCAAACCTTTTGGCACTGCAATGCACTCTCAATACAACACATCAAACATCTACAGTTTGCTCAACTGTTTCAATATAATCACCTGAGTTCATAATACATCAGTTCTAGGGCAAGAGAGTAAAAATCCCACTATTACATGCTGTCTATCCTGAAGGAAATGAGACACTGCCAGCAGCTAAAGGTAGCTAGCTAATCCCTGGATAGAATTAATATCTGCAGTCAGTATTTAATATTTTTCCCATTCTCCACTCCTGGGAAAAAAAGATCTGCTGCAGACTTAGGGAACTGAACTGCTGCTGACTGTTGCTGTCTAACAGTTGGCAATCCCCTATGAGTTCTTTTACAGTCCACAGTTTGAGAAACATTGATCTATAGGACATAACTAGAGGCTTCCATAGAGCAGTTAATGACAGGGGAAGAGGGAACATTTAAGTGCACTTCATTTAACTCAACTGAAGGCTCAACTGCAATGAATAATCACATAATACTTAGGTTGAATAGCAGCACTTATTGCAAACTCTAGTCAAAATAGGATTTCCAAAGACTTTGTTTCTAATGATGGATGAAAGTTTTGAATAATACAGAGAGAAACGGTGACTATTAAACAGTCTTGGAGTTTTTCATTTTCTTTGCATAAGACATAGAAACTAAATTGGTACCTTCTCAGCTCTTATTTTAGTGACTAATGCTACACTATTTCCCACCTGTCAGATCACAGTCAAAAGGAATGCAAACAATGAAATAAAAACAAAAAACATTTTACATATCTTTCCCTCCCTAGAACACTGAAAACCTAATTACATTACTACAGGAGTGATGCAGAAGCATCATGACTACCTAAATAAGAGATTGTCATTCCTTCTATATTTATGATGGAGATATACTTCCTCAAAACTACTGGGAAATTTTCTCATTGCTAATAGGTCCTTCAATTTTCAAAGCTCTGCCAACCACAAAATATCTAGTTTATCTTATTTCCATAACTACATCCCTTTTCTTGAGAAAATGGGCTTAGTGATATAAGCTCTATGAGTTACTAAAGTACAATATGCAGTAGAGTACATGACAAGAATATGTGAAACTTACCCACAACCACTTTCACTAAGACATTAGTGAGCCTTTAAAATAGGATTGCCGAGTAGCTGTCTGATAAATCTTGTTGGTTTAATATGTACATGTATTTGCATAAGGGCTACCTCAGACTGGGGACATGGGTGTGTCTTGTAACTTTGATGTCAAACTGTCTTAATTACAAACATTCTAGCTAATTTTAGGATTCATTTACTTTACGTTAAATAGGTCACTGCTTCTTAAGTTTTAAGATAAACACCACTTCAAGACTTTGCTTAAACATTGAGCAAACTTGCAAGTTGGTAAATTCAAAGACCAAGCTCCTGTTGGATGCTAATTGTACTCTTTTTTTTTTTTTTTTAACCTGTTATTAATTAAAACTATTAGACTCACTGATGTTGCAGATATAGAAACTTTTATTTTCTAATTTCAGAACTAAAGTTAGTAATGAGTAATTTATACATATATTTGCTAGTAGGCTAAACCATTTATTCACCTATTTGTATTCCAGAACAAAAATATCTTTTTGGCATTTTCTAATTTGTGATTACACAGGATAATATCTATTAATTTCTCATAATAAGTTAGAGGCTGCACTTCTCCACTCATTCCAGCTGTTCTTGAATAGATCTGTTTCAGGTTGATTTAATCACACTTGAGGGTAAGGTGAATATATCATAATCATTACAACATCATCAGTGTTTTCTACAAGTGCATTTGTTTTCTGGAAGCTCTGCATTTGCCTTTTATCACATCTCAAAGACACCTCATAATCATCCCTTAAACAGATAACACACAGACTTTTGTCCAGGTCTTTCTGAAATTAAAAGTATTTACAACTACTGCCTGTGCTTTCTCCAATTTACTTAGACAGGAGTGACAAACATGGGAGTTGGACTGAAGGACAGTTGCAACCATTGTCTATCATTGCACATTGATCTCCTCTGTTGATTTACAATGGCTTAAAACATTGTATTGCTATATACTAAGGTATTTACTGTTTTTTCAACAGTTTTTAGGAAGAACAGTTAGGGAGGTTGACACATAGAAACTCTTTTGAAACTTGTGGGGCCTTGTTAATGGTTTTAGTTTTTTAATAGCAAACATGAGTATAACAGAAAAAGCTTTTAACAGTTGTCCTTAAACACAAGAGAGATGGTTTGTGTTAATGAAGTAACAAAAGTAGTTATTTTTTTAAGGTATTGCTTTGTTAGTTTAAAATGTATGTCTAAAGTTATTTTCAGCACATATTGTGAGAAGACAAGAGTAACATCACACTGTGCCAACACATAACATTTCAAGATACATGCGAGTATAAGCTCCCTGATAATTATGCATTATGATACCCTGATGCTCAACTAATCCTGAAGTGATACAGGTGCAGTGTTAGCCAATGCATTTAAGTATCTCCATTACACATCATGGGAAAGTGAGTATCTCAAATTTCATGTTATTTTGGAGATAAAGAGGCATTACCTTTATCCAGCTCTGAACAGAGTGCTTCTACATGCAAAACAAATTAGTGGAGAGGAGTGTGACTTTCAGGAGGCAGACTTCTGAGATCATGGATGCAGACAAAACTCCATGCTCTGTGTTGCACCTTGTTCAGCAAGCTGAGGAAAGAGCAGCTCTGGAAATGAAAGCCCAAACACCTGTCAGGAACCTGGGGGAAGAAATCCTTTCTTGGTAATGAAAAGTGTGAAGAAGAAAGGTTTTCTTGGGATAGGGGGCAGAACACTGGAAGGGGAAGTGAGGAAAACCTTCCTCAATAATAAATTTGTTCCGCCTAAAAATTAGCTGCGTCTTTCTGGTCTGGCATAGTTAAGGTGGGGAGTAAAAGCTGAAGATCCTGTAAGTAATCCCTGGTTGCAGGCATGGGGACAACCCCAGCAGATTGGACATTTGGAGGTATCACCCACTGGCTGTTTGTGTTGGCCCATCCACTTTACAGGCATAGGATGCAGTGCGTATAATTTTTTATTTTCCTGTTTATAAGTGCTGTTCCAAACATTATAACACAAACACAGTGACTGTTAATGGACTCTATCACTTACAGATGTTAACAAAAATTTCAAAGGCTGTTTGTGTTGGAACAAAGATGTTTATTTTCCAGGTTTGGTGATAGCAAAGTTATTCGTCTGTTTAATAATGCTTTGTATTTCCACATTTCTGAAATGTTACAAAGTTCGGTTTAGAAGTTAAATAATCAAATAATAAAACTGGTTTCTACTAGAATGTACTGTGGAGGTTTTTGCAGGTGAGATAAGGAGGGGATGTAAAATAGCTTGTTTAGGTGTGACATGTCTGCTATTTGTCTTAACTTGTACCTTTGATAGATTTAGTTAAGCCTTGAAAACCGTATCTTTATGACAGCAGCAATGCATGTTCAGATAATCCTTCGTGATACCATCAACAGACTGTGCAAATACTACAGGCAGTTCCTTGAGTTTTTCAGGTTATACTGAAAGAAAGTAAGTATTCAGGGAGTTTTCCTCAGCTTATAGTCACTGTAGGTTGCTTGCATATATTTTATTAAAAATTTATAAGTTCAGGTACCATTGTGCATTAAATATTTGAGGTAAACATGTACCTACTGCAGAAAGAGTAGGAAGGTACCTAGCAGAGAGAGTTTCAGCTGCCTTTTGTTTGCAACTGAGTAATAAACAAAGATGGTTTGTTGTGGTTTTTGCTTGATTTTTTTTTTTTTTTTTTTTTTTTTTCACATGGTTTAACATTATAGTGAGGAGACCTTCCTGAAGTTGTGAAAATTTTGTCTTTCTATCATTTACCGCTCATTTAGAGATCTGTCTGCTATTATAGTCCCTCCCAGTAACAGCAAAACTAATAACCTTCTTAAGGTGCTAATGAAAACATCAGAAAAGGAAGTAACAAATACAAACTGTTCTTACAGTGATTCCAGGATATTTTCCTTTCCCCTATTACATTTCTTAAGGCATGGCACTAAGAAGAAGAAATAATCCACCTTCACCTCTCCCTTCTTCTTCAGTTTTCAATGGCTGGAGAGAGAAGAATAAAACTAGAGACCATTCAAAGGAAAATATCTTTGCCTTCCTGGTCTGCTCACTTGCAGACTTTATATGCCTCTCCCAGTGCTTGGAATTTGTGACATCTAGCAATGCATATTACATATTTAACTGTCTGCCACATAGGTACTGAAGAGTTGCATTCTCTTCAGTCACAATGGTTGTCCTAGCATTAGTAGTTTTGATAACCATTCAGGGTATGACTCCATCAATATGTAAATGTAACTGCATCTGATGTGATATGCAACTTAAGAAGTTGGTGCTTTCTCTTTTGGAATTTTCTTAGAATTGTTCTGTGCTGAGTTCCTTTTACTCTGTATAAATATTGTTTGGTTACCTTGAAATTTTTCTACCACCTGAACACAGTAGACACCCAGTTACTAGTGGTCCTCGCTGAATTAATTAACAAAGCTTTGGTTCTCAGGGGTTTGATATACTTCCATTAGCCTAGTGGATGACTGAGTGGGCACCTCTGCTGAAAATAACATAATACCACCCATGCAACAGCCATCTTGAGATAAGTGTAGGCTAGTCAGCAACAATCAGCAGCTCCCAAATGGCCTGGAATGACTAACACCTATCCCTCCCTGCTATCAGATGAGGAGCAGAGCAGGCTGGCTGTAACTTGCATGTGTGAAGAGCAGGTAACATCAGGCACCCTTGCTTTGAGCCTGGGCACAGCACAGCCAGCTCATCTCACAATTTTGCAAGCCTACTAACAAAGATCCTCAGCAGCACAGCTCAGCCCAGTCTTTGGGCTGGATTCAGTACCTTACAGCACTGTTACAACAAGGAGTGTTTTACATGATCAAGATGACAGTGAAAGACAGAGACAAGAGCAGTAGAGACTGTTACTAATGAGCACATATTATATACAGGTACAGCAAGATGTAATAATCTGTCCTTTGGCATTTTACATTGGTGATAAGTATGCCTGCTTACCAATTTGCACAAAAGAAATCCACTGAACAATCCCCTGTCTAGGTGCTCTTCTCTTGTTGGGGAGGAAGAAGCTTGACAATTTCTTCCTTCTTTCTGCTCTGGAGGTGGCTATTGTTGTTTATAGTGTTGATGACATGTTGTTGACCTGGTAATTCACTTTAGCTTCTACATACACATGGCTAAGGCATGACAAGCCATATCAAGATAAATGTATCTGGCAAGACAATAAAATCAACCTAACTTCAGGTCACTTTTCTAGCTTCATATCAAAATTTCATAGCAACAAAAGTTTAATTTCAACAATCTAATAAGATACATAGAAATCCTAAAAATCAGTGAAAGGTACTATATATACATCCAGAAAAAATAAAATTTAAAAGTACATGCTACAAATGAACAAGGGGTCTATGTATTAGACTGTGCAGATGTGTGAACTTGTTTTAGGTTTGTATAGGTTTGTATACAATTTTGGCAATGTTACATCTATTTAGTGACGTAGTGAGGAAGTCATCATAAATATGTTACACAGACTCTTTGCAGAAGCAGTAAGAGTTTTCTTATGTATTGCTTTCTATGCAGAATGCAAGATGTTGCTGGTATTTGTGACACCATCCTATATGGTTGACACTCTTTTCTGGACCATTCAAGTCTTATGGAGACTCTGTACTCTCTAAGAAGTTGATTACTGCTTAATTGGTATCCTAGTGTAGTATGCTTCTGCATAACAGCAGCCAGGACCCTCAGAAGGATCCACACTAGGACAAAACAGTGCCATCTGTTCCCCTTTATGAATGTAAGGGGTGAAAGGAACCAGCATGACACAGTACAGATAGTACAGATTGCAGGTGCCCCAGATGCTGAAACAATTTCAGCTTGCAGATTTTCTCCTTTTATCATTTTAAGGGGCATCTATCCACTTAGGTGGTCATTACAGCTGACATCTGTGTCTGTCTTCTTCATTTGGGGAATGACAAGGACAAGAGTATTGAGCTGTGACAACAAGGGGGAAGACTTAATGTATGGGAAGGGAGGAACCTGTCCTTGTCGGCCTGGCACCATCAGTATTAGCATGAGTCTCTGTATGTCTACTAGAAGAGAGTCTGTAGCACAACACATTAAGACCTGAGTCTGGATGGGGATGTACCAAAGAGATCAAAGTGTCCTAGAAGTGGTAGACTGATCCTAAATCCAAGCAAGCCCTTAGTTGTGAATGAGGAACTGGACATCACGTAGCATATTCATGCCAAGAGGGCAGAATGCTGCATCTTCGTTTGAGGTTCCTATCTCTACCTACGGAGAGATCAGAGGGGGCAGGAGGTTGTCATCTCAGCTTTAAGTGATGCAGGGCAAAAACACACAAGAAGAGCTAATCACTACCTTGGTGTTGCTAACTCATGGTGGTGAGGTTTTAAGTAGCACATGCTAATTTCAAACAGTTGGCTTGAAATGGGAATAGCAGGTTATAAATGAATGTGTAAACTGTGTGGCAATAGGTCAGCAAAAGAAGCTGAGTGGTCTCTCAGATTCATGGGGATAAAATACAAGGTGCTTGCTAATAAAATGTGTAGCTGCAACCTGAACCATACTGACAGGAAGGATCCCAGGAATATTATTAAACCACTATAAGGGACATATTTCACAAATGACTGAGTTTTCTAGTATAGCCTGCATTTCTCTAAAAGGGAAATGCATCAGGAGCTTATGGCATCTTGGGTGCTGTGGCTGCTAGCAGAAGATAATGGAGAGAGGACAAATTGCTGCTTAAGTACTTATTCTTAACGAGCCCAGTCTGGGTAGAAAGTTCACTTCCTCACAGGGTGAAAAGGCAGAATGAAATTGCCTTGATATCATTGGATTCGATAGCACATAATGTTGTTCACAGTCCCTGAACATGCAGTAAGATGACCAAATGTACATTCCCCCTCCATCCATCCCTAAGCAGATAACACTTAGCTGAACCACCCATGTGACCTGACGTGTCCAGGGCTTATACCTCCAGCATGGGGTAGACAGCATTTCTCAGGACTCATATAGGGACTTAGACCTGTTAAGAGATCTGATTCTTATGAGATGATGAGGTTGCCAGTGTTCCTCATATTGTCAAGTTTCCAGACAACATGGGTGTCATGAGATCAGCCAATAAAGCTAGCAATGGAGTCAGTAAATCTCCCTCAGTGGTCCATGAGGCCTTGTGTGACAAGAAAGCAGGAGTGCTTTTAGTAAATACAGTGAAAACTCAGAGGTCAGGAATGCAAAACTTGTAGATGGCTCCAGACGGCTGGTGGCAGGATGGAGGTTTGTGTGACTCAATGCTTCTCAGGGGTAATGTTTGGAAGAGGAAGAGCAACTTTGGTTGTAAGTCAATGAGTGGTGTGGTTCTATTGTAGCAGCCGCCACACTAAGCACACCCATGACATAGCTGTCAATCTGTTAGTTGTGATGTTGGTAGAATTTTAGAAATATGTTTTTATTCCATCTACATAAAATGAAATGTATTTAATTTTTCAAACAACTATAATTCTTATTTGAAGTGAGTTTTTTCCATTATAACACCAGTCCTACTCACAGAAGAAGTACATTTATTGAGAGAATCCCACACTGAATATGCAGCTGAGTATACAGCTACTTTGTGTCTCTTTGCCCTCAGGAGTATAAATTTCTTCCTGACAAATTTACACAATATGAAAGAAGCTGATTTCTAAGAACTGTACATAGATGCTAAGATGAGCAGTTTAAGTAGTCTTACTATTTGCAAAAGATAATCAAAATGGTGATTTATGGTCTTTAAACAGCAGGCAAAAAATGTATTTTCTGCAAGTCAGTCACACCTTACTTTTCATGAAGGACTTCCAGTGCAAAAGATTGCAGAACTAAGATCATTTAGTCCTGAATGGGACAACAAATCCCAAGTGTTTCCAAGTGCTTTGTTCTTTACGAAAAATAAATCCAAAGATGTGGCAAACAATATTTGTTAATCATGCTCAAACATAGTTGTCCAGATAGACAAATATTGCTGCTGTCTTATGTCTGGCCAATTCCCAAATACATATCTTAAAAGCTGTAGCTAAAAGACTCACTCTGTCAAGGGATACTAACTTCTTATTATATAGTGGAGCTAGCTAATTCTAAATCCCAGAGAAACCAAGAGAAGGATTACTTTTTTACTTATACACTTCTTATTAGCTCTCAAGTAAGACCAGTATTATGTAAGAGAAGAGAACAAAACCCCATCCAACCTTGTGGGGAGTTGTTCAGAACCCTAAGTGAGCCAGTTCAGATGAGGACTCCTGTTATTCTGTCCTAGATACCAGAGATGATGCCTATATGAAGATTTTCTGAAAGTTATTTTGAGATTTCTCTAGATGGGTTGTGTCTACCTGCTGTACTTGAATATAATTGTAACCCATTTCCTTACCATTTAGGTAAAACAAATTGCATGTAAAAACTATATTTCCCAAATGCACCAGTTTGCATTTCCTGCCTGATGTTAACCAATCAAAGCAGAGCACAAGAAATCAGATTTTATGCAAGGAACCAAAGAGCAGGGAAAATGGGTGAAACAAAGTACCACATAGAAGAGGAAGAAAGCTCATCTGAGCCAAGTCCTTAGGAAGACCTCACCCATACAATTACTTGTGGAGTATCAAGTTACATACTCCGACTCTGTGATCACACAGCTCAGCATGAATATCAGATAGCAGAGTGCACACATGTGGAAGAAGAATATCAGATAAGCATGAAGCATGGTTCATAACTTCTTGTTTTCTAAGCGAAGTGTAGCCCTCTTGCACAAAAGTACCGTCTTTGAAATGGCCCCTCCTGCAAAAAAAAAATGGTGGCCAGTGAGACCAATTGAAAGGACCCCAGTACTGGGAGATGAAGATGTTGAACAGGTTCTGGCACAAGAAAACTTGGGATTTCTGGGAAAGTGAGTCATTACCTGGTTCTCCCGAACTGGTCATGGCCACTGATTAGCTGAGGCTCCTAGTGGGAATAAAATATCTGGTTCACCAATCACTAACAGGGAAGTCAGCTAGTTACAGAAGGCACCATAAATTTGGCATTATTTTAAAGTATGCCAACATATAAACTCTTCCAACTTTAGCCACAGGACTGATAGCAAGCCAACAGAAGGACCTAGAGGCCTAGAGGGAATTCAGGTGGGTAGCAGTCAAAGCAGTGTTAGAGCAAGATAGAAAGACAGATGAGGATATAGATAGTACAGTTATGTTTTAAAAGTCTTGATTAGGTATTCTGCCTTGGCTGGGATGTGTTAATGCAGGCAAAGAGCAGCCCAAGAAGCAGTGAAAGTATATCTACACTGGAAAAAAAGATTCTCCTTTTTCCTAAATAAAATATATTTCACTTGTTTCACAGATAAACTGTATTTCTGTTGTATCAGGATACTTGCAAATAACCCCGCTTGCAATTTATCTTAGCAACATACAAGTAACAAAATTAGTGAAAATGTGGAAGATAACCACATTGTCTATGTCTGCAAGCAAATCAAGGAATCTAGCTTCTGAGATATTTCTATTTTATAGTGGTTCTCAGCAACTACTCTGTGATTACTCTGCCATGTAAAAACTAAGATGTCTTCCCCTCCTCCAGAAATGCCACTATATGGTAACACTCTGTGCCACTATAAATAAGCTTAAGAGATAAAAATCATCAAAATCTAACCCCATTTCAGACAACCTTGAGATAAAATAATTTTGAGGTTAGATCTGTCACATTAGTTTTCTGACCTGAACAACATTTTTCTTCAAATTCATACCATCAGATGCAACACAAAATGTGGTTATCCATGCAAAATTTATTCTGTCAGGATAATGTAAGGAAAATCTTTCAAAATAAAATTTATGATGTTGTTTGCCTTTACTATGGAACAAATGCAACTTCTTTTATTCAACAACCATTTTGCATAATCTGTTCAGTTACAACAAAGTACACACAAAGTATATAAGGTACACAAAAATAAAAGCTATTTTGAATTATTTGATGTGGAAATACTGCATTTACATCAATGCAAAAAACATTTGGGAATTGAGGATTCTCATTCATTTTACAGCATTTCTCTTTTGGCCTATTCTTTTGCTTATTATGCAAGAGGTAATTGTGGGATTCTGAAATAATCAATGTAATTCAAAATTGGCAAAAATCTAAAACTGATTATGCATGTTTGCTAATAGAAAATATATTTGTTTCACAGTGCCACACACATTACAGCAGAAACTGTGTATTTGGTATTCTTCAGTTCCAACATACATTATAAAACAGAAAAACAGACATTACAGATTACACTGAATGCTTTGAGCATGATGAAGCTTTGGTGCAAGCAAGTCCCACCAAAATTAACAGAAGTTCTAGATATTTGCTAAGTATTGCTCTAACAGCAGCATGTAAAAGCACAGAGATTAAAGGGGGAAAAAATATGCAAACTGATGAAGAATAAAGTGAAAACAGAAGTTTAAAAATGATGCTCTGGACATTTGAAATAGAGCATCCAAAGCAGGGTGTTTAAAGTTTTAAAGAAAAAGATCCCTTTATAGAAAGCTACTAATCTTGGTTATAAATTGGAAGTAAACGTGTCCTCCACTTTAATGGGAAATCAGCACATTTCCTATCCCCATAACTCAAAGAAAGGGAGAAAAGTCACTTGTTCTTTTTAAAGGAACAGACAGTAAAATGAAGTGTCAATATTTATCACTCAGATTAACCACTAAACATCAGGTTGACCCAACAACAGATAAGTATCAGAGCTTTAATTGCTGGTTCATGTATAAATATCTTAAAGCAAAGCATTCACTTTTAACATGGCACATACGTTCAGGCTGAATTTTGTCCATGAAGAGCAGTAGCAGCAAGAAAATGAATTTTTGTAGAATGCTGGAAATAATTACCATGAATCTCCAAACATTTTTTTCAACATTGCATTAACAGATGCAAAGTACTTGAGGGAATTTTCCCAGTTCACCTAAAAGCAGCTTTGTTTTTTATTGTCAGCTTCAGTAAAAGCAGCTATTTCATCTGGAATTGTAAATTTCATATACTTCTTGCCACATCAGTTCTATCACGGAAAAAAACCCAAACTATAAAACTGCAAAGTCATAGTGCATGTAGAACACAGAGTATTGTCATATATTCTACTAAATCAAATGTGACAATAACCTTGTAGCCACTCTGAAAGTTAATATAGCCAAAAGGCAAACTCAGCATAAGGACACAGGCAACTTTGCGTAAGAGAATAGTAGCTGTAATTGGAAGGGTATCCATTCTTTATTCTGCAAAAGAGACCTCCCTCCTTTCATACTTCTCAGATTCCTTGGGCTTATTTTCTTTTCCTCAGGAAAACATTGATCTTCCCAGCTATCTCTGATGTATACATAATGCAACATACAATTGCATAACATTACACTCAGTGTCCTTTTATGAACTTTAGATATTTTAAGCAAACATACAGTAAAGCACAAGTTATGGTCCAGTGTCTAATTTCAATACAAGAAAGTACCATGAAGCTCAAAATTTAAATACCAGCTCCCACACACTACAGATAGCATCCTCGCTCAATGACATTTCAGTCTTTTTTAATCAGGACTATGACAGGAACCAGGAAGCTTATGGTCCTGTTGTCTGACTCAGAAGTGCACAGATGTTTTCAGAGAGGAAAGCTAAAATTAGGACTATTTACTTCATTAGGCGGTATAATCATGTAATGAGTAGAGGATCTCTTTATTCTTGAAAAAGCAAGGGATCCCACTGCCCAGCTGCCTTGCTTTACCCTCCACCCCTTTAGGCAGCTCTGAATAGACTGAAGTAAGTGGCTGAACATCTTATTCAAGAAAAAATAAATAAATCAATGGATGCTTTTGACCACATAGCAGGGTTAAATCAATATGAACCAGAAAAAAATTGTTCACATTATTCTCTATTCTTAATTCCTCTGTTTGTCTGAGACAGGCAATTGTTGCTCAGAAATGATGATTATAAAAGGCATACGCATGTAGCCAGAGAAACAGTTTTTTGCCTTGTTTTGTTGTCTTCATCAGGTGCAGGGTTGCTCAAAAGATATCCCCAAACCACCCCAGTCACATCCAACCTTATCTTCTTCCAAATTCACATGCCACAGCTGTTTAATCTTTCTCCATTTCCCCCAGTTTTGCTGATATTATTTGATATTTACTCTATGGTTGCCCCACTATTTTCTGCGTTGGTCAGCAATTTCATTGAATATCCCTCTTATTTAAAATATTTCTCATTTCTCTTGTTTCTTATTCTGTTCATTTGTTAGTATAGCCATACATCAGCTTTCGTCATTTGAATGCATACACAAATAGATACTTTAACTCTGTATCGGCAATTTGCACTGAAACTGACAAGTATAAGCCTTGTGCTGCTTCCATTCTTGAGGTGGGGTTTCCCTTTTCCTAGAGGGAATCTAAAATTGCAGTGGCAATTTGGATGAGACCTAAGCTAGCTTTCTCACAAAAATATGTCTTAAAAAATCCCCTGCCTGCCTTGAGCCGACCTGTATCTCTGCTTTCAGTGGATGCAAGCTGAATTTCTTTCAGAAGAAAATTATGAGAAAGCCCTAGCTCAAAGGTCTTTCAACTCTACCAGCAATGACACACATCTGTGTATGGGCCCCATCACCAGAAGCCATGCAGTGATGTTATTGCTTTTAAATGCCCATGAAGAAGAGGTTCAGTGGTTGGCAGACAAGACTGGCTACCAATCACCACATCTCAGCCTTCAAGGAGCTCATCTTGG
This sequence comes from Tyto alba, assembly GCF_018691265.1. Lineage (NCBI taxonomy): Eukaryota > Metazoa > Chordata > Aves > Strigiformes > Tytonidae > Tyto > Tyto alba. The sequence continues at coordinate 31,036,305 of NW_024881301.1, read as the reverse complement.
CAAAGAGGATTGCAATTACTGTTACCCTTAATTCTAACTAGACAATGATATGCAAGCAAATCCACAAGACACATTGTGGAGGTTTGCATACCATGTCCTAGATTCTCAGCCCATGATTGGTCAGTCTTACGCATATCAACATACAGAGCAAAATCAGATGGACCCATTGCAACCCTGCGTATTGTAGCTGTTCTTGTGGAGCTACATTGAATAGAAAGTTGAAAGTTGTCAGCCATGCATTCAACAACATTAGCTTTTTCACATAACCTCTGCACTGAGTGGTCAAGCTTTGCACCTTTATCACTTCCATGAGTTACACTCTACTATCATAGACAGCAAAATGAACAGTATGCAGATCATTTGGTCAGAGCCCTGGACACATCCTCAGGTGTCCTTCTTACCTCACAGTGCACTGGGTGAATCCTGCATGATAAAAAAAAAAAAAAAAAAAAAAAAATAAAATGAAAGGGCACCTTTGCTATCTTCTAATAAAAAATATATGTATAACTTGATGCCTGCATCTGGTGAGGCCTCAGATGTGGCCTGGCAGACACAACCTTTGAAGGTCATCTGGTGTACTGACAACCCCACAGTCCAAAAGTGGCATAGCATCTATACTAGTAAGCAGAAATAATCCCTGAAATGTGAACTGGCATTGGGAATTTTAGGGAGAAAGTACTATCTGGACTGGAACAAGTTTTGTCAGAGAAAGAGCTTGCTAGAATATTCATGTTCTATTGTTAAGAAATGTTCATGGTTCATGGTCATGATAATTTACTAGAATGGACACATCCTCAAAGGGTACTTTAATAATGAAGCTTGTTTCCCTCTAGCTTTTTCTCCAGTATTTTCCCTTCCATGATTTCCCTTCAGTAAAATCCAAACCTGGACTGTGGGATGACAGTGGAAAGCATGATCTCAGTAAAGTAAAACCAAAGTAAAGAAAGAGCTTTCATGCTAGAACTGGTTACTGATATAATCTTCTGTGTATGAGGGGCCAGGAAAATAAGAAAGTGGTCCAGGCTTTTGTGAACATAGAACTGTGGGAGTTTATTAATGTTTGATCAAGGTAATAGCAATATATTATGCAGAAATTATGTGGTCAGGCAACTTTCAGAACTAAAACAATCTTGTCCCAACCCCGACAGATGCACAAAAACATCACCAGAAACTCTTTTCACACCATGGTTTGCTTCAATTACTTTTAATGTACTGCTAGTGCAGACGCTGCAGTGTACTGTTACATCCTGTGTGGGGTTTTGTTCTGAGTAGGAGATACTACCATCAGCAATGCTCACCACAAACCTAGTTAGGTTTATCTTCCACAAGTCTTCTTCTGACAGTGTGTTATCTCTTATAAGTGTTTTCAGATAACTGCACAAAGCATGGGTTAACCATGTGTAGCAAATAAACTTAGTTACAGGAAAACCTTGAGAAATCAGTGACTTCCATTATGCTGCGCAAACAGCTGTAGCCACATTGACAAAACATTCAGAGAATTGAAAAGGGGAAACAATACTCTTTCCTGAGCTGTCTCTTGTGAAACAAAAAAAGGATTCAGAACTCTGCAGCAGCAGCTACCATTTATAGAAGTGATGCTTTACTTCCAATTGAAAGGCAGTGCTCTCCTCTTGTACACCCCTATATTTCTAGGAGAATAAAACCCCATTTTACTACAGAGAGTTACTGGGATTGAGGTATTGCTTTCTACTTTCCTTGTAAAACACAATTTTCCATTTGCAGGTACTTGATCACTTTTACAAAGCCATGATCTTGAACAGTAACATTGCCAATAATTCTGCATCTGGACAAAATATTTTGTCAATTGCACTAATGGAGCTGTGGTCTATTTCTAAAAAAACCTATTTATTCTTATCAGTGATGGAAGCAAGGCTCCGGGTGGTGAAAAGGAAATAATTGTAACAGTTAGAGACTGACAGAAATATTGAAATTCTAGTAACTGTACTTTCACATGTAATTTCTGAACTGTTCAAAACAAGTGAAGAAGGCAAAGCTATAAGCCATTTTATTATATTTGGTGGAGGATTATAAAAAACAAAACAAAACAAAACAAAACAAAAAAAAAAAAAAAAAAAAAAAAAAAAAAAACCCAGATCTTCTCTCTAAGGTAAATCAAATAAAATCATGCAGTTCACTTAGCAGATCAGCATTGCTAGCAGTCAGTTGCACTGAATGAAGTATTCACAAGTGGTGACTATGACCTTAATGGAAAAAAAATTGGAAGTTCAAGAGGTATGCCTCTAAGGTGATGAGTTTTTTTCATTTTTACAGTCTCCACATTTCAAGAAATCTTCAATAAGCACATTACAAAGGTGTTGTGAAAACAAAGTGTGAAATCTCCCCACAAGTTGCCAAGTATTTTCCTGAGTCAATTTGCAAATTCCATGATGTATAGCATTTATAAAAAAAGTTCTGCTTCATAAGCATAAATTTCACACTAAAAATGTTGCCTGAGAAATGGAAATTAGAAGTTTCAATCAAGTCTAGAACTAATTCAAATTTACAAGCAGTTTTATGTGGATGTCATCAAATAAGACTACTGCAGGCTCTTATTTAGATCAAAGCACCCTTAAATGCTTACCCAGCTGCAAAACCATTCTCAGAGCAAGCCATGTTTGGAATACAGCAAAAATATTTCACCTGGATTCTAATATCTGCATGAATATTAGCTTGATCTTGATTGTTTCAGGGAAGTGACTGATTTTTTTTTTTCAAGATGGCTGCATTTCTAAATCATATTTCACAGTTCAAACTTTAAGATAAGGCTATTTTTCTGTTAAAAAGGAGTAATTCTGATTTTTTTGTCACCCTGACAAGTTCCCCAGCTGAAAAGATGTTCCAGGTGGCAACATTTCCACACACTGAACATAAATCAGATCTGAAAAATAGTATTTTATCCACACTAAACTCACCATATGTATTTTGGATTTTTGGTTTTCTCACCATTGGGTATTCAAACTGAAAGAACTCTTGAATCATATAATCATATGTATGTGATCAGTTATCAGAAAGGTCTCGAAAATTTCAGTATTTTTCCCATAATACTGCTAAATATTGTGCTCAGAGTTCACTTAACACAATTTCAGACTAGTTGGGATTTTCTTCTTAAATCTTCGAGTAAAATTCTTAATGTATTTCTCAAACCAGACAGGTTGCTGACAGTCAAAATGCACTAAACTTGATGTCTGCTCAATTCCTCTACTGTCAAGTCTGCCAGTTTATTATTGACAAAAATGTATGCCGACAATTTTTGTAAAGGTTACTAAGTGAGACAATACATGTAGCATAACCACATTTCCAGAATTTGTGCTTTAATCAGCAAGTGTCTCTCCAGGGCCTGGCAGAACTACAACAGTATCCTCTGCAATTAATGTGCTCTGTGTTTCCTTCTCAGGAGAATCAGTAGGTATATGAGCAGTCTGACTCTTGATATGAATCCAAATAATCTTGAATTGTCTCATATTACTTCAGGTCTCAGCTATTTTACCTCATGTAGTTAAGTTCCTTCACAGGAAAACAAATCTGAAATACCAGTGCTAATGTATTTACACTAAGGCAAAACTTTATGTGGGGTAGTGGCATCAGAATTTATTAAGTACATAGCATGTATGAACCATTTGAAAGCTGTGGCACCCACAGGAGCTACTAGTGCAAACTTTTCAGCTGATCTGTGGGCTGTACAGGGGAACAAGTGCTGTGGGCAACCTTCCACTTGCCCTCCAGTGCCAAACATCTACAAATTTCCTTCTTTGACAATGCTGACCTCTTAGTTGCTTGTACCTCTTCAGATCTTTTTTCATTTTTAAACCATATTCCTGTTTTACTTTGCCTTCTCTGCACCCTATTCCCATGTATTTTATTTTCCTATATATTGTCTTTTTATTTCACCTTCCCTTTTTTTACTGTTGACCCAAGAAGCAAGTCCTAGCCTTGAGACTAGTACTTTCTAGCTACTAGCAGGACCCTAGAGAGATGTAAGCCAGGACCACAACCTTGCTGTTCACAGAAATTTGCAGAGTGTGCAAATTTTTCCTCCGAAAACAGGCTGGTAGACGACTCAGGAAACAGGCAATCTCCTGCTTGCTGTTGGATACTTCAGGATCAGCAAAAAAAAAAAAATGAATTCAAGTAAATGATATCCTCATTTTGAAAATTCAATATAATCACCATACAGAAACAATGTGACTGTTCCACGAGTCACTGGACCAGGAGATAACACAATACAAACACATCTAACACAATACACATGAGAAATCAATCTCTTAAAGTGATATATCCCTTCCCACACAGAGGAATTCTGTATTCTCAAGAGATGCAGAGTCCCTCTGTGTTTGGGAAAAAAACCAAAAGGTTCAGGAAATAGCCAGTGAAAACAACCAAAACCCTTCAGCAGTCAACATGCAATATCTGAGAAAGGGAGAGGAGCCCTCTGCGCCATTCCGAATAGGGCACAGAGAATACAGAGCCTGTGACTGCCCTTCTCCTGCCCATCCTGTTAGGGACCGACCAGTAGAGGAAACACCTGCCAGATATCAGTGTTACTTGTGCATACCAAGCAAAAAAAATAGGACGTGGAGGATGGTTTCAAGATCCAGAACACAATTTTGTCCATAAAGATCTTCCAAACTCAAAACTAACTAAAGTGAAGTCATTTCAGCTTGATGCAAAATAGCAGAAAGCAGTTATTTTTATTCCTTACAATGGCTGGCCAGATGTATTAGTTAAAATTATTAAGACTAGTTTGGGCAGCATAATAACCACTTAACTAATACTTTAACTGAACATTTAAAAATGATTCATGCCCAGTCTCCCCTAAATTCCATACTTCTTGCATTCGACTTTGAAAAATATTCTTTTCACATGGTTTTGTCTAAAGTGCCCTTTTCTGTTATCTAAAAATAATTAATTTACCTGTATTTAAATAAACAATATTTAATATGTAGACAGCAGACTTTGTTAAGATTTTATCTGTAAACATTGCACTGCAGGTTTTCCAGTTGTCTTATTTCAGAAATTTATCTTTTTATAACTAGAAAGAGATTACAAACATAATTTCCATTTCATCTGAATTGTTTGCTTACAAGCAGGTCTTTTTATTATATTTTCAAAGTGTTTCAACCACTTTAAGTTGAGACCACAGCATAATATCTCATATAAATGTATGGAAAAACTCTTTTAACAAAATATACTTGAAAGAATTAAGAAAATAAAGTTCTTTTTTAATATTGTTTACCTTAACTGAAATATAGTAAGTATGTATAAAAATAGATTTTTATGCCTTTTAAATTTGTAAAGTTTTCCATCTTTTCTTCCTCTATCCTGCAAGGATTTTAATGACCAATATAGAACAGTGATATCAGAAGAATGTAAAAATCACCAAATGTATGTTTAGTTCTCTTCAATCTTAGATATATATTCATTTTAAAATCCAAAAATTTTGAAGTATTTATGTAATAGCTTTGTAAAGAGGTAGTAATGAATGTTCAATTTGTTTATAAAGGCTGGTGTACAGAAATGCCAGTGATTAGATCATGCCATTAAATTTTCAGTCATCAACTATGATGTTTCCTGAAACTGTGTGTATAAACAAAATCCAGCTCTAGATATACAATCCAGCAAAACACCATTCTGAAATCTACCTACTCAGAAGCCACACAATCCTGAAACAGCCTCAAATCTAATGTTAACTTCAATATATTTCAATGCTGTAAGTTTGTCCGTGTTTGCCAAGATTAATTAATTGAAATAGGTTCTGAGCTGCTCAGCTCTGTGCCGCACAAAAGATTGATCTGATTGTCGTTTCTCCAAACTTGTTCCAAGAAGGACAATCTGTCTGACAGAACAATCTGTCCCCCTGCAGGAACTGATTTGGACTCAATTGTAACTTAAACTAGTGGACAATACAAACTCCCTTCCTTCACTCTTCCCAAAGTGTTCTTGGTTTTACATGACTAAAAACAGAGAGAGAATGGTATGCATATTTTCTTGCATTCAATTTACTTTTCTCTCTAGCATATTGTTTATCATTTGCTGCTTTTAATAAATAGTGTTTTTAACCATCTCTTCACACATGCAAACCTTCAAGTCCTCCTGTTCATTTTTTATTCTCTGTTTGGGGATTTTTATATTATTTGATATTTATATTTAGGGATTTTTATATTACTTTCCGAAATGAAAGAGGCCAGAAATTTTGCCTAGAGGTACTTATCAATCACTGCTGAATCAGTTCATATACCTTTGTATACCCAAGTTTTTCCCATGACAGTTTACAAGCTGTTCTTAAATAACTCCAAAATTAGAATAAACATATATAGTTTCTAATAGCTGTTCCATGCAATTGCCAAAACTGCTGGATTTTTACCTGCTTGTGCTGCCAGTTGACACATCTTGATGAGATTAATTTGCAGTTTCTTATAAAGTTTGCTTCTCATCTTTTAAAAACATTTTAATTTCCAGGAAAAAAAAAAGACTCCAGTGTAAGTTGAAAATTTTTATTCTTTATTCCAAGATAATGATAAACATAATATTATAAAACAAAACTGCAATCTGAATCCATGCTATATACACCAAGGGGTGGGGGGGAGTTTATATGCCTGCACAATTGAGGTAATGGGAGAGTGATCAAGAGACTAAACTGTTTACCAAAGAGAAAAGCAAATGCAAAACACCATTTAATATTGTAGAGAAATAATGCAAAAGAGAGAAAATACATCCCTAAGTAAACAAGCTAACAAGTAAAGCATAAATGTGTGTAAATATGTATAAACTAACTAGCCACTGGAGATAAATCTTACACCTTATAGATGCCAGTTAAAAATCCCAATACGTTATTAAAAAACAAAAGAAGCAATTACATATATATAGAAAATAAAAGGGTGACTTAAACTCAAGAAGAGTTAAAACTTATCACATCCTTATTTTTACCTTAAGCATTAGTTGATAAGACAGTATACTTATTGAGAAAAAATAAAATACATTCTGTTCCATGTGTTTCAAACTTACCTTTTTGTTGTATTTATGAATCCAGAAAACAAAGGAAAAAACTAAGTTAAACACAGGTGTCCAAAACTAATACTTTCAGTTATCCAGCTGTCCAGTCCATAACTGTCCTTGCAGTTATTGCCAAAGCTGCCAGGTTCTCCAACAATATGCATTAATTGGCATAGCAAGTAAAAAAATAGGACACTTCATTTGGTGTGCATATGAGAAAGTATGCTAATATTTATCATATCGGTGGAAAGAAAAACTATGGTAAGTAAGTCTTCCAGACTCTAAATAACACCTGGGGGGATAAATCCTTTTTAAATGCATAACTTTGTTGTACTTTTAAAGGGGAGCCTTAAAATACAGCTTGGCAGCTTGAAAGCCAGCAGTTCTGCAAAATTACTTCAAATTCTTCTCATCCTTACAGAACAAAGTGAAATATTTTGCTATTACTTCTCTCCCCTTTTCTTAGGTCCCAAGTACGGCTTAGATCACAGAGCAAATCATTATGCAAATAAACTTAGACAAGCAACACCTGTCAGCATTATTTAGCACTTTAGCTGTACTCTAATAAGATAATAATGTTTCCTAGGTTTTGGTTTGGTTTGTTTTTTTCCCAGTGCTTTGATATCATGAAAGGAAAGAATAGCACCAGAAAAAAAATATATCACCAGCTAATTACAATCCCCAAACCACAACACTGTCCCCAAGCTCTGTCTGGCAAAAAGAGCGCAACCCTTGCCTATGACTGGACATCTGCACAGGAGGCAGCCGGGACCTCAGCAAATGCTGCAGCAGGCACAGGTTATTTGTAGTCCAAAGGAAGCTGCTTCGGTGAACCTTTTTCCTTGTGATCTACATCCATCATTCGGATGATTCTGGATTCTTATTTTCTATTCCCACTTAATTAACTAGTTTTCTGGAATTTTTATGTAACTGAGCTGAAAACAGTGGGAAATAAGGAATGTATACTGGAAAATAATGCATAATGAAAAAAAAAAAATGTTTGGAAGAATGCCTAGATCTTGTTAAACATGCCCCAAGAACATAGGAATGATCAGAAGTTATTTACATTAAGTATTCTTAACTCCCAAACATCTCAGTCTGTGCATTAATTAGTTGTGGCTTGGGGCATTGATTTGGCTTGCATTAGCAGTTACTGACCGTTGGTTGTATGGCCTGGCTTATGTTTTCAGTTAAAGTGGAAGATCCTTGCTTAGAAGTATTAGTCTAAAACTGTTTTGTTCACGTCTATTAAGTTAGCTTTTTCCTGACGGTTATTTTTATAGGACATTACAAATTTGCAATGGATTAATGATAAAACAATACACAGGCTTAATCAAATCATGTCAATACTGCATCTTTATTGGAGGCAAAGGACAACTTTTGGATTTTGATGTCAGATGAAAAGAAGGAAGCTGGAACTGTCAACATAAATTTGTCATACCTGCTTGAAATATGTATTTTGAAGCAAAACAAGTACTGTAAACAGAAAAAGATTCAAGCTAGCGAAGGAAATTAAGAAAAAGAAAAAAAAAAATAGATGCAAACAGGGATGCCAGAGAAGGGCCAGGGAGAGGAACATGATGTGCTAAGTTCAGTTTATGAAGTGGACCATGTGAAGGGGGCTGGGGAAAGCTACTCATCTACTCACACTCATGCTCACACATGCATGCGTATCATCATCTGAGCCATCAAAAGAGCCCTGCCCTGGTTCCTGCTCCCTTGAGATGCTAGACTAGAGTTGGGGGAGCACAATGTTGATCTGAACCCCGGGAAATGGTCCAGTTCATCAGGTAATAGTCCCACCTTGGGCACTCTGGGTCCGTGCTGTGGCAGACTTCCTTGTGGCAATGTTCTCATCTCTACTTGTAGGGAGGCACCACAGCCAGATCTGTCAGTAAGATCCACCCTTGATGAAATCCCAACTCATCATTTCATACATAATTCTTTTACCTGTTGTTATCTCTGGCTGGTGTCAAGGCTCATTGCACTCAATTTGTGTTTGCAGTCCTGAAGAAAGCAAATTATTTCCAAGGACATATGTCTATAACGTCTATAAATGGCATATAGAATTTAAGTCTTTTGCTATTCTAAATGGGACCTAAAACAACAAGCAGAGCTGGAAATCAATACTCAGGTCAGATAGTCCAGATATATGAGGGAAAATGGAAAAGCTTATGAGGCAGCAGGGCACTTGAGGAACGATACCCCTATTTGTCATAAATTTAGTGTGTTTTATACTGATATTTGAAGCTGTTCTCAAACCGAAGAACCAAGTAAAAGAAGTGTGAAGTCATGTTGTATCTATTGTCACCTGAAAGTAGGAAAACCTTTTGAAGAGAGTGGTGGATATATCTCACTGAGGCTGGAGAGTATTTCATGAAAAAACAACACACTTCCTTTTTAGCCTTTTTAGGCCAGTAAAGCACATGGCAAGCAACAATAACAAAAATAAATAAAGCAAGAAAGTAATTCTAATTCACTTGTTACCTAAATAGTCTAAGCAGTTTGGAAATAAAATCACCTTTTTGATAACTATCTTTCAAATCTTTAGTCCAAATTTGTACTAAAGTTTTTATTATTATGCAGTGATTTAGACTTCCTGTTTATAAATAGAGCAGAACTTTAGTGTGAAAGAAAACCAAAGTTAACACTCTTGTTTTATATTACACCTATCTACTCGTATTTAAAATTTATGCTGATTTTTCTGAACTAAGCACATACTGAACTAATTTTAGGATAATAGCAATATGAAACTCTAGGATCTGACAACTAACACAGTAAAAGGAACTAACATCAGGAGAAACATAGAAGAATCTCCAATTAATTTTAAATTGTATGTCTGTGTGTGTTTTCCTGGTGGAACTAAAAAGTATCTAAGGTACTTATGATTAAAAAATTATTAGGTGATAATATAGATTGCTGACATAGGCCCTGAGATTATTTTTAATTGACCATTACAAAATCACTTCTGAAAGATTGCCATTTACTTTGATTCCAGGCCACTTACTGCAAATTCTTCACATAAGGTACAAATTCAGAGTACATTTTAAGTGCTGATGTGAATAAGACTTGAAAAGTCTCATCAGTTTTTTCCACGTGGGGAATATCAACATGACCATAGGAACCTTTGCTGTAGCTTAAATACTGTACAGGTTTTGAAGGGAAATTATATTCCAAAAAGAATTAATTTCTTTTAAAGAAAACTAATTACCACATAGGATTGAAACTGTTTAAAAATACTTAATTCAGAAAGAGAATTCAAAGAGAGTACTTAGCCTTCAGGATAAATACTGTCATAAGTACCATTAGATACTAAAATTTAATGGCATTGCCTCAATACTTCAGAAAAATAAAATTATATTTTAAATTAACAATATAAATATTTTTAAACCTGATAAAATAGTTCGAAGAACACAAAAGTCAAACACTGAAGTCTGTGTATTTAGCATTTAAACATGTTTTGCATTCTTTCCCCACTTGTAAAAGCATATCTAACTTCTGAACTTATTTCTGCAAAAGGGGCTTGAATGAAAATTTTATATGTATCATTAAAGATTTAAACTAAAATAATTTTAACAGACTCTCCAGATGTATTGATTCCTGTATCATGACTGAAATAGCATTACAAAATTTATGGTGTTCCCCTTTATTTTTTCTTTTTAATTCGTCCTCAAGATAAAATTTGGACTTCCTTTTGTTGTTTTACACTCAGCATTAAATATTGTGTGAACATTTCTTCATATAGTTGCATGATACTCATCTACAGTTGGGGGCATGATTTAGTAAAAGTGGCTTTTAAAATAGGTCATTGTCACTAAAAACTCTTCCACCTGATGTTGGTGGCCCCAGAGCTGAACACAATACTATAGGTGGGATCTTGTGAGAGCAGAGTAGAGGGGGAGAATCACCTCCCTCAACCTGGGAGGGTAGCCACACTTCTCTTGACACGGCACAGGATACAGTTGGCTTTCTGGGCTGCAAGTGCACATTGCTAGCTCATAGTCAGTTTTCCATCCACCCTTACCCACAAGTCCTTCTCTGTGGGGTTGCTCTCAATCCATTCATAGCACAGCCTGCATTTGTGCTTGGGATTGCTCCAACCCATGTGCAGGACCTCGTACTTGGCCTTGTTGAACTTCATGACATTTGGCCAGGCCAATCCCTCAATCCTGTCAAGATCCCTCTGGACGGCATCCCTTCCCTCCAGCATGTTGATCGCGCCACACAACTTGGTGTCATCAGCAAACTTGCTGAGGATGAACTCAGTCCCACTGTCAATGTCACCAAAAAGATGTTAAACAGAACTGGTCCTACCACTGACACCTGACGAATGCCACTCATCACTGGTCTTCACTCAAATGTCAAGCCACTGACTGCAATTCTTTGAGTACAACTTTACAGCCAATTTCTTATGCACTGAGTGGTCCATCCATCAAATCCATGTCTCTCCAATTTAGAAAAAAAGGTGTTGTGCAGGACAGTTTCAAATGCCTTGCACAAGGCAGGTGATGGCTGTTGCTCTTCCCTTATCCACCAGCATTGTAACCCTATTGTAGAAGGGCACTAATTTTGTCAGGCACAATTTGACCATAGGGAAGCCATGTTGGCTGTCACTAATCACATCCTTATTTTCCATCTACCCTAGCATAGTGTATTGGGTTTGTGTGTGGCAGGGTTTTGGTACTGGAGGGAGGTGTTACAGAGATGGATCCTGTGAGAAGCTGCTAGAAGTTTCTCTGGCTCCAAGTCAGACTTGTTTCTAGGCAAGGCCAAGAAAATTAGGGACAGTGGTTGCTCCTCTGTGATAACATACTTAAGAAGAGGAACCTGAGAGGAGGAGAAGGAGTAAGAGAAATAGCTGTGCAAACACTGAGGTCAGTGGAAGAAAGGAGGAAGGGGGCAGGTGCACAGGGGAAGAGAGGGCAGACTGGCCCCCTACAGCCCATGGAGGTCCACGGTGGAGCAGATGCCCACAAGCAGCTTGTGGAGGACCCCACACACCTGAGCAGGTGGTTGCACCCAAAGAAGGCCATGACTTTGAGGGAAGACCATGCTGAAGCAGTCTGGTGCTGTGAGAACTGAATCCCGTGGAAAGGACCCATGTTGGAGCAGTCTGTGAAGAGTTTCAGCCTGTGGGAAGGACTCATATTGGAGAAGTTTGTGGAGAATCGTCTCTGGTGAGAAGGACTCCACTCTGGAGCAGGGGAAGAATGTGAAGAGTCCTCCCCTGAGGAAGAAGGAGTGGCAGAAACAACGGGTGATGAACTGACTGCACCCCCCCCATCCCATGCCCCCTGTGGTGCTGGGTGGGAGGAGGTAGACAAATTGGGAGCAAAGCTGAGCCTAGGAAGACGATAGGGGTGAGGGGAAGGTGTTTTTAAGATGTGGCTGTATTTCTTACTATGATTGTTAAATTGGTGGTGGAGGTGTTCAAATTAAATTGATGTTCTTTCTTCCCGAGTCTGTCTTTTGCCCGTGACCATAATGACTCAGTCATCCCTCCTTGTCTTTGTCTTGATCCCTAAGCCTTTTGTTATATTTTCTTATCCCCATCCCACTAGGGGAAAGGAGTGAGTGAGCGGCCATGTGGTGCTCAGTTGCTCTCTGGCCTTAAACCACAACACATAGTTTCCCAGAGGACCCTCTCCATGATCTTGCCAGGGACAGAGGTGAGACTGACTGGCCTGTAGTTCCCCATGTCTTCCTTTCCCCCTTTGTAAAAATGGGGGTTATGTTTCCCCTTTTCTAGTCAACAGAAAATTCATTGGACTGTCACAACTTCCCAAATACAATGGAGAGTGGTTAAGCTACTTCATCCACCAGTTCTCTCAGGATCCATGCATGTATCTTATCAGGTCCCATGGACTCGTGCATCTTCAGGTTCCTTAGATGGTCTCGAATCTGATCTTCTCCTACAGTGGATAGGTCTTAATTCTCACAGTCCTTGCCTTTGGCTTCTGCACCTTGGTCAGTGTGGCTGGAGCACTTGCTGATAAAGACTGAGACAAAAAAGTAGTTGAGTACCTCAGCCTTCTTCATGACCTGTGTAACCAGGTCTCCCATGTTCTTCTGGATAGGGCTTACATTTTCCATAGTCTTTATCCCTGACATACATGTAGAAGCTTTTTTTGTTGCCCTTGATGTCCCTGGCCAGAATTCTATCAGGGCTTTTGCCTTCCTAACCTGATCCCTGGCTGCTCCCTCAATTTCTCTGTACTCCTCCCAGTCTACCTGTCCATGCTTCCACCCTCTGTAGGCTTCCTTTTTGTGTTTTAGCTTGTCCAGGAGCTCCTCATTCATCCATGCATGCCTCCTGGCCTTTTTACCTGTCTTCCTCTTTGTCAGGATACATTACTCCTGAACTTGGAGGAGGTGATCTTTGAATATTAAACAGCTTTCTTGGGCCCCTCTTGCCTCCAGGGCTTTATCCCATGAACTTTACCAAGCAGATCCCTGAGGAGGTCAAAATTTACTTTCACGGGCATGACAGATACAAGGGAAATTAACTTATATTTTCAAACAGTAATCTGTTCTTTTTCTCCTGCCCTCATTCCTAACAAGATTTCCAGCACTGATTATCAAAAGAATGCATTTGTATACAGATAGTCAAGCATAAGATTGATATTATCTCAACCTGTGTACTTTTTTTGTGCACACGTAAATGCAAATTCTTACTCAGATAGAGTCGTTCTTTGAAAAGATTTTAAATACCAAATAATTATCTTTCTAACTTTTTGCCAAAGATTAAAAGGGTGTTTGTCTGTTTGTTTTTCTTAAATACTTGCTTTCATTTCATAACAACTAAATGTTAGTGCCCTGACAGCACTAATGTGACTTAATTGCCCTGACCAACCTCAGCTGGGACCCTCACCCATTCCTTCCGTCCATCCTACAAGCGTCTCCATTTAAGTTCGGACCTGCCCTCATCTTCACTGTAGAGAGTTATTTCCTTCTAGTCTTGATTCTTGGGTACAGTTGTGTAATTTCTTTGCATGATGAACAGTGCAAAAAGCACTCAAAGTACCATATTTTTTTGTTGGGGGGAGGTATTTTTGTAGGATGTCAAAGAGGGTCATTGATATCAAAGGCTTTTGGAGGAAAAAAAAAAAATTATGTTTTTTATTAATCTTTTAGCTTAATAGCTTGTAACTTTTTTTCTTCTGCTCTGGTTCTAGTGTTTTGTCCTGAAGCCATAATGTTTGAAATTCCTAGTGAAGGCACCTTACTCTGGTGATTGACTCTGAAAACCTTCATAACTTAAAACAAATGAACAAAACATCACAGCAGCTCTGCTTTTCTCATCATCTAAAATGTCACCAGACTTGGTTAACAACATAATAAATATTAGCTAATGTCTCTTCTAAAATTCTATGGGAGTTTATAGCTGGATTTTTCATCTGTAGCCAAGTGATGCAGCTGGCAGAAATAAACCTTGTACAGCTCCATAGCAATTTACATGGCTTTTGAAGAGTAGGATACTTGGAAGCAATGGATAGTGAATGCTCTTGGTGAGTCCTGAATCTGACTAAAATAGTTTTATCTGTAAAGCATTCTCTTTAAAAAATTAGTGTACTAGAACCCTCAGTGGTATGCATGAGGCAGCATGTGGATGATGACAGAAATCAGGCTTTCTATTGGAATAGCACCAACAAGCTATTCTGAGCAGTACAACACAAGGGGAAAGAAACAACCATGCTCTTACCTGTGCTCTGTCTACCCTTGTCTCAAAAGCCTCTTTCTGTCTAAGGAGCCCCGTGGGGTCAGCAAGGAGTGGATTTTCCTGTCCAGTTACTTTGCTTGCTGGCTGATGGATCATAATGTTGTGATTTACATGTGGGTAAATCTGGGTTAATGGGTTCATTTAGTGGGCGTTTGTCCTCCTATTATCTGTAAACTGTATTTAAATGCTGATAGCTAATGGTATGCTTTACACTAAAGTACTTAAATATAACATTGCATGCACAGTATTCCAAGTAATAGCTCATGTTTCTTTTCTTAAATGTCCACATGTTGTGGTTATATCATATGAGTTTGTATGGCATAAATCCAGTCACCAGTTTTCACCCCCAAATAGTTATTGGTTATAAAACAGACTGAATGCCAGTAATGAATTACACATTTATTCCACTCAGTTTTCTTACACTGTATCTATTTCAGTGTCAGGGGTGTTCGATGCAGGAGTACCTGTGTATGAAAAGGGGAGTGGAAGAACTGAAGTAAGGAGGAGTGTCACTGGTTTGTTCATTAGTCTAATACAAGCAACCTGGTCCCTGTGTCCAGCCTTGGTTCTTCAACAATAGGAGGGATTTTTCCTGTTGTGTGCTCAAGGTGATTGCAGATGATTCCGACATCCTTATTGCCATTGATGCCAGGTGCTCTGCAGCGCTGCAAGGAGCCCATGTGTCCGTCCTGTAATTCCCAGTCTGGATGGGACTAACAAGAATCCTCTTTTCATTTGGTGTAGAGCCTAATGAGATCAGCCACCTCCCTCCCTTGATGATCCTGCTCACTTCCTGCCAAGATGTCTCATTAAGCCATTCACTGGCAACTTCTCCTTTCTCCCAGAAATCTACCTCAGCTATCTGAGCTGCGATGCCACAGTTGAATGTGTACCCCTAAGGACGATGGAAAGCCATCATTCTACAGTTCTAAGCTAAACTGCAGTTACTGATAAAGATCCTGATTGCCTCTTGTAACCTGCACTATAGCTGCTAGAGCAAAGGAAAGGACATGGCAAGATGGGACTGTTACAAGTGGGAGTGCACACATGCACACCTGTATAGCCCAATGTTTTTTCTTCACAGGCCTAAATTCTGTATTGTTAACCCTCATTCATAGTGCCACTAAAAGCTTGATAGGGATTAGTCTATTTGTCAGTTTTGAAGACTAATAAGAAAATTCCAGTCTACTACTGGGCTGACTAAAGACCCAGAATGTGACAAGCTGTGAGTCATCATCATCTCAACTGTGAAATTACTGTTGTGAACACGTGTTGACACTTTAATGCATGTAGTACAGTGTACACTATAATACTTTCTGTTAATACTTTTATGTTGAAGTACATAATACCTTTATGTTAAAAATAGGCCTGTATTGTTTTCTGGTGCTGACAATGCATGATATTTGCAGCTGTGAATTTTTCTTGCTATGAAAATGTTGTCTCAGTACAGATGTGTTCCTCAGTCAGTCTTATAATATGAAGTCTATTTGTGAAATAAACCATTCACCTCTTTTCCAGATATACCAATAGTCTGATCGATTTAAAGAAAAACATGAACTATCTTCTTTGTAATGTACCCAGGCATATAAAACAGGCTTAAAGTAGGAATTGAAACATTTTCATAATGTTTGACACAGCTGTGTGAAAGTCAAAATAACACTATGCAATCTGTAGTGGTTCCCTTAATGATGTTGTGTTGTCATCTTTCATTGAATCCATTGAAGATGACAAATGTGATTGCTTTCCCTGTAGGATTTCATCTATTTCTGTGTTAGCATTTCTTTTGAATCTTTGTGGTACTTACAATCACTATCTCAACAGTTTAAGCCCATAAGTATCTTTTATATCCTATGTGAGTCTGCTTTAGACTTCCCAGAGCTTAACAATCTGAGCTGAGGTCACAGACCTGGGCTATATTGCGGCTAGATTTTGGATCCCTAAAGCAGACAGCCAAGCCTTTGAAATGAGTGATATTAGGGAAAAGAAGTTAGACAACAACAGTTATACCCAATATGATAATGTTGGGCAATTTTGTGTGATTCAGGGAAAGAAGGGCTTAGATATAGCCTGTTTAGATTAAACTGGTTAGGCAGATGGAGAACTGTCTCAAAAGCCTTTTAGTTGTGACTGGAGGGGGCACAAGTGCTTCCTTTTAGAGGAAACCTTGAAGGCAGAATAGTGTGAATACAAATATGAAGGGAAGAAATATTGTGCCATTATGTTTACAAAGTCTCATTTACAACTTTGGATACTAGGAAACATGAAATAGGCCATGACCATTTGGATTTCTCTGTTAGCATTACAGTCAATCAACTGAATAACTTATTATAAGGCTTTAATTTAAGAAAAACCCAAACAAAACAAAACAACACCTAAATTCAGGCAGAAATTCAAGATAAAAACAGTTTATATGACATTGTTCAGCGTGACCACTGTTTTCATTAGTCAGAGGAGCAAAGGGTACACTGATATCAATGTAAGCTGTTGCAGTTTGTTAACTTAGCTCTATGGAATCCTGTAATAACTCTGGGGACAGTAGTTATGTCAAACACTGGTGTAAGCAATATTTATAGTGATCTTCCATTCACAATTACATGGTCATCAACTATCTCACCACAGACCATCAGAGCTCCTAGACTGCTTATTTCCATTTGCAACTGTTATGTATCATCACACCTAACTTCCAGTATTGGGAGACCTGAAGGGCAACTGTTAAATTCTGTAGGCACATCCCAGGGATTACACTGAATTTCAGGAATTTCATTCTATTATACAGAACTGTAGTATTGCTTTGGAAAAGCTTAAATGGTTTGATTCTAGTAACATAAGTGTCTTGATACGTTGTCAAAAACAAATTAAAATCTTGAAGCTAGCGACATGGATGATATGCTCACAGTGTGCAGGAAACTAACCACTGATTTTTCAGGCATTTAAAGAACGTAATTTCACAACTACTTTTGACATGCCACCTTGTCTTGTCTCTCAAGACCAATGTAGTACTGAAAATGTAGACATCTGCATTTTCAGGCATTGCACATGCCATGGTCCCTGCTGCATAACTAGTCACTCACTTGCATCAACAACATTTTCAGTTGTGAGACATTTAAGTAGAGTAAATGTCGTCAGTTGTGGGCTAACTAAAGCAAGCATGGGAGGTGTTAGGTTTAGAAGGAAGTTTTGGGCAATGTAAATCTTGTAGCTTGACAAGTCTGAGAATAGACACCGCTAAAAGCATAAGTTATGTTGCCTTGCTTCTTTTAGTGTGGCCTATCCTTTGCTTCATTACCATGTATTTTGCACTTTTACACCCAGATTCCCCAGATGGTATGCCGCATCACTGCACCCAAAACGTGTTCTACTATCACTTCTTCAGAAGGAACTACCAATTCTTGGAGCAATGAAAGTTAAAAATAACAGACAAAAAGCAACAAAACCAAAACAAAAAACCTATTATATTTATACAGGGCAATCTGGATTCGTGCATCATAGGTCCTCAGGCTGCACTATAAGATGGCCATTTCAAGGCCTGTGTTCCTGCAACACATTTGATGGTCTTGGCCTATGACTGTTGTTTCTTCTGTTTTGTAAAGTCTAGTCAGTTTCTAATTTGCCTTCTGAGGTGTCTGGTCCTTCCCTGGCTAGAGCTCTTCTGCAGAGAACTACTGTTTTATTAAAAAGTAAGAATGTGTGGTTTTGTCCTTGTTTTTGCAAAGTTCTAACTAGTCCTCTCCCTAATATCTAGATAGGAGTGAGTCTACCATCCTGACAATGTTACTGCTCTACTAAAGACTGTTTTCCAGGCTCTGAGTTCAACTTGCCTAACTTCCTGCAGTCTCTCAGGAACATAACCTCTTGAGATGTTGTGGGAGGAACTTGGATACTGTCAGTGATAAATGTCACTGCATGCCCTGAGGTATTCAACCACCAAGAAATTGTAACTTTTTCTTTAGTAGCAGCTTTCACAAGCTGCTGTCTCTTGTAACTCCAGGCTGACTCAACAGTTGTAGTTGCAAAGGGTAGCAGCTGTGAACATAGATATGAGAAAATGATGGTGGAAAATCTAATGATACTATTCTTGTAGCTGAGTTGATATTTGGTTAGCACAGGTAGCTGACCACATCGAGTCAGTCCATCCTGAGGGGGGAGAAACAGCCAACAATAATCTATATTCTCCCTTGCTAAAGTGTATGTTTATGCCTTGTATGAAATAAAACTTTTGTTATTGCATTGAGCAATTTGAACCGCCCTATATTTCTTTTCATGTTACGCTTGCATAACAGCAAGTAACAAAGGAAAACAATAGATATTTATGTTTAGTATTAAAGTTCACTGACATGGTATTTTTTGTTGTGACCCAACTATTAATGTTTTATTTGAGACTCTGCATAGAAACTACTTTCATTACTGAACTGCAACACTTCCGGACGCTGTCCAACTCTGGTGAATGCAAAACCTCTTCATTCAGGAATCTTAACCTTTTTCTGGCAGCACAAAATATTTGGAAATATGGCAGGAAGCCAGTGGCTGAATTTGGTAACTCCACAGTAAGGATATCTTGCCTCTGAAGTACTGTTCCAGATTTATATGTCCTGCATTTTCATGAGCCTGTTGTGTTTGCATGCAAGAGAGAAACCTGAATATCACAGAACATCACAGTGAAGGCTGCATGCAGCAACATCGAACAACCACAGAAAGTTTATCTGCCTGTGGCAGAATTCCTCAACCAGTTTTGTTTAAAGGATGAAAACTGATGTAGTGATGGGGAAGTACACAAGGACCAAAAGTATTTTAAATCTATTAATCTTCGTTTTGGTTTGCTTAAATACAGTAGGCTGAAAAAGCCCCAATGGCTGGCTTCTGTTATACAATGGTATGGTATGAATGTCTGACTATAACTACAAGCCTTGTCACCTGCCATGTTTGGACTGTGTTGTATGACCTGGCATGGATAGTACTGAGGACTGCAATGACAGAGATTCATGACTGTTGGCATGTGCTAGCATGAAGCTGAATAGCAACATAGCTTACCTATTATGTGAAAGTAATTTCCATTTGGTTTATGATTCATAATACTGTTTAAACATATTGCAGCTTACCGTCTTCATCCAATACATAGCATTTCCTAATATCTGCTTAGGGAAAAAATAGAAGGGTTTAAAGTGATGCGGACTTTCTTAGGCACAAGAGATTGTTTATAATGTCTGAAGGACTGCAGTTGAGTTCAGGAAATAATTCTCCTTGATAGACATTCCCAAAATCACTAGAATGAAAAAGGGAATGGTATATTGGTTTTTTTCCATAACATAATTGTCTGGAATAAAGCAAGTTTTCTTGTTGAAAAAGGCCAGGGAATTTGGGACTTGCATTAAATCTATTTCCATTGGAAATTTCTGTCATGCACAAAATGACCAATCCTGTGGAGCTGGGGAAAAAAAAAAAAAAAATGTTTTTCCATCAACAACAGAGTTGAAACACTTTCTATACTATATAACCTCACTAATAGTTAGTCCTCTGGAGAGTGCAGTCATAATTTTAATTAATTAAAAACTAGGTTACTTGATCCTTATGATAAATTTTACTGATTCTCTAACACTTTGAAAATTCAGTCATTTTTCAAGAATTGGGTGAGGTTGAATGATAGCCATCATTAATTAAATAACCTCCACCCTCTTCTTTTTAGTTCAGGGTCCAAATTCTCTGATTATTTTATAACTTTATAGTTAACTTAACATAACATACTTTTGCTTGTGAACAGTTTCTAATCGGGAGAATTATTATCACAGCTCATACTCAGAAGACTTAATGCTCTATGCTTTTGTTCCCTGCTGTTTTTCAATTTTCTTTATATCCCATTCTCAGCTGGCTAGTTTACTGCCTAATATTATTATTCTAGATATGTTCTCTGCCTCCTTGAAATTATTTGAAAACCTTAAAAACCAAGCTCAAATTCAGTTTAGCTTAATAAGACAGTCTGAAAACTGTTTTTTTTCATGAAGAGATCTGACCCTCATGAACAGATCTGACCCTCCTGCTTTGGGGATGGTGACAGCTGTCAGAGGCAAGGTTTGTTACTGCTTCATCTATCTGGTTTTAATTTAACAAAAGTCTGCCAGAAACCAAATTCAAATCATTGTTGCAACATGGCGCCTGCTCAAAACAGAAGGATTCTGCCGTTCGTGTAGCCCAGAGATCCCGGGAGGCTATGAATTGTTAAGAGAGAATGCTGGGAGTAAAAGGCTTGCTTTTATACCTGTGTGAAGGAGATCAGGTGGATGGCAGGATCTGTTTATTCCTCCTTACATTGTGTTTAGTCTAGAAAGGTCTTTTAAAGCACTAGATAGCTAGAACTGGACAAAAAGATATCGCATTCAGTTTTCTACTGATAGTTACAATGTTTATTCTACCTTGGGTTACCTAGGCTTTCTTGTTAGACACTTTGCCTTCTGTCTGAATGAAGTGTGTATCTCTTCTACAAAAACAGTGTTCTTCCTATTCTGAAAACAGCTTCCATTTTCACTGGTATCTTTTGCTGTACCTGTAGCAACATAAGACTAAGCAATCAGGCTGAATGAAAGTCTCCCTTGTTTTAAAAAGCTGAGAAAACTTCAGCAGTGTTACCATCTTATGAAAGAGCAAAACTCTTCAGCTGTCTGACATTGCCAACTGTTGTGCAATCATGTTTAGGAACATTTTGAAAGAGTCTTTTGCACGTTCTCAGCTTATCTGCTAAGGAAAGCTGTTTCGCTGTTTATATATGAAGATTAGTTGTGTTTGTTGCCTGATGCAATGTACCAGATAGTACTGCTTGGGTACCAAAAGATGTCTGGTTGCATCAGCATGGAAATTTGTGTATTGATTTACTCTTCCCTTTCGCCAGTGTTTTCTAATGAAAATATCTTATGAATAATGACAAACAAATATCTAATTTCTCTTAGGGATAAACCACTCAAAGTAGAGCAGCATTTGTGTAACAGTGCACTGGAAAGCATTTGTCATATAAATAAAATCCAAATGAACACATACACATTTATCAACTGAGATATATGAAACATAGTCTGGCAATGTTTCAGAACACAAGCAACACTGGAAAATGATTAGCTCTTTTTTTTTTTTTTTTTTTTTCACAGTAGGATTAACTATGTAAACAAAGGCTGTATTGTTATGTAATCAGGTTTATGGATGAATATCCTTCACCTATAGGTGAAGGAATCTTAAACAACAGAAATGTCTATTATTCCTCTGGGATAATTTTTCACCTTCAGTTGGGTCTTGTGGAATACACAAGAAATAGCAAAGATAGACTGAAATTTTCTCCTGACACAAAACCATATTTGTAGAATTAAAACGTTTTAATGAATACATATACACACCTTTCAGTGGTGTAAAAATTCTGGAAATTACACAGTATGAAACAACAGAATGAATTGTTTAGTGGTTTCTGTTTAATAGAACTGTCAGAGAACTTAGTCTTACTGTATCATTTTTTTCCTAAGTATAATGAGCTTTAACCTAATTCCAGGCATTTAACATGAATTTTGTGTCCACTTTATATATGATTTCATCGCTGAAAAAAGAAATAAAGTTTACATAATTTTGATTAAAATAGGTACAATAGACACTTACTGTATCATGAGCTTTCTGGTGAAAATCCTTAATTTAAAAGTTTTTTTCTTCCATAGTATTCTTCTATATTCAGGAATACTTATAATTTGTTTTCACAAAAGTTGCCTGACTGGGAAAATTTTCCCTTCTAAAGACCTGTCCAAATTTTATTTTAGAATCTACTGCCTTCAAAAGACTGTTTAAAAATATGCTATGAAGAAATTTAAGTTAAAGGAACATATGGAAAACTTTCTGATTTTTGCTAATGCCTCTTCTGTAAGTATTTCTTGCAGTGGGAATTTTCACTATGTGTGTCTGTATAGTTAAAGTTAGGGACAATGTAAAAGATACCTACTTTTTGCCCTTGCTCAGTACAACTGTAATTGTATCTTGCTTTTGTTTTATACCGGAAACAATGAACACATGGAGAAAAATGTTATTGGAATATAAATTTAAAAACTTAGGCATTTTTTCTCTTCATTTGGGGGAAAAAAAAAAAAAAGTTTAAAATTAGAGAAACTTTCACAATATGCTTCTTAAATGTGATTGCAATAAACCTGGAGGCTTGTAATTTTCATTTATTTTTAAGCTTAAATTGTTACAGATGTCTCTTGTTAAAAATCAGGAAAGAATGAAATAGCTAGAGATGTTTTTACAAGATTAAATTTTTGTGAAATATTATATTAGTAGGAGGGCAAACTTCTCTTAACTAGTCTTAATGTCAGAGTCTTATCTTTATCTCTTGACCATGGAAGAGAGTGTCAGTATCTGTTCTGGCAAGCAGGTTAAAGACATAACATTTTTGAAAGAATGCACCAACTGGCTGCAAATTCTCACATCTTAATTGACTCAGGTAGATGGGATAACATGTATAATCTGTTTAATCATTTGGTAATAGATGATTCTAGCCAACTGCAGGTGAACTATTAAAATTGTTATCTTTACCTGTTCACATAGTTGGCCAGTGGTTGATCTTATGAATCTGAAATGATACCCAGATTTTGGGGTATTATATCTACCAAACAATATTTTTTTGTGAGTAAATTTATATCAAGAGCACTGAATGCCATTTCGGTAGGTCACTACACTACCAAATCTGTATTTTCTTCAGTATCTCCATCCCTTTTCCTGCATTTGAACTGTTATTCCTCTTGGGAAAATGTGCCTTTAGAACAATGTTAGACTGAAAAAATGGTATGTGAAGGCAGCTTATGGCCATCTGCTGTCAGGCAACATTACACTAACTACAGCTTCTCATTTCCTGTCATGATCACTTGCATCTGTTTTCTTCCCATTTTGGAATCTGAGATTGCTCTGCATGATGAAATACAGTAATCTGGTCAGCTCTACCCCACATGGTCCTGTTTGTTATAACATGCTGATGACAAAATGGGGAACTGTTAAAGCCTATTTTTAAAATTATTTCTTAGAAAGATTTTCCTTTCATGCTTTTCCACCTCACCTTCAGTCTCACTTTACAATATTGAGGAGCACTTAAGTACATTTTCACAGTCTTTGGCACATAGCAGTCCTTGACTGAGAGGAAGATGGGGAATATAGTCTCACTTGAGAACCACTTGGCGCTGCTTCAATTCCCAGGAGTAAACATGTTTGTGTCTACACTATAAATACTCTTCCATGAATTGAAGCAGAACAGTGGCTTAGAGGAGCTATTGCTAATCCTCCTCCTATGCCAGAGGTGGAGAAGGTTGCTTGCAAACTCACTGTAGACTGGCATTGAATAATCATCTCTGATATGACCAGTAAAATAAATGAAGCTGTTCAACAAAGCTCTATTTTCACAAGCTACTGTCTCTCTAAGGTTCATGCTCTCCTTTAATCTGTTTTATAGGAATGACATGAACTCATTGATGAACTTATGCTAAAAGAGCTTGTAAAATCTCTTCTGTTGTTGTTTGTAGCAATGCAGAAAAATTATACCTTCAACTCAGAACACTGCCTCCAACTCCCTCCAAACTTGAAATATGTGCATGTGTAAGCACAGCTCTTCTCAGAAGAACATGCTTCTTTTTAAGGGTCTAGTTTAGCCAATGTCAGAAGAAAAGCAGTGATATGAAAGACAAGAAAAAATCAGCAAGAGGCAGTTCTGCTACTGGTACTAATAGAAGAAGAAAAATACAAATAGAATTACAAATAGCGGTATTTTGGCATTTGCTATCTTTCTAAATCTTGCTAATCAAGTAAAATGTTTATATCTTAGAGTGTGATGCAAAAAGGGTCCCCAAAAAATTTGATCTGTTATATTATTGACACAGCCTATTCGAAAATAGATTTGCCCTGACGATTACATTTAACTTTATTGCATTGAAATATAAATTTATTTATCCTCACTGTTAACTGTAGTTCTTCTATGATATTTGTTTTATTGTAGTAGCATGTAAACTTTTGATCTTCCTAAAGAGGTAAAAAAAACAATTCTGCCAAACATCTTTATTGGGCCAGACCATCTATTGGTAGACAGTGGTAAAATGATGAGTAGTTGCTAGAGCATTAACTGGAATACTAGACTATCTGTTGAATGATCTGCTTATTTGTCTTTGCTCAACTCTATTACTTGGATCCTTGTAGTGTCTAGAAACACTAGTCATGGATTTAAGCCCTATTACAATAACAGCAGCAGTACAAACATCAGAATAAAGAGCATGTTTGTCTTGTACAGTCTCTAACTGCAAAAACATTATTATCTGAATGTGAAAACATACACTGTATCACCATACATGAAATAATGAATGTTAATACAACATACTGGTACAATAATGCTTAATTTTATTAGGAGGTTAAATGAGATGAACTTCAGTGGTTCATCTTATACTAAATTATTCTATGAATTAGAAAAGATTATGTTCCCTTGTGGCTCCAATGAGGGCTTATTTTTACCAAAGATAGATATTAATGGATCCATTCTGTTGCCTAAACATTGTTATATCTAAATTGCCACCAAGGCTCAATGGCAGATTACCAGATCAATTGCAAGCAAAAATTTTGTTTTCCTTTAATATTAAAACCATCTTACATGTGTAGCATCAGTGTTGCAGGATGCCAGATTAAACAGTTCTACACTCCTATGTCTGAAGTAATGTGTCAGGGCAACTAGATTGTTTCCTCAGTGTGTATGAATTTACATACACAGTTGGAAGACAACATTGTCATTGCTATCACTTATGGGCAATCTTTATGAATGGGTTTTACAGTCCTATACATGGTATAATTATGTAACCTCCGCAGTATTCCTGGTAAACGCTAAAATAGAAGTTTCCCCTCTCTCCTTATCTTTTAAGATACATAGTTCCTTTCAACTGATTACTCCTGTCTTTCTCAGCACTCATTAGGATACAATTTTTAATAATTTAACTAATAGATTCACCAGCACACCTGTGTCATGAAAACATCCTTGTTATGCTCTGACCTGGTTTCAGCTGAGAGTTAATTTTCTTTCTAGTAGCTGGTACAGTGCTGTATTTGGATTTAGTGTAAAACTAATACTGATAACACTGATGGTTTAGTTGTTGCTAAATAGCACTTATTCTAAGTTAAGGATTTTTCAGTTTCCCATGCTCTGCCAGCGAGCAGTGCACAAGAAGTTGGGAGGTAGTGTGGCCAGGACAGCTGACCCCAACGACCCAAAGGGGTATTCCATACCATAGGGTGTCATGCTCAGTACATAAAGTGGGGGGAGTTGCCTGGAGAGGTGGATGGCTGCTCAGGCATCCGTCAACAGGTGGTGAGAAATTGTATTGTGCATCACTTGTTTTTTTTTTTTTCTTGGGTTTTATTTATTCCTCCTTTTACCATATTCCTTTTTGTTACAATTATTATGAGTTTTACTTTTTTTTTGATTCTCTTCCCCAGCCCACCGGGAGGTAGCAGGAGTGAGCAAGTGGCTGCGTGGTGCTTAGTTAATGTCTGGAGTTAAACCACAACATGCCCTAAAACCAATTTCTTTACAAGTTGCACTCCAGAGTGACTAATAAGAGTGACCATGCACTTTAAACATTTATATATACAAAGGGCATAGACTAGGCCAGAATCAAGCTTATTACCTGGTCTTGTGCACAGGGCTTTCAGTGCTGTAGTCTCAACAATTATACACTGTGTGTCCATCCTTCTTTGTGTTCTTCATCTCCTTATGGACACAGATGTTTTCATGCAAGCCAGCTCTGGCTTTCTAGGGCCAGGACAGTTCAAGTTTGTTTCATATAGAAAAATAGGTCCATGTATTTTCCTTCAAATATATCTGTATCCTAGGCTTCATGATGAAGTGTTAGGCTTCTGTTTCAGAGATGTAAAGTAGTAGGAGACAAAGAACCAGACTGATACAGATGATGTAGACTTCTGTGTTATGGCTGTGCAGCCTAAGGGGGCATCTCACCATTGGAAAGCTGCTGGTTCCTTCTATAGCGTAAAACTGGTAGTGGACTGCTGATTCCACAGTTCTGGTTACATGGGTGTTTTTGCTACAGGCAACCACATCTGTCTGCCTTGTCACCATAGTGAAACATCCTTCTTTCTCTGAGCAGTGGGAATGATATCTTCTCCTGTGTTCATACCTTCCCTCCAGTTACTGTATGTCCATGAATATGACCTATGTATACTATTGTGACTTACATTGTTCCAACCTTGAGTTACACTGAAATGCTTAAAGTTGTCTCATGCTCTGACTCTGAATCTTCCTGACTTTCAGAAGGATTAGTCAGCTACTAGACTTAATACTATAAGGGATTTAACCTACCAATATCTCTTTAAGATTTACTGCTGTTCTTGATGCAATGAGCTTAAAAGGGGAAACCCCATCAATACCTGGTAAAGGCTGCCCTACAGCAGATGGAAAATTCATTCATGCTAGCTTTCTTTAAAGTTAGTAGCTGTTATATCTTGGAAATAAATGTTCTTTTTGACTTACTACAGAGAGTACTTAGCTTCTCTCAATCTGTTTTGTTATTGTTGCTTGAAGGGTAGGTTTCATGTCATGCCCCTTGGTCATCTTGTGTTAGGAAAAGGCATAAAAATGGTGGGATCTATTAGTAGTTATTTCTAATACTCCTTCCTGCTTTACAATATGCTAAAATATTGCTTTAGAAAATTCGTTCCAGTTTTTTTACATCTTTAGGGAAACCTTTTTTTCTCATATTCTGTTTTATTTCACAGCTACCTCTTCGTTATTATCTCTTAATTCATCTGCATAGTCTATATCTCCTTCACCTCCTCAGCCAAGACATTTAATTTTACTGTGTTAGAGATCCTAATTCCACTCTTCAGTACATGTCTGTTTCCAGGTCAATCATTCTCCTCCCAGTTTCTTCAATATCTGCCTTAATTTCACAGCTCTCATTATCCATGAGGGTTTGCATTCTCTAGTCATCTCTCTAGACAGAGTACCTCTAATAAGGTACCTCTCTTCTTTTTGTTCAACTTTTTACCCACAAAGTTTACCTGGTAGAGGAGATTAATTTTTAGGCAACTGAACGGAATCTATTTGCACATTCTTCTCATAAATAAATAAGATTGCTTTAATGGCAATAATTAGATTTATTTTTATTGTTGCTTCTGAAAGAAATATTCACTTATCAGGCAAATATTCCAGGGGATAATGAGAAGCATAGGACAGGCAATATAGATTATGCCAATGACCTTGAAGTTTTAATGGCTAGAGTTGCCATTTTAATCTTAACAGTTGCTCTTTCTTCATTATCCCTTTCTGCCCCTCTGCCCCCCCAATATCTTAGTCACAAAGTAATCTTGGAGCAATGCCTTCCTGTTGAAAGAAGTTGCCTAGTTTAATTTTTCGAAAGGGATATTTATTAATATGTTATGAAAGTTTTCAAAACACTTTATGAAATTCAAGCCATATTCTTTTACGTTACTAGTAGTATTCAGATCATTTTAATTGAGGATTACTCAGACTAAGTGACTGTAATTTCCCTTTTTTTCCTTCTACTGCTTAGAAGGGCTTGGGAGAAGGAGTCTTTGTTTTTGAATCATTGCCCTTCACTGCCATGAACATTATAAAACATAAAACTATCAATACATGTAACCTAAACCTCAGTTTACTGAAATGTATACACAAGTCAACTAAACAGAAAATCTTTATAAACATAATTCTTTCCCAAAGAAACTGCACATGCAAAATTAAAATCAGTGGGAAAGTTTAAGGCTATAGCTTCACTGGAAATAAATAGACTATTATAAAAATAAAACAAAGGTAATGTTTAGTTTAACATGTGGTCAATATTGTAGGAAACCCGTTCACTCCTTAAATTAAAACAAAGGTTTTCACAGAAGTAACTGAGGTGTTGAAATGGTCATTGCTCACTGGATATTTGCAGCCTACATGTCTGGTTAAGAACTATTTAAGTTCATATGAGCCCAGTTATAACAGAGTAAAATAACTGTCTGTAATTCCTATGTCCTATTATGTAGCTCGGGAGACGTGCAAGTAACAAAATCTTACAACTCAAATAATAGCTTTGATTTTTATACATTGATAATGTCCAGTAGAGTGACTATTGCTCAAGGAATCTTTTGTGTAAATACCTAACAGGTGACAGTCAATGCCATCTCATTTATAGAAAATGAAAGTGTTTCTGTGGATCTATAAAATGGTATGTATACCTTAGACAAAAGATACTACAGACATGGGTTGGGAAATTTAACTTGTTCTAGTCTTTTTTAAGATGCATAAATAATGTATGATTATTACTGTCAAATATTCACATAAACATCTAATGAGTTCAGTAAGAGTTACACATTATAAAAACTAATTTCTCTTCTGTCGTTTCAAATCTGTTTTCTGCAAAACCAGAGCATAAAATGAGATTTGAATCTTGGCACTTCAGAAAAACTCTGTGTGTGTGTGTGTTGGGGGAGGAAGTCTTCAGCAGAGCTAATAGATAGGAGTGGAGGGTGAACTGAGTAGATGTGATAACAAAAGTGAAGCTGTAACAGCAACTGTCTGGAACAGTAGTTGTCAGTATCTGTGGGAGCTATTTACAGTACTAATGTCTATTTGCCCTATTTTGTAGGTTGTGACAGCTTGAAACATCCAATGTTATAGAAGAGAATTTTTTTAACTCCAGTTATTCTGACTATTTAAACAAAGTTTTGTTTTTTTCCAAGTCAAAGTCCTGGCCTTCTAAAGGGAGGAAGAGTTCACCTGTGGTATATCAGTAAGACAAACCCTTTTACCCAGCTGCTCTTACACTGGATCCCTAATTTTTGCTAGGCAGGTTTGTTGTCTTCTCTGTGAGGCTCTCAGATGAAGTCATCAAGTTTAAGAAAGATCTGTGAGAACTACTGAACTTGTCTTAAGCCCCAGGAATTTGACAGGGCCAAATTTAAAACTCTCTCCTGCCATCCTGTTATCTGTTCATTAGTGGTACAGGACCTCCTTCTCTACCTAGACATACAAATATTTCCATCAAGAAAGTCAACATACAGCTTTCATTGAGCACTGAACTCAACAAGTCATGAAACTAAATGAGCTAACTAAGCATAAAGTACTGTATTTTTAGGTGTGGAACTGCTTTATAAAATGGATGGTTGTCCATGATTTGTGAACCCAGTAGTGCCAGCACATCCAATTATGCTTTTCTACTTGATCAAATTTCTGATTGTCTATTGTAAGTTTAGACAATAGAAATTGCTTTGAGGAACTGTTACGAAGGACTAAGGGATTAGTCGGATTAATTGATTCTGAGTGATCAACTACTCCAAGATAACTTAATCCGCTTCAAACTTTACAAATGACTGCTGAGTATGGTCATTTATTAAGAATGAAAATATCTTTATGGCTGAAATTAATTATTAAAGCTTATGTAATAAAAAGCTTTAATTTTTCCTGTGTTTCAAAGTTCAACCTTGTTATCCTCTTAAAACTATCAAGATGAGAGACATACATTATTGCTTTCCAGCCACATCTGCTAGGGAAATTTCTTCAAGAATTCATCCTTTTACTCTTTAATAACAGAGTCATAGCATTGAGATATTGGAATAAGGCATTCAGTGAGTGCAGTTTTTAAGAGGTGTCTATGGCTGAATACTATTGTGATGGGTACTCTTTGGATGTTGATTAAATTTCAAAAATAAGTAAAGTTAATCTTTCAGCTGAAAACCATTAAGATTTTTCTGTAAAACAGCTGTTACATGTTGGTATACACAAATGTTACCTTTAGAATGAAATTAAAATATTTTTAATTCATGGGATGAGTCCATAAACACTTTTATTTTTATCACATTTTAAAGACAAAGACCAAGAAACTTGAATCTGTAAAGTCAGATAACCCATGAATCAACAGGAACAATTATTAATTCCCCATGGTTTCTCCCCTATTATACACCCGTACTTGCACTTCACCAATATAGCATGCCCACTGCAGCCATTTGCTTTGTGTGAAGCTGTCAGCATTGCACTGTATTTCTTGCTGTATTGTCTGTTTTTGAAGTGAATTGCAGCCTCTCTCACAGAATTAGCAGAAACACGTGAGCTGAGTTAGATGTGACTGCAGGCTTAGAGAGGCAAAGCATCCTTTGGAGCTCTACTGATAGCATTCAGTAATGAGAATATTTATACATTTAACAAAGTCATTAATGCATGGGGAAAACAGAGCTTTGAGAAGAGCTTTTTCAAACATGTCACCTTTCTCAAAGTGACAAATTGTAGCTGCAGCAGGAACAATTAGAGTGTTTGCTATTGAGTGTTTTTTTCATACTTTTATATTTAGTTTTATATATTACACACGTTGGTTAGAAACTTTATAGGAAGACATTAATGACTTCATGGACATGCTAGTTGGTTTTTTCATCACACATTTTTGTCGCTCCGCACCTATTCTTTCTGATGGAAAAAATCTGATGGTTTATCAATGTTCATAATAAGTTTAGTCTGCAGAAACTTCTTTGAAATTACAGGTTTCATGCTATTTTATCTGTCAACTTCTGTTTATAGAACACTCTGGATACTCCTTATTTTCAGTCATCAAGAAAGTGTAGCTAGATTGTATGTACTTCTCCTGATACTTCCTTTTGACCTAACAATGTACCGTAGCCTTAACTTTACACTTCACTGCTTGCTTATCTCCTACTTTACTGGATCAGTTACACTGCTTTCTTTCTCACTTCTGTTGTTTTCTTTTACTATGAAATATTTTACTTTTTGAAGAAGAGCTCACTCAAAACTGTGAATTATATCTATGCATAGATGTGCATGCTGTGTAGTAACAGATTAGCAAACAGATGACAACTGGCTTTCTACTAAACTAGGTGAGCTTAAAAAGCAATCTGTCAAATTCCAGAATGACAGTATGGTCCAAATTTGAGATAGTGGTTTGAGAATTAACATCTCAGAAGCTGTTCTCTGTCTTGCCATACCTCATTTTGAACATGGTACAGCCAAGGATGCTATGGCAGATTCCCCTCAGAAGCCTGAGGGATCTGAAATGTTCTGAATGATTGCAGGAAGTAATCTGCTAGCAAGATGAGAACACTGAAAAGAAAACTGAATGTTCATCTACAGGTGGTAGGCAACTGATTAATAAGCTAGTATGCTGGCTTTGGTTAGTGGTCTTATATTAACAAAATGTCATTTCCTTATCTAGAAGATACATCATAGGACCCTCTCAGAAAATTATCCCTGAACATATGAAAACATGAAGTCTAGGCTTCCTGTCATTTGCCTTTAAAAGAATAGCAGTAGTATTGGGACAATCTTGTAGCAATCCTGGGTTGTTCTTTGTCAAAAATAAAAAGTGAACTGGAAAACATGCAGCTTGCACTAACCTTGTAATAAGTGTTTCAGAAATTCCACCTCCATGTGTCAATCCAAAAACCAGGAATGGGTCTACCACTTCAGGCTGTAACAGTGGAACCTGAAATCTGCAGAATTGGTGAACGTTGAGAAGTGTCTGTTCTATTATTTTCTTTCTCCAGTATCCAGGCAAGATTAGTACTGTTTATAGGACCTGTGAATAGATGTCTCATCCATTCCCCATTCATTTTCCTTGCATGAAGGGAACATAACTGTTTCATGTCACTGCTCCATGAAGTAGGTAAGGAATTAATCTGCCTGAAGTATGGCTGTTTGTAGCTACTTCTTTTAGTCAGAAAAATTCCCTGGTCAGGTTCCTAACACAGCCTCACAGACATCAAAAGGATGTGGTGGAAGGTGCATTTACATTGATACTTCCATAACTACAGTTGTATCCTTCATACCACTATATTCTATATCCAGATGTCTCTGTCAGGCCATCAGTTTTACTTCTGTTTGTTAAATAGCATAGTTTCAGAGTCCTTTGGATAACAGGCTAACCCATGGACAATATGGAATTTTAAACTAATCATAGCAAAAAGATGTTCATGAGCAGCAGGCAGTCACAATTTGGTGTTATGTTCAGTCTCATCTCTGCTACCACCAACCAAAAGGCATATTATCCAGAAACACACTAATTTTTTCTTTAATTTTCCTTGTCCTATCTTTTTATCACCCTTCATGGGAAGCCTTTGATTCATGCAGATCCAGGGGTACAGCTGCTTCACACAATCTGGAGGGCACAGCACCATTGGTCAATCCACTGGCATCTCCCACGTGCACTGGCACTACCTGACCCACTTTGGAAGACCTAGAAGGCATTACAGAGGCTATATGGTGTGCTTTTCCAGATATCATTTGAGTGTATGGTCCTATCCATGTGAGATATCATGACACCACATGGATGTTTTCGTAGTAAATGCCTGCCTTTGAGTTACATCACTTGTAGGTAGGATGACTCAAAGTGTCTTGTTGCTTTTAACCACCTCTTTCCCTGAATAGCCCTGTACCACTGCAGGCAGTAGCTGCCTAACCATGTGTCCCTAAGCTGAATCACTGTGCATGTGTTTTAGGAAAAGAATGGTATAAAACTTGCCAAGGAACAAATGGGCAAAGCTGCCTTGGAACTCAGTTGCTCAGAAACACAGACATCTCAGGAAATGACTGTAGACTGCATTTAGAAACTTATACTTACTCAACAGAATCAGTTATTGAATATCCTTAAGGTCTTGCTTCAAAGTTTTTTGGTTTGTAATCAGATAACATTTTCGTTGTGCCTTCTTTCCTTAATCGTTGCTTGGAACAGTTCTTGGGGGAACCACCTTAAGAATTTATTTTAAATGATTTTTCTTTTCTGTATATTTTAAATGTATTGCATTTTAGAAACAATTTGTATTAAATTAAAATGTTTGAATAATTTGTAGTGACAGAATGAGACATTTAGAATCACTTGAAATTAACTGCTGTTGGAAATTAAATTCAAGGAAACAGAGTGTACACTTAAACAAGTGTCTGTCATGATTTTAAGGAAGTAAAATGCTGTGCAGTTCTTAATAATGTGGTGTTTGCTTCTTGTTGAAAAGATTTCCTGGTAGTGCTGTTAATATCACTCTATGTTGTAGCTTCTGTGATTTATTTCCTTCCTGCTATTAAACTCAGTAAAAATAAAGATCTCTAACACAGAGATAATAAAAAAGAAGAAAGGCTGTTTTTTTTTTTTTCCCTTGTTGCACATTATTTTTGTTACAGAGAGGAAGATGAGGAAGGTTGGAGCATGCTTAATATGGTAACATTGGAAGCTGATGTGACCATATGGTGTTAGAGAAAATACATCTTGAAACTTTTTAAATCAATCCAAATTTTTTAAACTAATCAAAAAAAAAAAAAACCAGAACAGTCTTTCAGTATATTAATCTCAAGAACGCAGTATGTGGGGAAATAAGTGCAGTACAGAGACAATGTGAAAATCTTTACCAAGCACTCTTTTCTGACCACAGTTAAAAAGGAGACACTTTCCTCCCAAGTTGTGAAATATGTGCAAAGTGCAGCTTCTGGAAGCTGCAGCATGCATTGAAGTAAATGGAAGGGACCAAGGATGGATTTGGTAGAGTGGTGAAGAGTTTTAGGAGCTATGAATGGGTCTGGAGTTTCACTGTCCTTCCCAGCCTTTATGTGACTTTTCCTCTCTCTGCTAAAGGAGATCCCTAAGTCTTTTTCTTCCCAGGACATGAAAGTATTGCGGGAGAGTGTACAGAATTTTATGTCTTTCTTCATTGAACTAACACATAAATGCAGCAATACAGCTCAGGAAACAGCCACAGATTTTGTCCCTTTATCAAGAAGGTTAAAATAAATAAATAAATTTAAAAAAAAATGGATTTATGGGAATTCACTTGCTGCTTTTGGAACCCTGTACTAAGACTGATATTGCTGATAGCCATGTTGTGATATCCTTTAGACCATTCACAGCTATACTTTCAAGGTTCAGAGTTACAGGAAGAATCTTTCCAGAGGAAAAACTCAGCCTTTTTTATCACTCAGTCCTTTGCACTTCTCCCTCATAATCCCTCACGTTCCTCTCACATCTTGTCATCATGCTCCTCTTTCCCCTGAAAGGGACAGTCCCCTGGCCTGGCTGTGTGCTTGCTGCATAATTATTTTACCTTCTGCTGGTAGTGAACCTCAAAACCTCTTTACATCAGAGACATCTGTGTTATTCTGGTTTTACAGCAAGGCAAGGAGATAGCAGGGACATGTTATGTGTAAATAAACAGTTCTCCTGCTACTTGAATATTAAGTGCACCAGGAGCTTGCTGCTGCATGCTTTTTTTTAAAAAAAAAAAATAAATGCTGCCACAGCAACTTATCCCAGAGAGGTGTGTATCCCACACCTTCAGGTACAGATGTATGGGAGAGAAGGGACTTCTTTGATATGCACATACATTGCTCATGATTTGTGTTTCTCAGCAAAGACCTCGGCTGTGTCAAAATGCATTGCTCACTTTTTGCAAAAGCCTGCTGCTATTCTCCTCTGCAGCCTGTTTAACCCTTTCTGCCGACACCCTCAGAACAATCTGAACTTTCCCTTCCAGTGTCGGCTAGGGCTGGCTGAATGCCACCAGCAGAGCGTGTCCTTGTCCTGGATACTCAGTTCTCCCTTCCTGGTTGCAAGAGCTCAGCAAAGGTCTGTTCTGGCTGGGTGGTTCTGCCTTTATTACTTCTGAAGAGCGGGGAAGTAAATATACTTGCCTGAAGGGGTCTCTCCATAACTGTTTGCCTGCCTCAGTAGCCTCCCTGATAAGGACATTTTGAACGCTATACATGATCATGGACCAACAAAAGCTCAGTTCTGTTCTATTAACTAGGAAGCACGGCTAGAAAATCAAAAAGGAAACACACATGTTCATGAAAGACAGCTTTCTTATTTTCTGTGAGCATAGATTGTCTTTGGTTCATACTTTCAAACAAGTGCTACTTGTCCATTGAATCTTGCCAAACCTCATCTTCAGGTTCTATGTCACTCATTACATGCAAGTTCCACTGCAGGTAAACATTGGTCAGAGGGCCCCTTCAGTCTGCCAAATGTGGCTTTTCTTGTCCTGTGACTCTGAAGATGTCAAGGGTTATGAACATCCCATGAAGAACTGACAAGAGAAATTGGGATAGAAAGGTCTTTGGATTTAAGCTTGAATGTGTGTGGAGATATGGATTGTGCATGCTCTGCTCTGTAGTCTAAAACTACAGTTTCTGTACATACTTCCCTGGCAAGCAGCTAAAGGAGCAATCTCACCCATATATGACTCAGTTTGGATTCATAAGGTAAGTCAACACGTAGGTAATGAGAACAAATAAGATTCTGGGATTTTAGAGTATAGTTAGTGGCTCCCCATGGTTCTGACACAGATGATCCAGTGACTATGCAAATAGAACTAGAGTCCAGCCTATCTCTTCTCTATGTATGTATAAAAACAAACAAACCAAAAGCACTAGCTAGAATCTGATGGTCAAATATTAACCCCTCTAAGAAAATTTTATTTTCTTATTGCTCTTGCATAATTCTGACACTTCTACAAAGTGTCACAGACTTCATTGCCTGTAAATGGCAGTTGAAATTCAAGCAACAGAAGGTGCATTTTTGCCTGTGCTTCGTTTTATTCATCCCATTTTTAAAATGCAGTACTAGTCAAGCTTCAAATTGATTATGTTAACACCCATGTACTTTCAAAATTGATATAAATGAGATATTAGTTGAAAACTTAGTCATCAGATGATAGCTTCTCCGTTTAAGATCCACACATAAATATGACAATGGATATTGAGAATTACAGTGAAGGTGTCTACATCTGTAACTCCCATTACCTATCTTTTTTTTTTTAATCTACCCATGTTTTTACTGCATTTCTCAGTTTAATCTGAAATAAATACTTAAAAATTAGAGTTTGTACCTCCTAATTTGAAAATTTTATCTCACAGCAAGACCAGAAGTGCTGGCATGAATTTCTGGTCATGACAGCTGAGCAAATCCACAACACTGAACTTAAGACATTAAAACTATTCATTAGGCACATGCTTTCCTGAATGGTGCTTGTGATACTGGACCCAAATCTTTCAGAGATTTCACAGTGAACAAAACAATCCTCATTGGAAGAGGAACAATTACTTTTCTGCAGTTGCTTTCTCCAGAAATTGATGGATTCTTGATTTGTTTCAGAAGTAAGATAGTTCTTTATTTGGGACATCTTGATCTTTAGATAGAGCTACTACTTTACCATCACAGGTGTTACAGATGATACCTACATTGTGTTAGGTAAAGTCCCCAAAGAGCCTTGCATATAAACCACAAGATATCTATATTGGCTGAAGCTTTTAAAAACTAAACAAACAAAAAAACATTATTTTCCTGGAACAGGCAGAAATGTAGTAAATTCCTAAGATCATGCAACATGTCTTGGTAGGTTCTTACATTGTTTTATAATAAATGTTTTCCATGCCATGATACATATTCAAAAGAGATTTGTAGTTGTGCATGACGGTAATAAGAAACTAATATCTAAGTTACAATTGACTTGTTGAATAGTTTTACATATGTACTTATCAATGGGACAAGGCCTTGGGGTGCATCCCTTAAAATCTCTCACTGCAAAGCCAAATCTGTGGGGTCAAAGATCCAGACCCTGATGATGAGTTGTGAGACATCTTCTTTTGTTGTTGCATTCATTTTGAAGAGGCTAGTTACTGACATTCTCACTTTCTTCACTCTGCAGCATGTTTGAGGATCATCTTAATATTAGAAGTGACATTTTTTTATCACATAGGCTGGTCAGGAATTGTTCTAATTTTTCCACTATTCAAACAATTTATTCTTCATATCTCATATGTCTTTGGGTTTTTCCTGCACATTCTAAATTCTTTTTGAGCTTTGTTATTCTGAAAATTAATCAGAAGTTAATGTAAAGATAATTGCTTTGAAATCTACATCTGTCATCTGTTGAATTCCACTGGCAACATTCAAAAACACCAACAAGCTCTGTGCATTTTGTAGGATGTTTATTTTTTCTTGTTTCGTTAATATCAAATTTTCAGTTTAATTCTTTTTCTTTTTGCAATTAATGTTCTAAGAAAATGAATATTTCTACATTTCAAATTCAAGTATATGAAATATTATACTAAATGTTATTCTACATTAAACATTTTCCAAGCATCATTATTTATTAATAACCAATCCTAACTATAAAAATCATGTTTTCTCTTACACTAAAATATTTAAGAATATTATCTGAAATGTAAGCAACAAATTGATCATAATAGCATTGGTTTTAACATTAGCATGAAGTTGCTTACACATTAAACTGAATACATGCATTTTATGTATATATAGCAACTCACTTAAATTCAAATATTAATTATTAATTTCGGAATCTATGAAAATAACTAGAATATTCAAGGCTGTCTTTATAGTAGAACATTGCTTACTAACAATTTGTAACTCCTAACTCCATACTCTGAAGTGTGGGGGTTGTTATTCAAAAGAAGTACATTGTTCTCTACCACAGCATCCCCCCTGACAGACTGATGACAGTTCTCTTCGTCCATCATGTATGTCTTACCTCCACCCCACCTTGGAGGAGCAAGTCAAATGCAGCACTGCAGAAAGTGTGTATCTGATGCTCTGTGAGTGACCACTTATATTTGCAGAAAAATGTCCTCTAGGCCTCTCCTTACTCACTGATTTCCAGAGTCTATGAATGGTCCTGGGCCATTCATCTGTCATTTGATCCGTAATGAATATTGTCTAAAGCTTTTATGTAGGATAGCTTTAGCTTCTTAGATGTTTCCTCATTTATGACTGCCTTTAAAATACAGCTTTATTTCCTCAAATATATTGTGTTCTGAAATATTTTCTTAATAATCAGGGCATATACCTCCTTAATTTTACCTATTTTTTTCTCCATACTTTTTTCTTTTTTTCTTTTTTTTTTTTTTTTTTTTTTTTTTGTACCATGCTAAATAAAATCACTCTAACCTGGCTGTTTAGAAGCATTAAATATTTGTTGAATAGGATCAATGAACATCTTCCTTTTCTCTTTTATAATAATTTAACATGGCTTAAACATGGCTCATGAATCAGCCCCATTGGGATCTGATAATTCTGTGGTTCTGTGAGTTCCCTTCATTACATTTATTTCCTTTCTGCAACTTAGACTGGAAAGGTCTGTTCCCTTTGTCACTGACTTGCAGTCAGAGAGGAGAAGATTACCTCTGCAGTACAGAGTGATTCCTTTCATTTTTGCACACCAAAACTTTAATTTCTCTTGGTAGTGGCAATAGATTAATGCCCTAGGATGCTAAATTAAATATATATTTAAAAACATAGTGTTATGTTTCTCAGCACTTAATAATGAGATACAACAGTAGTACTGTACTGCAGTAGTAGTAGTTTCACTGCAATACCACTAGTACTTTACCAGAAAGAATTTTAATAAGACATAGAGCATTTTAACATTTTCTCTTAAAAAATTCCTTTCCCTCCTTCCCCTACTGTCAGAACAAAATCTGATTCCCCACCCACATTACCCGTGACTTTAAATGTTTTTTAGATCTCTTTGGATCAGTCCTATAATACATTAACTGATAGTAAATAACAAAATTAACATTTATCTCTTGTTAATTTGTTCTGTCAAACTCTTTTGGAAACACCCCAAAAAAAAGTTTCAAGCATTGAAAACTCATAATTGACTGTATGTTTTAAGTTAATGAAGGCAGCATTAACCAAACCCCTCTTCTTGTCAGAAGTTGTGAATATGGACATCCATTCATATTTAGTTTCCCAAGGTAATTTCAGCAATATATTAAGAAGACTGTTAAAGTTGATTCTGTTGCATGTACGGGCTAAATTTGTCCTTGTAAATAGACAGTTGGTTTTCACAGATGGGATTTTGATTTTGATCCTTTTCTTGATCATACAATTAAAATGCAAAAATATGTCACAAGGCTTTTCCATGTTGGAAATAATACCTTGATGTAACCGAGAATTCAGTTTATTCTTCAGTGAAAAATGTGGTTTAAGGGTATAGTCTGATTTCTTACTGGGAGTCCAATCAAGATAATTACTTATAGTGGATGTAGTTGTATTAGGCAAGGATGTTTATTTCAAACCTAGTGATGTACACAGATCAAAAGAAGGGTATTTTGTCAAGATGCCGATCTGTTGTTT
This sequence comes from Tyto alba, assembly GCF_018691265.1. Taxonomy (NCBI): domain Eukaryota; kingdom Metazoa; phylum Chordata; class Aves; order Strigiformes; family Tytonidae; genus Tyto; species Tyto alba. The sequence continues at coordinate 30,996,438 of NW_024881301.1, read as the reverse complement.
GATCTACCTAATTCCTTTATCTGGCCGCATCTTTGACTGCTGTTCGTATTTAATTTTCTCTCTCAACCACCTTTTTTCCCTTCTCACTTTGCTTTTTCTCTTCCAGTCTTTGGTCTTTCACACTCATTTAAGACTTCTTTCAGCTCAGGAGCTTCCCCTTTCCTTAAGGATTTGAAATAAGAAATGGTGCCCCATGTTCATAATTCTAACACAATTCCAGATCTTGCAAAGCAAACATATGAATTTGGATTGTAACATTTGCTTCCTAGACACTATTCACTGTTTTTTTGTTCTTTTAGGTGTAAATATAAGGACAAATAAGCAAATGACTTTGTTGTTAACTGTCTTCTGCAGGTAAAGCATCAAGTGCTTCTGATGCTATGTAGAAGTTCAAGACAAAATATGCAACAGATTTGAGAGGTATGAAGTAAATTTTTAATCTTTTAGAGAACCTTGTATGATTTCTCTTTAGAAAGAAAAAATGGTAACAATAATAAGAAATGTTAGGTACAGTTTTCAGTAATTAAAGTCCTTTCTACTGGACCGCCAGTAACAAGAACCAAATGTGTTGCTTCATTGTGTAGACTTCTCAGAATTGACATTCCATCAAACTCAGTGCTCCACAAACTCTTACTCCACTTCCTCATAGGAACTACCAATGAATTCTCTACCTCTGCAAACTGCTGTCTGCTCCTCTTGCTTACTTCAAAAAAATTCTTTTGTTTAGTGTTTGTGGGTCTATACTATAGATCTGTGCAAGTACTGCATTACAACCTTGTTTTTCTGTCAAGAGTTCACTGTTTTTTCACATGTGCTCACAAATGGACCATTGTCTTATCTGCTGCATGTTGGTTATACCCACATTGCCAATGCATCTGTCTCAGACAGCAGCCTGTGACAGCTAAGCTCACTGTCTGGCTTGTTTGTATGTTCATGGCAAAACTAGACTTGTAAGCCACACTTACTGTTTGTTTTCTTTCCTTGGTCCCTCCACTCTGCTTTTGGCATCACACTAATATGTCCATGGGTGTCTGCTGTCCTCCAGAAGGAGGCTAGGTGAGACATAACACACAGGCAATATCATGCCAAACAGAACGACAGTGTTTCCAGAGACTACAAGTGGAGCATCAAACTGTATCACCAGTCCAGGCTGACATCTTCCTGGTGAACTGTCTCGACTGCTAGCCATGATGCAATTTCCATGGTAGATTTGGGTCCTGATAGAACCCATATTCACAGGCTAGGAATAGGCTGTGCCATGCACCTTGGATGAACAGTGTGGGTCCTAATACTTTGTCCTACAGAGAACATCTCCAGTGTGCCAGCCATAGCTAGACTCCACCAACCTGACATGGGTTGATTTGCAGATTTGGGAGGGTGGCAGTATGTAGTTTGGTTAGAAGTGATAGTCTCTGAGAAATGAATGGAGGTCAATGGACAAGATACAGAACCAGCTCACTCTGGGACAACATGGAAATCAGGGCATAGGATGTATGAGATAGGTAGGCTTTATATCTGCTGAACCAGTTATGAAAGTTATACCTCGTCCCATGTGGTGAATAAGGAGAACTCAATTTCTTGGGGAGATTTAAGGTGTGTCAGCTGGCACCCAGTGCCTTTTATAGGGAGGCAACAATCCCAATAGCAGCATCATTGACTCTTACCACTGCATCAGTTATGAGTCTGGGTCTGTTGTTTTCTTCATGGTACCCAACTCCTGTTCTGTCTAGGGCACCCAGTACTGTGTAGGCAGTTGATAAAGCAAGAGCTTGACCAAGAGGAAACGATGAAGCACCGATGAAGGGTGGGTAACTATATCTTCTTTCTGTGCCTTGCCCAGGTAGAAGGTCAGGTTTAGTCGTTCATAGATAACCATGGGCTTCATAGCACACTCTTGTCAAGAGGTCACATATAGTTTATCATAATAGGACCACATATGACATGTTGTAGTCCTCCATGGCATCTGAATCCTGGCAAGCTACCTTCATTTGGTTAATGGTCATACAACAGGATATTCAAAGCTCTCCTGACAGAACTACATCTAACCCTGTATTTTTTCCCATATTTCTAAAACTTCTGAGAAGGAACTGGAGAGTCTGTCTTTTGCCCAGACAACATCTAAAATAACAAGAGGAGCTCTCTGTAGCTAGTAAGATTGGTCCTTCTTACTTAGTCATATGCATGTAACAACTGAAAAGTCCCTGAGCTGTCATTCTCTTGAACTGCTCCAAGGTTTCATTTCAGAGAAAGGTAGTTGGAGTTCTCGGTGATCAGTGTGGGAGTTGACCTAACATGTACAGACTGTGAATATTCAGGGGATCTGCTTATGGAGCCCATCCTCTGTGTTATTTTATTTAGCAGTATTTATAGCTATAAATCATAATCTTTTGTTTACAGTAAATCATTCAATTTGACTGTCACTTTTTACTAAGATGTTAAATAGCCTGCTGTGCCTTTTGTATCATATTCACTTTGAATTGTGATTCTTGCACAAGAATATGAGAGAATGTCTTATACCAGAACTTGTAATATCAGCTTAGCATGTTGGCATTTCTGATGTCACATTCTTTCAAGTGCATTCAGCTATACCTTATGAAAACAGGAGTATTAAGAGTGAAAATGAGATGCAGAATTAAGTATATTTTTTGCTGAAAATGATTGCATGTCAGTACCAGAGTTGTGAATTTCTTGTATTGAAGTGAAATTTTGGGTTTTTTTCCTGCTAGATATGGTCCACAGAGGTGTATAATTGATTTGGTTTCTTGTCATCACAGATTGATTTTAGAATTGTGTTTTGAGGACTGCCAAAAACATTGTAGAGTTTCTTGTTCCTGCACTGTGTGAAATATCTCACAAAGATAATTTGTTTATTACGGAGGAGATTATTTGTTCTTTATGTATGGAATCAGTTGCCAGTCTGAGTCCACTGTGTTTAATTTCAGAATGAAGGATATTGTGTGCATTTATAGGTATAAATAACAGATTTTTCATCTTTTTTGATGATACTTTTTATAGGTATTTTTCAAGTTTGTTGTCTAGACAGCAATTTTTTTCTATTTTACACATCTCTGTTCTCTAAAGTGATTTTAAAGAAACTTTCACAACCTGTAGGCATACTGAGAATCTTTCTTATGTCCAAGTTTCTGAACATATTTCAGCAATCTGTCCTTACCCAGAAACATAATTTTCTAGTTTTAATGTGGAGCAAATTCTGTTTATATTTTTATGGTTATGTATTGGGTTGGCTTGGCAAGGTTTTATAACATAGGGGCTACAAGAGTGGTTTCTGTGAGAAGCTGCTAGAAGCTTCCCCCATGTCCAACAGAACGAGCACCAGCCAGCTCCAAGATGGAGCTGTCACTGAGTTAAGGCTGAGCCCATCAGCAATAGTAGTAGAGCCTTTGAGATAACATATTTAAGATGGCTGGGAAAAAAATTGTTGGGCAACAACACCATCCAGAGAGAAGTAAGTATATATGAGAGAAACAACTCTGCAGACACCAAGGTCAGTGAAAAAGGAGGAGGAGATGCTCCAGGCACCAGAACAGAGATTTCTCTGCAGCCCGTGGGGAAGCCCACAGTGAGGCAGGCCGTGCCCTCAGCCCGTGGGGAAGCCCACGGTGAGGCAGGCTGTGCCCTCAGCCCGTGGAGGTTAACGGTGGAGCAGATGCCCACCTGCAGCCCGGGGAGGACCCCACGCCAGAGCAGGTGGAGGCACCTGAAGGAGGCTGTGACCCCGTGGGAAGCCCACACTGGAGCAGGCTCCTGGCAGGACCTGTGGGCCCATGGAGAGAGGAGCCCACAATGGAGCAGGTTTAGTGACAGGAACTGTGACCCCATGGGGGACCCACGCTGGAGCAGTCTGTTGTTGGGAGGACTGCAGCCCACAGAAGGTACCTGTGCTGGAGCAGTTTAGGAAAAGCTACAGCCTGTGGAAAGGACTCATGGAGAAGTTAATGGAGGACTGTCTCCTGTGAGAGGGACTCCATGCTGGAGCAGGGGAAAAGTGTGAAGCGTATTTCTCCTGAGAAGGAAGGAGCAACAGAAACAATGAACTAACTGCAACTTACATCTCCTGTCCTCCTGCACCACTGGTGGGGAGAAGGGAGAGAAATCAGGAGTGAAGTTGAGCTCAGGAAGAAAGGACTTGTGGGGGAAAGGTGTTTTAAGATTTAGTTTTTATTTCTCATTACTCTACTGTGATTTGATTGGCAATAAATTAGATTAATTTCCCCAAGTTCAGTCTGTTTGCTTATGATGGTAATTTCTGAGTGATCTCTCTGTCCTTATATTGACCTACAAGCCTTTTGTTATATTTTCTGTCCCTTGTCCAGTGAGGAGAAGAAGTGATAGAGCAGCTTTGGTGGGCACCTGGCACCCAGCCAGGGTTAACTCACCACAAGTTAACAAAGGTCTTTAATGTGACCTGAATTATGGGTAGGTATTAAGAGGGCAGAGATGCTGAGAATCATCCTTTGAATTCCAGTACACTTGTTTATGCCTTGCCAGGAGTCTCTGATCTAGGTCAAAATGTCAGCAAATATAACAGTTGGGAGTTATCCAAATAGACTGCAGGAAAAAACACGTCAGGCTGCAGGACTGTAAACAGTGGATCTATAGATAGATTAAATATGGAATTAATGAAGAAATAATATGACTTTTATTTATCTGTATGAATGATGCTGCTCAAGTATCTCTGGTGCTGTCACACACCTGTAGATCCTTATCCTCCTGGGGAATGTGGTGATAAAATGGAGCATGCAATTCTTCTGACTGGGGCCATGGTTCCAGGACGATTAATGGTTATTTGAAGGGGCAGGCAACTATCACAACACCATAGCTGTGTCTTAACAATAACAACAACGAAAAAAAAAAAAAAATAGTGCATCTCACTCAGGTACCTGACTTTACAACATTTTCACCAGTGCAATGCATCTCCTGACAATTCACAGTTTAGCTAGCTGTGTTTCAGAAAGAGGTTACTGTCAGACCAGACCAGTGGTGGCACTGACTTGCACTTTGAGGGAGATGGTAGCGTGCATGAGTCTGGTCCGGAGGAGGCTGATGTCACCATCCCTCTGTGCTGAGGCAGTCCCTGGTCATATGGGCTCACTGTGAATCTCAGGAAAATTGTTTTTGACCTTATGGGTCAGGAATAAACCAGGCAGCAGGAATAGGAGTAAGGCAACAAAAGCGTGCAAGCTGCCCTCCAGACTTTGCTTGCTTTTCCATCTCTGATGCCACCTTGTGCTCTGACACAGCTCTCTCTTTGACTAAGCAACTGTACATGCCCTGTTGATGGTCCTCTACTTATACTACACTAGAGATATGTCTCATTCCTAGTGCTCTATGGTCCGTCTCTACACCTAAGGGTATAAGGCAATAATAAAATAATCCAACCTCCCCCAAAACATCACTTTTTTTTCTACTTGCTGCTCTGAACCTCAAAATAAGGCTGAGCATGTCTGTGGTTAACGTTCTTACATCAATGGGCAAGCACCATTTTCACCCAGGAGACCCCATTCCACCTGCAACTTTTCAGTGTCATGATTTTATCCATCTAAATGTGGACAGGATTGTAATTGTGCATAGAATGCCGAGGGTGCACATAATGTGTCTGCACGTGATTCATTAGAAGAGAAAGGTAGATGCTGTTGAAACTGTAAATGGAGCATAGATGCCTAAAAACTAGTACTGAATCACTTTTGAAAACACTGGGATTCTACAACAGCAATACTTAACAGTGTTGGGCACAGGATTAATCCTAAAAGTCTACTGCTTTTTGCTCTTCTTGTGGTCTCAGTTTGGGTTGAAGTATAGTCTTTCTGATATGACTTATTAACCTTGTAGCACCTTCATGTTTTCTAAATATGTAAGAGATCAGGTTGTGAGTAATATGTGGCTCTAAAACCTCAGCATTACAGAACCAGCAGTTTCTCTTCTCCTTCAGAACTGGAATAACAGGTACAGAGCTCTGTGTCAGCTTGTATTTCTTGAAAGTTTGGGGGTTCCTTGAAAGATTAGACAGTCAATCTTCTTTAGGGTCCCCTGGGATACTGCATTTTCATCTGCTCCCGGAGCTCAGCACCTAGTCATTTCCATCATGTTTTCCCTCTTTCACCTTAAAGAATTTCTGAAAATGTGACATTCTCAGCAGGTCTTTGTAATATCATTCCCTGTAATGACATTCCATGTCCTCATCCTTCAAGTCATTGCATATACTGTCTCCAGAGGGACCTGGCACTAGATAGACCCCGTTTTAGCAGGAAAGCAAGCTTACTTTTTTCCTTTTTGTATACAGATGCTGACATTTCATATGTGCTTCTCTGTGGGCTTAATTGCTCCTTCCATTTGGCCCTGAAAAGAGTAGTTGGCCCACCCATTGGATTTAATGATGTCTGTGATTGCTTGTAAGCAAAGTCTCTCTTGGTGACAGTCATTAGCACTATCAGTGTGACAGGCTGTCATCCCCCATGTCGTTTTCAGTGTGTCTTACAGCAATCCAGAAAGTCTGCATTCTGAATCCACCATACTGCCTTGCTCAGTGGGAACAGATTTCACAGCAAGTGCCTTGAAATTATCTAGCGACCTTAATTCCATAGACCAAAAGAATATCTGTGTATTATGTCAATGGATGGGAAGAGTGGTGGTGGGTAATGAGAATGTATTGGACACTGTGAGACCTGAGCATGATGTAAATGGTATGGAATAAGGTGTGGAGAATGGTCTGGTTTTGGCTGAGGTAGAGTTAATTTTCTTCACAGTAGCCAGTATGGGGCTGTGTTCTGGATTTGTGCTGGAAGCAGCGTTGATAACACAGCAAGGGATGCTCTGGTTGCTGCTGAGCAGCACTCACACAGCGCCAAGGCCTTTTCTGCTCCTCACCCCACCCCACCAGCGAGCGGGCTGGGGGGGCACAAGGAGTTGGGATGTGACACAGCCGGGACAGCTGACCCCCCCTGACCCCAGGGATGTCCCACACCGTATGGCGTCATGTTCAGCACATACAGCTGGGCGAAGGAGGAGGAGGAAGGGGGGGACATTCGGAGTGATGGCGTTTCCCTTCCCCAGTCACCGTTACGCAGGATGGAGCCCGGCTGTCCTGGGGAGGGCTGAGCCCCTGCCTGACCATGGGGAGTGGGGGATGAATCCCTTGTTTTGCTTTGCTGGTGTGCACGGCTTTTCCTTTATCTATGAAACTGTCTTAATCTCAACTCTCGAGTCTTCTCACTTTTCTGATTCTCTCCTCATCCCACTGTGAGGGTAGCTGTGTGGTGTTTCATTGCCACCCGTGATTAAACCACAACAATTCAAATTCACATCTTCATTTTCATCCCCTCTTTAAATTTTAATTCCTAGCTGGAAATACTACTGGTAAGTAAATATTAGCAATTTTTATTTTTAGCTGAGTTCCTCTTATATGATGCTGGATTTCACATATTTGCTGTGCTCAGTGGAGTCAATAGGATGGGCTACAGAATTTGTAATGATACGTACAAATCAGATTAGAATTTTATTTTTAATGGCACTGCTAAGAATGAAATAGCTTGTAACTCACTAGGTGTTAGCTTTCACTTCACGAGGTCTCAGCTATTGTTCTGTTTTCCATACAGACTGAAGATAAGTCCAGTTCCCTCTACACTTTGACTGCAAGCTGGTCACTGGATCTGACTTCATCTCTGCTCTCTGGTTGTGTTAAATGGTCAAAACAACATGCAATGTGCCCTACTTCATCTCTTGGGGGAAGAGCTGAAGATAGTAGAGGAATGTCCCAGCAGAGCAAAAGACAAAGCACAAGTCATCTTCCCGGTAACAGAGAAATGAAATGAAATTAAATTAAACTGTCATTTAAAACTTGCAAGGTTTTTAGCTAAGGAGTTCTGATACCTAGGAAATAACATGAGAGATGGAGAAACTTTCTGCAAGATCAGGGAAAACACCTACTCTTCACTTGGATCATGTTTTTAGTTATATGTTTAAGCCCTAATGTTGCATTCTTAATTATTGTAAGTGAAAAATAGAAATAATTCTTATAGTAGAGGTAGGCCCTGACTGCTATTAAATTATAGAATGTGTAGCCCACCTTCTTTGCATTGTCATTTATTTCTCAGTTGACACCTTGATGTGATGAGCACATAATACAAGGAAGTCCTACTCCAGAACTTATAATTGGACTAAACGTATGAAATTACATATATATTTGACTGTATTTTATATAAAATAACCAATACCGTCTTGCTGGTGAACTGAGTATCTGGGAAAAATACGTCTTGGCTAGAAAAATAAAATGAGAACTTCAGAGATAAAACCTTATTTATGTACAGATTACAGGAAGAATTTTCACTGTTAAAAGTGCCTGTGGTTTGTTGCACAGAGTAGTTTATATTAACAGAATATATACCTAAAAGAGATAATTGGTAGAAGATGTGAGATCTTGTTTAAGGAATTTGTTTGTGTTCATTATGAACTGTTTTGGAAAAGTCCCCAGAAATAAAATGGTTATCATAGCTATCCATAGCTATCTTTCTTTTTTTTTTTTTCTTTTTTTTTTTTTCTTTTTTAATCTTTTAAATAGTTCAAATACATTCTTGGTGTCACAAACTTTTATCTCCTGAAATACTCCTATTGTAAGTATTACATTAAATAGACTTCTGCGGTCATTTAGAAACACATTTTATTTAAGCTAGCTTTACTTTTATGTCTTTCTCATGACTTTCATACTCGCTGACATTACTACAATCTAGTGAAAATCTGAACTTTTCCCTCTAACTGTTTAAAGTTCTGACAATAGGCCTAATCCTACTTAGAATCTAATTGCTATCACAGTCCTTGCTTACAGGGGAAATTTTGCTTCTGGCTACTCAATATCCTTGCTCTTTTGTAGTTTTTAAATGACTATGTCTTTTGTGTTGTGTTAGATGTGTGTGGTTCTGATTGGGTGGTATATTTACCAGTAATAGCATTTATATTGTTCCATGAAGCATTTACAATTGCACTTCTTTCAAAAAGAAACACTCCTTTTATTTTTCTGAAATCCTCATATTGTCTGACAATTTCCATGCAGTTGATTCTGAAAGGAAGGAACAATAGCAGTGCATGCTTCATAATTTTTAGCTGAAACAAAATCACTGTGGCTGAGAAAGTAATGAAATTCACTCCTTTCATGGTCATCTGTGAATACTCTCAATTTCCCTGTGAGGATATAATGCTTCCTTTGAATATCAATACCAGTCTGATTTCTGTCATGCAGTTTTGGATTCAGATCCCTGAAGTAACTTGTTAAGCCAGATAAGAAAATCCTATAAAGGCAATAGTACCATAGGTAAATTTGAGGAAGCAAATTTTTTTTCCCACTTGTCTTTTTCCTGCATTGTCAAAATCTTTGAAGAAAATAATTGATTTCTGTTCTTGGACATCAGGAACCTTTTCAGTTCTTGACCTTTTCTGCATCTCTCTTCTCACAGGTGCAGCACCAATGCTTCTCACAGGATTCTGCGAAGGAAACAGTGCTGTGTCAGTGAATTAACGTAACTGTTTACAAGCCCCATAACTATTCTGCATGTTAAACTTAATGAAGATTTAGCAAATACCACAGGGATCACTTGATGGATTATTGTGCTAAGCACTAAACAGCATTTGACATTCTTTCAGGAAAAAAAGTAGACCTTTTTCTTTTCCCATCACAGCTGCAAATTTGCAGTGGCAACCCTAATCACCTCTGCACATTAACGTTGCTTTACCAGAGCTGTCCCCAGAGTCCACCTACTACTCAGTCAGATTATCTGCCAAGTCAGAGATCCAGTCTTGCTACTGTTCCTGACATAGACATGCTGTACTCCTACCATGCTTATAGTACTCAGAAGAAGGTAATTCAATTTTGTAATTTCAAAATTTTTTTTTTTTTTGTAATTCATTGACCCTTGGTCCTCTGAGGTTTTACTACCCGCTGTACAGTTACTGCCTACTGTACTACCCACTGCTCCCACGCACTGTACATTAAGGAGTATGTGGGAGTATCTGCTGACCTGATACAGCTTTTTCTCTGTTGCAACAGCTCCAGGGCTGGTCTTATCTGTGCTTTATCCCTTATTATTTTTATGACCATTGCATGTTTGAGTTTATATTTGTGTGGTTTTATGTTCCTTACTTATGTTTCCTGGTAGGATCAAATTTTTTAATTAAATAAAAAAAAAAAAAAAGAAATCCTCCCTGGCTCAAGCATTAAAGATATCAAGATGTTACCCTTTCCAGAAAACTGTGCCGTGCTGGAGACAGGTTGGTGCATCTTAGATGGCTCTTTCATTCAGACCTGCCATCACTGTAGCATGTGATTTTGTTCCCTCTGCCAAGGGAACCTCACAGTGCTCAGTATGGAGAATGACTCCTCTTCATCCTCCACCTCTCTTCATTTTACTTAGTCACAGAAGACTGCTCCAAAGGTGATGCAGGAAGGTAGAAGGAAAAATGATTGCTATTTCCCTACTTTCTGCTTAACCTCTTGCTTCCTGTTATTTTCTTTTACTTATTCAACTTTAGACAAAATTCCTACTCTAGAGTTCCCAGGTCACATTCTTCTTCATCTAATTCCCTGCAATATGTGTTCTTCTGTATTCAAAATACATATTTTCCTGTTGATTTTTCATAGTGAGTTAATTCCCATAGAGAAAAATTATCACAGCAATGAAGTATTTTCTCAGTGGGAATTTTGATATCAGCAGATCCAACATTTCATACTAGGGGATGGGTTAAGAGAAAGAGGTTAATGCTTAAAAAGAACTGAAGAAAATTTTAGTCCATGTGAAGCTACTGGAAAGCATTGAAGGTTGTTAAATCTGTATGCTTTTTTACCCACTGTTTCAGAGTAATGTTTTAAAATACAAAAGCTTTCTTAAATGTGGCCGTCTTTTCCTCTTTATGTATCTCAAAGTACTTCAAACATTATTTTACAGTTCAAAGACATTATTTGGTTTGCTTGTTTGTTTGTTTTGGTTTGGTTTGACTCACAGAGACCTTGAAAGACTGTTTCTTGAACAGCTAAGAATTCAAACTGAAAATTCAGTTCATCATATGAGTAAGATATTCCTTCACATCCTTATCTAACATGTTTTAACATTCTCATGGTACCCATTGTCACAAACTGTGAGATATCTTTCTTCTCTACAAATAATAAAAATACAAAACTAGTAATTGAATTTATATACAGGGATATATATGCATGTGCATATAAAACCAACTCATTTCACCAAATCAGGAACTTTTGTTTTCTCTGGATATGATCTTTAGAATTTAAATATATGATCAAATTTAGTTTACCTGCATCTTTTGCACAATGTCCAACACTTTTGATTGAACTAATTTTAAAGAAAATATTGGTTAAATGCTGTAGCTTGATGACCCATAGAATATAGGGTTTAGGTTATAAAATGTTCTAGGTACAACAGAATAACATTTTGAGGCTGGACTATTATGAGCTTGTCTTGATCTCTCTTTAAGTTTGTAACACTGCTAGCAACTAAGATGTTATATGTCAGTATTGGTGCACTTGTTTTTGTGAATCTTGTCTAATGAGAGGATGATAGTGAAGTAATTCCAGTATGGTTAATTCTGATTCTCACCTCTGTGAAATCAGAATTAATCTCATTTTTTGATCTCAGGCAATCTTTCTTAAGCATTTATCACAAAACCACTTCTTTCTTGTGTGGTATTTCCACCTTTTCTCTGGCACAAACTAATGTGTATATTACATGGTTGTCTATTTTTAAATATTATTAATAGTTGTTTATCAACTGCTAAAAGCTGCATGCAGAGCAATAAATAAAAGCCTGGTACATTATTATTGCTGTAAAGAAATGAGCATCTGGGAGTCATAAACTATATGCTTTTCAAGAAAAATAACTGCTTACTGGTTTACTCTACATTACTACAATAAGCTCTGTGTAGCTTTATTCATTTGAAGATAAACACCTCATTCTGAGTAACTCTAAGATTCTGTAGATACATATGATCTCTCTATTGGGGAAGTTATTTCCAGCTGTTACTTCATACCGTTTTCTAGTAAATGGTTTTGTGGCAGCTAGGGCTGGTTTGTCCTTGGATGTTCAGTGATTTGGGTGTGAAATCTCTCCTTATTACTTTGGTCAGCAGAATGAAGGCTGGCACTTTCATAGAAGTGTGATCTCTCCTGTGAGCAAAAGAGTGGAGTAATGCAAGAGATGGAAAAGAGCTAAAGCTCGTCTTCTATCTCCCTTTCTAACTGGCAAAAAATAACACTCTGGGCATACAGGTGCAGGGTGAGAAAGGAAGTGTCAGCTGTGCATCACCCAGAAGTGTGAAATAATTTTTTTTTTTTTTTTTTCCAGGGAAACGGAGGAAAGATATACCCTTCTCATAGCTACCAAACTCTCTGGTATCTCCTTGTAGGCATGTGGAAAAGATGGTGCTTTTCTGTTTTTCTAGTTGGACTGTCTACTAGAAAAGTCTGACCTACAGTTAAGTTGATGCTTATTTCTCAAGTAGATATTTATTCTGGTTTTGTGATTGGATTACTAGTATCAGAATAAGAATGTGGAAGGAGGCTTTTTTGCATTTCTCTTCTGTGTCAACTCCTCAGGACTGTGATGTTCAACAGAGTTATATGTGTAGTGGGAGAAATGCCCCTCAGAGAAGGTGTGTCTGCAAACCTGAGAAAAAATGCAGAAGGTGCACTTCCAGATACACTTCCAGAGAGTGGATCTACACTCTATTTTTCCTAGGAGCTTCATTTCAGTGCTAGTGGCATTTCCACTACTTGGATCTTTCAACATTTTCTCACTAGAGTACTAATGGGAATGGCAGCCCCACACTGTTCAGTGTGGCTTGTGGCCTGAGCTCACTGGATCGTTTTGCTTTGAAACAAACAGCAGTGATCTTGAGCTGTAACACACTGTTTTGACTCCAGCAAATATTACCTTTCAAGGTTACTTACTGAAAAGCCTCTTAGAAGAACTATCTGCTTAGCTGAAACCTCAGAAGGTTAAAAAAACCCCATATATGCTGGAGTTGCACTGTTGGGTATTGTAAGTGAATTCAGAAAATAATTTTAATAAAGGATTCGTGTGATTTATTTCCTCATATTTCTAAGAAGCCTTGAGTCTCAAAGTTCATATCAGATGTTACTCCATAAAGCTGACTGAAACATTATCTCGATTCACCTTAATTAGAATTGTAAATGTTTGCTTTGTAAACAAACTTCTTCAATGTTCCCCCCACCCCCTTACAAAGATGCTGTTATTTCATTTGTATCTCGTATAGCACATACCACTTATCACCGCACCCCTACCAGGCCTTTCCATGAGCCATGGCCAGCACCCTGCATTAGTGACATTTGGTGTGTTCAACACTGGTCTGCCCTGCTCTCACATGTTGCCCTGTAACCTGGTGTACCCAGTGCTAGGAGCAGGTTGTGAGGTTCATACCAAATTTGCAAGGCCTCAGGACTGAAGGTTGCCAGGTCTTCTCTACCTGAACCTTTGAACTCCCTGAAGCTCTGGTTTACTTGGTTTAGCTGTAGCAGCAATTTTCTAAATCTATGCTAATTTGTTTCACTGTCGCTGGCTTTTATGGTACTGCCATGGTTTTGTGATTCTAACATAGTGATGCAATGCTGAGACATGTAGGCCTGGTGTAATGGCAGAGCCCGTGAAGTGGAGGCAGAGGGTGCCACGCAGGGGAGTGCAACATGGGATCACAGGGTTGGCACTGGAGACCACACAGCTGTAAAAAACTACTACAGGTCAACTTAAAGAAATTCAGACCTGGACAAAACTGGCATGGCAGGTAACAAAGAGAATAAAGTAATAGTAATGGAACCTGTCATATGTGAAAGGCACTATATATACTAAATTTAGATGTAACATGGACCTGCAGGTCAATGAGGAGAGAACAAGGTGTGAAAACATAAAACATCTTAGCAAACACATAGAAAGGAACCCAAGTGGGTCCCAGACTGGGGAAAATATTATCAGCATGAACATGACATTCTTTCCAGTGTAGGACTCCAGGCACTGACAACTTACCATGACACCATTGCCAACACAAGAATTAAGCTACCAACCTTAGTACACAGAGGAGCAGAAGTTAAGTATGTATGTTGTAATTTTAACTGTATTATTATATTATGTTACATATCATATCATATCATATCACATCATACCATATCATATCATATCATATATTATTGTTGTTATTATTGTTATTATTGTTATTGTTGTGGTTATTGTTATTTAACATTAACATTTTTCTGGATGGACAATTTCTTTCTGTAATAATTAGATTGGATTGGACAGTTAAGGTTTCCTGACACTGAGGCAGGTCCATTCCCTGGTTTATAATGCAGCACAAGTTTCATGTCTGGGCATCTGGATGCCACAAGGGAGGGCATGGAAACTGTTGTTCAGATATCCATTCCTTAACACATCATCTGGCTTGGTGAGATGTGGCAGACTTTCTATGGCACAGAGTTAATGCAGAGTCTTGGTGAGGAGCATCACATTTAGTCCATGTATATAAGACAGTACAAGAGAAATTAAACAAACTGTGCTAAACTTAAGACAGTCTAAGGCACGTATGTCCAGTTGGACCCCACCCAAATTCATGAGAAGTCAAAACTAAGCTGATAATCCATTCATTATCAAACCCTCCCTTCTGCTATACAACTTTGATAATGATTGCCACCCTACTTGTATTATTTTCCTTTCCAGCAGAGAAAATAATTTTCTTTAAATATTATTTAGCAGCAGACTTCTTTTTTTTTTTTTTTTTTTTTTAATTTTATTTTTTAAAGAAATCTGCACTAAAATGACAACGTCTGAACTCAAATATCTGTTTTAACACTGTAAGTGGTGCCCAGAATAGACCAGAACATTACTGCTAATCAAAAAATTTGGCTTGCTTTTTATTTTGGCATCCTTCTAGATCTAATGTGACTTTGATTGAAACAATGGAAAGCAATGGAGAGGAGAGGAGAGGAGAGGAGAGGAGAGGAGAGGAGAGGAGAGGAGAGGAGAGGAGAGGAGAGGAGAGGAGAGGAGAGGAGAGGAGAGGAGAGGAGAGGAGAGGAGAGGAGAGGAGAGGAGAGGAGAGGAGAGGAGAGGAGAGGAGAGGAGAGGAGAGGAGAGGAGAGGAGAGGAGAGGAGAGGAGAGGAGAGGAGAGGAGAGGAGAGGAGAGGAGAGGAGAGGAGAGGAGAGGAGAGGAGAGGAGAGGAGAGGAGAGGAAAAGGATGGTGTAATTAAGACAAAAGGGAATAAAAACTTCCCTCTGTGCTTCATGCAGCGCATGCAGGTTGCCTGAATGCCTGCAGAATCTGTTGACTTTAAGATTCCACCTTGGTGTAAAGACAGCTGTATAATAACAGTCAGATTAGACAGAGTCTTATTTAGGTAAATCAGGGCTGGGTTTGGGGGTTTTGGGCTATAGATTTTAATGATATCTACAGTAATAGTAATAAAAATGTTTCCCATAATTAAGAAATTCAATTGGGATTTACCTTGTTAGCACTCATAATTTTTTCCCAAGGAAACTAAGTACAGATGGTGTAAAACACCTAATACAGTAGAAGGGCATGCAATTTATCAGCCTCTCTTTGTCCCTGGAACAGACATGTCATCATGTTTTATTTTAATGTTAAAAACATTGTACTATAATCCCCAACTTCTCTTTCCCTGCTGAAATGAATAAATTGACTACCGAGTCAGCTGTACCTACTGATCCTGAAGAGCAGTTCATAAGGAAATAAAATCATAAACGAAATCATTTGTAATACAGAAAGAAGATTCATCTTGATGATACCTGTGATCTCATGTTTCTCTCTAAAATGAGGCATATACCAGATTAGATGATCCAGGTCACATCTGATCTGTTTAACAAAATATTTTCTTCAAACTCTAATTATGTTAGTAAACTCATATTACAATAGTTAAGAAATTAAATGATGACACACCATAGCTATAAATAAATCGGTCCTTAATCTTGGATAAGTGTTTTTACAGTGTTTTAATAGCATTCACTACTTACTATTTCTAAATGCACTTCCTCTTACCCTTATGAAAATCTACCAAAATATACTGTAGTTACATGAGTTGTCAACAACAAAATATTGGATAAACTTTTTGTTGCTAATAACCTAAGAAAAAGCAAAATGTGCTGAGAGGTGAGCAGGTTAACACTGCAGTTCTGATTTTTGATATTCATGCCATTAGTGGTACACTAATTGTTTCCAAAAGGCATCAGACATGCTGTGCGGCATAAAAGACTTGCTGCTTGTGATGCTACCCAAAACTGTTAATCACTCATACCGATGCTTAGACAGAAAAAAAAAAAAAAAAAAAAAAAAAAAAAGAAAACAAAACAGATCTGGGATCTTCTATTTGAATATTTGAATAAAATAATAATACATTAGTGTGCAGAATATTGTGACCTTTATGGCCTTATACAAAAAAAAAATAATTCACTCTTTTTGCTCTTCCTAACTATTTAAATGAAGTAATTAGTATGGCTGAGTGCTGGCAGAGAATATTGGCTCTGTAGTATTACTTAGCACTAAGAAATGGATGGCCAAGAAATGCTGAAAATCAACTGGAGTGAAATGCATGTGTTTGACAAGCCAACACAAAAGTATATCTCTCTAGTGAAAGATAATGCAAAAATTTCAAGAATGAACCATGGTAAATATTAATGGGTTAAAGCATACAAAAGTAAAAACTAATCATGCTTATAAGCATGAGAAATGTTCCAAATCAAAAAAATGGTGAGTTAAAAATGTTCAAGGGAAAGAAAATGCTGAACAATCTTTTGAATTTTTAGAAAGGTTCAGATACTTCTGCAGATACTGTGAACAGTCATCATCACATTCAATAAATTAATGTAAAATTTCTGTATTCAGTCAAGTTGCAGGTTACAAACTTATTGATCTGGTGTCTTTATAGTCTAGTGAGATAAGTGCTTATATTGCAGTCCTTCAGTATATATTGTGCACACTATTTCTTAGCCTGCAAGAGCTTCTTACAAACTGTTTTTCTAACAGCCACACATATTGCATCTTGACATAGTCATGAACCTCTCACAAGCACCATCCTGGACAGTTTAAAGAGAAGCAATTTCAAATGTCAATTTTCTAACTGGAGATCGCGCAACACTGAGAGAACTGCTCTAATGGTTCATTGTTCTTTGCACTTTTATTTTTCATTCGTCTTACTCCACTGAAGTTCTATCTGACAAGCTTTAGATTACACATGTCAAATAAACTTCAACTATACTTTATGATAGGGTCTGTCTTACACATTTCTGTAGATAGCATACTCATTAACAATAACACCATCGCTCTCTGAACCATGCTGTTGAGGCATCTAGAACTGTACATGAAGAGTCTCTAAAGTAGGATTAAAAGTATAGAACAGTTATTTTCTGGCTTGTAAACATGTAAGATATCTAGGTTTTAACTGATTACTAAATAATTAATTAGCATTCTCACCCTCCGGTTAAGAACTTTCAGTCTCTTATCAGGACACCAATCTCTCTTTGCTAGTCAGGCAGCTATGAGCCAGGAGAAGAAGGGTTAGCCTCCACTGCCCCCCAGGAACAGATCTGTAGTATCAGTAAATTGAAAGCATCCACCAAATGTAAAGGTATAGCATGCTCACATTTTTTTTTTTTTTTTTTTCCCATTTCATATTTTATATTTTTCCACACTGGTGCTTTTTAGCGTTGATCCTTTGCATTACTCATTCTCTCCATCTTCATGATTCTATCTCTACCCCTAACTCTATGATCATAACTTGCATTGCTCTACTCTGAAGGCTTTCTCACAGCTCTTTCCTACAATCTATGAGTTTCTCTGGCAGCCTGAGTCAAAGGCACATACTTGTGTCACATCAGAGCCAGACTGTTGATCTTTGGAGCATGAACAGCTGAGCCCCAGGGGGAAGGTGAGCAAGAAACAGTGTTGTAGTCATAGAGGGTGAGATCAGTCCTACTTAACCTTAAATATCTAAAAATTAGACAACAAAGTCTGAGCTAACTGCCCTTCGTTGCCTTTATAGTCAGTGGACTGAAATACCTGTTGTAAGAAGGTGAGTCATCCACAAAAATAGCATCTAAAATAAATTAAATGTCTCAGCTCTGTATCTACCCGCTTCTCTCAACTGACTGAAGTGTTGAGTGACTTGTTTATATTTAGGTATCTCCATTTAAAATAACTGAACTAAAGTAGTTGTATTCCAGTGTTGTCTTTATGGAAATAGGCTAAAGAGGCCCACCCAAGATATATGAATATTGTTGTTCCACCTATGTAACCCAATGCCTCATTCACAGTGCCTCAATTTAGCAATTGTCATTACTAGCTCTTCTTAGTTTTGTCACAGATGGAGCGATGCATTTCACTCATAAGACAGGAGTAGCAATATGTTTATCGATATAAAACAATTATTTAACAAAATTTGATAGCAAATACAACAGTGGTTTAACAAAATTCAATGCCAAGATGTACTTGATTATTTACTGCATAGAGGACAGGTTCTGACAGAACTGTCAGGAAGGCCTTCCCATTGAGTTGTGAGGTTCAGAAGGGCCCCCCTTGTATTCTAAACTCCTCACAGAGGGGAGTTTAGGTGTGGCTGGATCCAGATTTAGTTCCGGACTTGGTCATTGGTTTATGTCTAAAGGACTATATGTGCACAATCAATCCTTTATATCACTTAGAATTTCATAGTTTAACATGCTCTTGATCACTTACTGAGAATCTGTTGCAGCAAGGACTCTGTCAAGCTTGAGGAGTAACCTTGAGAGGCATCCCTACTCAAGGGGACATTCTGGCATGCAGCCCACTGCTGTGCAGGAGAGCTCAGTGGGCCCTGGGCTGTCCACTATTTATGGAGTAAGATAATTGAGTTATAGTCATATTTACATACTGAGTACAGGTGTAAATTTCTTCCAAATTTGTCTTTAGTCAGACATTGACCAGCAGCATAGTTAGGCGGGCATATTGTTCAAATTATCCCGGGGGTACTGTGTTGTTATCCGTCTTCACCAAGTCCAGTTTGAGCCAGATGCAGCCATCATGACTAGACACATCCATTATGGCCACCACTGGTGATTAGCACCTGAGCAGGGTTATAGGAAAGACAGTCCATGTTGCAGGGCAAGAACACTGCCACGAGTTTATGTTACAGTTCAAAGATAAAGGTAACATTTTGTTTCAAGTTCATTTAGCTATTAAAAGACTAATAGAAAGCATATGGGAATTACTTTGTATGTGTCAGAAACTGCTTCACCTGTCTTTATTTTTAAAATCACACCTATGCTACATTTCCACCAAGAAAAAACTTAGGTATGAAAGCATCTGAGAACAAGAAATAATCATCGTTTGACTTTGAAATTCCAGGTTAGATTCCTGCTATTTCAATTAGAAATAATAAAAAAAAAAAGTACATGAATTCAAAGATATCAGAAAAACTGCATGTTTTCTAATCTTGTACAACCCTTACTGATAGAACAGATACTAGTGTTTTAATGACAATGAAAAAGAAATAATGAAAACCATTTGACTATTTATTTCATAACAGCATAACTGTTAGACATAGTACAAATAGAATTGCTTACTCAGTATAAGGATTAACAATAACAAAGATTCAAAATAAAGTAATGCAAAAAGTACTCTTAAACTATGAGTCTTGTTCTCTTGTGCTCTGGATACTAGTTTTGTGACAAAGCCTTTCTTGGAAATCCTTTCTTCTTTTCTCTTAGTTCCAGTGTTGTATGAAAACACACCAGCCAGACTAGCTTTACTTTTCTCCCCATTTAAAAACTCATAGTGGTTTATCTATTTCAGGTGTGTTTGAGGAAATATGAGAAGCATTACCCTGTCAACATACTGTCTCATCGTCATTGTATCAGATTTTCCATGTGCTAGTATTTCCTTATGAAACCGTTGATGTAATTATTTTAACAGTGCTTGTGCACATGAACATTTTGGAAATGTAAATTTAATGTGGCAAGACACATGAAACTGGCAAAAAATAATTATCAAGTTTTATATTTGCAATATATAGTGATACTACTGTACTGTGAATATAGACTGATACCTTGCAGTTTTCCTCTACCTTGAAGTGCAGATAAGTACTTCACAGCCACTGCTTTAATTGCCCTGTAACAGATACTCATGCAGAAACTTGATAATGTATGTCCTGTGTTTCTGCATGACTTTTGTCCTTCAACATGACGTCCGTTAAACTTTTCCTAGCACATGTAAGAAGAACTTATAGATACTGATTTTTCTTTTTATTACTGTTTCCTTGTTTGACTTAATACTACCTACTAGTGTTCACTTCCATAGCTTGATTGTCTATTCTGTATATATAAAATATTTTTTTTTTACTTTTAAATCTCAGAGATGGAACAATAATGATGTAGTAAATTGCTTACTACATTTATACCACAGTTGTATTGCTTCATAATTGGAGGCATATATACATATAATATGAAGGTAAAGAAGGGGAAAAAAAAGTACAAGCTATTATGTTGAGATTTGTTTAGTTTTACATTCATATTATATATTTCAATATGGTTTTCTTACTGTAATTCTGTAAGCTACTTACATGTTAAATATTTCAATAGTTACTTATATCCCTTTGAGGATGAAGGCTCAGGTCTGTTTCTTTTGTTTCTCCTTGGGGAAATCTAATCAGGTTAGCGATGCAAGCACATTTATTATGTTTAAATTTATTTTCATAAATTAAAATGCATCAGATTTTCCTAGTGTGTTATGGTGATCTTGCAGCTGCAACGGGGGTTTTAGTATTTAAGTTCTCTGTATGTGCATTTAGATTAACAATATTTATTCAAATACTTTGCATCCAAATTTCTATTCAGTAATGGTTAGACATCTCTTGCCATAAGCATATATACATATATGTTTTTTTAATTTGTATGCTTTTCACACGTGTAGCATAATATAATTTCTTTAATTCCACATGGCACAAAAAGCTTTCAAATTGCAAAGAAAAACAAGAAAGGTAAAGCATGTGAATACAGAATGGAGACCCCATGAACATCTTAAGTGAACCCAAGGTTTTATGCTGCCCTTCTGAGCTGCTGTGCATTTACCATTGTAAAGCTTACAGAAGAATTTCACTGTGGATACCCAGAATAATGAATGTCAGAAGTTCATTCTAGTCCTAAAGATATTACGAATGGAATTGGAGTCATCTTTTTAAACATAGAGAATTCTGTTGGAATCTGTATCTTTAAAAATAGTCTGTTGTTTTGAAATACATCTCTGTTGTACTTTCAAAACGCCTGATTGATTTAAAAATTAAAATAAATTTGCTTAGAGGGTGGAGAGAGGGGGAAGCACAAAATGTATATGAGAATCATTTTGATACTGAATCTTAATTTTTAACCCATTAATTGGATAATTATTCTGCCTAAACATGACCTGCTGTAGTTCCCTTGTTTTGCATTCTCTTAAGAATTCAGACTGGGACAAAGAAATAAACCCCTGAAGCTTGAAAGTAAAATGTTCAAAAAAGCTTGTTGTGAAGTTGGGATGCTGGAAAAAGTTATTGCAATTCTCAGTGAAGTAGTTGTTACCAATAGTGCTGTAACTATCTATAAAGAGAAACCTTTACCCTTAAATACTAGGAACTATAGTAGCTCTGTAAAAATGAAACAGAGGAATAAAAAAAATCACCATGTTATCTGACAAGCTGTTCTTTCCTTTCCTAGTAGAGAGGCATGCTTTCCTCTCTGATACTGTCATGGATGAACACAGGCCAGGCACTTGCAGAGCACCAAAAAAGTCGATTTACCAATAAGTTAATTACATAGAAGCTCAGCAGTTTTGTTAAAATATTCATAATTTGTTATCCATGTTATCTTAGAGAACTTTTGCCCAATGCTGGGTGCAACAACTTCTGGAAAATTATTAATATATTTCAGATATAAGATTTTTGCTTTGAAAATAAATTGGAAGAGCATTAAACATAGAACTAAAGTAGTTACAAGTACTAATACAATGTTAATGTCTACCTAGTAATCATCTCTACTCCAGTAGAAATCTAGAGAAGGGTTCCTCATCAAATTAGCTCGTCTTTTAAGGGAGGATCTTACTTACTGTTTCATTACTGAATCTCATGCTGTTATTCTTTTTTATAGAAAAAATGTATATACTTAGATATTTACATGTATATATCACACTTAAACATATTGGTATCCAAGGTCCACTTGATATGTAAATATTAAGACAGACTTAGATTAGTTACAGAGAGACTTATTTTAGGTTTAAAGGTTTCTTTCTCAGTGTGGTGTGAGTTCTGTGTCATAGGGAGGATATCTTTTTTTTTTTGTTGTTATTTTATTATCTGTAGTAAAATATATATTGCACATTTAATTATATTAATCTCAGAGTAATTAATCTCACTGAAACGAAAAGCTTGTAGATGCACCAAGACAATGATTGTTCTTTCTGTATGGTGATAAGTGTTAGAAGTGCTATAAGTTCATTTTCTAATGAGCCTGGTTCAATTAATATTGCCACCTCCATTAAAATAAGAAGCAGAGGTTATGAGTGCACTAAATATTAGAAATCTGATTCAAGGGCTCTGGATCTTCCTTGCAATTGCTCAGACTCAATTCATTAGGTTCTGTCCAGAACTCATCAGGTGGCTATTGTTGCATCTTAAATTTAAAACCTTTAAACACTTTTATGGATATAAGGTCGTTTAGAATGGGACAAGAGAGAGATTTAAAGCAAGCTCTATATCAGAGAGATTATATGGTTGAAATAGATTTGAACAATTTATTTTAAGTGCTTTCTATAAATCAACACATATTCCACTGGGAGGGAATGTTATGTAAATGGAATGGCACCTCCCCAATTCTGGTCTTCAAGGACATTAACCAAGTGGCTATGTTACTTCTCTTTACCATGTAAATTTGCTGTGAAAAGGTCTGGTTAGTAAATATTCTTCACAGACAGAGTGTTTTAATCTAGTTTGTACTCATCATTCCTATCAGCTCATAGTAGAGCTTAGAAAACCAATTTTTAGAGAAATAAGAGATTTTGAGGGATATTGTAGACTCATTTACAAAACACCATGGTTTTGAAAGACTTCCTTGTCACCCAAAATGTATTATGTACTAAAATATGTAGCTGAAGGTGACCAGCATGCTTAAACTCAAACATAGTCTTATTATTGTCATCATCCTGAGTTGCTATGGTAATGCACATAAAAGTTCTGGTAATCCACCAAGAATTGCCCTCAGGTACACCAAACCAACAAAACTTGGTCTTTTCTATAACACTACACAAAGTACTCTAGAAATTATTAGTATTTGTTAGGTTGATGTTACAAATCCCAGTCCCTCTTAATAAGCCTTTGCACAGACTTTTAGGTATCAAAACAGTCTGTCCATGCTTAATTATCCTCTGCTATAACATCATCTTGTTAACTGCCATTCAGACTTTTAACTGTGGCTGTAGATGCCATTAAGTTGATCCACAAAAAAAACACTTTTCTCAGTTTCTTGAACAATGACTGTGGAGGGACAAGTGAACGTCATCTAACCCAATTTAGGAGTTTACAAAGGAAAGTGGGAAATTCAGACTTACTAGGCTGCACATTCAACTAACCAAACAGCAGGTGAGTGAAAGGTACCAAAGGAATTAAAGACTGAGGACATCTGGCATTTTCAGGGCAACATACAGTCAGACACAGATAATTGTTCTCCCCAAAGCAGGCACAAAGGTCTTATGCTTGAGCTACTTGTAGAGCGGCAGCACCAGGACCAGTGGCTTTCCCCGTTGAAAGCAAATCCCTGTCTCTATAAATGCACATTGACCCTGGTATTTTAGAATGCTTCTGCATATGCCTAGTCCAGGCAAATTACTGTCTCAGCTCACCCCTGCATTGTCACCAAACACAAGGAAGAGCTCAGACAGAAAGCTCACATCTTCACAGTGCAAGATCAATAATTCCTGGGCAGGGAGAGCATGGTGAAGCTCCATGCTGTTATCATAGACAACAGCATCACTGAATGCAGGCTTAGGAACATTCCCAGATGACATTCTAGGAAATTTCAAAGCTGTGTTGTGTCATCTTCAACTATAGACTTTCAACCTGTTAAAGCATGTTATGCTCCTCCCTACTTCTAACTGAAACAAAGCCAAACTGGGTTGTGGCACCCTAAGCACCTTATTGGGTAAAATCACAGGTACCTTGGGGACCTGAATGCACAAATATATGGGAGCTTCCAGACACCTCTGAAGAAAATCAGGCACACAGCTAAGAGAATTACTTGTTAAGATGCTAGCACATTTCACTCTAACAAGCAGTACCAAGGATATTAGGACTCTTACCATCACCCCCTGCACCCATCTTGACATTTCCAAATCTCTTCAACGGAGACATTATTACCTTTGGCCACAAAACAGTTTTGATCTTCCCTTTCATTGCTACCAGAGATGTTTGTTTATTCCTAGAGACTTTCCCCTACTGGGATCTGCAATGTTCAGAGGGACATATTCATAAATCCCTGCCCAGATGAGAACAGGAGCCCCACAGACATCTTCAGTTTTCTGAGAGATGTTAACAGAACAGCACACATGGAGAGGAGAAGAGATCTCCACACTTTCCACATTCATGCTAATGTACAGTCCAGAGGCAAAAGACTATAACTGGCTTTTTTTTTTTTTTTTATTCAGATATCCTCACTCTTGCTAGGCTCTTTCCCAGCTTCACTGTTTCTTTAAACTTCAAGTTTGGAGTATAGTGCTAACCACCTGGCTGGTAGTTAACTGAGAGATACACCTGACAAAAAAATGCATCTTCCATCTGGTTTCATTTGGTGTCATCCCCACACTGCAATTTAATCTTAGTTAGCATGGAATATAAGCACCTTGAGATTCATGTAAGATGCCAGTTGAAACTGCTGCTTGGTGAACCAAATAAAGCCATGGATTGCACAGGACCTGCATAGAGGTTAACACTCCTGCACTAAACATGTCTTGCAAAGATACCACCACAGACTCCAAGCAGCACATATCTTTAACACAGACTTAGCTTGCACACAGGAAGCTCATGGGCACAGGAGACACTTTCACGGGTTGAGCCCATCATATTTCCTATGCAATTTTCTTGGAGAATCTAAGGTTTGTTTAGAGAAGTCAGTGCCATTTTCTTTCCTTTTATCATCTCTGGCCTCATAAAGCTAGAGCTTTGTGGGATCTCTCTTGAATTTCCCAGGGATTTTAACATCATTCTGCTTTCTAGACACCACTTATATTTTACTGTAAATGTTAGATGTAATCAGGATATTGTGGTCTTAATATGTTGGAGGTAGTCAATATTGCCATTGCCAAGAAAAATGAAAGGACCAGCCAACAGGGTAAGGTTATTCTCTCAGGTAACAGATCTTCCTATCTCTCTGCCAGTGGAGGGCAATGAAATCTAATGAGGGTGCTGTTGCAGAGTAGATGATTGTGGTAAAAGAGCCGGAAATGACTTTTAAAGAGATCTTAACCATGAAACTTGAATTCAAAATAAATTTTGAAACACCCGTTTCTGCATATAATTAGCTTTAGAAATTAATTTTAATTTTTAATATTTTTTTTTATCATTTTAAAAAATTCATGTTCTCTTTCTGCATATAATTAACGTTTTATTATGTTTTTAAAAAAGGCAGCTATACAGATGTTTCTTAGTACGTAAATTGTACAGATCAGGGTTTAAAAAAACTGACTCCACACTTCACAGAAGTGTCTTGAATATTTTACTTTCTCAAGTCTTTATTCCTTTTCCTTTCACCATAGGATGATATCACAACCCAGGAAAAAAAAAAGGTGTTCCTTGAGCTAATCAATCAACAAAATATACTTAATGTGTACTTTTTTATTTACAAAACTTCCGTAGCAAAACACCTTAACAGTTAGAATTTTTTACTCCATCATGAATATTCAGACTAGAAAAAGTTTTAAACATTACATTAGAGATAAAATACTCAAGTATTAAAAACAGTGCTTGTTCACTCCAACTGATAACACAGGTTTACTAGAATTGTTAGTCCTGTCTGAGCATTTACCTCAGTGATTTTTGCTACAATTAATTTAAAGTTTGCAGCTTCTCTAACTAAAATTCAATATCTATCAATATTGCTTAATTTACACACTAAAATGTTGATTGCAAACATTAGACACCAGCTTATGATGCTAGTCTTATCTTCCTTCCCTGTAGCCTTGTGTATTTGGATTATCTATGTGTGATTTCCATGTCCTTCTTCCACAGTTAAATTTACTCAAAATTGCCTTCAAATTATGTCATGCATTTTCCACATAGTTTCAGCCTTTGATTCATATCAGTACATTTCACAGATTTGGGGTATATTTCTACTACATAAATTTTTAATTGCACACCTTCTAGTATAAATATTTATCTAAGTGATAGCTTTATTCATAGATTTTAAAAGAATGGCAAGATACAAAATAATTATGTATGATATCATAGTGGTTATGTTTTTCTTAATATCCCAGACCATGAAGTTGTTTATCATCTTAGATAGATTATAAATTATTGTAGATGTTTTGGATATGGTAGGATAGTTTCCATTTTTTGTTGAGAAAGTAAGAAATGCAAGGTCAGTTTCACATAGAAAGCAAGAAGCAAACAAAAACTGTGGGAAAAATAACAGAAAAAGTTATTTTATTTTGATATATTATTTTTCAAACCTAATTGTGAGGCTTTTAATCCTTGATGCAAGGTTATAAGAACATCTATTTTCATATACAATTTGGAAAACTTTGGAAAATATGAAAGTACTGAGAATCAATGTACCATGGTAAGGCACTATGATATCTGGAAAGCTTTGAAATGGATATAATTGATTACTCTCTGTATTCTGCTTAGAGATAAAACTTCTATATATGTGTGCTAATAAGGTGACAGTAAACTTATAAAGGCAGAAATGAAATACAGTTCATATAAAAACAAATATTTAGTATTTCAAATATGTTATTTTCTACATAGGGGAAACAAAATTACAATAATATTTGATTTATAAGCATTACAATTTTCTAAATTATCTGAAAACAATTACAG
The DNA here is from genome assembly GCF_018691265.1 of Tyto alba. Taxonomy (NCBI): domain Eukaryota; kingdom Metazoa; phylum Chordata; class Aves; order Strigiformes; family Tytonidae; genus Tyto; species Tyto alba. The sequence goes on along the minus strand of NW_024881301.1, from coordinate 30,969,315 downwards.
GCATATATGAAGCACATAAAAGAGATTTATCTAGATAGAAAAGAACTTTAGAATTAAAGATTTACAAATTAATTATATGGTCTTGTTTAAAGAGTATACTTAATTTCAGTCTTCTGGTTTAAGTTTAGGGACTTCATAAAAGGTTTCTTTTATTATTTTAAAAATAAATTAATTGAATTAAACTTGTTATAGAATGGTAAGTTCTTATGTTATAACTAGATCCACTTATCAGTGAGTTTGTCCAATGTTTTCCAGTGTAAGAATCTGTTAACCAAACTTTTCAAGTTCCATGTTTACTTGAGCATGGATCTTTCTGGTACATTTCCATAAAAAAATTCAGTCATTTCAAAAATTAAAATTCAGGGATTTTTTTTTTTTTTATTTACTTATTAAAATAAACTACATGTAGTAGTAGCATCACATTTGGAATAAGAACTCGAAGATAGAAAGACACCTGACATTTGTGTCAGGACTTGAGCCATTCATGCTTCCCCAAAAATCCACACTCATACTTCCCACTAAAAAAAAAAAAAGAAAAATATGGCATTTTGAATCCTAAAAAAGAAAAAAAAAAAAATAAAATATTGGGGTGAACAGATATTCTGCACAACTGAGAACTGAAATGTATATTTTATTTCCTAGAACATGCAAAACTGAAAAATTTTGTTTGATAACTCACTTAAATTTAAACCAAATTATGAACTGTGCAAACAGTATTTTGTTAGCTCTGCATCAGGTTTTTAATAATCCAGTTTTATTTCTAATTTTAACTTTCCATGCTCAAATTCTCACAGTAGAGATGACACACTACATGAGTGATGGATGTTTTGTATTGAAAAGAGATATTTTCTCCCTTTCATTTACCCCTCCAAAGAAACATAACCCAAACAAACAACAAGCCAAGATGAAATTCTGTGAATTTACTGATGCCTGTGCATGGGCAATTAAGTGAGCCACAAAAGGAGGCATTTGTCCCATTTTTAGTGTTTCTTGAATGAGATGTGTAAAAGTTTAATGTCACCAGTGAACACAGCCAATAAAATTTGAAATAATCTTCTCCTTTAAGTAGTAATATTGACTCTAGTAAAGCCAGTGAAATGGAGGAATGTTTGTAATAGTCTATGCTTCCTTACCTCCATTTTCTGAAGCAGCTCCCTCAAGTGTTATTTTCTCCGAGAAGATTCTTTGTCTCCATTTTTAATTTAAACATTTATTTTCATTATCATATTGAGTTCATTCACTCACTCAAAGCACAACAACTTCACACTGTAATATCTGAATGAATTATGAATTTTAAATATCCAATGTGAAATATGTATATTTAATGGGTAAATAAATATTTAAATAGATCACCAAAACTGTATACAATTAATATAACCAATGTGTTATAGAAAATGGTAATATATCTGTGATAAAAAAATACAGGCTAAATTCACTAATTTATTTGCTGTAAAATATTTTGACTTTTCTTTTAAAAAGAACAGTAGTGTTCATTTTTTTAGAAACTGAAGTATGTCCTCCATTAAAGTTCTTCTCTAAGTGTGAAAAGTATTAATTTTAATTTGCTGAAAATTTTGACAGTGGAAAATCAACTACATAAGCACCATACTAGATAAAATGACAATATCGTATAAATTGGCATTTAGTCTTAATTATTCATCTTCTAGCAAATTTTGAAACTACTAAATGTACCTTGGGCTTTGAAATGTGTTTTTCCTCTAAATACTAAACTGATTGTCATATAGTGGATGTTTACTAATGAGTAAGAATAATCCCTCAAGGATTTTCTTCAGAGGGTTATTGCCATAGAATTATGAGAGTCACATATTCAATCTTACAGCTAGTTAGTCATACACCTAACTACAAGACTATGAATCAGAAATTCTGTGCAACAGTATATCAATCCATTTTTATGCACTTATGTCTTTATTCTGAAGAGAAGATGGTTTATTTGACTTTGAAATGCAGGCTAACACAATCTCCAATTTTGTGTATAATTAATTATTTACAATTCCACTTCAAAAATCAGAAAAATAGTCAATTTAGCATTTGAATTAGACCTTGGAGTATATAAACACATTTTTCTACACTTAAACTAATGTTATGTTCCTATTTCTTTTGATCACATATAATATCAAATATTTATGTTGGCACTGGGCAGGAGCATCCAAGAGTATATCATAAGACATGAAAAGTAGTGATTTCCTTCCAGTACTTAAAGGGGGCCTACAGGAAAGTTGGGGAGAGACTCTTTACCAGGTAGTGTAGTGATAAGATGAGGGGTAACAGTTTTAAACTGAAAGAGGGCAGATTTAGGCTGGATATAAGGAATAAATTCTTTACTGTGAGGGTGGTGAGACACTGGCACAGGGTGCCCAGAGAGCTTGTGGCTGCCCCCTCCCTGGAAGGGTTCAAGGCCAGGTTGGATGGGGCTTTGAGCAACCTGGTCTAGTGGAAGGTGTCCGTGTTGGAACTAGATGATCTTTAAGGTTGCTTCTAGCCTAAACCATTGTATAATTGTATGATTTCAAAGCCTTTCTTCCTCATCATGTCACATCTATGTGAATTTTTACTACAGTGAGCATGAAAGTGAGAAAAAGGAAAAGGTCAAGTCACACTAAACACTGGAAGTTCAGAACCACAGTAAGTCTTGCAAAAAGCCATGTGGAAGAGGCAGCTAAGAGTACACAAACCTGCACTGTCTGTATGCAGCAGTACAGTCTGAACCCAGTTGTATTTTTTATTTATTTGCAACTGACAACTTTTGTTCGTACTGATTTTAGAAGTCCATGGCAATGTAAGATCAATCCAGTCATGATACCCAGTCAAATTACATGAAAGTTAAGAAAGAGCAAGCTGAGATATTTTTCTTGTGTTTTTGATGAATATTTTAAATCTCTCTGAAATAGAGCATCATAAAATTATTAACAATCTTAAGCAATTATTAACCAATTAATTGTTAACCATAGCTTTTTAATATTGAGCTCCTGAGAAAACTCTTTGAAAGCAGTCATAACTAATTTTCTTTATTCCACAGCATTTAGGGATGAAGAGCACACTGTGTATTTTGAAGACAGCAGCTGGACTGTTTGGGAGGGATTTTCCTTAACATAGCAGTTTAGACTGTTGTATTTTTTCCTAGAGAAATTATTCTGGCAATTGCTGACAAAAAGTTGTGTAATTAATTGGTGAATTTAAAGACCTAAGAAAGCTGCACTTACTGAAATTTAAGAGGACGTCTCACCTCTAGGCATTTTATAAACTCTAAGTTGAAAATATGTTGACTTAATAACAGCAAATGCCCTATTTTATTTCTCAAGAAAATACATTAAAGAATATACATAGGAGCTATATTGAACTATACTGGATCAATTCCCAAATGACAGTAATAAAACTGTAAATAAAGAGATAAGTGTCCTCAAAATATATCTGAATGTTTAGAGACACCACTGTGCCTATTTTTTTTTTTTTTTTTTAATGCCTTCACTAGACTGAAAAGAGGAAAATATCAAACGAGATATAAACTTAGTAAAGAAATTCTTACAAGGGAAATAATGGACCTACGAGATGTTGCTTATGACTCGGATAGTTTGTATTTTTTTTTTTTAACAGAGAAGAGAGGTAGTTAGCAAGAATTACCTACAACGAGATCATCTGCAAGAGATTTATTTCTGGAAAAGTCAAAAGGAGGGTCTCCAGTGAGAGAGGGGAAATAGTAAAAGGAAAGTATTATACTGTGGCCTTTGTTCCTTCAGACCGTTTCTGAGCTACTAAAGAGGAGTTTTGACTATTGAACCAGCAAAAAGCTCAGTCATCTGTAGAATAGTAGAAACAATAAACCAGCTATGACAGGTACAACTATTTCAGTATCACTTTAACTGCTGTGATGATAGTTTGCATGCAGTATATCTGCCAAACCATTGAGCAATCAGACATTGGCCCAAGTTTGAAGAATAACTTCAGAAAACTGAATACAAAAGTCCATTGACATACATACATACATATATACATATACAGACAAAATCATGATCACTGTATTAAAAATTGACATAGATGTGTCATTTGAGCAGAAAAGTCTCAAATTACCAGTTAAAGTATCTTCATCATTGCTATTGCATTGGTTTTGACTGGGATAGAGTTAATTTTCTTCCTAGGAGCTGGTACAGTTCTGTGTTTTGTATTTAGTGTGAGAATAATGTTTATAACACACTGATGTTTTAGTTGTCGCTAAGTAGTGCTTATCTTATCCTAAGTCAAGAAATTTTCAGTTTCCCATGTTCTTCCAGTAAGCAGATACACAAGAAGCTAGGAGGGAGTGCAGCCAGGAGACCTGATTCCAACTAGCCAAAAGAATACTCCATACCATAGGGTGTCATGCTCAGTATATAAACTGCGTGAAGTTGCCTGGGGACGCTTAATCACTGCTTGGGGACTGACTGGGCATTGGTCAGTGGGTGGTGGGCACTTGCATTGTGCATGTCATGGTTTGAGCTTGGTCGGCAGCCAAACTCCATGCAGCCGCTCACCCACACTCCCCCCACACCTGGGAATGGGGGATAGAATTGGAGAGGTAAAGGGAGACTCAGAGTTTGAGATAGAAACAGTTTAATAATGATAATAAAATGAAAACAATTAAAGTAATATAAAATATAAAATGGACAATGCAGAATGCAATTGTGATCAATACCCAGCCCGTTGCCTGCTAGCGATCCCAAAATATCAAGATCCTGCAATCACAACCCCGAGAGCCCCTTCCTGACCACCCCTTCTCTATATAGTGAGCATGACGTTCCGTGATATGGAATATTTCATTGGCCAATTTGGGTCTGGTGCTCTGGCCGTGCTCCCTCCCTGCTCCCTGTGCCCTTGTGCACGGGCAGGACATGGGGAGTCGGAGAGTCCCTGAAGTCTCAGTAGTAGCTGAAAACATCAGTGTGCTATCAGCATTCTTCTCATACCAAACCCAATGCTGAATCCAAATTGCAGCACTATTCAAGTTACTAAAAAGAAACATTAATTCTATTCCAGCCCAAACCAGGACAGTGCATCACTTGTTTTTCTGGGGTTTTATTTCTCTCTTTTCATCATCTTACTTTTTGTTACATCATCATCATCATCATCATTATCATCATCATCATCATCATCATCATTATTATTATTGTTATATTTAATTTCTGATATTAAATTGTTCTTATCTCAACCCACGAGTTTTACTATTTTTTTTCCAAATCTCCTCCCCATCCCACCAGGTGGGGAGGAATGAGTGAGTGGCTGCATGGCGCTTATCTGCTGGCTGGGATTAAACCACAACAGTCATATCCCTTTCTTATGCTTCTGCCATATATAACTATTTTTTTTTTAATATATATATATAATATATATATATGCACACAAACACACACACACGCATATACATACACACATAAGAGTATTTACATGTATCAATTTCCTGTAAAGGTTGTATGTATGTGTATACATACGTATTTTTATGCATATGCACATATTAAACTATGTATTAAAATATATAAAATTCATAACATTATGTAATTATTTTAAGAAGATATTTTTTAACAAAGGCCATTATTCAGGGAGCAGTCTACCTAAGTAAGTTGAGTGAGTGAGTGGTGGGGTTTTTTGGTGTCAGGGGAGGGGGCTATCGGGGCGGCCCCCTGTGAGAAGCTTCTCGAAGCTCCCCCAGCTCCAAGTCAGCTCCACCTCTGCACCAAAACTGATCCCATCAGCTGCGCCTCTGCGAGAACGTATTTAAGAAGGGACGTGGTGACGTGCAGTGGGACTGGTGAGGAGGAGTTACTGCAGCTGCGTGAACACCAAGGTCAGTGGAGGAACGGAGGAAGAAAAGAGGGGGGAGGTGTGCCGGAGCAGAGACCCCCCTGTATCCTGTGGTGAGACGGCAGGGCGGCCGCCCCTGCCACCCATGGAGAGCTATGGTGGAACAGACACTGATTTACAGCCTGTTGTTCCTGCTTGGTTGATCAAGGTGCTGTGCCCGAAGAAGGCCGGGGTCTCATGGGAAAAGGCAGCCCCCGCTGCTGTAATTCAGTGCTGGGAGGATTGCAGCATGCGGGGGAGTCCCACGCCAGAGCAGCTCGGGAAGGGCTGCAGCCGTGGGAGGGACTTAGTTGGAGAAAGTTGGTGACCCACGACAGAGCAGTGTGGGGAACGTTGCAGCCCGTGGGAGGAACTCACGTTGGAAAAAGTTTGTGGAGGACTTTCTCCTGTGAGAGGGGGACCACGATGGAGCCGGGGGAACAAGTTTCCGGACACTCCCCTCACCAAAGATAAGGGAAGTGGCAGCGCTGACTGCACCCCCCATTCCCTGCCCCTGCGCCACTGGGGGAGGAGGTAGAGATATCGGGAGCAGAGCTGAGCCCGGGAAGAAGGGAAGGGTGGGAGGAAGGTGTTCTCAAGATGTGGCAATGCTTCTCACTGTCCTACTCTGTTATGTGTTGTTAGTGTCTGTAATAAATGTATGTTCTTTTTTTTTTCTTCCCCTAACGAGTCTGCCTTTTGCTCATGCCCATAAAGGGGGATTTTTCCCCATCCCAGTCCTATCTCAAACCCCAAGCCTGGCTCTCTGTCCCTTCTTATTGCCGGAAGAGAAGGGAGAGAGAGTGGCTGCGTGGTGTTAGGCTGCCATCCAGGCTCAAACCACAACAGTAAGTGAGAGTATGGCCTTCATTGGTGTATATATAGCTATTTACTCTGTACTATACAAAACAACATGTATTTTATCTGTAACCTGAAGGTATACTCACAGTTTTATAGAAGGGAGGAAGACAAAGAGTGTTTCTGCATTCTGTTCTTGTACCTATTAAAGTCTGGAAAATGTCTATTAGAACTCAGTGTTATTATATAATAAAAATAGTATGCTTTTAGAAAGACCTGTTAAAAACCTGTATTGCTGCTGTTATGCCTAGCAAAGGTTCTTCTGGTAAATATTAAAATTCTATCTTGGATAAATGTTCTTGATGACTTCCTATATATTAGCCAAAGTATTTAGAAGTTGTCTTTGGCTCAAATTTCATGAACAATTATAAGAATCTGAGAGTATAAAAGGTTTTTACAGGTTCACCTAGCGATGAAACAACAAGTCACTAAATGACTTGTAGCTTAAAGTATTTAGAAGTTAATAAGGTCACAAAGCATGCTAGGATTGAGGGGCTACAAGATTAGTTTGCTTTCAGACTTGGCACATATCTGATTCAGAGCATGGCAGATATGAACATGACATCCCCTTGTCTTGCTGTGACAGCTGGAAAAGAAGCGGCTGTAACAAGCCCTAAGGTCTGGTCTCCCAGACCTGCTCTGCTAGTCTCCACTCAGTACATCTTTATTTGGGCTTGGATATTTCCTACAGATCATTTGTCTGAGCACTTCCACTGCTGCTCGGCAGCTTAAAATGGAGTATGCACATGCCTTAGGTAGTCGAATGCCTATAATATGTATCATCACCTTGCCTGTGAAATACACAGTTCTAGAGAGAAACATATAAAAATAGTCATGATACAAAAATATAATTGCAACCATTTGCTGGGATAATCCAGCCAAAATCCTATAAATTAGTATCCGAAATATTCCATAAAATTGCAATTATTAATTTTCTTTATATTTCATCTTAAGTTTAATTCTGGAGTTTCATTAATCATTAAAGTGAGTGTGTATAAAATCATCCAGGTTGATTTTACCCTTAAACACTGTATAATTTCAAGCTTTAAAAAAATTAAAAATATTATTTCTGTCTGCAGTAATCAAAATAATTGAAGGCTATTGCTGCTACAGAGCATTTAGCATAGTTTTTTTTTTTTAACCCAGATTTAGTATAAGTGTCTTTAAAATGGAATTTGAAGAATGAACCAGGAAAATTTCTTAAACAACTTTAATATAAAATAAAAAATAAAGCAACAATTCTATTAGAGCAATATGCAATCAAGACAGAAAGAAGGACTACAAAATGCCATGATATTTCTTGATTTATAACTGTTGTTTTTTTTCCTAGCAATGACGACATCCTTTGAAATGTTTATAGTCTGTGGATGAACAGTTTCTCTCAGCTGGGCTGCAAATATAGTATGAATACTGTCTTTTCATTGAAATCAGGATATATTTTCTGTTGTTTTTTGTAGGATCCACATTGCACTTGCTGGGATAATTAAACTTTGTTTCTATAAAGTTTTGAGGTATTCTTGTTTTATATAAGTAGGTTCATACGCAGGAAGCACTCCAAAGCTTCTCAGATTTTATTGTTAAACATTTTGACAAATTTTCTTTTATCAACATTCTGTTTACATTGCAGATATAAATCCTGCAGCAAAGATGTTTTAATTGGTTACATCCTACTTTTGCCTAATGGAAGCTGAACATTTTTTATGTTTCTCTACTTCATTTTCTTTTCTCCTGTAATTTTGAATCTAGACATCACTGGGTATTTTGCTCTATTTGTGTGTAGATTTGTATTATCCACATACTATGGATCATTTTTTTTTTTTTTTAATGGGTGTCTGAAACTATAATCGTTAAAAAGATATATGCAAAACATGACAAATGAACCTCGGTGGTTCAACAAACCCAGGAAGTATTGCTTGTTTTTTCTGTGTTGTTCTCTTAAGTCCAACACAAGAAGACTTCAGTCAGGCAGACAAGCTCATTGCAACAATAACCTGTTTTCTCAAATTCAAATTTGGTTCCATTTTTCATTTTGGAATTTTGGATTTTAAAAATTTAGATCTCAGCTGAAATGTAAAAATTCTGTTCAGCAAAATAAAAATAAATTTTTTCAGACTGTTTTGTATGTTAAATCATTAAAGAGTGTTGTGGTTTAACCCCAGCCACCAACTAAGCCCCACACAGCCAGTTGTTCACTCCCCCCATGGTGGGATGAAAAGAGAATCAGCAAAGTCAGAAAACTCATGGGTTGAGATAAAGACAGTTTCACAGGGAAAGCAGAAGCCGTGCACACCAGCAAAGCAAAACAAGGGATTCATCCCCCACTCCCCAGGGGCAGGCAGGGGCTCAGCCCTCCCCAGGACAGCCGGGCTCCATCCCGCGTAACGGTGACTGGGGAAGGGAAACGCCATCACTCCGAACGTCTCCCCCTTCCTCCTCCTCCTTCCCCCAGCTGTAGGTGCTGAACATGACGCCATACGGTGTGGGACATCCCTGGGGTCAGGGGGGGTCAGCTGTCCCGGCTGTGTCCCCTCCCAACTCCTTGTGCCCCCCCAGCCCGCTCGCTGGTGGGGTGGGGTGAGGAGCAGAAACGCCTTGGCGCTGTGTGAGCGCTGCTCAGCAGCAACCAGAGCATCCCTTGCTGTGTTATCAACGCTGCTTCCAGCACAAATCCAGAACACAGCCCCACACTGGCTACTGTGAAGAAAATTAACTTTTTCGCCATTTTTAGTTTTACGCACAGTAAGCAGATTATTAAAGACAGTATCTAGGTCTAAACATTTCAATTGCAAAAGCTGTTTCTGTAATTCATTCAGAGCAGTGGGGTGACAAGAGCTAACTTATTAAGCTTTATTGCAAACTCTTGCTAATTTGGGTGTACCTCTAAAACTTCCAAAATTGTGTATGCTATGTAGCTATGATTTGGCCTTAATACTCAGTGAAGATACAATACTGCAAAATCACCTACTCAAATGACTAAATGAAATAGTTATAAAACTTCTAATCAAGTTGTTTGGAAGCTCTATCTGAAAACTTAAGGCAGAAGCATACTTCAGTATGCTTCAGTTGAAGTTTTCTTACCCACCTGTTCAAGACATTGACAGGTATTTGGACCATCTCTCAGCTTTAAACTAGGCTCAATCAACATGGAATACACAGCCTAGCGCTAACAAGGGCCTACCTGACATATTTGTATTTAGATAGCTGATTCCTTTAAAACTGATAATTGAAAAGCCAGTGTGAAAAAATGAATCTTTAAGATGAATCTTTAAAAGCACTGTAAGATCCCAAGGCCTGGTTATCAGTTGGATGGGCAGTTTTGTAGTAGCAGGTCTGTGTATGATACAGCTCTCATCGCTCTGCTGCAGAACTGTACCAAGATTCATACAGCTGCTTTCATATGGTTTCATTAACTTTTATCTCTTGCTGTTTATCAGAACTCAGTGGTGAGTATTTCCAAGAGTTCATTTGAAAAAGATTTTATGGTCAAAAAAATAGATATCTCCTTAAGGAAAATGAAAATGTCATATTTGAATTGGCTTGCAGGGTAGAATTTTCACCAATTTTTGAATTTCTGAGGGAAATGGCTTAAGACCTTAAACTGCTTGTGCTATTCCAGAGAAATTAGATTAACATCAGAATTATTACATGCATATCACATTCTCACTGTAATGTGAAGTAGTCTTCTGGGTTGTACAAGTTATAAACCTTGGCTTTGACTGTCACTGGAGCAAGGTGGTTTTGAAATGAACTGACTGTCTTTGATGATTAAGTGACTTCTTTAAATGACTGAATTTTAATTAGAATGATTTGGCTGAACTAACATTAGCAGTCCTATGATTCCACTGGCAGAACATTTTGATTGGTGATAAATTTGGATCTGTATTTAAGAATCCCTAGTTTCATGTTGATTAGCAAAATGCACCTACCCAAACTGGCATGGATAAAATTTTGTCTTTGTAACAAGAATGAGAAAAGACTGTGGAATTTAATGAATTGATTGGTTATCTCTTGACATTTGTAACACTTTATGACATGCTCGCTATTTTATAATAAAAGCTTTATCAGTTAATCCTCATCATGTTTGCTTTCTGTATCTTTCTTAACCTTTTTTTCTTTCACTTCTGTCCTTTTTTTTACTTTTCCTTTTTTTTTTAATCTCGAACACTTAAAATGGCTGTACAGACTATACTTTAACCTTAAGGAACCCTAAGCAAAAGAACAAGAAACCAAGAAACTAACAAGAGATTGATAAATAATTACTGTGTCTTTTTTCTTTCTTCTGGTCTTTCTTGCTTTTTCACCTTGGTCTATCATGGAAATCCATGTTGAATCAATCACACAGAGACATTAAAAAAAAAAAAATTGTCATAAAGATACTATATACTGTCCTTTGTATGGACCTGATTTTCATACAGCGTAATAAATGGCCTTCCTGAGTAAACGTTATATAGAAATATTTGAATATTAGGGGTCACTGACTCAGACACTCTTGTGAGGTTGTCATATTGTTAGAGAATTTCTAGTCTGTGTAGGAGAAGTTAGTGTAGTGAACATTAGATGAAGAAAAAATATTTCCAGATATTCTATGAAGTCACACGTGTTTGTTTTCTAATGTGCATGTAAAAACTAAATGGAAAAATGTTGAGTTTTTTCAGTAAATGAGTCAGATGGTTGGTAAATGGATCATATATAATGAGTTTCTGATAGTTTAAGCAGAATGGTTTAGAATGCAAAAAGGATATATGGTTTATAGTGGATGTGAGGATGTCTAGAAATAGACTTAATTTCTACATTTTATACAACTGTTTTTTCATAATTTATTTACTGTGTGAGAGTCATGTTGTGAAAATTTACACTTATGTGCACATGCATCTTCCACCTGAATCCTGGATTTATGCTTAACAGCGTGTTGGAGACTTTCTGGGCTGTTAACACACTCTTGTTCACTTTCTATTATGTTGGATTTGAATAACTATCTAGAGCTTAAGGAAAATGAGAATTGACAGAAAGCTTTACCTGTCTGCAAGGAAAAATAATTTTAAATTAATATGGAGGTCAGTGGAAAATTATTAATTTTATGCTCCAGTTACTTTTATTATTCAAATACAGTACCCATGCCACTGCAGCTATATATGAAGGAAAAAAAATTGCATATCCATTTTTCCTCCAAAGCTGTTTGACTTTTTTTTTTAACCTCAATCTTTGTTTTACATATAAATTAAAATTCAGTTCTCTTGTTATCCATAGTTCAGATTCTTTCACTCATGCAATACTATGCATGGCACTTTCACTGCAAGGCATAGACAGACACTTCAGAGACTTGTATTTATTATCACTCATTGTTCACATGTACATTGCATGCTTAAGCATGAGGGGTTTGGAATAAAGAGCCTAAAATGTTACCCAAAAGGAACACAAGAACACTTCCTTCAGAGCAAAAATGGGGCTGTCAGGTCTGAGAAGGGATAATCTATGAGTACCCAGAGTTTGCACTGGCTCTGTGCTGTGACACACATTCTATGACAACACACACCCCTTCATGGGACAACACTAATAGGGTTTCCCTGGTATCATGACCACTGTGGAGAGTGGCCAGGAGAAAGGAGAACATACTTGGGCAAAGGAAACATGGGAGAAGAAGATCTGTGCTCAGGATATTGACTCCCATGCAATGAGGTAGGACTGAATCTATCCATAATCATCAGGCCAGGGGAGAAACACAGGAGGAGCTTGTTTTAAAAAGAACAAAATTAAGCAGGATGTTTTGTAATGTTATCCCTCAGTACTCATTACTATTGCATGATCATCCAGACTCCAGAGTTGTGTTGTTGTATTACCAAAAGCAGTCAGAAGCCCAGCTATAGACAACCTTATTAAAAACATAAGTGGAAAAAAAATGAACCACCCAATAACATGTATCCTACTTGAAAAACTCTTTATCTTTGAGAAGTCTGATGTTTGTGGACCGAGGGAGCAAGTCATCTGCAAACTAAATATAGTTAATGAAATGTTTCCACTCTAAATATCACAACACAAGATAAAAGTATTATAGGTTATTAGTTAATCTGTTTCTCCTTTGGCAGAAAATTATTGCAGTTGCCAATGAGCAATAAATGTTCAAAACAACTGTTTTAGAATACAGTAATGCTACCTGATAATCTTCAAATAAATGTGAAACAATGTCAAAATGCAGAAGGTTAAACTCTTTCGATGTAGTCTGTATGTTTCATTCCCATGACAGGTTTAGTGAGTACAAAAAAGCTATTTAACCTAACCCTTCTGATAACCAGAGTTTCTGACAAAGTAGCTGTAAAGTTGACCTTTAAAAATATACACCGATTACTAGGTTTCTCAGTTTATTTTGGTGATACTCAGAAGCCACTGCTTGCTCATATTTATTCTTCTGCCACAAATCCATCCTCTTATTTTTGTTTCAGAACTTTCTCTCTGTGCTGATTCCCGTTTTTTGGAAAACAGTAAAAGACTCAAAAACATGTTTACAAGCATGTCATTTCAGCAATGCTCTAGTCATATGTGATAAATATGAAGCTCACAGTCAAATTACATTGGTGTTTTAAGAATGTCTTTAAAAAATAGGATTTAAATTTGTGCTTTAAAAAGCACTTAAGGGCTTTTCAGTATAAGAAGACTTTTCTATATCAGGGTTGTAGGAATTAATCTGTAGTTAAATATTTCCTTCTTGCACACAAATGTATTGTGAAACATAATTCCAATATGCCTTGGCCACTTTCATGCACCTTCCAGCTGACCCAAATTCATAACACCCCAACTGAGAGAGCCATTATATAAAAACCTGCTTCTAGAGAAGTGGAAATGACATTTTTCTCATATTTCTCTGACCTTAAGTTTAGAAATACTTACTTGAAGTTACCACAAATTTATTTCTCCTTGCCGTATGAAAAGATAAAGATGATTTGGCCTTTAATTTGTAACAAAAGTACTTCTACAGGATAAAATTCTTTGCAGGATTACAAAGGTTTTAATGAGCTACCATACATAATAGTATTACTCATCACCTTCCTGATCATTTACTTTAGTGGCAGCCAGCACATCCATTGCTGTGACAGCCTGGCATTGATTTAAAAAAATGTAGCAACACGATGCAGTATGTTTAATAGCTATCTTAAGCAGTCACCTGTCGCTACAAATCAGCCGAAAAAAAAAAATCAACAACACAAATACATCTTGAACCATACTGACCAAACTTAAGCTATCTTGAACTGACAAGAGGAGGAACTTCCAAGTGCAGAAAGAGACGAAGATATCTATCAGCCATGGAAAGTTCAACCTCAGTGGATAAAGGCAAGACTTTCTATTTTTACTTCATTGATGGACTACAGGACCAGAGAAATCCTTCAGCGAACAAGATCCTGGATCTATTAAGATGTTCATATGCCTTTTAAGCTGGTACTCAGAGATAAGACACCAAATAATGGAGCAAGAACTGTCAAAGTGAAGTCCAAAAATATCCTCATTGCCTGACATTATTCTGTAAAGATTAGGAAGTGTACTCATTTGTTCTCTATTTCATATGACTTATTACTGCCTTTATCTTCTCCTGGTAGAGTCAGATTTGTGAAGGACATGCATTCACATGCCCTTTGTTTTTTGCTATGGCCAAGGTGTTGCTTTTCTACTTTACATTGTTGTGTGTGCTGTATTTCATAACCTGTCAGGGAATATTATGCTAGGTAATGCAGAAACAAAACGTACAAGGAAGAGTTTGCAAGTTAAGGCTTTATTTTACTATTTCTCTTACAAATCTTACTCTTTCATAAAGAGAAATAAGTTATAAAACATGAAAGTGTCAGGTGGAATATGATGTGTAAATGATAAAAACAAGACAAAGAAAGGCAACTAAAATAATGGGATGAACAAAAATAAGAGAATGATTGTGGTGGGTTGACCCTGGATGGACATATGTTGCCCACCAAAGCTGCTCTATCATTCCTCTCCTCAACTGGACAGAGGAGAGAATATACAACAAAAGGCTCATTGCTCAAGATAAAGACAGGGAGAGATCACTCACTAATTACCATCAGGGGCAAAACAGACTTGACTTGGGGAAATCAGTTTTATTTCTTATCAATAAAATCAGAGTGGAGTAATAAGAGATAAAACAATATCTTGAAAAGACCTTCTCCACACCACTCCCTTCTTCCTGAACTCAACTTCACTCATGATTTTCTCTACCTCATTCCCACCAGAAGAAGAGGGGGATAAGGAATGAGGGTTGTGGTCAGTCCATCACAACATTGTTTCTGCTGTACCTTCCTCCTCAGTGGGAGGACTCCTCACATTCTTCTCCTGCTCCAGAGTGGGGTCTCTCCCACAGGAGACAGTCCTCCGTGGACTTCACCACAGGCTGCAGTTCTTCACAAACTGTTCCAGTGTGAGTCCCTTCTATGGGGTGCAGTCCTTCAGGAACAGACTGTTCCAACGTGGGTCCCCCACAGGGTCGCAAGTCCTGCCAGCAAACCTCCTTGAGTGTGGGTTCCTGTCCACAGGTCCTGCCAGGAGTCTGCTCCAGCTTGGGCTTCCTGCAGTGTCACAGCCTCCTTCGGGCACATCGACCTGCTCCAGTGTGGGATCCTCCATGGGCTACAGGTGGGCATCTGCTCCACCATGGACCTATATGGGCTGCAGGGGGACAGCCTGGCTCACCATGGTCTTCACCATGGTCTGCAGGGGAATCTCTGCTGAGGCACCTGAAGCACCTCCTTCTCCTTCTTCACTGATGCTGGTCTCTGCAGGGTTGTTCCTCTCACATAGTCTCACTCCTCTCTCCAGCTGAAGCTGCCATTGTGCATCAACTTTTTCCCCTTCCTAAATACGTTACCCCAGAGGTGTTACCATTGTTGCTAATGGGCTCAGCCTTGGCCAGTGGTGAGTCCATCTTGGAGCCAGCTGGCGTTGGCTCTATCAAACATGGGGGAAGCTTCTGTCAGCTTCTCACAGAAGCCACCCTCCATAGCCTCCCTGCTACCAAGACCTGGCCATTCAAACCCAATTACAATGATAACATCAGAAAGCAAAGAGTTTAATAGGAAAACAGAGTTCCCCACTTGCCCAATTAATCCCAGATCTAATTTTCCATTGCTGTGTCTCAATTTTTTTTGTGAAGAATGAGGAAGAAAATTGCTATTTGCTCAGGAAATCTCCTCTACAAAATGAACAAATGAACAATCAAACCTTTTCAAAGCATTTACCTTTTTTTTTTTTTAAGTTTAGAAGATCATGCTGTGAAATTGTTCTGTTAGAATCAAAAATGGATTTTGCTCTGTAACCTGTACAAAGTTGAAATCACACCTCTGGAGATCTGCCAAACTACCTGAAAATAATTTGAACAACCAGTGATCCATGTTGCATGACCTTTACCTCATTCTCTGCCTGCTTTTGTTCATGGCTTGCATATTTTCTTTGATAGGATGGTTGCTGCTTGAATAAGGAAGGATGACTAATTGTTTAAAAATATTTTGAATATCTTTTGAAGCAGTCCATTATGACAGGTTATATCAGTGCTGCAATACTTCATTTTGTCTACTCTCCTCTATGTTAATGACAGGTGAACTGTATGGGCTACATGTTCAATGCAATGTGAAGGTTACTTGATGCACAGCCCCTGATAATAAAAAAATAAATAAGCGTGACTGATTTCCCGAGCTATGATACTATTAATATTGTCCAGTTTTCTTACTTCTTTGCAAACATTAGCTGTCAATACACACAAGAGCCTTAGGATGCAGTTTTACCTTTCTATACTACTGAAAACCTGCAAGTCCAGATTTTGGTCTCTAATAAATTTGGCCTGATTTTGAAATCTTTATACCACAAAGGAGTGTCTGTCAGTAGATGTGAATTGTTATCTCCAAACTCAGATTATTTTACTGGAATCCCCAGTATGGATTTAGAAACATAAATATGTGCACTTTGGAGGAGGGAGAGGAAAAAAGCAGCGCAAATATCTGAGTATAAATATTTGGATTCCCTTCATGCCTGGGTTCTGTTTAGTCCTTTGAGCTCCATATGTTTCCAACTTAATGCTTAAAAGTCATTCCTTTGCCATGAGGGAAAACTGAGGGTGAAAGAAGTAGTCTGTCTTTAATTCCTGACATTGGTATCCATGTAGAATGGGCAAGTATCCAAAACCTAAAAAGTGTATCCGCCCATTTTTGAGAAATATTTAGAGATTGTCATTGCTTTGAGATAAAATTGTTTTGATCTTAACAGAGGGAAAAAAGGAGAAAAAAATAGGAAATCTATGAGTGAAGAGTAAAATGGTTGTCCATGAAACTGAGACCTCTGAAACCCAGCAGATCACTACAACTTCTAACCATGTATCACCCATCACTGAACTGTCAGCGCTCTTGAAAAAACTCAGCATTTTTTCCATAAGAGTTTTCACACTCATAGCACAGGCATTCTTAAAGGAAATTAAACTGCAGATAGAGGCTATTCTCAGAAAAAAACAATGATTTTTGAACACAATGGAGCATGATAGAGGTATCCATCTTAAACTGTTCTCTACAAACCATGTATCCAGTTGGGTATCAAACAGGAAAGCATACAGATGCAAAAGAATGTAAGAAGAGCCATATGAGATCACGTCAAAGATCTTGAATTACTGGTTCTTGAAAATCTTAGCCTAATTACTATTTTATTAGTATCCATAATAATTCCAATAAAAAAGCAAAGTGTGTTTTTTTCTGCTGCTGAAAAATGATATAAAATGCATATAAAATTTACAGTCAGGCTCAGTCTGCCTGATTATTTTTGGATTGGACTGTGCAGGTATTGTCTGTAGTCACATTTTCAGGTTCTTATTAATTGAGGTTGTAAAGAAAGGACATAGTTAACCAATTGCAGATTGTCCAGTTGAAGAATTCTTCAGAGCATCTCCCAGCTGATCAAATGGTTCTAAGCCAGTCCAGTCAAAAATTGAA
Organism: Tyto alba; assembly: GCF_018691265.1. Taxonomy (NCBI): domain Eukaryota; kingdom Metazoa; phylum Chordata; class Aves; order Strigiformes; family Tytonidae; genus Tyto; species Tyto alba. Next base: position 30,951,664 of record NW_024881301.1, on the reverse strand, counting down.
CTATTTTTCATTTGTTTTAAGCACTTTTTACTTCAGTTCACCAAGTTTCTGAAAACCTCCAGTCTCTTCTCTAGTGGATGAGATTCAACAACTTTGCTTTTAGCTCGCTGATTGCATCAGCACTTATACCGTATCTCCAGAGTGAAGGTATGGATCTGCAAGATTTTAAACAACATCTTTTGTGGGACATTGATATACAGGATGATGTGCATTTTCTATATTTTTGATGCTATATTTGCCTACCTATTCTCAAATCTAGGATGTAAATCCCACAAAGACAAGATCCAGTTTGAGACAGTGATCATAAAGACTCCAATTAGTGTTTTTCAATTAATAAACACTAAATATTCCAGTGTCAGCTGACAAATATATGAAAGTGAATTGAATTAATCTGGAAATCTTTGAGTGTATTGAACACTACCAGGGAGAGGACAGATTTATTTGGCTAAGTGTACAGGTTCTTCATCATTATTGTGTAATAATACTCAACAAAAATGTAACCTTAATCTCCCCCAGTACAACTTTTTGAGAGGTCTCTCTGGTTTCATCAGTCTGGACCACCTTTCTGGCAAGGTACAAAGGATGAGGAATTTATATTCCAGTTATATTTCAGGATGACAGCAGAACAGGGAAGGAAATTTCAAAGACAGACCACAAAGCACCTCTGCTTTGATAAAAGATCTCACTAGACACCACCACCAGCACGGATGCAACATGTGGCAGGGTGGAACCATTTCAATCTAGTGAAAGAAATGTGAAAAAGGAAATAATTTACAGAAGAGGAAGAGAGACAATAATATTGGGACTGGGGAGTTTCTGGTAAGGACAAATATCCATAATTGTAGATTCTCACTACCTGGTTATATCTGATGGATATAAGCTGGTAAAACAGTACAGGCAGAGCTGATGTGCAGAAAAGTGAGGGATGTAAAAGAACGTGATCAATAAAAGTAGGTCCCAAGTTTTTCCACATCAGACACAAAAAGGTGCACTTCAAAGGGGAATTTGCCTTTCTTGCCTTCTTCCTGTAGTTCTATGCAACCTGTAGAAGAGCACGGGTGATGATTTCTTAGTGAAGTGGTCCAGCACACAACCCCTCCCTGTCCAAATCTATATTGTCTCTTTTTTTGAGACACTCAGGTTGATACTGAATTTAGCAGCAGTATGTGGGTGTCAAAAAACTGCAGAGTGGAAGCTTCTATTATGAGCAAGGTGGGGCTGACTGTCAATGTCAGATGATGGGAACAATCATGATTGGTAGAGAGGGAATAGTAATCAGACAACTGATTAATGAGAGAAATAATTACAGAGAGAACTGATTAGGGGAAAGGAAGCCAGCACTCATCAAGGGTAACATGAGAGACAAGTTGCCTAAACTGTCAAAAGAAATATGGGTGCAATTGTCTCCTCTATCTTCAAGAAATTTTGATAGGCCAAAGTGCAGCACAGAGTGGGTGTCTGGGAAAACTGAAAGCTGAGCAACAGAAAAACACAAAGGGGCAAAGGATGGCAGAGAGCTCTCTGAGGCAGAGCAGTAATTATGAAATGAGCAGCAGCTAAGGCTGGACATGGAGATAAACAGTAACAGACAAAGAGGATCAAGATGGAGGGTGGAGGAGACATCACATCCCAACATGGAAGAAATGAGGGTACAGCTGAAAGAGCTGGAAAATGTTCTTGAAGAATTAAGAGTTCAGAGAAAGGAAGATGTTTGGTTCAGGCAAGGTCAGGCTGATAAAGTGTGTTTTTTAACTGCAAAGGTCTGTAGAGGCTCTTTATTGCCTGATCAATTGTTTCTAAATGAAAAGTTGCTCTAAAGAAAAAGAATAATTAATAAATGTGGTGAGAAATGCAAAATTAGACATTTGTAATTTCTTACTTTTAGCTTCAGTTTTATTTCCTAGATGCCCAGGGATTCTGTTGTATGGAATGTTGTCTCACTCTAGGTCAGAATAAGAAAGGCGTTTACTTTTCTAATAATGTATTTTTAGAGTATTTTGCTATGATGGGAAGGAAAACACTCTCTTTATTATCATAAAACTCCTATGAAAATTGACAACACTCTGCTACCCATTACTTTGTCTTCTTCTTTCCCTCTTCTGTATAGCATGTCTCTAAGTAATGCTATTCCTCCTTTAGATCTCTCATATAATATCCATCAGCTCATGAAGATCAGAGTATATTTGTCTCCCTTGTGCACTATCATGCCAAACTATTTGAAACTGCAATTGTGCTTGCAGAGACTTACAGTTAAATTGCAACAAATATCAAAGGGATTTTGTAGTACGTTGTCTTAAAGACCAAATATGTTTCAAATGATCAATGTATTAATATAGAAAACTGAAAGAATTTATAATAAGTTATCATTATTGTCAACATTTTTTCAAATTTTACATTGTGATTTCTTTTTCATTGTTTTGTTGTGCTTTATTTTTATAGGAGTACATTGGTTTTAATAAGCTCAGGTGTTTATAATATTGGTTGTCTATAATAATATAATATTGTAACTATCTTGGTTTATTTTGGTGTGTAATATTTTGTGGAATATTAACTAAGCTAATAATGGTGGAGCACTTAAAAATAAATAATACAGAAACCAAAGAAGTATTCAACAGCATTTTGTTCACACTTGGTACTGTAATTCAAAGACTATGTTCATCCCTCCCGTCCACTGATAGAAATCAGGAATGGCTTATTTTAAGTCCATATATATTTTGTTATATGTATACGTAACAATAATTAATAATAACCTCTATGCAGGTCTTACCTTTATTCTCAATTAATTTGTAGTGCATAATGATATGCCATTATTTTTCTAAGATCTACTGTAATTATAATGCCTTATAGTGAAAAATACTGCACAAAGTTTGGAAACACCTCAACTTTAGTTAAATGAATTAAAATGTTTTATTTTTATGGATTCAGGAAAACACTGCCCTTGTTTTCTCTCTCATCTTTGTATTATATACTATGCAAGACAACCACATCAAAACTCCTGTTTGGAGGGAAAAATAGAGGTCTGTTGTTAGGGTGTACAAATATAAAAGGAGAGACCTCCCTCTCTTGTACAAGTCTGTGATTTTGAATGTCATATCACCTATGTGAGCTAATCCATTCCCTCCCATTCTTCCTGTCAAATCTCTTCACTCTGTGGAACATAGATTCACATTATAGTGCTTTGCACTGGATCCTGAATCTTCTGTATCTATTGGACCTTCAAGTCCTGTTGTAATAAATACAATGATACTAAAGGAAATGGAGATAGACATTTCTGTCAAAGTTGAAAATTAGTTTTAATAGCAAAATTTTAACTGTGTCTGAGCACAATGGTGTCATATGATTAGTCCCCTGGCAACTACCAGGATTACCCAAATGCCTTGAAATCCCTGGGACTCTGTATAGGGCATGACTAAAACCTTAATTAACATTTGTGTGCAATAATCAATATGTACACAAATAGTATAAATTTGTATAAGTTATATGTTATGTTGTCTGTGTATTTTGGGGTCATAAAGCTATCTAGTCTCTTGATCTGCTGCTGTAAAACTGTGATCCACCATGCTTACAGCCAATGGATTGGAGAGTGACAAGGTAAACATGACATAAGCTGCTTGCATTGAGTAAAACACAACATATTTGAATGGAAATGATAAAAGGTAAAATGACAATGCAGAAGCAACTAAAGAAAAAAATTAAGGAACATAAGAATTGGGGATTGGTAGAGAAAGACTTTTTTTTTTTTTTTTAAAACATGCTGTGAAGAAGCCATTTGATAATGGAATAATTAAGCAGTGCATTCATGAAGAAAAAAACATAATAGCAAAAGGAAAATAGCAAACAAGATGAAACAGAAGTTATGTTTAGGGATTTATGCAGAGAGTTATGCTAACAAAAACTTTAATAAAAATTCCAATGTAGTGAGTAACAAAATAAACAACTGTATGGACAGATTTTCCAAAGCATTTTGCATCCTTGAGATCTGATTTTTAAAGGAGTTAAAACTCATTACATTCCTTATTGTATGGAAAGCAAATTCTTAATGGTTCAAATTTTTGGCTTACACACCACATCAAGCACAGTAGATCATTCCTCTTCAACTCTGTCTTTGCCTTTGCACTACTACAGCTGCATCTGTGCAGCCATCCGAGATCTCTAAAGAACATTTAGTACGTACCACATTGCTGGACCACATTCCTTCCAATTATATGTGGTTAAAGTAGGAACTATTTGAAATGGACCTCTTTTGGAAACCTGGTGTGTTGTTTTTACTATCCAGAGACACTTAATATGGAGGATATATCTCTGAGATTTGCATCTGTTGGAGACATCACACCAGAGTGGTTTATGAGGGAGATGATCAATGTGATAAAACTTAACAGTGAGAAATGGACTGTGTAAAAACATAGTCAAAAAAAACCCCAAACTATTATAGACAAGCCTAAAGTGAGGATCCAGCTCACTTGAAGGGTTTTGGCTTTCTTTCTGGAATTCAAGAATGGACTAATTGTGTATCATATGCAAAAGATTGCACCGTACAAGACAAATGGAAGACATTCCTAATTTTAAGACTAAATTGATATATTAGTTTAACATGCTGTATAGTAATGTATTATTTACCTACAGAAACAAATCAAGACAGAATAATTTGCAGTTTAAACAAAAATATGTAAATAAGTGTGTTGCATAGACAACTACTTGTTCTGTTCTATTAAAAGGAATATTTCAGTGAAACGTATGTAAACTGACTCATCCACTATTTTTTTCTTTTCAGTTATGAAGACTATTATAAAAAATTGGCAGTATATTTTTATTTAATATAATAAAAATAAGAAAAGTTTACTTAGAATTTCCTCATTATCATGTAATGATAATGTTTGTAAGTTTGGCTAAACAAGTTCTTTATATAACTTTTGGCCAGCACCAATTGGATTTCCCCAATGTGTATATTTGATTTCCCTGTCAGATAGAAGCAAACATGCTTATTATTTATAATAACTCTGTGTTTTTTTTAAGGCTGCCATGTCAGTCTGGACGTACAGTTGGCCGTAGACAGCACAGCTTTGACTCAGCATGTCACTTCTTACCTTGCCAAGCATGAAAAATGCAAGTAACGAGACTTGCAAAATGAAATATTGCCTGACAGAAGCCTGCCTTCTAGACTGCAGAATCCAGGTCTAAATCCACCTTGACAAAAAGTGTATCACTTAGGACCCTTCAAATTAGTGGAGTGATGCAGCTTTATTATCAGACATTGTTCAGTTCATCATAAACGTCTCACTGCCACTGCACCTTATGTGCAAAAGGGACTATATAAAAGCATACTATATTCTAATCTAATTCACACAATGGCTTTCTTGGTAATTAAGATCCAAGTACTGTTAAATTTCTAGGGATTTTCTATTACCCATATGAATCAAATGATTTAGAATGACTAGATTAAAATAGTTGGTGTCACTGCTTAAGAAGAGGAGTGGAAAGGGATCTTTAAAAAGGAAGAAATAAGATTGATTTAGAGACTCAATTTATTGCTGGGTGAACACCCCAAATTGATCTGAAAAAAATAGATGGAAAGAAGATCTTTATAACTTTTCAGCCGCTGACAGTATGTCTTTTAAAGCTAGCATTAAAAGCCTGTTCAGTGGCCATAAATATTATCCAGGAGAATACAGTTTGCAGCAAAATACTTAGTGTTGTTGCACAGAGACTGGAATTTGACAAAAACAATTGTTTTTGTGATGCTTTAAATTTTTGGAGGGAAACTATTCACTATGCTCCTTATTCCATATTCTGTACCCAAGATTAATCATGGATGTTTCTATATGGAGGACCTGGCCAGAAGAATATTCATAGCTGTGACCTGAATGCCAAAACCCACTGCCACTCACCACCAGCTGTACTACATAGATGCATAAACTCCTCACAGAGACCAAGAATACTCTTTGCCTGGCATACTGGGAGAAGGGAAAAGACTTAGCTCCTAATTCTTAAGGCCTTTAGAACATGAAGGTATACAGTATGGATAACCCACATGAAACAAAGCTGTCATTTTGGGAGTCTAAAGTATGTAATATTATTCAGAAATAAATGCATGAGACAGCATACTTCAACCTAAGACCAGTCCTCAGTGATAGCAAGCATCTCTTGAAAAACTATAAGCAAACAGATTACAAAGTTTCATAATCTATGGCATTGACATCAGTATCTTTAATAGGTTGGGGCAAAAGCTGAATCAGGGAGAAACTTTGCAGTGTTGAGAAAGCAATCCATAATAAGGCTTTAGATAAGTAGCCCAAGCCAAGATGATAGAAAAAACAGCCTGCTAGATCAAAGGACACTAGATGGCCAATGCTGAAAACCTGAAGGAGGTCTGCTACTAGATCAAGAAAACCTGAAGGAGGCCTGCTACTACTTTTTTCCCACTTGGGGAAAAAAGAACTGCTCTTGTCTTAGGGAAGAAGCTCCTGTTCTCTGCAGGGAACCATAAAGTATCCCACAACCCCATATGTAGCCCAGCGTATATGGAAATTCTATCATCTGCCAGGTGGAAGATATATCATTCTCTGGCCACACAAATCTAAAAAGCCTCCAGCCATCAGACTGGGTATGTATGTCCACACGTTAGACTTTCCCTTCTTACATGAAGTTCATAAGCTTAAAGTGGGATACCACCGTGTTGATTGGTAACACAGACTAGCAGATCAACTAGCTCAATCTCAACAGTATACAGCTCACCACAGACATTTCTATCCAGGAGCAGGTGTTAGAAGATGCAGCAGCCAAAAAGTAGCTTCTCTGCTGGTCTTCCTGGCAAGCAGAACTTCTCCACCTAGTGAAACAGACCACTATTCTTATGGTAAAAGAGACGTCCTCTCAAATGCTTTAATAAACTATGCATTGCTCCCTATTTCTCCCGAATAAACTGTGTAGAGGAAGATATAAAAGACTGGAGTTACTAACCAGGTCATTTGATGGTACATCAAGAAACCATGGCTATGTTCCAAGCTGTGCCAAGTTACTGCTGTCAAGTATAAAAAAAAAAAGAAGTGGGAGCTAAAAAACCCAAAAAATTAAATCGCAGCTTTTGCATATAAATCTCATTAAACTCAGCAGAAAAAAATACTTTGTATTTTTGGATGGAGATGTTTCGTTTTAATACTTCTTTATTTTTTGTGTATGGACATCTGTGTTGGTGTAACTATTGTTTCATATCAGTACAAAATTATACTAGTCAATAAGCTTTTTTGAACTAAATAACTAGTTGAAATAAGCCTTTTATATAACTATTTTACCATATTTTTGATGTTAGACTTGTAGAAAAAGTTCGTGATTTTGTATAAGATGATCGGACTGCTATGGACAATAGAATCTACCAGCAGTGGAATTGAAAGATGAGGTATGAAGCTGTTACCACAACTGTTGTATTTTGTTACTGGCTATTATGGGACTAAGATGCTTCCATCGTGTCACTTTTTTTGTGCAAGTTTTAAAACAAGAATAGATCTTTCCAAAGGATGTTTACATGAAGAACATCTGCCTTGATCCTTTGCATCCTTTCTGACTAGGTCAGAATATTTCTGTGGCTAGAAACAGGAGTCTTAAATAAAACTGACTCTTCCACATATCTGATCAATGAAAGATGAACACCAATTCCTTGATATCATATTAATTTTATAATCTGAATTTCTTGATTTTATCTTAACTGCAATTTCTGATTGTTTGTTATTTCAGTCTTTTCTGAGTCAGAAAAGGTGGAGAACAAGCTCTCAGAACTAATGTCCCATACTACTGTCTGATGGACTGTATGTACACTGATCGTCACAACTGACTTCAGGAAATAGATTTTCATGCCTCTTAGCTCTGCTTCTAAATTAACAGCTGTGTATTTCACAATCACAGAATGGTTGAGGTTGAAGGGACCTCTGGAGATCATCTTGTTCAATCACCCTGCTCAAACAAGGTCACCTAGAGCAGACTGCCCAGGACAGTACCCAGATGGCTTTTGAATATCTCCAAACATGGAGACTCTACAACCTCCTTGGGAAACCTGTGGCAGTGTTTGGTCACCCTCACAGTAAAAAAGTGCTGCCTGATGTTTAGAGGGAACCTCCCATGTTTCAGTTTGTGCCCATTGCCTCTGGTCCTGTCACTGAGCACCACCGAAAAATATCCTGGCTCTGTCCTCCATTCACCCTCTTTTCAGGTATTTCTATCCATTTATAAGATACCCCTGAGCCTTGTCTTCTCCAGGCTGAACAGTCCCAGCTCTCTCAACATTTCTTCATAGGAGAGATGCTTCAGTCCCTTAATCATCATTGTGGTCCTTCGCTGGACTCTCTTCACTATGTCCATGTCTCTCTTGTTTTGAAGAGCCCAGAACTAGTCACAGTACTTCAGGTGTGGCCTTGCCAGTGCTGAATAGAGGTGAAGAATCAACTCTCTCATCTTGCTAGCACCACTCTTCTTAATGTAGCACAGGATATTACTGGCCTTTCTTACCACAAGGACATACTTCTGGCTTATGTTCAATTTCACTGTCCATCAGAACCACAGGTCTTTTTCTGCATAATGTTTGAGTAGCTTCAAGAAAATGATGCAGTTGCAGTTGAGACTGGATCCCTTAACTATCTCTGCTTCATTCAAATTGCTGTTATCTTTGCAGTTGTCTACTATACTTGCAGTATCTTTACAGAATCATCAAATCCTCTGATAGATGCATCCTCTAATAAACTAAAAAACTGAGCTTTTACTTTTAGGTCAAATGATTGTGTCATTCTGCAGTTGGAGAGTTATGGGGTTTTTGAATTTTTATTTTGTTTTTTTTAAACTCTATGAGTTATATGTCTGTTCCTTGATATTTAGAAAACACTTAGCCTCCTTATAACCACCTCATTCTCAAAAATGAGCAAGTCACTTCTGTTAAGTTTGATACACTTTCATACAAAGAATCTACTTGCCTGTGCTCATGTGCAGGTCTCTGTATCTCTGTCTCTTAACAATCATTTCTATGATTCTTCTAACTGTGAAAGGCAAACTGAGTTAACTCCTATATTAACTCTGTGTTACTTTTATCTTAATGCCTGTGTGCTCTCACCCATGGCAGTTCCTATGTTACAAGATTAATGGAGCATGGGCTATACCTTCAGAAATGTTTAGGAGGGACTTGGCTTTTTGTGACCACTGTGGTAACACATAAATCAAAAGCAAGTCACAGATTTTTCTCTATGCTCTGCTGTACCTTTTCACCTCCAGTCTCCAAGTAAATCATAAAGCTCTTATTTCTGCATCTTCTGTGGAAATTTCTTCAAAGACTCAATGAGGTGTTCATTTATGTTGACTGACAGTAGATAAAGGGACAGAAGACTGCTCGTCCTCTCTCATGGAGAATCTCTCCTCCGCATAAGAGAAGAGGTCAAAATTACACTGTCAGATGGAGTCATCACACTGCCTTTCTCTGCTTTCTCCATAGGCAGAACATGCTCTACTGTAGCTCTACACAATATGACATACTTGCCAGCCTCTCTTCCTTCAAAGCAGCTTCCTGTTATTTGGAAAGAGATTGAAAAAGAGAAATTATACAGCTTCAGTTATCTGTGTTGCAGTACTGACAGACCAACCAACCTTCCCCAAACATATGTTGAAGTTTATGTTACAACCTCCCTATCCACTCCTCCCCTCCTGTAACATCCGACAAAGCACAGTCAGTGGAAGAAAAGCTGGCTGACCCCTCAGCCCTTTCAGTTCAAAGTGGGATGTAGAGTAAGCGTACCAACATAATAGTTTAAAATAAATGGCCAGCCTTTGCCCTGAGCCAGGTAAGGCCTTATCAGACCTTCCCATCTGCAAGTGCTACTGTTGGAAATAGCAGTCTTCAGCAAAATAAAGATCTGAGATGGTGAACCCCTCACTAGATCTTCTCTGTCCTGCCCTTTGGTTCGTTTAAGTAGCTGGTGGCAGGATGGTTACATCCCTACCTCATCTGGCCAAAGTCCAAGGTCCCAAGTCAAGTATGAATCCATTTCCCTTCTCTTCACTCTTGTATTCTCACCCTAACACACCTACACTAGCCTACAATCTCTCTAATGAGTGTCACAAAGAAGGAATTTGCTAGTGTCCTATTTGAGAGGTACTCACTTCTTGTATTTATCTAGGATGAATAATAGATAATGAGGTAGCACAGTCACCACTAGAGAGAGCTCTGATACTAGAATTATTGTCAAGCCCTATTTTGTTCCTATTCTTGTTCTTATAGTCAAGTTCCTGTTGCAGAGTTCAGGGTCAGTTGCTTGAATGGATGGAGTTTTGAAAAGGGAAGAGCAATACAAAAAAAAAGGAACTTCAGTGTGTGAGGGAGGATTTTAGACTTAATGTTATTGGACTGTGATTGGTCTACAAAAAAGGAAGAGAGTATTTTTCAAGTTTGGAATCCTTCCAGTTTAATACAGAAGTTTTTTTGACACTACACTTGCAATACTTATTGCTGCTCAGCTGCTCTGCTTCATGGTTTATGACTTAATATTGCTTTGAAGAGAATATAGGATGAAAATAGAATACTGGAATTGGGGGGGAAAGAGTGATTTATGAATCATGCCATTTATTGGTGGTTTATACTTTATTAAAAGTATATGCGATTTTCAGAAGTAACTTGATACATCTATGTGTTTTGACTATGTAAATGGGAAGCATTTCTGAGCACAGAAAGTACCCATGTTCCTCTTTCATGAACACCAGAAGATACACATACCTGAAATATCAGCAATGTCCAGTAATGCTTGTGCCTTTGTTGTCATAGTTCAACATACATTTACTGGGTAGAGATATGAATTGTGTAAAGACAGAGACTGGGAATGCTTGAATAAGTAAGATGAGTTAGGCAATTCCACTGTTTTTATAAATACTGCAGGAAATGCACCACAAAGGCAATTTGGTGAATATTCTTTTAATAGCCTCTTAAAAGTGATCTCTCTCTGTTGTTGCATTGCAATGTAGGGGTAGGGCCAACATGACAATCTCTGTGAACTGTGTGAGTAAAACAGGGATCAAATGTCCTTTGCCAAAGCTGAAAAAATAGAAACCAGTGACCAAAGACTGTATTTCAAAGCCATACTCAGTCTTCATTCATTCCACATGCTTCTGAAGAACATAGTCCCTCAGCTTGGGATCAATCCCCACACAGATAGGAAATATGATTATAGCTTCAGAGTGTCTCAACTTTTGTTTCTCCTTATTTAGTTGGGACTTCTTTTTGTGAAAGACCCCTGACCTTCTTCATAAATTTCCTTCTGTGGGAGACTGAGAACAGACACTACCCTTCCACTTCCAGCATAAGGCAACAGTCACTTTAGTTTCCTTCCAAGATAGCTAGATGTTCCTCTAGCCTCATCTGTAGCAGTCTACAAGTACTCTTTCAGTCCCAGACAAATATAATGTATGTAATACAAAACCGCTAATAATCTATGTACAAGAACTTTTAACAGATCACAGACATGGGCCATTTCAGAATATTTCTGTGTTTTCACATTTGGAGATGTGTGTGAGAGTTGAATATGTCTTTCTTTTCATCTTCAGAACTGTTATCTTTATTGATTGTCTCTCCAGTTTTTGTGGAGAACTTGATACTGCAATTCTTTGCTTATGTGTTAACATTGCATAACTTCAGCTCCCCCAAGTCTGAAGAAGAATGTTATTTAACTTGTCAGACCTTGTGCCTTGAAGAAATTTCACCAGAGACAGCAACAACATTTCTATTGACAAACCAAGTGGTGAATATTACCAGTGTCTATCCTGATTCTTACTGAAAAATGTAGACTAATTTTGGATTTTAGACATTGTTTATTTGGATAAATAAATGGCTGTCAGAGTTCAAGACAATGTAAAGTTCATGAGGCACCATGGTCCTATACATTTTTCAAAAATTCAGAGATGACAAAATTTTAGACTAACTGACAGCATGTATCAAGATGCTTTGAGACTGGAAAATGCAAATGAAGAATTGGAATTATCTGAAGTAAAAGTTTCAGACACAAGGAGAGATGGCTAAGATAAATATGAAAAATTAGCAAAGACATTTAGAAGTGCAACCAAAAAAAGCTAGGAAACAAATATGTTATAGAAGACAGGGACATAGAATGCAAGAGCTGCAAATGCTTCTTATTTAAGAAGATAAAGAAAATACAGAGTCTTTTAATTATGACAGAGGGTGAATACAATTCAGAGACAGATTTGTGGGGGAGTATGTTTGTCTGCAATAATTGGTTTGGACCCCAGAAAATACAAACAAAACACAGGTTGTGAACACTTAAGTAAGGCAGGACCTACTGAAACAGAAAAAACTGAAGTAACTGTTGAAAAATTATCATTAGTATATGATGAAATATTGGTGTGGTCTTCACAATGCTGGAGAAAATAAAATTAATAACTCTCTTTAAAAATATAGAGCAGACAAAAGAAAATAAAGACTGGTCAGTGCAAATTTAAAATGCATCACTGGAGAGGAAATTACTAATCAATATATCTATGAGCACCTAGAAAATATCAGGATCATGAGAAGCAGCCAAAGTGACTTTTTCAGGAGCAAATTGTATCAAATCAATCTCTTTGCTCACTTAGCTGACAAAAGGGAAGCAATGGACACCACATATCTTGACTATAAAATGGTTTTTGATGTTCAAGACAATCTCAACTCCTACAGACTGGAGGAAGGTGGGACAGGTCATGAGGTAAGCACACAAATGGTTAATAGATTGTTGTGAAGAAAAGGGGAAAACAGTGGGAAAGATGTCAGCAGTATACCTGAATTAGTGTTTCAGCCTCAGACATCCCCTCATTTTACACATAGATATATCGGAAACTTGAAATAATTGATTTTGTTTACTCCCTAAAGAAAGAGGCAGAACATGTGTGTGTATGGGAAGAGTGGAGAGTTGACATATAACAGTCCTCTAGTTGATCAAAGGCTGGCAGAAAGCAGAGGCCTGACCAGTAGGCAGGAGGGTCAGCAGGCTGCAGGACTACTTCTTTGCTTCCCAAGCTGCTTGGACTCTGCTTGCAGTTGATTTGAGTGTAATGGCAGTCACTGTTTCATCTGTTTTGTCCTGTCTTCAGGTTTCTGTGTAGTCTGCCCTTAGAAGTCAGTGTATAGCACAGAGGGAGAAAAATGTGTAGTGCCTTGGAAATTACAAATGAAAGCAGCATGTTTTAAAATTAGCGTGGTGTATCTATTAAAAAAGCACCAGTTTCACAGCTGTAACCATTGCCTCTTTACAGCATCCTTTATAAACAGGTTCTTAGAATACTCACATATTTCTTTTTGGTAAAAAAATGCAAAACAAACCTAAGACTTGAATGAGCTCACTTGAAGTCAATAATATTATGCTGATTTACCCCAGTTGAACATCTGTACCAGGATTGTGTATACAGGAATATAACAGTATTCAGTAAAATCAAACACATAACACAGCTAAGCTACTCTGAGCCAGAAATTCATCTCTAAAGATGTTTTAATGTTGTCTAGTGAACTGCGGTGGTTTGAAATATAGCTATTGTCATGTTTTTTACCTGTTCCCACAATCCTCATCTGTGTAGGCTGCTTTTCATATGAAAAATGCCCAGAACTGATATTTGGAAGTAAAGACTATAGTCTTTATTTTTTCACACTGCTGGCACTTTCATCAGGTCAGTGATGTCTTGATTCACACCAGCAGAGAATAGGGCTGCAAAAAAAGTTCTATTATAATTACATTGAATTATAATTAAAGAAAAGAAGGAAAACAAAAGTAAAATGCAGTATCAAAAACTTATTATCAAAGGAGGTTTAGAAAGAGCCAAACAGTAAGAGAAAGGAATACCAGAAGGAGTCTGTGTGTTGTAGAACCTGAAATCTCTCACATAAGCAAAGTTATGTCTGAATATAGTAAGACTTTATCTCCATACATTAAAAAAGCAACAGTCAGTGTCTTGAAGGAATCAAATGCACAGTGGATATTTCCAGTACACATGAGGAAACTTGGAGGAGACTTATGAAAGAGGGAGGAAAAGGCAGGTGCTGAATCCTGCAAGGAACAAGGAAATCAGTGTCATTTTTGCACCTGGAAAAGGATCACACTCTTAGATTAGAATAAAATAGAATATATTATTTCAGTTGAAAGGCCCTACTATGATCATCTAGTCTAAATGCCTGACCAATTCAGGACTGACCAAAAGTTAAAGCATATTATTATGGGCATTGTCCAAATGCTTCTTAAACACTGACAGGCCTGGGGCATCGACCACCTCTCTAGGAAGGCTGTTGTCTTGATCTGGGCTCTTGTGAGAGGCTTGAAGATTCCCTTGTCAGCCAAACACTGAGAAGTGAGAAATTCATGGACATGACAGTGGAAGGCACACATGCAATTTAGGGCGAGTAACTCATGACTGTTTCTGTCATGCAAGTGGGATGCAAACATTGATTTCAAAATAAATGGAGTTAGGGAGGTTGTGATAGGTGTAGAGACACAAAAGCACTGGTTTCACAGCTGTAATCATTACCTCTTTATAGCATCTTTTATAAAAATTTTCTTAGGATACTCAAGGGTTTTATTTGGTAAAAAATGCAAAACAAAACTAATATTTAAATAAGCTCACTTGACACAGGAGAAGAGCAGCAGCAACATGCAGATCTGTAGGACTAAGACATTTCTGCTTAAAAGAAAACTCTTGGAGGGGACTAATGGCCAGGTTCTGGCAATATTCTAGGGTCAAACATGAAGGTTATTTATTTTCTTAATTAGGTGGATGAGGAAGAAACTTTTGATGATCTGAACATTTGTGGAAAAGATTGTAAAGATGGAAGACTTAATTGTATGCGAATTTCCTAATCTAGATACAAACTTATAAAAATGTTTGCTTAAAGTTAGCATTTGGTGTATACTTAAGCAAATCTTATTGGCAGTGCTAGTCTTTACTTTCAGTTCAAAGCAAATTGCTATCCTTTCCAGCAACTATGTTATCATGAAGAGATTCATCTATATAACTGCACGTGTACTCAGTTGTCATTTGTCCACACAAAGGTAGACACATAGGAATATTATCAAACAAAACCAGAAATTAGTTTTGCAGCAGGCATTACAAATGGATTGTGTGTTTTCTTGATATTGGGTGTCTGTTAGAGGTATATTTAACAGCATGATAATGTCAGCTTTTCAAGCTTGAGTAACAACCAGTTCTTACTAACACTGTAAATTTACAAAAGAATCTTTAAAAACTCAGAACCAGATGGCAAAGAAGAAGAGACAATGCATTGCACTTAATCTACTTGATTTTTAACCCAATCTCAAGACGTAAGAATGCATGTTTTTTTAATATTTGAGTCAAGTAAGTCTACCAAGTGCTAAATATTTAAGTCTGACTCATAGCAAAACTAGCTATGAAAAAGTAGAGGCTGAAAACAGAGGATGTGAAGTACCATAAATCAGTTGATTTGGAACTGAGAAGAAATTGTGAAACAGGAGGTAAAAGGTACAAAAATACTATCAATTAGTAGGATAGAGGCTCTGACAAAAAGGTACCAGGCAATATCTGACTAATTCTGAAGGCAGCTGATGGTACTGTCAAACCTTATTTAGCACAAAAGCAAGAAATGCAAACAGATATTTACTAAAATTGTGAATTTGCAAGGCAACACATCCTTTCGTGGTACAAGATGGTGAAACTTTGGTGACCTGGGCCAATGGAAAATGTGCCAGCTGTTGAACAGGTGAAAATTATGGACAAGTTTGGAAGAAAAGCCAGATATTTCATGTTTTCTGTAACATGAATCAGCTTTGGAAATTCTCCAGCAATTCAAAAGATATGAAAGTCTTCACAACAGCTACATTATTGCAGTCAATCTTTGTTTTGTCAGACATATTTAAAGAAAATAACAGAAAATAGAATATTTCATCTTCATATGATTTACTTCGAACATAAAATTCAGCTCTTTTCTGTAGTTCGTTCTTTCTCAGCCCTTCTGGATTTCTTTCTTCAAAATCAACAGTCAAAAATCTGAAACAAAGTACATATGGTAGTGATATTTTACTTTCCCAAATTATTTCAAGGGAGAAGAGTCTTGTTTCTAAGAAACTCAAAGTGGTTTTGTCAGCACTCACTTTATTTCACCCTTTTTTAAACACTCTAATGACAGTTTTTATTTAAACTTAGGTAACGGAATGTTATGGTACTTTGAATACCGACTGAGACACCATTATTTTGAGGTCTGATTTATGATCAGTCTGCTTTTTTGATCTATTTTAAGGTCTGGTTGATGGTCAGACTGCTTTTTTGATCCCTATTACTATACAGCTTCATTGTATTCAGTGTATTTGTCCCCTCAACAGAATTGAGAGGCAATTATGTTGAATTCATAGAGCATACTGAACATTGCTAGTGCTCTACCCACCAGACTAACCTAGCTATTTTGTTCAGTTCTTCCTCTTTGGTCTCCAAATAAGGCAGCAGTTTTCTCTGTCACACGCTTGTAAAGAAAAACAAGGGGAAAAAAATAACAGATTTATTGTATCTCTTCAGCTTCACAAATGTCTCTCCTTCAGCATCAATGCCAGGAAGTTGTAAACATATATACAGCCTTCTAGTTTAAGTACAGTCTCTTAATTAAAAGTAATTTCTCTCTTAAATATAGGTCTCTCAATTTAAATGTAGTAACATTTTGCCCTAGTGGCAGGTATCCAGATCCATTGTTACAACTTAAGATGATTCAGTGGCTTTCCAGCCCCACAAGACTCTTTATCAAAAGCATGGCAGAGAAGTAGACAGGAAGTAAAATGATTAGGGAATAATTGAAACACAGAAGCTAATCATACCAAAACCAAGAAAGCTGACTTGATTAGTCAGAACAGCTGACTGAGAGAAACCTCAATATCTAATAGTTTGGTATTACCTAAGGGAGTTGTGCAAAAATGGCTGATTGGCAGAGAGGCAGAAAAAAGAAAAATTGATTCCATCTTGAACAGAGCTGTGAAAGATGCAAATTCTTCCTAAAGACTGTACTGAACATTACTTGCTGTAGTCTTAGCAGGCACCATTACTTTCCTGTTTACTTAAGTCCTTATACTATTAGTCATTAAAATTAAATGAACTAAATATAGAAGTAATAATTGGTGAAATTTTGCTAAACTGAATACTAACACACAACCTTTTTTTTCCTTAGTTCTTATTTTGATTCATTTTTGAACAATAGTAATATTATGAAAATAGGAATGCTAGTCCCGTTGATACTTAAATTATATCTTTTCTTTTTATCTGCACATTAAATTTTTCCAGAGCTATCTCAGGAGATTGATAATATGATGTACAGTCTGCCACTGTTTGACATTTAGACCAGATCAGTTGTATCTGAAAGCCAGTCATACCTCTGAAGTGCTGAACTACTTGTCTGAATTCTGTCCTTGATAAAGGATAACAGCATCACCACTCATGTTACCGACATGCTGCTTGATCTGAAACTGAGTGAAAGAGAGGATGAGCTTTGGGTACTCTGCAGAAGTTCCTAACTAGTGTCTTCCATCTGGAATGATCTCTGAAGGCTGTGCAAATACCTTGTAAAGGTGCTTCTGTGATTACTGCAGATGGCAAGTCTGCTGTAAGGATACACAGAAGAATTCTGATTCTCAGATTACCAACCTACTGTTTCTCCTGAAAGATTAACTCCTTTCTGTTAAAATACATTTCTAATAGATACAAGCTGCTAATCTTCTAAACTAATATAAAGTCCAGAGAAAATAGGCCAGTGTATTTGTTTCTGAGAGAAGGTAAGTGACATAAATTTGAATAAATTATCCCTTGGTACATGTAAAACATAAGGAGAAGATTTGGAAACATGAGTGAATAAAGCATTAGAAGCTTTAGCCACCAGGATATGTGAGAATATTTTCAAGGCACACACTTTTGAAAAGCATCCAAATATTAACTTTCTTATTAGGGATTTGTTACTGATATTGTCAGACTAGAGATGAGGAGATGAAGGACAAGATATGTTTTATTCCATAATGGAAACTGTTGTTGGATCCAAATTTGACAAGGAATTAAACAACTGCAGTAATAACAAACAAAACACATAAACAAGATGACAAAACACAACAAGAAAAAAAATCCAGCCATGTTGGACATCCTTAGCTATCAGCTTGGTTTTATCCTGAGATGAATCAGAAACAGTAAGTCTCTCATTTCCAAATTACAATATTTGATCATACTTTAAAAGCATGATTCTACCACCTGTTCCCACACTGATGAGCACCTGCATGGTTTCCATTTTACCAAGGGAGCTATCGGTATTGCAAAGCACATCGCAGTGTGAGCAGTGGTGGCATTAATGAATATCAATAGTGGGTGGACTGATGATCCAGCACTAGCATGCCTGTTGCTTTCTGTAATCAGGATTCAATTCCTTGCTTTGCCACGATCTTCTACTGCATTAGCAAGGTTGTATACGTTAAATCTGTTTGGAGGATGTAGATGGATGTGAGTTCAGTCTCACAAAGTTTAAACTGAACACTCTGGAAGCCCTTGAGCAGCAGTAGTTAAGTGCCGCTAAACTAATATACATTGCCTTTCAAGAATCGTGTACCATGTCACATTAGAGCAGTCATTTGGCTTCTGTTCCAGAACTGGCTCATATCCTACCATATGATGGCACAGCAATCTTACATTGTAGGATCTCAGTAATCTCATACTATTCCAATTTTTGAGTTAGTAAATTTTGAGAAGTGATTTCTCTTCATCTGAGACATGGTAACTCACCATAACTCACCATCTGCATGCTTCTACTCTTTGGCAAAATCAAACAGTAGGAGTCAGGTGGAATTTCCCTGAAGTCATGCTGTATTATTTATCACTGTGATAGCTAATAAACCACTCTGAATGCCTGGATTACACAGGTGGTTTCTGGAAGTCACCTGAAAGCCCTTTGGAAACACCAAAGCCCATACCGATTTGACTGGCCACACTGACACCAGTGGGAATTCTCTGAGCAAGCTAGATGTGAAGTTAGGTGGTAAGAGGAGACAAAACTTTAATATCGCTTGTTGCTTCCCTTCAGTCTAAATCTCACTGCCTTGTCCAGTCCATGACCCCTTTTTTTATGTGAGGAAGCTACAGACATGTGGCATTGTAGCCCTTCCCTTTTACTTAGGCTGAGGTTATATAACCTCTCCAAAGCCTTGCAATGACTGACCCTTGAGAGTGAGATCATGGTATTCCCCCCAATACAAAAAAGGGGTTTTAAGAAGATATAAGGTACACCAAATATATGGGCAGTGGTTTAATATTGTAAGCCTTTTCTTGTTTGTTTGTTTGTTTGGGTTTTTTTTTCAGATAATGATTATAGGAAAACATAAAGAATTCTGTCTCTGGTATTTTCCATTGAAAGAAAAAGTAACAGAAACTACATAGTTGTGATTTTGTGAGGAATAGTGTTATACCAAGCTTTAACCTGTTAAAATTGCATATTTATCTTAATTCTCTATAGTATTCAACTGGAACAAAAGAATATGAATTTTCAAGCCAGATGGGAACATGTCTTTTGAGTTGTGTCATATAACAAAAATCACCCTCTCTCAGTCTTTTTTACTTTTATCTGTTTCCTCAAAGTAAAAGTTTTTTATTTAATGACGTATTTGGTGAATTTTTGTTTTTGATGTCATCTTTCTTTAATAAAGAAGTTATTCTTTTAAAAACATTTTTTTTCTCTCTCTCTGTCTCTAAGTCCCTGTCACACTCCTGTGTGGTAAACATGCTTACACTTAAAACATCAAATCCTAGTAAACATATTATTCTAATACATATGGCTGAACAACATCAGATATGCTTACATGTCACCTTAAATGATACCAGAAATTGATGTATTTGGGAAACATATAAATCTTGTTATATTTCAGGCTATTCCCTTTTCCACCTATTTTTCCCTTATAAAAAGAAGGCAACAGAAACAGTGTGTTGTGCTCTGTCAGACACTACCAGATATGCTACCATGTAGTCAATCATGCATTAACACTAGAATTGTATGAATTATTTATGTGAATAATCACCTCTATGAATTCAATTTTGTCTTTATATATTTCCTAGTTATTCATAATTATTCATATGTTAGTGTGAAGATTTGTAAGCATCTGAACTACTTGTGAATTGTTAAGGTTGACCATATATTACATGTGGTACAGCACAGTTTGTCTAAATCAGATGGTACTTTTGTTTCCCTTGACTGGATGAGCTATGTAAGTAAGAAAATTATTATTAGTTACAAATGGAAAAGGACCACTCTTGTTTTGTGCCCTGTAATTCTCATTCAGTGAAAGGTTTATATACTTGTTTATATTCATTGTAAGTTAGTTTTCAGTGAGTCTGTGAAAAGGCTAGCAAGGAGATAAAAAGCACACTATCAATAAATAAGGAAGGCAAATTGGAACACCTACGGTGCCAAATTAGCTATGTCTGCAGGTGGAGGACAAAGCCTTAAAGACATTCTGGAATTGGTCTTGACCATATACTAGGCCTAGTCCACCTGGTTTTACTAGGAAAGTCTTCCTGTAATATCAGATATAGTTCAACTAGGTTTACCATTGTAGTGGGAAATAACAGGTTAAAAAAATCCAGCATGCAGATATGCAATTGTAAGAAAGAGGAATACATAAAAATGAAAAATTTAGTTAAAACAAAGCAAAGCAAAGCAAAGCAAAAAGCTGAAGAGATAAATCCAAAAAGGAAGAAAACCAGAGTTAAAAAATACTGTACTAGAAGTCTAGGTAAAACTAAACAAAAAATAAGAAAGCAAAACTGTCCAGATAAGAACCCTGGATTGCTCAATAAAAAAGTTAAAGAGGCTATCATACAGAAGATGCCGGCATTTAAAGATTGGAAAGCTTTCTCAAATGAGCAGAACATAAAAATCCATAATACGTCAGGTCAAATATAAGCAGGAAACTAAAGGAGCTAAAAATGAATTTGAAGAGCATTTTTCAAAGCATGGTCAAGTTGATAATGAAAAGTTATTAAAATACATCAAAATTGGTGGCACTGTTTGATGACAAGAGGTGTAAAAGGGGAACTCAGGAATGATAAGACCATAGTGGAGAAGTTCAGTGAAATATTGCTTTCATTTTTACTGCATCTACAAGACAGTGAGGAGATTCCACACCTTGTAAATTCTTTGTAGCAAACAGATCAGAGGACCTAGAAGAACCTGAAATAAATACACAGTAAGTATTATACCAAATAGATCTAATAGTCAACAGGTCGTCAAGAGAAGATATGATTTCAGAACTATAAGTTCTGAAACAACTCAGATGTGAAATTGCAGAACTGCTGGATGAAACTCACTCCTGCAATCCCTCCTGCCATCCACCCCCACCTTCCCATCCCCCCTAGTGCCGGAAGACTAGCAAATGTACAGAAAATGTTCTAAAGTCAATCATGCAAACTACACATCATTTATTCTGACTTCCATCCCTGGAAAGATGGTAGAAGCTGTATTCAAAATCACTAAGCATTTGGTTAAATCACAGTGTTTTGGGAAAGAGTCAGCAGACCTCTGTGAAAGGAAATCCTGCTCTACTAACCTGTCAGAATTTGGGAAGATGTCAACTAGCACATGGATAAAAGGGATCCAGTGGAAACAATGTCGATAAATTTCCACATTAAAGGCAATTAAGACTGGAAGAAAGGTTATTTTATGGAATAAAAGCTTGTGGTGGTAAGCCTCAGGCTCACTTTTCAGGATGGCAGAAAGTCAACAGTGCCATTCCTTAAGGATGATTGGACCAAGGAGCTGTAGTGTGGTGCCGTTGATGTGTGTGCACACAGGGACCCAGGAAACACTCTGTGAACACTCCTGTGCCACAAAGCATTTTCCAACAGAACTCCCTGGTGGGTCACAAGTATCAGCTCAGAGTTAAGCTGGCTCTACGGAGGCTCCTCACTCTCTGCTGGCTGTATGACATCCTGCTACTTTGTGTCTGAAAATGGAATGGAGTGCAAGCTTATAAGATGTGGATGGGCTAGATGCTATAGCACCCACCAGAAACGCTGGATGCAGACCACTGGGGAGTCTTTCAGGCTGGAAGCTGTGAAAGAGTTCCCCAAGCCTAGAGGTGGGCAAGGGGTAGGATCTACCCCCTTCAAGGCTTTTTTAAAATGGAAGAGTGCTGAAGATTCAAGGCATCCTTTAGCTCTTGGGGCAAACAGTGCAAAAAATGGTGTGCAGACCACCCCATGCATGTGTTCTCAACAAATAATATTTTCTATTGGTACTATTAGGGATGGACTGGGGTATGGGTCATTGGTCTCACCCAGTAAGGAATTCCTTATGTTTTTATACACACAACAATAAAAGCCAGAAACCAGAGTTCCTCACTTGGAATAGCTTAAAGTTTCAACACCCATTTATTTCTAGAGGAGAACACACAAAAAGTATAGTCAAAAATGCTCATTTCCAGTAATGGGCATTAAAATAGAGCTGTTGTACATCTCTTCTGAGATTTCAGGAGCTCATGTGAACAGCTGGTTTTAATGTCTAACTCCTGATACTGCATCTCTGTAGCCTTGTCTGTCATCTCTGTGCTCTAGTCCTGCAGGGGTAAGTTTCATATTTTAGCATATTTTTTAACATAGTACGAGTCAGCCTGAGGTATTCTTGTTTAGAATAAATAATCGGCAGCCATGTTTTACAGAGCAGCTCTTCCAATGAAAGATTCTTTTTCTATTGTAAACTATGAGGAAACTTGGTTCACCTTATCATGCAGGTTAAGACTAAGAGCAAACAGAGACTATGCAGTGGAATCATTTTGCGTGGTTGGAACTGAGTTGCGATCCTTTGGGTTGGAAAAAGTTGCATGGATGGGGAATGAAACGTGGGGGAGAAATGGCACAACTCATGAGCTCTGCTGTCAAATCCCCATTTCCTTCCACAGAGGGAAGCCCAAGAGTCCTGAAAGTAAAAGACTTCATGGTGGGTTGGTTCCCTGCTCCCTGTCTCTGCAGAGACTGAAACTACCCACTGCTGCCTTTTTTTCTAATGTGTACTACTGGGCTTGGACTTGAGAGTCCTGTGTTTGGAGACTGAATTATTAACCTTTGACTGAAGATGGATCTGTTTTACAAGATGTATGGGCTGTCCTTCCTCTAATGGCCTCCTAAGTTACCTTCCCTCCTTGCCTTTCCTCTGAATTCTTCATATTTTTATTGGAGAATGTGTTTCAACTACAACTGGAGCAACAGTTCTTTCACCTCTTCTTTGCAAGGGCAGCTTTATTTCCACCGCCACTTTTCCCACTTCACTCTGAAGAGAGATTAGTTTTTCCTATGGGTGGCAGCCTAAAGTGTATAAATATTTTTTTTTTCCCTTCATTTTCTCTGTTTTTTGTTGTAACTGGTAAAGTATTAGCTGTTGAATATTCTGCAGAATATCTGAGCAGGGCAAATCAAGTCCCTTAGTGCCATAACTGTGCTTATATGCCGAATATAAAGTCTCTTAGCTATAGAATTTCCTGATCGAGTCTGTGTCTGCATATCCCCTGCAGCTGTAGAGCTTAACACAAAGCCTCCATAATGAGCAAGGAAAATTAAATAAATAAATAAATAACTGTGAGTAGACCTTGGTAAAGACAGTTGATTCAAGGCCACGGGATGCCATCTCTGTTTACGTCTGTCTTTCCTCTTAAACTGGCATGGGATCAGGAACACAGTTTCTTACATACAAATGATTTCAGAACATGCAGTTCAGCCTTAGCTTCTATATTAACTAAAATCAGAGCTAGCAATGTTAATTTGTCTGAACACCTGGACAAAATGCAGTTAGATTTTTTCCATGTTTCAAAAATCACTAGGGGAGCTTATTATAAGAACCACTGTAGCAGAAAGAAAACTGAAGTAATAAACAAAGTGGCTATTATGACAGAGGAATCTATAGATCAATATGTTTTGTGCAGAGCCTGAGACAGTGATCAGCAGTGCTTCTTTCACATAAACATTTTAGACAGAGTTTATTAGCTTAGAGATTTTTCAAAATTTATATTATGATTTTATGCTTTTAAGAATAATAATCTGAGAAGACACCAGATACTAACTAACCAACTCCATCTCACATTCTGGGGACAGACTGGCCAATCTTTGCCAGATTTCTTAAAAGACAGGATAACAATGATAGAAACAAGGATTTTTCCTGGTTTATGTGTCATTAACAAAACATAGACCTGTGATTGAAATATTGGATAAGAATCTAGATGACCTACATTCAGTTCCTTGTTTTGCCACAATCTTTCTAAACTGTTTTGGGCAGGTACTTTCTGTGAGATTCAGGTCACCTTTTTCCCACCTGTAAGGTGAGTGTCAAGGCTGTGTCTATTATCACTGGAAATAAAAGTGCTTTCAGAGGGCAGCTCCTCCTTTCCTAGCAAACCTAGATTCTAGATAGCTAAAAGTAAAGAGATGCTCTTCAAAACTCTTTTCCCAAAGGGAATAGAATTGTGGAAGAATATTAAAAGCTGGGAAGTCTGGAGCTGGGCAGGCAAATACTCAGTACTTGTTACTAGTCTGGCTAGAGAGACTGTCTACAAGTTGGCCCCAAAACAACAGCATGGAAAACTTGCCTAGTATAAAGAAACACTCACACTTTCATGTCAAGTGCAATGTAGACACCACCACTGGCCCCAGTGGGAATGGAGCACAAGCGTTCCCTCTGTGTCTGGCACTATCTCCCTCTGAGGGTCTTCAGCTGTGGCTTCCCCCATGGGATGATGCCAGTTGGCTTGGGCTGTCAGGTGGACTCCTTTCGCCTTCTGGTAGTCAACATTACTGAGAGCAATCTCCAAGGAAAACTAAATCATTTTGGATGGAACTCAATTCAGAGGGGAAGCAAGAGATCCCAAGTGCATCTTTTTCATCCAGCCACACCTTGAACTTTCCCCAGTATCATATGCCTGAGACCACAAAAAGGTGATTCCACAAGTAAAGGGGAAATGCAACTCGGTTTAAAGCTATTCTCTGCTGTGGGCGTCTTTGGGCTCATTTAAATTACCATCCTTTTCTCTGATGCTTTAAGCTAGTTAGGATGGTAATGATTTTTTTTTCAGAATACTAACTTCCTTCCAAAATCAAAGGACAGCCACATCCAGCTACCCATTTTCCCAGCTAGACTTATCCTGACCAACTGGATGGAGTCTCTTGCTTTTTCTCAGATAAGGCATGTAATTACTTGGTAAAATTGACATACAATTTGTTTAATTTAATTTATGATTATAGGCTTTTCATAACTACAGAAATTGAACATCTCACATATAATAAACACTATACCCTCACCGTGCCCTTATGAAATACCCCATATTATGAATACAGAGTGGAGGTGTAAGGGGTTTGTCTAGAGGTGGTATTCTAAGAAGCATAAGCCTGACTTTCTTACATGAAAAACTGATCAAACCCAAGTTTATTTCATTGCAGTAGCAACAAGTCCAACTTCATAAAGCTTTTTGAGAGAAAGGGCGTATTACATTTAGCTCTGCACTGCATTAATTAGGCCATGAGGCTTTTAGTCAGATCAAAATGCTCAGAAGTAAAATTGCACCTCTATTTTAGATAGAATCATAGGATTAGAACATAATTCAGGTTAGAAGGGACTGTGGAAGGTCTTTGGTCCAATTACCTGCTGAAAGTGGTGGAGAGAGCTATGAGATTAGCGTAGGTTGCTCAAAGTTTTACCTTGTTGGGTCTTGACAACCTCAAAGGCTGGGCACTAACAGTTTCTCTGGGCAACATGTTTTGGTGCCTGACAGTCCCCATGGTGAATAAGATTTTCTTCATATCATATCAAAACCTCTCTTTTCCCGGTTTGTGTCCATTGTCTCTTGTCCTCTTGCCATTCATAGCTGTGAAGAGCCTGACCCGGACTTCTAGATAACTTACATTTCAGCTTAATAATAATTTGTAAAGTTAGTAGTATATATTGCAAATTATTATGAAGTGCTGGCAATAATTTCAATATTACTGATTTACTTATACAAATATCTCAGTCAAAGTCATGCACTGAATGTCTGAAAAACATAAATGGAAACAGTATGACTTGATTCCCAGTTGTATGCCATAGTTATTAATCAATTTTACTGCATTGGCAATAGCTTGTAGTGCAGTGTCATATATAATTCAGTGTTATTTTTCATAGACTATCCCAAAATGGAACCTCCATCAGGAGAGTATTACTTTTCTCTTCTGTACATTTTTTTTCTCCCTCTATTTCCTCCTTTTTTTTTTTTTTTTTTTTTTTTTTTTTGTTCTTCTGTGGTTCTATTCCATTTTGAAAGCTCCCCATCTCTGCTTCCTTAGAGAGTTTTTCAGAAACAAGTCATATCACTCCTTCTCTTTTTCTATTATCTGGTTTCTCTGTTCTCTGCCTGAGGATGCCATTTTATAATTTAACCCAGTATGCCTGTTCCTTCATTCTGACCATATTTTTTTTTTAAATGCTGCCTTAATTTGTGTTATACATCCCTTTTCTCCTCTTCACTCTCTATTTTAGTAATGATTGGTTACAAGCATTAAACTTTTTTTTTGTTTTGTTTTCCACTTGAAAGTGAGAGATGTATTTTTGGTTTATTACCTTTAGAAAATGAATTCTCAGTGGTAACTTTTTAACTTAGGTCTAGTTTAAAACTCAATACTGAAATGAGCAATGCCGATCATATTATACAATGCCCCTGTTATGGATTAAAATGTCACTAACAGATTTATGCAAACATATTTAAGAATGATTATGACTGAAATAATTAAATAACATTCTTTTTGTTCTTGTATACAAATAGCCTGATTAG
Organism: Tyto alba; assembly: GCF_018691265.1. Taxonomy (NCBI): domain Eukaryota; kingdom Metazoa; phylum Chordata; class Aves; order Strigiformes; family Tytonidae; genus Tyto; species Tyto alba. The sequence goes on along the minus strand of NW_024881301.1, from coordinate 30,924,845 downwards.
CCTAGAGAAGAGAAGGCTCCGGAGGGATCTTATCAAATTTTGCAAATATCTAAAGAGAGGGTTCAAAGAAGAGAGAGCCAGGCTCTTTTCAGTGGTACCCAGTGACAGGATCAGAGGCAATGGACACAAACTAAAATACAGGATGTTTGCTCTGAACATCAGAAAACACATTTTCAGTGTGAGGGTGACTGAGCACTTACACAGGTTGTCCAGGGAGGTTGTGGAGTCTCCATCCTTGGAGATACTCAGAAGTCATCTGGACATGGTGCAGGGCGGTTGGCCTGTGTGACCTCCAGAGGTCCCTTCCGGCCTCAACCATTTGGGAGGAGTATGATGGGGGGAATTAAATTGTAAGTGTCTAATAATATGTCAGATATTAATGCCTATGTGTCAGGCTTTGGTCCCTTCTTTATATGTATTTCCTCAAATTTCTGACAGTGTTGTAATTTCTTGTTATTTCTGTCAACAAAATTTGTTGATAACTCTATTGCATAAAAATGCCAGTAAAGTTAGATTATGTTTTACTTGTGATTTTCTGGATTTTGTAAACTGTGAAATTACTTCACCTACCATTCCCCAGTTGAATTGATGGAAGTCATATGTGTAGCCCTTAAATTATTGGTACAGAAAACTTGTAATTTGCAGCAGTTGGAGTTACAGCTATGTGTGGATAACACACATAGAAAGGGAAGGCTATAAAACACTGTCATCCTTTAGCACAGATTTTTATTGTGAGTCTTTTCCCTTCTAGTTTATTGGAATGCTTATTTTCTAAGACTGATATTTGTAAGGAGGTATGGATAGAAATTGTCTGAGACTAGTTGATATACATGAAGAGGTTTTACCAGTTGTTGTTTCCTAACATTTTACTAACTTCCTTTAGGTTAGTAGATTTATTACAATGGCATGTAACTTTGGTCATCTTTGCCTCTACATGGAATACTCAGGCATGTGGGTTTTTCTATATACTGTCTGTGCATACACGTGTGACCGTGGTCTCCTGTTAAATAAAATTTAGTACATAAGTCACAGCTGCTACTGTACCCCTTTCCAATCCCTCTGTTTATCTCCAGGGTACAGATAAGTATCTATATAGCTGGTCATCCATAATCCTTCAGATTAATAGTTATGAAAAGATATTTTTGTAATCTATATAAATCGTGAATTTTGGAGTGTGGTAACATTTTTATTGCATGCATCACTGTAATAAAAAAAAAAAAAAAAAAAAAACAAACAAAACAAAACATAAATAACATTAATTTAAAATCCTTTTACTATTAAAAATATACTTTTTTTGGATTTATAAAATCCTGGTTTATTCCCTATGCTTCTGTCTAGATATGCTTCAATAAAAACACAGTTAGTCAAGATTATCATACTGTCAACAGCAGGCAATATTAAAGGATAGTTATTTCAGTTATGAATCCCATCATGTGACTATAAAAGTTAAAATCTCAAAGAAAACATGTCTCACTAGTTATTCATAATATCATTGAAAATATGGTATTCCCAAACAAACTGTAAACTCCTGTACAAACACACATCTATTGAAGATTTTTCATGTGTACAATATAATGGAATTTTAAACACTGGTGGTTTTATAGATGTTAGCTAATTTTCTTTGGAAATATTCTATCAATGAGCAGAGATCCCCGCTATAAGAATTTTACCTGCAGTTTCTTATGCATCATCACCATAATACGCAAGCATTAAACAGTCTGTGATGGGTTTCATCATCATGATGTTCCTTCCTAGGAAAGATTATTTCCTTGTTACTATTAAGAAACTGAGACGTGAATAAAGGGTGCAATTCAGTGTCCCAACCATGGGCACTTAGGGGCATTTGCCCCAGGGTATCTGACACATCTGCCTGGGGCTGGAGGGTGAGATATAAGAGCTAGAGGAGGCAAGCAAAGTAACAGCTGGAGCCCAAGTGAGAAAACGCAGGTCATCTCAACATAACTAGGCACATATCTGGGAAACTGAATTGAGTCCTAAATATGACTCAATGCCAGAGAAGCAGTTAAATGAACCCAGATCACAATCCTGTCTCTAGTTGATAGGTTGTCCCTTTCTGCAACTTGTATCTTTATAGATAATTCTGGCATTGTAAGTAGTCTTGCTGAAGTCTACTTCAGCATGACAGAAGTCACTGCTTTTAGGATCATTAAAATTATGTACTATACTAAAGAGGAAAATACAGCTGAACAATATAATGGAACAGTTTCTTTTTTTTTCTGCAGGATTTGAAAGCATAGGAGTTAACTCTATTGTTATGTGAAAAATCTCATATTTCAAGATCCCCATGCAAATACCTCTGGCTTAAATACATATTTGCACAAGGGTTTGGAACACTATCTCTTTCATCAAACATTATTCTGAATATTCACAGAAAGCAAACAAAAGGGATTGTGAACTCTTGCCAGAGCAGATTTACTACATGTAGTTGAACAAGTATTAATGAATATGGGATTTTTTTCAGTAATCTTGCAGATGTTGAGCTTTTTGGGCTAACTAGGTGACTCTGCATCTTTCACCCTTCTTCCCATCTAAAAAACTCCCACACAACTGCCTCCCTACCTCTCCATTTAAGTTGCCTTTCAAAGAAAAACAATACAGGTACAGAGTAATAGGTGAGCACTTGCTGCTCACAAAGGATGTGATCAGGGTACACATCTCAAGAGTTGGAAATTTATCCCAAGAATGGGGCAGACTGCCTAATAAATGAACCCCACAAATTAGAGACAACCACTGAAATTCAGAAACTTCATTTCTCAGTGAACCTAAACACTACAGACATCCTGCTTGAAAGAGATTTTCCACAGATGTCCTTAGCTTCTGTATTCATGATTGCAGCTTGCATCTCTTGTCAGGTAGTGAACCTGTTACACCAGTCCTAACTTTGATTTGCATAGTATGTATTTCTTGTTTAGAGCAGCTGTTTCTCCTTACATTTTATTCAAAAGGACTGGAAATATTAAAAAATATTAAAAAGCATATCAATGCTAGTTTATTACAATGGGTTATTTCTTGTGTTGTTTGGTTGGTTGGTATGGTTTTGGGGTTTTTTTGCTTTCCTATCCTGTGCTTTGTCTTCAGCAGAAAGGCCTTGATTTCCTTAAGTTTCACTTTGAAATTATGCTTAGTGTAGATATATTTCTAAATATTTCTAAAATACTGGATTTCCTTTTTGTGATAAGCTTGATGTGCTCATGTTCATATCAAAAATACAACCTTACCAAGCACAGAGAACCCTGTAAATTTTTTTAATACATTCACTCCAGGACATGTGTAAAAAGTTGTCGCACAGAAATGTACTTCATCTGTAGGACACTGGGATAATATTCTCTATTTTCTGTTGTATCAGTTTGGGTGTGATAACATTGATTCAGAATCTAAAACTGCTTCTTTTCTAATCTTTATAGAGAAGTCCAGGGAAACATTAAATACTAAATGTCACTCAAGTGTTTCCTGAGGCGACATTTCATCAGTATTGTGATTTTAAAGTCCTGTGGCAATGATATTTAAGATGTCTTGACTAAGAATTCCCAAATACATTTCAGACTTGCATGAATGATCACAAGCCTTTAAAGATATTTTAATTTGACTTCTGATCTATATTTGGCAGGTTTAAAAATAATGCTAATAGCTATGAGAGTGAGCTTTCTCTAATTACACTTTCAGAACAAGCCAACATATTCCACTGTCAATCAGTTGCTCATTTAAACCTGGTGGTAAACCCTTTCCTAATATTGCCCATAATAATTAGTGTACTTCCATGGAGAGACGTTTTTACTGTTTTTAGCAGAGCTTTGCAATACATACTTATAAAATCTAGAAAAATGATGTAGGCATTTTATTGTGGTTTTACAATCCAAAATAAAAAAGGCTTAGTGCAGATGCTTGACAAAGGACTCATTTAATAAGTCAATCACATATTTGTGTCAGAGCTGCTAAATCTCCTAAGTGAATATATGTATTCATATATATTCCTGATAGGGATGTATCAGAAAGAATTGATCCATCGTGATTCAACTATCCATCTCTAAATTGTCTGGAACAAAAAATGGTTCTTTTAGGTATTTTGAATTGTTTTTTTATGTATGATATTGCCACTCAGGACAGAAACATATACCTTGGATTGTCTAGTTAAGTCAACCATCTTTGAGGCTATGTCTAATAGCTAGGACTGTAGCAGGCTGGTCTATCCCAGTAAATACCACCCATGAGACATGCCAGCCCTATTTCACATCAGGGCACATAACAGGCAGACTGAGTATTCTCCAGGCCTAACCTGGTACCGTGAAGTGTTGGGTTTGATGTCTGAGACAGCAGAAATAGAGAAACTGCCAGCAAGCAATGTGAAAGATTTTAAGAGTCAGGGAGCTTTGGCAATCAGGGTAATTTGATTGCTTATTCCACAAGGATGGGAGATACTTACTTTTTTTTTTTTTTTTTTTTTTTTTTTCCTGTAATTCCTGTTAAGAGAAGAAAGAATTTTGTTATCAGGACTAAGGACTGACCTGTTGGAGTGTGATAATTTTATAGACTATCAAATAAGCACCTTAATCTAAAAAGAATAGTATGATGGAGGACAAGTGATCTAAAGGCAGTGAGATTTCAAAGTAGGTAAAGAGGGATTAAGGGAGATATTGACAAAAAGTGGATATGTAATTGGAAGGAAAATAAACATGGAAAGTAATTTGGGAATAAGGGGGTATTTAAATATGACAGAGTAAGGGCACAGACAGAGCACATAGAAGACTTAAGGTAAAAGGGACAAACTGTTGTGGGAGGGAAATGAAAGAATCTGAAGAACTGTTTGTGTTCCTCCTGGTATAGTACACTGTAAGGAGAGACATACAGATGAGAAGGGTTTGGGCTTGGTTTGTTTGTGTTTTTTTGTTTTTTTTTTTTTTTTTTTTAATAATTATTTATTTTTCACAAAGACAACTGCAAAATGACTCTTTTAGATGCTATGCTTGATGCTAACTGGTTTCTCAGAGCAGACCATGTAGAGGTCCTAATGAAGTCAGATAATGCAATGACAAAAAAATTGGGATGTGACAGGATAAATTTAACATTGCTCTTACAGGGTAATTATCTTTGAATCCTCTATTTTTTTTTTTTTTCTCATTACATATTGGAAAGGTATACTACAATCACTAATGTGTTTTTAGTTTGTTTCTTAATGAAAAATCCCTTAAACAATTAAGGGGCTGTGAGTGACCACAAATGACTTTCTGTTCCTTTCATGACTATGCTCTATAGTGTGATCCCAAAACCTTTTAAGTCTAAAGAGTCTTTGTTTCAGAAACATGCCAGCCAAGCCTAGTGTTTCAAGTATTATTTTAGAACAATTATAAATACGGGTTTAAGAAATATAGAAATAAATAACCCAGGGAAACTCAAAAGAAGTCTATATACTCTGTGAACATATTCTTCACCCACATGCCTTTTTTTTCCTAATTACCACAAAACATTCACACACTTTTTCTTATTTTTGCCCTTTTTTTTGTTTTGTTTTGTTTTTTTTTTTTTTTTTTTCTTTTGGTATTGTGAGCTTTGGTATTTAACGTTTCTATCTTGTTTTGTGTTCTTCAAAGCAGTGAGAAGAAAATCTATAACATAATGCTATTCCAAATGACAAATTTCATATTTTGACACCAGTGGAATTTGTTAAACTATTAAGTCCACAAGGATCTGTGCAGTTGGAGCCAATGAAAAACAGCTATTGAGGTTTTAATTAAGACAGTATGAGAGAAATCTGAGGGGAAGAAACAATACCATCAATAAATCCATGGTGGTGAAATTATTCTGTTTGCCCTTGAAAGTGGGCGTATTAGAAAGGGACAGACTCTTCCATATATAGGGTTGAATTCACCTTCTCTAACACAGGTGCTGTAGAGGTTTAAGTAAAAGCCAGTCTTCCTGGCTCCTGTCTTCCCTGGCTCCCTTTGATATTTGAAAAGAGACATCTCCACATGATGCGTTATTGTAGAATTCTACCCTGTGATGAGATGACCTGTCCTTCACATGCCCTGACTATAATACAAACTAAACCTGAAACTAATCTCAGACTTAGATGTCTAATGTAAGGTCAGATAAACTTCTCCTAGACGTTACCGGGCAGGAAAGATTAACTTCTGCATCATAGGTAGGGAAAGTAATAGGAAATGGCAAAAATATGAACTCAGACTCAGGGTACTTTGAAATTCATCTCCAAGGTCATGAAAAGATATATGAATTGAAGCTCCACTGGTCAAGTTGTAAACAAAATGTTTTAAGCTTTTAGTGGCCATCTTCCTTTTCACAAAAGTAGAAGGCTATTTGGGTAAAAACTTCGCACCAAACATTTTTGGAGTTTTTGTTGTTTTGTTTCTTTGTTTGTTTGTTTGGGTTTTTGTTTGTTTTTTTTTTGTTGTTTGTTTGTTTGTTTGTTTGTTTTTTGTTTTTTGTTTTTTTTTTTTTTGGGGGGGGGGAGGGTAGGTTTTGTTTGTTTGTTTGTTTGGGGTTTTTTAATTAATATATACAAAAATTGAGATAAACACTGTTTGGGAGATAATAAGTATATTCAGATATGTAAAAGTTGTTGAGGAAAGAATAATTCCAAAGAGGAATTATTCTCTGGGAGTTAAGAATGGTATAGACAGTCATGGTAGATGTTGACTCTGAAATGAGAAAGGATTTAATGAAGGGAAGAAAGGGAAAGAGTTTGCCTATGTCAGAGTCGTGCATTTTAGTATGCTGCTAGTGCATATATGCTGACACATGCAATGACTATGGCCGTATCAGCATCTGAGAATGAATGAACACTTGCAAACATGGACAAACACATGCTAAAGGAAGACATGCAGAATGCACACAAACATTTATCTACATTCTGAGGCAAAATAAACCCCACAGAAGAAGCAAAGCTAACAATGCCAATTGGCTTCATTCCTGTGTTTAATTTACTTCTGCTTTAAACCTTTTTCTAAGTAGCAGTGTTTTCTTCAGTTTTTCAAAACCATGGCTTGGCCTAATGGCATTTTTATTTCTATGTAGTAAGTAGTCATTTAAACCTTTCCAAGAACATAGTCTTTGACCTACTTAGAGGTGCTTAATAATTAGGAAAGCACAAATCCCTGATTTATAAAAGAAAAAAAAAAAAAAAAAAAAACAACAACAAAATGGGCATCCTTTTCTCTTTGCTAAATAAATGTTACAGAGCAGCAGACTTTCAAGAAACATATCTAAGAGTTATAAGCAATATTCTTCTTGAATATCCTCTGCAAATAGGCAATTTAAGGGTTGTATTGAAGCACAATGATTGTGTTTGAGCAATTTATAAGTAAAAATTTACGAATCAGTAGCATGTCAGTAATTTTAAATTTCTCTGGGTATCATGTGCGTAGAATCCCAGCTTTTAAGTATAAATTTTGTACTGCAAATGCACCTTTAAAAGCCACATTTGTTGAGTAAAATCACATTCTTAACTCTGTTTTGGAGATGCTGGAATAAATAGAGAAAGACTACCAACTTCTATTTGGCTATTTGCACAAAAACTAAATGATAATTCAATGAGAAGATTGATTAAAAAGGACAGGAATTAACAACTCATAGTTCCTGTACTTCAGTCCAATTCCAATATTACTGGGATTGTTGAGTCATACAATCATGGCCCTTAGTGAGGATGTAAATTAAATATTTGTTCTCAGAGGAGGACTGACTTTGTTGTAAAAAGCCTGGGAAGCTTCAGAAATACTCTACATGATAAATTGCTCTGGAAACTCCAATCTGAAAATGTAAGCTCTTTAGCAATGTTTTAGGCAAGCTTACAAGAAATCAATGAGTTTTCCAAAAACTCTGTCTACACTTGGTATAAATTGGTGAAATAGATCTAAAAAATTACACGGATTTCCTCAAATTAACACTTTCTGACAAAAATCAATTCAATTTTGAAAATCCTCAACTAGTTGTTGTTAAACCAGAACTCATGTCTTCCTTAGCTGTTTCCCCAGTCTCAGACAGGTTGATGCATGGTATGCAAATGTTCTGTGTTTCTGTGGTGGGGTTTTTGGCAGTGGGAGAGGGGGGCTACAGCCGTGGCCCCTGTGAGAAACTTCTCAAAGCTCCCTCTGCTCCAGGTCAGACCCACCACTGGCCAAGACCAAGATGATTAACAATGGTGGCCATACCTCTGTGATAACATATTTAAGAAGGGGAACTTGGGAAGAGGAGTGGGAGTTGTGAGGAGCAGTTACAAGAAGGACACATGTGAAAACACTGAGGTCAGTGGAAGACCTCCCTGTACCCTGTGATGAGACAGCAGGGGCTTCTCCCCTGAAGCTCATGGAGATCCATGGTGGAGTAGATGCGTTCTGAGGGGGTTCCTATACCATCTCAGGTGACATCACCTGAAGAAGGCTGGGACTCTGTAGGAAGAAGTAGTTTCAAGGCTGGGAGCACTGCAACAAAAAGGAGGGACCCATGCTGGAGCTCAGGAAGGCCTGTGGCCTGTGGGAAGGACTCATGTTGGAGAAAATTTGTAGAGGGCTGTCTCCTGTGAGAGGGCACCCCACACTAGAGCAGGGGAAGAATGTGAGGAGTCCCTCCCACAAAAGGAGAAAGAAGTGATGGGACTGATTGTACACACACCCCTATTCCCTGGCCCTTTTGCCACTGGAGGGGAGGAGGTATTGAAACTGGGAGCAAAGTTGAGTCCTGGAAAAAGGGAGAGGCAGAGAGGAAAGTACTTTAAAGATGTGGTAAAGTTTCTCACTGTCCTACTCTGTCTGTTAAGTGTCTGTAGTGGTTTGAGCCAGGTTAGCAGCCAACCACCGCAGATGGTCACAAGCAGAAGGCAGACTCATTAGGGGAAGAACAAAACCCATACATTTATTACAGATACTAACAATACATAACAGAATAGGACAGTGAGAAGCATTGCCACATCTTGAGAACACCTTCCCCCCAGCCCTCCCTTCTTCCCGGGCTCAGCTCTGCTCCCGATATCTCTACCTCCTCCCCCAGCGGCGCAGAGGCAGGGAATGGGGGGTGCAGTCAGTGTTGCCACTTATTCCATCTTTGGTGGGGGGAGCTTCTGGAACTTGCTCCCCCTGCTCTGTTGTTGTTCCCCTCTCCCAGAAGACAGTCTTCCACAGGAGTCTCTCTCCCACGGCTGTAGACTTTACCGAGCTGCTCCAGAGTGGGTACCCCCACATGTTGCAATCCTCCCAGTGCTGAATCACAGAAGTGGGGTCTACCTTTTTCCCACAAGACCCTGGCCTTCTTCAGGCACAGCACTTTGCTCAGCCAAGTGAAAAGAAACACAGGCCATAAATCAATGTCTGCTCCACTGTAGATCTTCATGGGTGGCGGGGGGGGCCGCCCTGCTGTCTCCCCACAGGATATAGTGGGGTCTCTGCTCCGGCACACCTCCCCCCTCCTTTCTTCCTCCGTTCCTCCACTGACCTTGGTGTTCACACAGCTGCAGCAACTCCTCCTCACCAGTCCCACTGCTCCTCACCACATCCCTTTTTAAATACGTTCTCGCAGAGGTGCAGCTGATTGGCTCAGTTTTGGTGCAGAGGTGGAGCTGACTTGGAGCTGGGGGAGCTTCAAAAAGCTTCTTACAGGGGGCTGCCCCTGCAGTCCCGTCCCCCGTCACCAAACAAAAAACCCCACCACTCACTCAACCCAGGACATTGTTGTTGTTGTTAGTGTCTGAATTAAATTGGTGTTCTTTTTTCTTCCCCTAATGACTCTGTCTTGCCTGTGACCATAATGGGTGAGTCATCCCTCCCTGTCTTATATAAAATCCTGAGACTTTTGCTTTACTTTCTCCTTCCTAGTGCTGGGGGTGAAGAGTGGAATGAGTGGCTTCATGGTGTTCAGTTGCCCTCTGGGCTCAATCCACAACAGTAAGTTTGTCAAAATTTTATCTTGTAGCCACACAATTAAAAAAGAAAAAAAGAAAAAAAAAAAAAAAAAAAAGGGTGATTCCCAGTTAACATGATAATGTTTACAGAAACAGATTTCTTCATGTTTTTTTGTTAATAGACCATATACTGTCTGCATCTGTCTGGTTAAATTCACACAGATGAAGTTACAACCATGGTGAAAGGAGTGTGGAAGAACAGAACAATATTTCATTTATTCTGAGAGCAAATCATTCTTCCGTCTTTCACCAGAAGGTAGCCTACTGAGACTCACATCTCATTACAAATTTGTCCCTAGGATTTATGGATTGTTATTTTCATTGCTACTAATTATTAACTGAGAATAATGGCCAATAGTTAGTCTCAGTCAATGGCTCAATTCACCAAATAATGTTCATGCTGCAGTGGGTGAACAAAGGTGACAAAATCAGGCCCAGGTAACCACAAGGACAGAGAGGAAACTGCATCTCTGAATTTCCTTGATATGTGGGTGGCTTAAATCAGACTTTGAAAATATATATATTTTTTAAAATATGTTATTGGAAAGGAACCTAGATTTCTGTGGCAGACTATTATAATTTTTTTCTGAAGCATAGATAACAACTATTGCTTAATAAAATTAGAAGCATTTTTGTACACACTGAGACAACAGTGATTACAGAATTTCTGAAAATACAATTTTTTGTAGTATTAACCAGCTTTATGACCCAAGCTTTTCACCATGGAAACCCACAAATTCCTGTGCTTCTGTCCTGTGTTAAATTAACCAGACTTCCTCTTAGTTATAAATTTAAGATCAAACCAGTAGGTACTTTAGATTAGCAATGCATATAATATTTAAGATATCATTTCAAATAGGCAAGATTTTGTACATACAGTTACCAGATGAGGAGGAAAAAAATACATATTAGCTGAATTTGCTAAGCTAGACACCAATACCTATTTTCAATACTCTGAAAGGAGACTGGAAATCATTGGTGGAGGTTAATATGATCATGGGAATTAGTGATTCTGAAGTCCCTAAATTACGGGATAGCTAATCTAAGATATTTCAGAGGTTATCAATTTTTAAACAGAGTCTGATCTACAATTTATGAAATCAGATCATTTAATGTACTTCCTGGTGAGAATTATAAAATATAACCACTTGTGAAAATCTTGGCCAAAGGTTTTTGTACATCAAAGGATGAATTCCTAGAAAGGAGAGATCATGTGGCTCTGACCTCCGAGACAGACAAAGCTACATATTTTTAGGAGATAATTTGGCACAAAATTAATCAAATACTGGCTTTTCCCCCTTTTACAAGGAAAATAAATTTGGCAGAATGGAGATATATTCACAGCCTATTGTATCTCTTATTTTTGTTCTAGGAGACCAGTACAATGACCTGGGTGTGAATTAGGAAGAGAATATGATTTCAGGGGCAGGAAGATGGATTAACTAGGCAAGTGCACATCCTATTCTCTGTGCATACTAAACTAGAGAGATTCTTCACAGCTCTTCCCAAGAGAATAGCTATTAAGAGCTCTACTGTTGTAGGAGGAATACTGTCCTAGCCTACATGGTTTTGGCTGTTATTTTTTTTTCCCACACCAGTAATAGGTTCTGCTTTGTTTGTTCATGAACAACTTAGCTTTAGACTAATATGATAGCACAAGATAAGCTGAAATACTCCTTTCTTCAGTATCCCAGTCCAGTTTGGGTTCAAGGAGTATGAATATTATTATAAATACTAGTATAATTTTAAGAACAGGTTTGCATGGGAAATAAGAAGCTCACAAAACACTGTAATTTTATTTGTGTTTATTTTTGTTAGTGTGAGTTAATAATCTTGAGTATAAACTACGTCAAAACCCAGGTCTTGTACAACAGATTAAGTTGTGAGGGTTTTCTTATTCCCTATATTTATCTCTGAAAACCACAGATCCAGTTCAAGAGAACCAAGAACAGAGAGAGAGGCTTAAATCTGAGATTAAACTGTGTGTGGAGTCTTCTTTACATTCCCGTGATTGCCTAATTTCAACACAATTTGTTCTCTTACTTTTTTTTTTTCATAAAAAATTCAAATCCTTGAAAAAAATGAGTTTGTAGATCCTTCAATTACATCCCATGGGATTTGGATTCTGTTCTTTATGTGTCCTTTTTGCTCATGAGACCACCTTGATGTGCAGTGCAACCAGGGACTTCTGAGGGAGAGTTGAATCTCCTTATTGTGTGAGAAGATAGGAATCATCTGACCAAAAATTTGTGGCTGTCAGATAGCTCTGGCACTTTATTAATGTATTTTGGATCTTAACTTAAGGTCCATGGGCTAAGTCTAATACTTAGCATGCCTTTGCACACCTACATAACTTCTAAGAGAGGCTGTTACCTGTTGTTCTTTGAATGCTTAGAATTCTGTGGTGATACTTAAGAAATAATTATGTGTGCCAGAACTGTATTTTGTAAGTTTGATAGCTTGAATATGGTCATACACGAATGGATGGATAGCCTGTTATAATGGCTTGGAAGAAAGCAGGTAACTTTTGGGAGTTTTAAAGGGCTTAATTTTCCAATTAAGCAGCATTTTGTGGATGAGGTGAACTGGTTGCTCATTACTGTATCCGATATTTCATATAGCTTTGGATTCACTGCATTTCATTTGTACAGTTATATGTTATGTGGATATCTTACTCCATAGTCTCTCTGTCTCATTTTTTCCCACTCAGACATAACATCAGTTGCAAGAATATTGTACGTACATTGCCTTGTGAAATACTGACAGCACAGTTTTCTGTTCAAGGAAAACTTTGATTTGATGGTTGAAGACTTGACAGCAGGTATTTAAAGTCTGAATGATATTGCATGACCCCCTAATTTTTGAAAGTATGCATGTGATGATGAGGAACACTCACAGCTATTGCAAGAGCTTTGCTAAGCAGAACAACATCTGGTGCTACATCTGCTTGAAAAAAAAAGGGACACTTAGGATGAATTGAGTGGTCACAACTCCCTTATTTTTTTCAAGGTTTATACTTGAACAAATACGCAGTACTGAGACACTAAGAAAACTAGAGGCAAGACATTCAATGAGTAGTTTGAAAATCTCTGAATGACAGTTCTAAATGATTTTAAAAAGATGGTCATAGAGAAACAAGTACATAGGTGTTACACAACAATGTGTGTGTGAAAAGTTTCCAAAGGGTTCTGTGGAGTCTGGGACTGTTTTTTCTAATGTTTTTTATTTTTTTTTTTTTAGATCTATAAATCAAAAGATTCGAAAACCACTGAGCTAAGGTAGAAAAAGGGCTGAAACACAAGTAACTGACTGAGTAAGGGAGGTTTAATAATGACTTGTGAAATTACAGGAAATAAAACTGTGAGCTTAGAAAATAAAATGCAGACTCTAGGGTTAGCTCATTTCAATAATAATAATAATATTAAGAATAGTAGTAATAATAATAATAATAATGCACCTATATTCTATACTAGTCAAAAATCTGTGAGGTATCTAATATGGTTCTTAGTGTGATAGATTAGAAGTTACTCACTCTCAGTTTAGATCAGGACAACCAGTTAAAAATAAACTCTCAGAAAACAATTTATACCTCTGACTGAATAAAAGGGACATGGTACCATTCCCAGAAGGTATTATTGTCTATTAGATGTCAGTTTATTCATAATACCCTATATAGAGGTAGCTCTTGATATAAGAGAACAGGATGTGTCTTCATTTGAACTTTAAAGATGCATTTCAGCACCAGGAATAACTCCAGAGAAACTGACAGAAGGCTAGATTTTCAGTGTAGCTTAAATCAGTGTAGTTCACAAAACCAGCAGGGCTGCACTGATTTATACCACCAAAAGAACCTGTCCCTCACTTAGAAACATCTTGGAGTACTGGCATATATTTCACTGTCTTTGAGGGCTGTGTGTGTTCATGAGTGTGTGTTTTTTACTGTTACTTCTGACTATTTATGAAATGGGCCTTTGTCTGTATGACAGATACTTATTTTTTTCACTACTCTCTTCAGAAAATAAAACTGTTCTCAAATGAGTAATTTTATTATGACATCAAAACCATGATTTCTTATTTCATCAAATGATTCCACAGCTACATTGTACTTTATAATGTCTGACATTTTTATAGAAAAGGCAAGACATGGCTGAGTCATATGGAAGCTTTTCACAGATTACTTACTTGTTTATGGAAGACTGAATGGTGATTCAACAGACTGTGATATTCTTTGAGTCAGCTGTGAACAAATGCCCCTGAAGGGTGCTAAGACACACCATATGGTGGAAAGTATTTGTCTTTCATAAGGGAAACCAAGGTTCAGCTGCACTTGGATGAAGGTGGGCTGTACAACAGTCATTTCCCATCACGGTCTTGGCAGGTTCTACATTAGATAGAGTATAACATGGGGCTACACATGTCTTACTACCTATCCCACACACACATGTACATACAAAATCCATCCCTGAGTCACAATTTTGTTAATTTACTCTTAAAAATCCCAGAACAGCCATTGTAAGGGTCAGAGGTATTAATCCTGATTTCCTGAAGAAATACCAACTGGGATAATCAAGATTTTCATTGCCATTTCAGCTGGATGAGACTTATTTTCACATCTAAAAGCATGGAAGATTCTGCTGGTTTCTCTAAGATGTACGTAGATCCCAGGGTTAAATTTCATGAGCCGTTTGTTCGATAATGGTGTCAACTCAAGCAATCTTAATCTTTATTCCTTCCCACTTATTCATATCATCATGCTACCTACTCAGATGTGCTGGTGGGTGTTCTGGACTGGGAACCACATCTGGTTTAAAAGACAGAATTTTTCTACTAAGGTTAGTTTTCATCTGTGTTGTTTACTAACTCAGGTTCACTGTGTGGTTCATGCAAATTTATAGTTCTGCACATGAAGGGATAATGTGGAAATAGGGCAGAGCAGTGAATGCCAAAGCTGTTTAAACAATTAGTGTTTTAAAAAAGAAAAAAAAAAGTGTTCATGCTACTACATCTGTAGTAGTGGTACAGAGACTTCCAGGCATCATTTCTATATTAACATTCAGGCTTTCAGTCACTTATGCAAATATGTTTAAAGGAGTAGAGTTGTTGAAACTGTAATGTAGCTATGAGATGTGATCTCCCCTCTGAAACTAGGAAGAAAAACATCTTAGAATTTTCTAGCAACATCAAGTACTCTAATCAAAGATATTCTCTGTGACGTCTCAAATAACATGAAACATTGGTAGTGCCGTGGATTTCAGTAGGACTGTTGATATTAGTAAAGATCTTCATCTGTGTTAATGATCAGAAATTGGTACTGTAGTTCACAAAACATTTATTTCTGAAAATGTAAATATAGGAAATTTTAGATGTCTTGTTATTCATAATGGGCATAGACAAATTTCAAGTAGACAAAGATCTTTTCCTTGTAAATAACTCAGGTAATGAGGAAAAATTTAAGGAAAAAGTAAAATCCACAAACTAGACTGTATCATGGTTTTGATTATCACTTTTTTTTTTTTTTACAGAGGACA
This sequence comes from Tyto alba, assembly GCF_018691265.1. Lineage (NCBI taxonomy): Eukaryota > Metazoa > Chordata > Aves > Strigiformes > Tytonidae > Tyto > Tyto alba. Next base: position 30,909,395 of record NW_024881301.1, on the reverse strand, counting down.
TCTCCAATGGCTACTTAATATTTCTCATATGGTCAACTAATTTTCTCTCCTTGCAGTCTGTGACCTCTTGTTATAAAGTATTTTATTTGCTGGTTCCTTTCCCAGCTGTATACCATCACAGACAAACATTTTCATAATAAATTTACATGTACATTCATCATCAGAAAGCCTCCACCTACATTTTTTTTTCATGCAAGCTTTAGCCTGTATTCTTACAGTCCATGCTTAAAAAACATTCCTTGAGTTAAAATCAAGCCATAATGTTTTCCCACTTGGCCTTTGATAATTAGAATGCAAATGCCAAATAAAGAATGACACTTTCCATTACTTGTTGCTAATCATACTTTACAATATGACTAGGGAGAAATTGTATTTCTACACTTTTTTATTATATGGCATTGTCATACACTCTACTGTAACTGCTTTTCGCTACAAAAAGCAGTAATAAAACTGAAATTCAGTAATTGTAGACTTGGCATAGAAGTTCCACAAGGAATATGTTCTTTCCTCTCTTTTTCAGTCAGCAAAACTGATTGCATGACAAATGACACGTCTGTTTTTAATGGCTAATGCCCCTCTCTTCTTGGCAGAGATAGAGAATATGGAAATGTACTAAGTAGGGCTTCTTAAATACTTTGCATCATTGTGGTCTCATTCCCAGAAGAACTATTTCCAAGAGACTCTACAAAGGCAAAGCAAATCCATCATCAAGGGCCACAGTCTGGCTATCATTTTATTAACCGAACCCCTGCTCTTACTTTTCAAACCTGTGTATTGACACTAAAGATAATTGCAAATTAAATTCAGATTTGAGAAGGATCAAGAATTGCCTTCTGTGGTGTCTGGCCTGTTTCCCTGTTTCATTTCATTAGGGTTGCCCTCACAGGTAAAATTTTATTTCTGACCACAGCATATGTATCACTATTACCTACAGAGAAATCAGAAATCAGACTCTGAAAGCTGGTGAGTTGCTAAGCTTTCAGGGAGCTATTTCATATATTGCCTGGAGCAAGCAGGTGTGTCTTAGTTTGCTGATCCTGATACATGTTTTCTCTCAAGGACCAAGTAGTGCAAAAGGACATAAGTTTGAAGTTCTTCTGTTAGGAAGTCATAAAGAACAACAATTAACATTTACCACACTCTCTAAACTCTTAATTCTGCAAGATGTCCAATCTTTATTCAGTTGTCACACAGAAGGTACATTGGTGAATGTGACAACTCTTGTCAGGATGTGGCAACTCAAAGTTAGGTTATAACGAGCAGTTACATTAGTTTCATCTATAAGGTCCTGTCCATAGACTTTAAGACCTGTCCTGAAAAATCAAGATCTTCCCCTTTTTACTTTTTTTTTTCCATAGAATTATCTCTCATTATATTGCTTTATTTGGTGTGAACAGTTATTTTTTGAAAGAGATATCTTGTTGTGGAGAAAAATCCTGCTGATTTGACCTTATTTGACAGATGAGAAGCCTTCTCCCTTCCCCGCCCATCCCAGGTTTGTTACAGACAAAGTGCCAGAATAATACACATGACCATTTTTCCCACTGCATTTGATGAGATGTAACGCTTTTGCACAAATCTTATGTGGACAGTGAGTCTTACAGCAGCCTACAACCTGACATAGGCACCACCAGTAAAGCTGGAGATCAGCCCGTGCTATCACTACTTATATATTGAATAGAAATTACAAGGTCTCAACTTGTGATAAGGACAAGTCCATATACTGAGAGTTGTGAATGAGGCCAGCATTTCAAATGACACATGGTAGAGCAAGGTCATGAGACAAGGCACTGCTACCAAAGAAATAACAGCTATTGCTTAAGATATCTCTGGCCTCAAGTCTTCTGACTCTTGGACTTTGATACAGTTTTGCAGGATTGTGCTGAAGTGGTATATATGGACTTTTCAGCAGCTGAGGTATTTTATACAGGAGCCTTACAGAGAGCATCCATATTCGCAACTATGTTTCCTAGATTGCCATTTTGGATGATAAACCCTGCTGGCAAAGGTGAACAGAAATGGAGCTGTTATAATGGCACCTCTTAAACCATCAGGAGTCATGAAGTCAGAAGTATGCCCTTTTCAGGATGATAAGAAGATATCAACTCACCTTTCAGTTCCAAGGGAAACCCAGTATCTGATGGTTTTTTTTTGTTTTTTTTTGGTTTTTTTTGTTTTGTTTTTTTTTTTTTTTTTTGTTTTGTTTTTTTTTTTTGTTTGTTTGTTTTGTTGGGTTTTTTTGTTTTGTTTTGTTTTTCCCATCTACACAAGGTTATCTTGGGTAAATTCAGGCTCTTGGTATATTCAGTAACTGACAAAAGTGAAACTGCATTTCTGAATAAACTGTTTAATTTTCATCAGATCACTGCAGTAAGCGTTTACTCTCATAAGCTATTTCCAGCATTCCTGAGAAAGACAAAGTGTGATTCAAACTTTTCTGCTTATAGTTCCCAAATCAATCATGTAACTGAATAAATTTCCTTCCTTCCTCTCTAACCCTCTTCCCTTTGCTTTATTTCTTTCCCTTTATTTCCAGTTTTCCTAACTGGATAAAACCCAAATTTTGAAGATTTTTCTAAATCTGCAGCATGGTTTGCAGGATTAAATTTTTGTTTTTTGCTTTGCTTTTTGAATGACTTGCTATTTCACTGCTACCAATTTCTACATTAGTCAGACTTTACCATCTGCATCATACAAAGACACACATTCTGGGTGAAAAATTGTCAAACAAACTGCAGTGTACAGGAGTCAGGCCTTTGTCTTGATGATATACAGTCACATCCCTAACAAAGTTTTGTAATTAAATTGTGCAAAGTGATTCCTCATTAAAGACCATTGGCCTAATTATAATTACAAGTACCATTAACATTCTGGTAATACCTGATTTTTGGTACTGTCATTTCATCACTATCATAGAGCTAGCCCACTGTAATAACCCCAACTTTCTAGATTATTGCTGTATTTTTTTCATATCCTTTCACCTGGAAGACCTATCTGTATGGAGTATCTCTTTCCAACTTGCAAAAAGGGATTTCACTTGGATAAATCATCTCAGTCCTTATGAGATTTCTTTTTAGACAGAGATATTAATGAATTACTATATTAAAAAGTGATTAACTATGTTAACTTAGTTTAAAAGGAATGGTTACATGACTTTTATTACTAATGAGGTGAAGATTCGGTAAAGAAAAACCACAAAATTTTAACAGTGCCTACTCAAAACAGTCTAGATTTTAAGAATGTAAGGACAGAGAAGGTAGGCTTCCTGAGAAAGACACAGCAGGAGCTGATAACCAGAAGAATTCTTCTATGTACTTATTGGTTTACTTTTAAAAAGACTTATTTCTGCATTTCACTCCTTATAAGAGACAGAGAAAAATGTCTTGGTAGAATGAAATAAATAGGTTGTTTCCAATGGAAGTATCATGGAACAAACTCAAGGTTTGAAGCTCAGTTCCTTAATTCATATAATCACACATGTAACATTAAGCATATCAGTTCCTCCACAACTCCTAGCAGCATTCTGGCCTTTTGTTCAAGGATCCAGACAAAACATACAATTTCCATGCTAGGGAGAGATTACAGCTATGGCACTAGTCTGCAGAGTTACCCTACTGTTTTGCATTTGTATTAGCTTCAAACTGTATTGACAGAGCCCCAGAGACTGATGGGTAACTAAAAGTTGGAGACACCGCACCATTTCCAGTTCACACTGTTTTTCTTTTAGCTTTTAGCTAAGCAATGCCATCCATATTCAGCACGAACAAGAGGCTGTGAGATCCAATACATTGATTTTCCATCTGAGTACCCAGCCTGACCAAAGTTTCATGAGGGTCTTTATTCTCTTTTTCTGTGTACAACACATTAGCTGAATTATCCATACTTGTATCATTTAATGAAAATTAATTACTATTAAGAAAGCTCTGAGATACTATTAATACATGAGAGTTTAACAAAATACTGCTTCCTGTCTTCCCGTTTTCCTCTCTTCTAATGTTTTTAATTAATGCATTTTGAGGTTACTGAGGAACTATGATCAATATCACCTGGAGAGTAGTAGAGAAAGAAAATGAAACCAACCTTCAGAATTACATTTTTTAACTTTCCCCTCAAAAAGTATATATTATTCCCCATATCATGAGTGCATGTACTAGGTTTTGAAGGGTTACAGCAACATATTACAAAAAAAAAAAAAAATGTAGGGAGGGAGATTTGCGCACTTTCTTTGCTTTTGATTTGGCTTTACTAACTAGTCTGATGGATGGAAGCAAGCAGAATTGCCAACCTATCTGAGGATACTAAGCAGCTAACAAGCTATTTGAATATTGTTAATGTTAATTTTAGGTTTACTTCTGATCATATTTCTCAATTTGAACTCCATTTATATGGAATTTTCGGAAATTAAAATTTTGTTTCCAGCACTGTCATCCATATGAACTACCTAAAATAACTAGTAAATTAAGGAGCCCCTTAAGAAAACAAAATTTATACTGTCTGTTTTAGATGTTTTAAAATTACTAGGAAGAGTACACTTAGCTGCTTTTCTTTTTGAACACTGACTCTATCTTTTCTATTCAGGTCTGTGGTGGATACCTTTATAAATGTCACACTGCAACAGCATTATTCTAGATGCCCAGTTTTTATCCTGACCTATTTCTGCCTCAGGTTTTCTTTGAGGTAAAGGAAGTTTGGCATTTTAGGCAAACTGGATCCAGACTGGGTCACGGTAAAAAAGAGTCCTGGATAGAGGACCATTTTTTCACACAACAATTCAACATTTCTTAATGGTTTCTGTGTTGGGTAATTTTCCTGGGGGAGATGTTTTCAGTTTATCCCGTGTTACCAAATAAAAAAGGATGTGAGATGAGCACTGGCAAAGCAAGACAGACCTGTGTCTTGATGTGGCTAGGGCATCAGGTAAGGGCAACGCTGGAAAAGAGCAAGAGGGTACTTGTCCCTTGTGAGCCCCTGTGCATGTGAATCCAAGGAAAATCCCTGGAGTGCCTGTGGGACCAATCAGAATGAGGAGGAATGGCAAGCAGTGAATCATACTCTGAGTGGAGGAGAGAAGGAGGGTGCTGGGAGGCAAAGCAAGATGACGCTCAGCCAAGTTTCACAGGTGAGATGAAGAAAGATATTCTGGCTTGCAACAGGAACCTCTATCCTTGTCAAGCCTAGAGACTTGCTGGATTGTGTGTAAGGTCACAGATGTAGAAGGAAAAGATGCAGAAGATAGAGGAATGTCTGGTTCTCTTGGATTTTAAGCTGTGATGGAAAGGAAAGGAAAGGAAAGGAAAGGAAAGGAAAGGAAAGGAAAGGAAAGGAAAGGAAAGGAAAGGAAAGGAAAGGAAAGGAAAGGAAAGGAAAGGAAAGGAAAGGAAAGGAAAGGAAAGGAAAGGAAAGGAAAGGAAAGGAAAGGAAAGGAAAGGAAAGGAAAGGAAAGGAAAGGAAAGGAAAGGAAAGGAAAGGAAAGGAAAGGAAAGGAAAGGAAAGGAAAGGAAAGGAAAGGAAAGGAAAGGAAAGGAAAGGAAAGGAAAGGAAAGGAAAGGAAAGGAAAGGAAAGGAAAGGAAAGGAAAGGAAAGGAAAGGAAAGGAAAGGAAAGGAAAGGAAAGGAAAGGAAAGGAAAGGAAAGGAAAGGAAAGGAAAGGAAAGGAAAGGAAAGGAAAGGAAAGGAAAGGAAAGGAAAGGAAAGGAAAGGAAAGGAAAGGAAAGGAAAGGAAAGGAAAGGAAAGGAAAGGAAAGGAAAGGAAAGGAAAGGAAAGGAAAGGAAAGGAAAGGAAAGGAAAGGAAAGGAAAGGAAAGGAAAGGAAAGGAAAGGAAAGGAAAGGAAAGGAAAGGAAAGGAAAGGAAAGGAAAGGGGGAAAGAGGGAAAGGAAAGAGGGAAAGAGAAAGAAAGTCCAAACATGACAGCATCCAAGAACTCTCTAACTCCAGCACAGACTCTTTCTTCCAAGGTATTTCTTCCTGAAGACTTGTTTTATTGGCTAAGTTGGTAGATGTTGTGGTTCAAGCCCAGGGGGCAACTGAGCACCATGCAACCATTCACCTACTCCTTCCCCAATCAGAGATGGGAAGGAAATATGGCCATCTAAGGAGAAGGAGGGGCAGCTCACCCATTATGGTCACAGGCAAAAGACAGACTCGTTAGGGGAAGAAAAGAAAAAGTCACTTTAATTCAAACTTTAACAAAGACGACACTCAACAGACAAGGTGGGACAGTGAGAAGTGCCACCACATCCAAAAAACACCTTTCCCCACCCCTTCCTTCTTCCTAGTGTCAGCTATCTCTCCCTCTCTTCCCCCATAAACACAGGGGACAGGGGATAGGAGTTACAGTCAGCTCACCGATCCTTCCTTCTCTGGACGAGGGGGAATGCCACACATCCATCTCCTGCTCCACACGGCTCCCCTCTCACTGCAGACAGTCCTCCATGAACCTTCTCCGACGTGAGTCCTCCCCACAGGCCCCAGCCATTCCCATGCTACTCTGCCATGGGTCATCTCTGCATGTTGCAGTCCTCCCAGTGCCAAACCACAACAGCAGGTACCACTTCTACCTTCAGGGTCCCAGCCTCCTTTAAGTGCCTCCTTTAAGCCTCCTGGCGTGGCTTTCTCCTGAGGCTTCAGGTCAGCCTCTACTCCACCGCAGACCTCCATGGGTGACAGGAGACGCAGCCCTGCCATCTCACCAAGGGATAAATGGGTGTCTGCTCCTGCATACCTCCCCCACATCTTTCTTCCTTCCACTGACCTTGGTGTTTGTCCTTCTCCCAGTTCTTCCTCACAAGTCCAAACCCCCTCTCAGGTTCCCCTTCTTAAATAAGTTTTCACATAGATGCAGCCACCATCGCTGATTGGCTTGATCCTGGCCAGAGGTGGGTCCAACTTGGAGCTGGGGAAGCTTCCGAGAAACTTCTTACAGGGTGCACCGCTGTAACACCCCCCACACACACACCAGAAAAGCACACCACAGAAACCTAGCACAGTAGAGAAGAATCTCAAAAGAAAAAAGCCTCCCAAACACTGAACCTTTCTTATTTCAGGATCCCAGCATGCTGGTATGAGTTCAAAAATAGACAAACAAACCAAGAAGATGGTCTTAATGCTCACTTCGTAAGAAGATCCAACATGAACATCTGAAAAAGAGACCCATAGTTTCCAGATTCTTTTTTCATGCAGTGTATTGCATTCTTCCCCAATAAAAGCCTTGAACTAAAGTGTTCATTTTCTTTTTGTTTCATAAACAAATGTACTTAAATGCCTGGGAATTCCGCATTTCTTGGATCTTTTTTAAGGACACTTGAAGAGATTGTGTGGGCTCTCTCTAGGGAATCTGTCCTGAAGACACGCAAACACAGCCAGTATTGTCATGCTGCCACTTCTCATGGTGTCATTGTGAGTCTCAAAACATATGGTGTTTTTCTTAAAGCTTCAGCTACCAGAGTAATGACTGTTAACTGTTTACTTAAGTTACTTAATATCAGCCATGGAAATTTTAATATCGAAGCATTTCACAGACCTTAATGTGTGTGAGACAGAAAATCATCAAATCCTTATTTTGCAAGAGAACTAAAGCCATGGAAAGATTAAGAAGTGTAAGGTCACACAGGAAATCTGCTGCATGTACCCAGGTTTTTCCAAGCCCTTCAGGCTAGTGTCCAAATCACTGATTCATATTTTATTCAGCTTTCATATAAGATTAACAAGAAAACAGAAGACTAAGATATTTTGATCATATAAAAATGACTGAGAAGGTTATATCTAAAATCTTAAAGTTCTAAAAAGAAGTAAGAGCAAAGATTATTTCTGCTTTATAGCTTTAAAACAAATCTCATTACACTTAGGACATGAATTTAGTAATTCTGTTATTTCCTCCAGCATGAGAAAAGGAGGTGCTTCTGAAAGAACACCTTTCACAGTATTCCTTTTGGCATCCTCTTGTGATAGAAGACTTCTTTTACTTCATGACCAGATTATGACATGATGTAACCAACTGTGGCTATATGTCTTATTAAAAGCATAATAAACAGCTTGTAAAGTCCAATGCTCAGCAGGACAGTAGAAAGGACTGACAGTTTTTAAGTGATTGACAAGGACATGATAAGACTATTTCTGTTCTGACTCAGGAGAAGCTGACTTTTAAAAAGACTTCCTGCATGAGGACACTGACCTGCTAATACAGTCAATGCCTCATATGTAAAAATGCTCAATCTCAGCAAAGAAAACCACCACTTGAGGATAGAAATAAATATTCTCTTTAAGAAAGGCAATAAAATGATTAACTTAGTAACCACCTTCTGACCCTCTTTCTTCAGAAGAAAGAAGGTGTCATATCCAGACTAGATCTACAGTTCCACTTCCCACATAAAGGATTTAAGTATCAGGAATTCTCCTTTGTCATTTTTCCTTACCTTGAGGTATACAGGAGGAAGAGAGCTGCTCAAGAGCTTGCACAGATTTCAGGGGTAGAATTGAGACAGTGATACAGGATCCAGTATGCCATAAACTCAATATAAGCTCTCCATTTTCTTCCTTTTCCCCTTATCTTTGCAGACCCTGTCCAAAGCCAGCAGAAGTATTACTTTTTCCCTTCCAATCAAAGGTCAATCAGGGTATGGAAACATCCTAATCCCAGACTAAGGAACTGAGACCATTTGGCAACCCAGCTGTTTGCTGACACAGAAAGTCCACATTACTTCCCTAAGATTTACAACTGTTTATTATTTGTTCTCTTCTGCTCTTTTACTGAAGAACATTATATTTGGCAACCTTGGCCCTGACTCGCTTGACTGCACAATGAGAAGGCACATTTCTTAGAGTAGCTAAAATATATTTAACTTGGTCTTTTTTCGTTCTCTATTTTCAGAGCTATGTTACGCTACTGTCTATCCAGAGTTAATAGCTATAAGAAATGTATTCTACCTCTTCATTCTCCAGTCAAGAGTCCCTTAACAGGCTATTTTAGCTGTCCTGGTTAGTAACCTCACCTAAGAAGTAATTTTTAGGCCTCTCTTCCATTCAAACCATTTTGACAACAGCAGCTGCTGAGCAATTTGGATCTCCTACAGCATACCAAAATCATCTAATCCTTGTAACATCAACGTTGTTGGGAAAGCCTGAAGCAGAGGTTTCCTCTTCACAGAGATGCAATTGCAGCACTTTATGTCTTCATTTCTCACCCTTTTCTCTTTCCCTTTTGTTCGACGAAAAGATCCTGGTTACCTACAACTAATAGCCAATAGACTAAAGAAAGCTGAATACTAATTACAGTGGCAATGGAAAAAAACAGGAATCTGGTGCTAGAAGTCTTTGAGCTGGGACAGACTTTGCTGCTGTAACATGAATACAAATCAAAGAGTTAATTTCATTTCCAGTTTGGCTCAAAATGAGTTAGTAAACTGGAAGGGCAGGTCATCCATATAATTTGCATTGGGAAAAAACACAAACTATGGAAAACTGAAAGCTTCTAGAGAGAAACTATGAAGCTTCTGACAAGATAATTTCCTTCATGATTATGCTTGAGAGTTGATATAAGTTAGAGGAAAATTCTAGAAATGCTGAACGGAAGAAGCACACTTGTTAATTGCTCTGACAGCCTCCTCTCTGATCTTAGAAAATATAAACACACTGAGCATGGCAGTGGAGTGATCTGAGTCTTGAGTGCTTTGTATTGCTTGAAAAAATACACCTATGCAAAATATATTTATACATAGTAAAAGTGGAATAGAAATCAGAGTTTGCAAGGCTTGGCTTTTAAAAGGTTGTTTAATTTTGACTGAAAGTGAATTACTCATAAAAATTAAAAGAAATAGAAGACCACAGTCAATTATCTGAGTCCTTCTAAAGTCTGTGTTCCTTTTTTAAGGGAGTAAAAATGGTGAGAAAATCTCTAACACTAATAATAAAACCTTCTAACACAACAACCTTACCTACTCTGACATTAGAGGAAGTAAAAAGCAAAATACTGTGGCTCTCCCATGTCAGATGATGAAATTTCAGAATATAGCAAGCAGTTCAAAGACTCTCAGTTATGTTAGTGCCACTGCACATTCACAGTGAATTCAAACCCCTCAGAAGTACTGTGTTTCTTTCAAATGTGTATTATAGTTGTCTTTGATAAGCATAGGTTGTATTTGTTGGAGGAAATGACCCTTTTTTACACATGTAAATAAATAAGTACAGAGACTTACATAAGCTAGACATTAAAAAGTACCCCTCACACAACAACCTTGAATAATAAGGAAAGTATTGTATTGATCACAAAAATCCAAAGCAGCATCAAAGCTTTGACTTTGCAAGCTTATTTGTAGTTTTGTCTCTGGAATTTATATTTTTTCCTATGTACAAACCTAAAGTTAATCACAGACCTCAAGGCCTGGACTATTTTCCTGTAATGGGGAGAAAGGCTCAAGCATACACATTTTATCCCAGTATAGGCTGTAGAACAGTCAGAGGCTGCCCGGGTCCTGGAGTGTGGAGGGGCTCCCAGGCCTAATAGATTAATACTTCCAAGAAGAGAAATCTTGTGTGATGCATAATGAATTCTTACCTCATACAAAATAGTTTTGCTAGACTTTGTTTATCCTTTACAAGCTGTTAATCTTCACTGCAATTCTCACACAGCTGCATTTCAACTGTAAAGAATATTGCATAATGTTTCACTTGGAGAAAAATCAGCTTTTTAATGCAAAAGTCCTTATAGCTCCTGTTAGCAGCAGTTTTCTGTGTTAAAACTAGGAAGGGACAAGCCTGCAAAGGTATCTAATCTGTCTCTTTTCACTTATTTTTGTCAAAACAGCCATTCTTAAGAATAAGAGAATTTACTGTTAAGATTTATTTTTTCCCCCATTCTTTGACTCGATATAAATTTGCATAATGTTATTCATTATCATTTTCATTTTGACTTTCTAACCTATATGACCAGATTCATCAACTGTTATGTCACTGTGAGAGTAGATCAATCATTTAAGCCAATTTTGTCTGTCATACTAATTGTTGACAAAGATTAATTGCTTTATATTAGAATAATATTGGCAAGTTCTGCCAGAAGTCACATCTTCCCTTTCCCTCCCACATCCACCTTCAGTGCAGCCTGTGGTCTGAGGTAATGAATGCAGTCTGCACTTTTACCCTAAAAATTTGAAAATGAAGAAATATTTCTCATATGCCTCTTGCATAGACGAACAACCACAATCCCCTACAATACATCAAAACCCTATATCTAAGATGATGTTTTCTCTCCTGTTAAAACCCGTGGAAAAATCACATAATATATTATGGCTCAAAATAAAACTGCATTAACATACAATAACATTCCAAAAGGAATGCATTTTCTATTCCCTCTGTTGGTGAACTTGGAAAGCCCTGTTTGAAACATCTTTATGTCTACATAACATCTATTTATCATTCCTTTTATGATACAGAAGTGCTCTGACAAATAAATCTGCTTGGATTTTGTGGGCAGTAAAAAGTTTATTTCTAAGCAGTTAAATTTTTGCTTAAAGTTCATATGTATTCCATGTTTCCCTGGTGACCTCACTGGAGAGACACTGAGAAAGTCTAGAACCAGGGGCCTGTGAAGGAAACCTGTCATGAAGTACAGCATCAGAGAGAAACATTCACCTGTAAGTACCTACTTGTCTAACTTCTTAAAGATCTGAATCCTCAAGATGGGTTTTTTAGTGGAATCTGCAGACAGAAATGGGAAAAATCTCCTTGGCATTGTCTATGTTTTGCAGGATCCAGCTTAACGATAGCACCTCACTGGTCCATGCATTAAGTAGCGTGGTAGGTGGGAAAACTGGTGTAGCACAAGAGAAGTTACTCCAGGAAAACTGTCCCTGCTTGCAGGCTGGTGAGGGTCTTCAGTCAACTAAGCGAGAGAAGACTGAGTGGAAGATCTTGAACCCTCTGTGGGGCTTTCAGACTCTTTCAAAATCTCAGTTTCAATCTAGAGAATTCCTCTGAATCTTTCAGCTGAGTTCCCAAGACGCTTCAAGCTGATCCTGATTCCCTGTAAACAGTAACCACAGCTCACACAGTTGAAGCCAAATTAAATCACATGTAGGTGAAGTGATGAAAGTCACTTGAAATTTCCCTTTCTCTGAGAAATCTCTACTTTGAATTCAGAATTAGCACTCTTTTTTTTTTTTTTTTTTTGTTTGTTTTGGTTTTTTGTTTTTTTTTTTTTTTTTGAGGGGGAGTTGAAAAGATATTCTGACTTTTGAACAACTTCTGAACAGCTTCCTTGAAGAAAATGTATGGTTTTGTTTCTAAAGAGATAAAAAGGAACAAGGAAACAGCAGTAGATGTTAAAACTTGGTATCACGGAGAAGTCTAGATCCAGACTAGGAGAAATCAACAATTCCACTAAAACAGTGGATGACACCCATGGTACCCAAATCCATTGGAAACTGTTAGAATACTGTCCTTATGAATTTGATGCACTGAGATAGACATTACTACAAAGTAGGGGAGTTAAACTTGCAGGGTCTTCCTTTTACCCCTTGATTTCAACTCACATTATACTTCCTTCACTGTATATAGAGGATCCATAACCTATCAAGACTGATGGATGTCCTCTTGCCTCCAGCAGAAAGATAGGTGGTGTTTGTTTAGAAGGTGGCATAGTTCCAAAATATGCTTATTGCAAGAGCTGCTGAACTCTGGCAGGAGAGAGTGTGAAACTTAATTAAGTATGGACACCTCTTCCCAATATTTATTCCTACAACTGATTTCTGTGATGAGTTTGATATTATTCATAATGCTGAGTGAAAGTGGGAACTCTTCCATATGGTAAATTTTTATATCTAAAAGTGATAGTTGAAAGTGTGAGAAGTAACAGAAGAATTTTGCTTTTGCTAAAAGTAATTAAACAATTACTTCTATTGACTAAGGCTAAAGCTGTTATTAAATTAGTGTTGCTAAAATTATAGCAGTTAAGCAAGTTTTTTTTTTGATCACAAGTTAGGCATATGGTCAGGCACTGTGGGGAGTTGGGCAAGCAAGAGGATGGGGAGGGGTCTGTGGTTAGGTGTCATGCAAAGGGGAACTTGAATGGAGGGGGCTGGGGAGGAATGGCAGACAGCAGAGAAGGGTTAAGTGAAGAACTCCTGATGAAGAGGAACCTAGACATCGCCCCCTGCCCCAACCTACCCGCCCAGAGGACCACTGAGAGAGACCAAGCAGAAACACCAAAAAAGAAGGGGGGGGGGCAGGAAGGAAAGCGATAGTGACGCAGTGGAAAAGTACTGAGAAAGACAGCCTCGGAGAAACCAGGAAAAAGGAGCTGCACAGGTGTAAAGAGGAGAAAACCTGCCATTTTGCTCAACCAATAAAATCTCCTTGTTGCTCTATAAAAAGAAGCTCCTGCTGGGGCAGGTTGCACCATTGCACCCAGTGCTGTATTCTTTGCTCCACTGACTTTGTCCCCAATAAAACATTTTTTTAATACACATGAGCTTGCTTCTCACAAAAGCATTTTTCAAAATTTTTATAAAGATAAAAAAATCTGAAGAATTTTCAGAATGAGGTGTCATAATTTACATTGCAACCTTACTCTTGCATATATCATGCTTCATAATAATCAGAAATATAGAAATACAGAAAAGTAAACAAATGCGAGAAGGTAATTTCCCTAAGATAATTCCAATGACTGATAAAATCCCACAATACATATTATTTCAGAAGTATCTGCTGAGAAATTTTGACTGCATTTAAGTGTTTGTGAAAACTCACACTGGCTGTGAAGTCACATTCTGTAAACTCCTCCACTATTAAATGCCTCAGTCTTGTCCAGCACCACAGTGTAAATACAGTATGAAACAGTCATATTGAACATAAAATATACATTCCCTCTCAGATAATTTTTGCTCTAATTTTAATAGAAGTTATAATGATCTTCTGAAGAGGAAAATGTGATTACTTTGAGGTAGTAAGGAGTCAATGCCATATTTCAGTGAAGAGTGCCACATGTTCTGAAACTAATTGCTTTTCATTGAAGAAGTTTTTTCTTTTTCTCTTTAGATCATGAATGATTGAATGATTGTGTGATAACATGACAAATACAGTATACACTCTTATAGTAACTTTTTCTTTAGCAGGAAGACATTTTTAAAATATTAGGATAGTTGTAGAGTTCAAAATGCAATGTGTTTTTAGAATTTAAATAGATAAGTGCATGTGACAAAATTCTGTTGAAGTTGTGGTAGGGAACTTCACGAAATTCCTAAGAGTGATATGTATGTCTTAGCTAGACATAGAAATGAATGGCCTCCTCCTACAGGAAAAAAAAATGCAGACGTTAATTTATACAACCTACTTAGGCAATACTTCTAATCTAATCTAATTCTTAGTCTGCAATAAGGTGGATCACTACACTGTGTCTTTTTCTTTCCTCTGATTATAAAACAGGTCTAAAAAGACTAGTTCAGGCTCAAGCAGCTAACTTTTCAATTCCTAGCGAGATGTATCTTATATATCAGTATATATTCAAAATATTTCTCTTCAAGTAGCATAGGATTCAAATTACTGAATCTTTTGATTTTTTTCTCTAAACAGGAAAATAAATTCTACCAGGAATTTTTACCTTCAGTTACTGTTGCAATATCCGTATAAATTTTTATTTATTTAGAGAATACTTGAATTGGAAATGCTTATTCTTCCCTCCTATACAGTTTGTAAAAGTAGCCCATTGAGACTAAATTATGCTTAAATAAACTTAAAAATTACATCCAAGTTCGATAATGAAATAGAACATTTAATTTTATGTTAGATGTTGGATATAAAAAAATAATTTCTACATAAATAAGAATGAGAATTATTTAAAAAATAATCGAGGTAATTATGTATGCATCAAGGAAGATATATTTTGACACTTATCTAGAGTTATAGACGGCATCCTAATTGTTTTTTTCTGAAATGTCGTGGTTTGAGCCCAGGGGGCAACTGAGCACCATGCAATCACTTGCTCACTCTTTCCCTGTCAGGAATGGGGAGGAGGAAATAATACAAAAGGCTTAGGAATAAAGACAGGGACAGGGAGGGATGACTCACTCATTTATGGTCATGATCAAAAGACAAGCTCCATTGGGGAAGAAAAGTAACATCAATTTAATTTGATCACCACCACCCCTTAATTTACCAATCAGAGTAGGACAGTGAGAAATACAACCACATCTTAAAGACACCTTCCCTCCACCCTTACTTTCTTTCTGGGCTCAGCTTTGCTCCCCACTTATGTCCCTCCTCCCAAAGAGTGGTGCAGGGGGGCAAGGGATGGGGGGTTGTGGTCAGTTCATCACCTGTTGTTTCTGTTTCTCCTTCCTTCTTAGGGGGAGGATTCCTTGCACTCTTCCCCTGCTCCAGTGTGGTGTCCCTCTCATGGGAGACAGTCCTCTATGAACTTCTCTGGTGTCAGTCCTTCCCACAGGGCTGCAGCTCTTCACAAACTGATCCAGAGTGGGTCCTTTCCACAGCTCACCATATTCCCAGTGACGAACTGCTACAGCATGGGCTTCCCTGAGTCCTGACCTTCTTTGGGCACAACCACCAACTTCAGTATGAGGTCCTCCATGAACTGCAGGTGGGCATCTGCTCCCCCATGGACCTCCATGGGCTGCAGGGGGACAGCCTGCCCTCTCACCACAGGCTGCAGAGGGGTGTCTCCTCTGGCACACCTCCCTGCTTCCTCCTTTCTTCCACTGACCTCAGTATTTGCATGGGCATCTTCCTCACAAGTCCTCCTCACAATTCCAAATCTTCCTCCCAGGTTTCTCTTCTTAAATATGCTATTGCAGAAGCGTGGCCACTGTTTCTAATTGGCTCGGCCTTGGCCAGAGGTGGGGTGAGTCCAACTTGGAGCCGAGGGAGCTTTGAGAAGCTTCTCACAGGGACAATTTCTATACCACTCCCCTCCACTACCAAAACCCCACCACACACACAGACCCAACACAAATTTATCAATTTAAAAAATATAGCTATTGGAAGGCAAGCATATGCACATTGATGATAAAGATGGGTGTTGAAATATAATATATGTGGAATTATATTTAATCCTCTGCTTAGCTGATTAACTGAAAGCTAATTCCATATATTTTTTGAAAGATAGCTTTTGAAGAATTAAATCATTTTTATTTGATATTTCTCTTGACAATCTCATAGTTGGAAAGGAGTTAGGAATAAACCTCAGAAAAATAAGGAAATGAAAATAAGCTTCAGATATTCTTCAGCAACTTGTCAATAGCTCATTAGCCACACTTTTCACAGTTCTTACTGCACATGCATTTACAGCACAGAAGCTGAGCTTTTCCAAAAGCATGAGTTGCTAAAAGCGGTTCACTGTAAAGAGAGCGTAAAAGCCTAGGGAAAGCACCTTGACAATATAAATTACTTTACACTTATACATGTCTCCTTAAGAAACATAATAAAAAAAGGGTTGTACAGACAGACATATAAACAAATTGTTAGCTGTGCTTCACAGAACACTTAATTTTCACTTGTATTATTAATTATAATGTTTTGCAGTTCTATATTGCTTTCCATCTGAGGGTTTGAGAGCACTTTCAAATTAAGAATTAATTACTGAAGGTAAGAAAATCCTATTGCTCTAGAATTTCCAGATCAGTAACATTACACTAGGATGTTTTCTAGGAGTGTTTTCTGAAGGCAGCAGTAGGCCAAGAACTATGATCAAATTGTAGATTAAAAGTTTTATAGTTTTTGTTGGTTTTGTTGTTTTGTTATTGTTGTTATCATCATCATCATCATCATCATCATCATCATCATCATCATCATCATCATTATTATTTATTATTATTATTATTATTATTATTATTATTATCATTATCATTATTATTATTATTATTATTATTATTATTATTATTATTATTATTATTATTATTATTATTATTATTATTATTATTATTATTATTATTATTATTATTATTATTATTCCTGGTTGACTTCAAATGTGATCTTCTGTTTTAAAAAATGATATAAAAAATTTCCTTTCAGACTGTGGGGAAGGCAAACTATGGTTGCTAGAAAAACCTTTTGTGACAGCAGACTGAAAAACCCATCTTGTGCAAGTGAAAATTTGACTGCACAACTGACTGTAACAAGTACTGAAAAAAAAAATCAGCAAGTTAAAAAATGCTAACTAATTTATCTGACACTTGAGTCAATAGAGCTTAGTTACCAAACTCTAAAAGGGGTTTCAGCTCCCACACAGCAGAGAATATAACCACAGGGTTAGTTTTATGAAGAGAACTGGAAACTACAGTCATTTAGCAATAACAGACAGAAGGCTGGGTTGGCATGAGCTTTGCTGTTAGTGATGACCAAAGACAAGAGGGGACACAACTGAATCTTGATGTCTAAATTTCCCGACAGGTGATCATATAAGGGAAATGCACATATGTACATATATTTGTATACAGATGTACTTTTACATACATACACACAGATACACCTATATATATATATATATATTGTTCAACCAAAGAAGCCAAAGATGTTGGAATATTTCACTGGTTCCTGTGCTTCACAATGACATGACGCAATATTCTTTAGCAAACACTACATTTAATCAGTTGGTGCCCTCCCATACATGCACAAATAATAAACTTAGTCAACTGTGTAAAATATTAGAGGTTGTATTACCACAGATTGGCATAAAGCATGGTAATGTTAGCGGTCGCAATCGCGAAAGAACTTATCTACACACAGCAGATAATCAAGCACTTCTTTATTCCAGTGCTGGGGAACATGGGGGATAACTCCGCAAAGAACTGTTCGCCGACAGGTACAAAGCACAACATATTTATACACTTTTTCAGCAGAGTCACGGTTACATAAGATCAACAAAATTCATAAAGTTTAAGTTGACCTTAATAATGATTGGCTTTCAGTTACCTCATCTTATCTATATTCCTATTTTACAGAAATCATTGGTCATCTTTACTGATTGATTTAAATAGAATGGGGGGAGGGCAATGATTAGCATATTCATGTTATTTCCTGGAAATTATTATCATATGCAAATGTCTCTAACGCATGTGTGGTTATACTGGACGGGGGTCCTCTGGTGGTGGTCGATAGTCTTCATCACTGTGTCGGCTGATTGTACTCTATCCTTACGCCTGCTCATTTTATCTTTTGCTAATGCTCACCTCTCCCTTGGCCGATCTTCCCAACCAAACAAGTTTCTTCTGGTACTTATTGTTTCAAGTCAAGATCCATAACCAGTACTTATTGTGTTAATTCAGAGTCCATAACGATTGTTACAGTGTTCAAGGCACACAGCATACTAGTTGCTTAATCCTAAGGGCCTCAGTGTACTTTATATTCTCATAGTTACTGTAGCTTCATGTTAAATCAAAATCATACTTTTAAACTAAAATCAAAATAATATCCTAGGATTCAAACTGTTTTATTAAGGTAACTGCAACACTACTGTCATGTCCCACTCAGATAAGGGAGACAAATGACTTAGATTCATAAATCCCCAATGGAGTGGACAACGGTGAGACAAGTCTTGAAGTGCATACATAGACATTTATTAATTTTGCACAATATCCTATCTGGATATATGATAGATAAGTACATAACAAATTATGGCAAGCGATATGATATGTCTTGCATCATCTAATGATAATAAGGAAAAGGGGGAAAAAAGAAAAGAAGAGAGAGAGAGAGAGAGAGAGAGAGGTAGAAATAGACATCACTTGTCTGCTTTCCTGCATTGGTCCCATTGATGAGGGTTCAAGGATGCATCAGTCTTCTTCACTTCTTCATCTCTTTTTCACTCCTTCTCTCCCCTCATTTTATACACAATTTCCCTGGGTCCCTCCCCCTATATTGGCCCACATGTCACATGTATGCGGTGGAGTAAGGTGCTTCATGGGATGAAGTAACTAGCTTGATGTTGTTAATCTTCATTAGTATACTCAACTTTAATATACATTTTGCAGATAATGAAGCAAAGGTCATTCACCAGACATACGGACCTGAAACATTACAAGATGCACCAGAGCAGAACCATCCTGTCTCCACAGGCTGTCTCCTCCAGCTGGATCCTGTGCTATCCAGGCAACCTTATCAGATCATTGGGCACAAAGCCTGCATTATGTAGACTCCACATTATCCACCCCTGGACTATAGTTTCATTACTAGGGAGTGTCTGAGACATTCTTCAGTTAGGAAGGCCTCTACCATCCCTTATCTTTACCAGGTCTTGCCTCTTGCCATTGTTTATGCTTCCCTCAAGGTTGCTTCTCTCAGTCTTTGTTTTCGGGGAATTATAAGTTGTCTGTTACAGCTACTATAGAAAGCAACCCCTTTTTTTGTAAATTACATTTACAAATAATATTTGCATCTATTTGTTAAAATGAATTATGTTTGCTAATAATAATGATAACTAGACTTAAAGATAATGAAGTTTGATATTATTGAATATTGAAGTAAACTGCTATGCACTTCACAAGTCCAAAGAGACCACTAGATTTCTCAGACAAGCCTTCTGCAGAGTAGCACATGGAGTTTTATATTTGCATTCTGCATTTCAGGACTACCAACAAATCTGGCTTTCTATATAAAACTTCTGATGATAATTTTTTGTGCAATGGTATTTTAAGCAATCTACTGGGATTTAGAGGAAAGCACATCTTTTTTACTCCAATATAAAGGTTTTGTGTTATGTAAACTCCTGTTTGAATTCTCATCTTCTGTTTTGTTTTGTTTGTTTGTTTTTTTAAAAAATTCTACCAGCTGTTCACATTTTGTCAGAAAATTCTGTAGTAGTCTTACAAAAATAATTTTTCATTTAGGCTTAGAGAATATTATATTTTTCTTCCGTGTATGTTTGTGTGTCTCTGTGTGTGTATATATACATGTATGAACACGCCAAGATTTCCTAGCTTCAAATCACAGTTTACACATCTCATGGCTTGTTTAGTGACTCTAAATATATTTCCTATTGTCCTGGTTTGGGCTGAAATAGAGTTAATATTCCTTTTCAGGGACTAGATGAGTGCTGTGTTTGGGATTTACCTTTGGGTTTGGTATGAGAAGAATGCTGATAGCACACTGATGCTTTCAGATGTTACCGAAACTTCAAGGACTCTCCAACTCCTCATGTCCTGCCCGTGCGCAAGGGCACAGGGAGCAGGGAGGAAGCACTGCCACAGCACCTGACCCTAATTGGCCAATGAAATATTCCATATCATGGAACGTCATGCTCACTATATAGAGGAGGGATGGTTGGGAAGGAGCTCTCTCACTTTTGGGATTGCAATTGCAGGATCTTGGTATCGCAGGGTCTCTGGCCGGGAACGGGCTGGGTATTGGTTAGCGGGTGGTGAGCAGTTACATTGTGCATTGCCTGTTTATATATTTCCTTTTTTTTCCTATCATCATTGTTCTCATTTTATTGCCATTATTAAACTGTTCCTATCTCAGCCTGCGAGTCTCCCTTCACCCCTCTAATTCCCTCCCCCATTCCCAGGTGGGGAGGGGGAAGGGAGGGTGACCAGCTGTGGTGGTTGGCTGCTGACCAGGCTCAAACCACGACACCTCTTTATTCTATTTATTACCAAGTGATCTGATAGTGACTTTCTGATAAGTTTGCTTGATGTGTTTCATTACAAATGACTTTGAGGAATCTTTTGAGAAGTTCTGACATCTCTGATGTTTGCCATTGGTATCTGAAATTGGATGTGGAAAAAGCCCAGGGGTTTGAGAAAGGTCTTTTCTTTTCCTCTGCCATTCTGCTCAGGTGTTTCGATATAATCAGCTGAAAGCCAAGATATTTTTTTTTTTTTTGTAGCTTGTTTCCTCAGGAAAGATGCAGCAAACTGACCAAGATAATAATTGAAAACAAACATCCTAATCTATGGAATGGGTTGATGCCAACACATTGGCAACAGTGACAATGGCAAATGATGAAATAGAAATACATCACTGGCTGAGGAAGAGACATAAGGAGAGGGAAGGCTGAGAGGATTTGATTGGCCTTTCAGTTCTAATTCACAACCTTAAACACGGCACTGAGGGAAGTACTGGGCCCAAACAAAAGGTGGGAAATAAAAGTTGGAAAAAGTGGCCTAATCCTAGTTACTCATTTGAGCCCTAAGTCCAGCTGTGCCTCTTGTTCAACCCACCCTTCACCACCACCACACACTCTAACTTACACACTACCAATAACAAAATGCAGTTGTTGACATAATCAGTTCTGTAAATTAAGAGGTAAAAGCATAACCTTCATTTCTTTGATGTCATTCAGACAGGATTTATTTTAACACAACACATCATAAGTGAGGCTGGAAGGGACTTCTGAAGGTCCTGTGGTTCAACCCTCTGCTAAGGGCAGGCCTAACTTCAAAATTAAGTCAGGTTGCTCACAACATTATCCAAGTCAAGGTCTGAACATCTCCAAAGTTGAAGACCCAATATATGTATATTTATTTTTAACCCTTCCCCTAATTGAAAGTCCTTAATTCAACTCATTGAAAGATCTATAATAAAAGGCTAAATTAGAAAAGATAATAATTAGATAGAAAAGTCAAGCACACCAAAATAGGAACTGATGTATTTAGAGTTTTCTGCAAAACTGTAATTCTGTCACTCTGGGTATAGGGAAACAGCTTTCTGGTACCTGATCACATGCTCTTCTTACAGCTTCCACTTACACTCTGCCTCCTAAGCTCATTCAATGCATAAGATGGATACACAAAGAGGAAACAATAATTTTACATCGATATATTTTGTCTGGTATTTTCTCACTATCAAGGACAATGTAATAAATTTTGTAGTCCGAGCTAATTTAATTTGTTATAATAGTTGTACTTTATAGACAATAATCAAACATGGAAACATTAATTCGTTGTTCATTCTACAAAAAGTTTGTGTGTGAGGTCTTTTTTAATTAAGTAAAATTGTACTTGTTTTTTCCCTCTTTATTTCTACCACTCATGTTCCAGATGTATACACATATAACAATAATAAGTATATTATGTGTATATATAATAAAGACAAACATCAGAATTAACTCACAAAAGAAAAGAAAAATACTCAGTAAATATATATATATTAAATATATTAACAGAAGCAAAAATTAGATGAATCACTGAACACATAGTATCATATCACCCTGGTATGAAGAATACTGCTTTACTTACACCACACAGAAAAAGTCCTCTCCTACTTGACGGAATAGATAGCATTTAGTCAAACATCAGGAGATCCTACATGCAACTAGGAACAGTTGTTTTCTTCTGTTTGCCCCTCCATTTTAACTCAGATATATACTGGAGGTATTTTAAGACAGAGCTTTCATTCCAAGAATAATACCCTTGTTTTTATCTTCAATAAAGCATTTTTAGAGCATCTTTTTTTTTCTACTAGTCTTTTGCCATGGCTGACCAATAATGTTTGCTGTAATTTTTCTTCTCGTAGGCTATGGAGCTCTTAGGAGCTTGTTCTTTACTCCTGAGTGCGCTTTTTTCCAGCTGCCTCATTTCTGAGTCTCTACATTAGTTTTCCCTCAGTGCTAAGGACTGCCTTTATTATTACTGGCGATGTGAACCTATATCAAAGTGTCAGCAACTGAAAATAATTATTTTGTTCTTTTCTGAAAATAAGAAATTAGTTTCAAAGCTTCTCCTACCCAGCTGATAATTACAGTAACAACAACCTCTAACTGTCTCTAAATTCTGTAATCTGTGATATGTTTAATAGTTACATAATAATAATAATAATAATAATAATAAAAAAAAAACTACCAACCATGTGTTCAAAAAATAACTCTGGATTTGAGAACATGAGGAATTTAAATAGGTGATAGATCCATCTGGGTGTCAAACATGTCCATTAAATGCATTAAGAGCTGTAAAGCCAGCTGTCAAAATCTAATAGAAATATTGTCATCCTTGTAAGTACCAGAAAGAAACATAGCATATGACTTGTAGCAGTGCTAATTAATCTATACTGTGCTCCAAATTGTTATCTTCACAATAGTTTGAGTTATAAACAGGTCTTCTAAATGATGAGCAAATACTTGAAATTAAATCAGATAACTTAGTTCCTTTTCTGCTCATAAATTATACATATTGGTGTAGCTTGCTTTTTTTTATTTCTTCCTACTGATCATATGCCATTGTTGCCCATTGGATTTAGCACACATTCTCCTTTCTCAGTGGTGCCCTTTATTTCTGTTCAACAGGGGCACACAAATTATTTGTGACTCACTGACATGGCTTGAGCCTGGTTGGCGGCCAACCACCATGCAGCCACTCTCCCTCCCTTCTCTTCTGGCAACAAGAAGGGACGGAGAGCCAGGCTTGGGGTTCAAGATAGGACTGGGAGGGGGAAAAATCCTCCTTTATGGTCATAAGCAAAAGGCAGACTTGTTAGGGGGAGGAAAAAAGAACATACGTTTATTACAGACACCAACAACACTTAACAGAGTAGGACAGTGAGAAGCATTGCCACATGTTGAGAACACCTTCCCCCCACCTCTCCCATCTTCCTGGGCTCAGTTCTGCTCCCGATATCTCTACCTCCTCCCCCAGTGGTGCAGGGGCAGGGAATGGGGGGTGCAGTCAGTTCTACCGCTTCTTCCATCTTCGGTGGGGGGAACTTCTGGAACTTCTTCCTCCTGCTCCATCGTGGTCCCCCTCTCACAGGAGACAGTCCTCCACAAACTTTCTCCAACATGAGTCCCTCCCACGGGCCGCAGAATTCCCCACACTGTTCTGGCATGGGACACCAACTTACTCCAACTGGAGACTCTCCCACAGGTACAGCCCTTCCCGAGCTGCTCTGGCGTAAGACTCCCCCGCATGCTGCAATCATCCCAGCACGAAAATACAACAACGGGGGCTGCTTCTTCCCACAAGACCCTGTCCTTCTTTAGGCACAGCACCTTGATCAGTCAGGTGAAAAAACACAGGCCATAAATCAATGTCTGCTCCACCGTAGATCTCCATGGGTGGCAGGGGGGGCCGCCCTGCTGTCTCACCACAGGATACAGGGGGGTCTCTGCTCCGGCACACCTCCCCCCTCCATTCTTCCTCCATTCCTCCACTGACCTTGGTGTTCACGCAGCTGCAGCAACTCCTCCTCACCAGTCCCACTGCTCCTCACCACGTCCCTTCTTAAATACATTATCATAGAGGCGCAGCTGATGGGCTCAGTTTTGGTGCAGAGGTGGAGCTGGCTTGGAGCTGGGGGAGCTTCAAGAAGCTTCTCACAGGGGCTGCCCCTAAAGCCCCCTCCCCTGCCACCAAAAAACTCCACCACTCACTCAAACCCAGGACACTCACTCTTTCAGCTGTGGAATGTACATATTGATGTTAATAGCCTCCAAAAGAAGATGTGTTCATTTCTTCAGAGGAGAAAGGTCTGGAGGAACTGTTGGGGCTTTTATCACTGGCCACATGGTCAGGAAATCTTCAAAAGGAGCAGGGCATCTATTTACCAGATGGTTTACCTGGTATCTATTCTACCCCTTCCCACATATGTTCAGTGCAGACTGTTTTCCATGACCCATGGTGTAAGAGATGTCACGCTGCTGGGCTACTCCTCCATCTGCACTGCATCCAGATCTGTCATATATGGGGAATTTTAAAGCATTGCCTGTTCCTTTTGCTCAAGCAGAGCATGGTGTTTTCCTTTGGATCCTTAGATCATAAGAATTGTATTTCCATATAACAGTCAAAGATCAAAAAATGCTCAGGGCTTTTCTGACTGAGGAGAAAAAAATGTTGTGCCATACTTTCAGCAAATACTACTTTTATAGCTATCTAGCTTCACAAGCAAAAAAGTACTTTTGCATACCTGATAGCTCTCGGGAATAACATTCACCCTATGTACCACACAGCATTAAATACATGCATTAAGTGAGTGTTCATTCTGATATGTCCATATACCACAGACATGACATGTCCATGTTGCATTATCTTTGCCATTCACCAAAGTCACCTATCCTGGTTTTGGTCCCAAGGAGATAATCTTTAGGTAGTAGGCACATAAGGTAATAGGTACATAGTCTGACATACAACTGTATTGCCAGGCTTGCAGTCTTGCTATTTCATGGGCTAAGTAATTAAGTAGCTCAGATTCATTAGTAAAATGTTGACACCAAAATCATATACTCCTACACAACAGATATGTCAGCTGCTTCAGCTCTTACTATCTCCATCAGTGTTTCTGCTCACCACCCTTCCCACAAGTTGTCATCCCTGATGGCACAGTCGGTTCTTTGCATGATTGAGTAGCATTTTGTAAACCACTGAATATCCACTGTCCCCAAGAACAGACTTCCTTTAAGGGAATATGCTTAACACCTCAAATCTCCTCTGAGGTCTATACTTGCAAGTATTGAGTGTTTTGCTGCATGATTTTACATTTAAAGAGTGAACAAATTTTCTGATTTCTTTGTTATATAAGTTTTGGGGTGATGAATGTAGAATACAAAAAAATCTTTTGATTCTACCAGTATATACTAATGTCAAAACTATTTACATTTCTGATTCATGGAAAAAAGTTTATATTTAACAAACAGTTACCTATTAGAGATTAAACAACTTCCTTATTGAACTCACAAATACAAGCTCATCTCCAAAGATTTTTTAAAATAAATGGCAATGATTTCATCATAACTATCTAAATTTAAAGATTTTTTAAGAATCAAAAATAAACTTGCTTGGATTTGTTTAAAGCTGAATTTCAGCTCTTGTTAAACCCTGATGAAGCTGAAAGTGTAATAGACTTTCAACTTATTTTACAGATGTTTGGTGAAAATTCTAGCACAAGAAAAAGAAACAAATACAGTCAGAGGTATTGTGTCATAAGTATTAACTAGACTAGAAATTAATGAGCTAAAGATCTTACTTACAAAGTTATTGAACCAATGAAAAAATGTCAACAGATTAATTTCAGATGTAGCCAAGCATGAAAGAGGTGTATTTTCACCTTGAAATTGAGGAAAGACGAGAGTATAAAACCACATAGAATAGGGCAAAAAGTTCTCTCTCTTAACTCTTCATATAGCAGTCACCACTGCTCATGCCTTTCAGTTCTTCAGATATGCAATAATCAGGACAATGTTTTGAAGAACTCTTCTCAACTAACTGATTTAAATGTTTTTTTTGTTTGTATAGACATAACCCATATTTTCATTCTATAGGCATCTCCAGTTTTCCCATAAACTGCTAAACCACAGATCATCACTAAACCTTAATTAAATTCTTTGCCATTTGTAAACTGATTTTCTGCACTACCTATTCAATATTTTAAATTTCAAGCCAAAATAGCTTGAAACAACGCATTCCAGAGAAGGTGAGTGGTTATTAACTTGGTTAGTCCACACTGAGCTTTTAACCACTTCAGCAATTGCACAATCAGACCTGTGAGGGTAAAGATAGCTTAGCTATACATGTCTGAGTTGCTGTCATCTTTGAGTTTTCCACTGGTATAAGCCAAGTCAGGATGCACCTCCATTTTGGAAAAAAAACAGTTTGATTTTCAGCATTATATTTCTGATAAAATGGATTAAAACTTTGTTAAAGCTCTGTATTAGTCATCATTTATAGTGTGTTTTCTTTTTAGTAGTTTTGGGTATTTTAAATAACATGATAGTTAAAAATATGAATAGGATACAGAGTGTAAGAGGGAAAATATTTACATGTATAAGTATTTATGGGTAAATAAGAGACAAGAAACAGAGGGCAAGAGTAAATTGGCCATTCTTTCAGTGGAAAGAAATCACAAAGTTCTTAAGGGACCTGGATGGGAACCCATGTTGAACAACATATTGTTAAACAATCTGGAAAAAGATACAAAGAAGTAGGACAAAAGCTGCAGCCTAATTGTAAGGAAATGCAGAAGGACCTCACGAGACTGGAACAAAATAGGTGGCAAAATTCTATGCAAATTAATGTAAATTGGTACACATAGGAAAAAACAATTCTAACTTCACATATGAAATGATATTTTCTTGAATCTAACATTCCTCTGCAGGACTGAGGTTATCTCTCATAACCCTGTTAACAGCAGGGATTATGATTGATTGGATAGCAAGTGCCATGAAAATGTCAGTTCAGTGCTTAGTAGTTGTCAGAAAAGTGAACAAAATGACAGGAATTACTAGAAAAAAAAAATTATAAAGAGCAACCCAGAAAGCATTAATATGTCACTGATGTAAATCCATGTTTAGCTTTCATCTTGAAATGTTACGTTCAGTATCCATGCTTCCTTTTCAGAAGGGGCATAGAGAACTGGAAATGTTCAGAAGAGGGCAGCCAGGACAATCGAAGATATGCTGTGTATTCTGTGTGAAAAATGAGTATGTTGGGATGCTGCAGTTTGGAGAAGTGACACCTGAAAAGAGTTATGACAATGATCCATAGGATTATGTGTGGCATGGCAAGGCTGGAAAGAGATCAGTGGTTCAAAACCTTGACAGCACCACATGAAGGTAGGAGGAGCCACATTCAAAACAAACAGAACAAGGTTCTTCATGCAAAGTCTAGCTGAGTTGTAGAGCTGCCAGTTGAAATATGTTATGGATGATTAACGTTTATATGGATTGAGGAGTAAATGGGAAGAGTTCATGGCAGAAAAAACTATTTTGGCTTACAAAGACCCTGAGTAGAAAACAGCTAAAGCCAAGGAAGCTATCCGTTTGTCAGTTGTTATACTTGCATCCAGTTTCATCCCTATTCAAAACAGGATACCTAGTTAAATGGCCTTACGTCTGATCTGATACAGAACACTTTTTTAAGGCATGGAAAAAAAGTGTGAGTCATACCTCTGAATTAGCTGTAAGGTACTCGCAGACCAATGTCTGACTTACTCTTTCCTTTTCCCCTCTAATTAATGAAGCCTAAGGTAGTAATTTTTAAGATAAATTTCTTTAGCCTCAACAATTCAAAATATCCCTTTTACTATACAAAAGCAATATCTTATTGAAACACCTCAAATTTGCAGTGTTCACAATAATCCTTTTTCTCACAGGATTACTCTAAGTGCTGGATGCTGTTGATGACTCACTTTCCACAGGTCAAATATTTTTGGAGTTAGGTTTTGGAGTTGTCCTGATTTCAGATGGGATAGAATTAATATTCTTCCTAGTAGCTGGTATAGTATTGTGTTTTGGATTTAGGATGAGAATAATGTTGATAACATGCTGATGTTTTAGTTGTTGCTGAGCAGTGCCTACACTAAGTCAAGGACTCTTCAGCTTTTCATGATGCCCTGCCAGAGAGGAGGCTGGGGGTGCACAAGAATCTGGGAGGGGACAGAGCCAAGACAGCTGACCCCAACTGGACAGAGGAATATTCCATACCATATGACATCATGCTCAGTACATAAACTAGCAGGAAACCTGGCTGGGGGACCACTGCTTGGGAGCTGGCTGGACATATGTTGGTTGGTGGTAAGCAATTGGATTTCATTTGTACTACTTGTTTTTCTTGGTGTTTCTCTCTTTGTTATTGTCCTTTTCATTCTTCTTCTTCTTATTATTATTATTATTGATTATTATTATTATTGTTGTTGTTGTTGTTGTTGCTATTGTTATTATTGTTATTATTGTTATTATATTTAAATTATTAAACTATTCTTATCTCAATCCACAAGTTTTCTTATCTTTACCATTCTGATTCTCTCCCCCATCCCATTGACGGATAGTGAGCAAGTGGCCGTGTGGTGCTTAGTCGTCAGCTGGGGTTAAACCATGACAGGGGTTAAAATTATAAACATTTTTGAAAGCTCTCTCTAGAGCTAGCTGTCTCAGGTGCTAACAGTGATCCCCTCTCTGCCAGGTATGACAGAAATAGTAGTAATGAGTCATTACTATTAATGCTGAGTTTGATCAATCTAGACACATTTATGGAAAGAAACATAATCTCAAACCATTATTAGGAGGCAATGTAACAATGTATCACAAAAAGACAGGGTATACTTTATAATTCAAAACCTGATTGCTCTACTGTTTTGAAAGCATATATCTCACTTGCCATGAGGGAAGACAATGCATATCACAAATTTGCCAATTCTATCTCCTGAGCAGAACAGGATCTCAGGCTGGCCAAACCTATGAGTGTGACCTCTCACTCTCTACCTTTGAAGTCAGTGTATCAAAGGTTTTTCAGTGTCTTAAAACCAGAACATAAAAAATAAACAAGACTGAGGAAAGTCATTGAATGGCAAAACCTCTGATCTATGGTTGAGACAAATTAAAGGAAATGGTTGTTGTATCCTTGCCATTTGAGTCTTTTCCTCCTGGTGCACTTTATACTCGAGCAGCTTTAAGCAGTTTCCAAGGCTGAATCCGTTGCACGCAGGCAGCCTCGAGGGGCTCTCCTTCCCCATGCCCCGAGGGCTGGCTGCAGGCTGACAGTCTCTCCGAGTCTGCATTTTCCCTCTAAACTCACTTTTTGGTTCTGCTTCAACCTAAAAGCCACCACATCTGGCACATCTGCAGCTCTCAGAGACAGAGTGACCTCTTCTTTCCAGAGGTTTTAAATGTGAAACCGAGAGGAGGCTGTAGGCCAGCAACCTTCCTTTCTGCTGCTCTGCCACAGCCTTTATGAAAAAGGAATAAAAACAGGGTGTTTATGATGAAACATAAACATTCAGACAGTTTTAGTATCAGTCACACTCAAAGTGAGACATAAATCAGAAAAGTCAGGAAGCAAAATTTGATATAGATTTTGGAACTGATAGTATGAGAACGTTTTATTTCCAAGGGCTGTCAAAGACCTTAAACTATTTTAATAGCAGCTGTTGACATTTTATTTTGTTTTTTCTGTAGATTGTTAAAAAGTGTATATGGGTAAAATGAGAGGAACTAGAACTATGAACCATAGGCTAGCACAGCTACTTCTATGGTTAAAAAAAGTAAAAAAGTAAATAAGAAAGAACATGACTGTACCACCAATAAACAACATGAACTATTTGTAATGACACGATTCCATGTACTTCCCCACCCTAGTGAGAAACATTATGATTCAACAATAATGTTTATATATTAATTTTGATTACTTAGTGTTGAGCTCATTGGCACAGAATTATATATTTCACAGGCATTTCAAAGTTGGAAGAAGAATTATATACTCTGACTTTTGACAGAAAAAAACTTAAGACTCTATTGGAGCTATTATAATCCATGGATTTACAAATGACTAGAGGTTCCTTTAACCAGCAGGTCTTTGACTCTTACTGCCTGTATAATTGACAGACCAGAGATACATTACAGTCTGTCATAGATGTGTTGGCATTTTAGTTGTGTTTATTTCTTGATTAGGACGCTTGTATGGGTTATTTCTTTACCTGCTTAGATAGGTGCAATAAAACAGGAACCATCACAATGTATATACCAGAAACTTATGGGGTGCTCCTTGATAAGGAGATAAAAGGCTCTTTAATTTAGTATATTTATGGCTCATCATATTAAGCTCTACTTCTTTACTTCCTCCAGTCAGTTTCCTATCTAGGTTACACAGGTAAACCTTAGGAATAATCCTACTAAATATAGTGGAATTACTAGACATTTATGTCAATGGAAGAAAACAAAATTTTGTTCCTACTTTGAAGATCATTGACACTAAGGAACATAATGACTTCTGTAGTGCTGTAATATTCTGTCGTGTCAGTGAAATTACTATTTATGGTGCATTAAGGATAGTTTCTGTCTAGAATAAGCAGAGGATAAAAGTATTGGGCATACACAGTGATCCACTTTTCTAGATGAAATGACTGAGCTATTTTTCTTCATGAGACACAAAGAAAAGTAATATCGTACATTTCAGTACATCAAAATACTAATATTTCTCCCTTCTCCCACACTTCAAAAATAAGCTGTTTCAATATAGGTCTTTATCTTGTATTTCTGAGGAGTAATTAACCACCAGAAGAGTTTAATATGAACTAAACTTACGGTTTTACATTTATGTTTTTAAATACTCTTCTTTTTCCTGAGGTGTGAAAACAGCTTAGTTGTCATAGCCCCATAAGCCTGTGACACTGACCAGCAGTCACTTCTATTTCACTGTTTTTATCGATTTCCATTAACATTTTAGTTTGAGTCATGGAAGCATCAGTTTTCCAGGACTTATTTTAAGGCTTCCTTCCAGACTTTGAAAATATCCCAGCAGGTTCATCAAGGCTCTCAGAATCCCTCAAAACCATTTTTAAAAGTTCAGAAATTGAGATTTTTTAAATGGTAACTTTTTAAAAAGTTTATTCAAAACAGTCTGGCTTTCCCATGTTGCATTACATTGTTCTTGAGTAGTAGCAGACAAGGAATTCTAGTGAATTTATTGTGTGTTACCCACTTCTTATTACCTCAAAACCAACCTTAATTTAATATAATGAAAATTGTAACCATTTTATTCTTCTACTCAAGATTGTGCTCAAGAAAAAATGCAGCGTTTTCCATCATAGTCCAACTGTACTGCAATGTGAGTTGGAGTTAGTGGGAAGTTACGTGTCTTTGACACCAAACATATAATGAAATGAGCTCCTGAGGTGGCGCAAATCAGCTTGATTTCTGTTCTTCGGATGAAGATAGACAAATTTACATCAGTTGAGAATCTGGCATATATCTTTTTGTGTCCTTTTTATTTCTTTTTCTCTCACTGTTATTATTTTTGCTCCCACATGTGCACTTTTTGCCTTTATGACAATAATGTGAACTGCATTGAGATGAGCAATGTACCGTTCCTGTCCAAGAAGTCTTCCCTTTTGATTTGTGATCACATTTTCTTCTGAACATTCATCCAAGATTTTTGACAGTAAGGTCAGGTCAAAAGTTGATGAATGAGTATTTTGACTTATATAGCTTAATGAATTGAGGTCAATTTTCTATTTGGAATAACCTGTAGAATAGTAATTTTTTCTTTCAAGATTAAGTTTTCTCCGTCATATCACAAAAGCACCTAACTACTCTGTTTTAATCAATATAATATGCTTTTTCTAGTTGATAAATGAGCTCAATAATGTTGTAATTCTTTCAACATTGAACTAATGTGCAATTCTTTCATTATGCTAGGCATACAGAGAACACACTAAATGCATTAGTAATCACAGCCAGGAGAAAGAAATCTCACATCAACTTTTGGGCTACACGATCTATTAAAACATGGAAAAGTGGACAAGGAATGAAAATTCTTGCTATAGACTGATTTTGCTTGATGCATCCTATGGTATCTCTTCCCTAGAAAATCTGTGTGAATCAGTTCAGAACATACATTTTAGTATATTAGGATTTAGAAAATAAAAAAAAGTTAATAGTGACTGGCAAATTGGTTGTAACTGTGATGATACATCCTACTGATCTGGTGAATAAGAATTCCTCTTCACTAGATTTTTTGGTCAGAAATTATCTTATTTTCAGAAATTTAACCCAATTAATGTAATCCAAAGTCCATAAACAACATTTTAAAGAATAGAGTATTATTCTAATAATTTTCACCAAGTGAACAATTTCTGCCTTATGAGAGCCTTGGGCAAGAGAGGACATTTCTTCATGACAGGTGAAAGGATCCCTTCTGAAGTAAGAGGAAAGAAAAAAATTGACTTTATGTTCATGAGGTCAGGAAAAATGTTGCCAGCAGTGGGAAAAAAGAAAGAGCTCTGTTCTGAGACTAGGAAAAGAAATCTGCTTGGTTCACTTCCCCTAATATTAACCTGTAACTTACAGCACTGCTCAGATATAACTGATGAAACAATCTTGCAAAAATATAGTGGCCCAATTTTTATAAAAAATAAGAGCTGCAGAAGTCACAGGTGTGTTTCCCTATGTATACAGCTTTCTTCTGACACTTATTGCACCAAGATAGTATTGCTATTAGCTTTTAGCGATGCTAAAGAGTACTTAACTCTGGTCTCCACAGCATGGAAGTAATAGCTTGAAGTGGAAGATAGGCCATGAATACATGATTGTAATGTCTCATTGGCTGTTTCACTGCAACATTTTATTGGTTATAATCATATTTTATCCACAAATGAAGGTATTTTATGATAAACCAGGAAATAAAATGTTTTCAATCTGATTTGTTTCATCATAGTAATATAAAGAACTGCCCAACAGCAGCTCTGACATATTAAAAGCCACCTTTCATGAGAGCATCTGTGAGCCTCCAATGTAAATACATAACAGGTGTTTATTTGAAATTTATACTGATAGCAGATTCAAACATGCTCACTACCTAAATCCTTAAATTAAAAGCTAAAACTATTGAGGGAAAGTAAACTGTCTTTATACATTTCTTACCCGTTCCTGTTTTTAGCAGAACTCTCTGACATATTCTCAGATAAATTTAGTATCAATTCACATTTCTGTATCCACTAATGACACCTGTTGGTAGCAATTGTCAACTTTATGAATGAAGACAAGCAAAAAGGAATCCACAAGGATGAACAGATTTGTAGGATGTGGAAAATGAGATATTCCGTATAAGGTGGAATCTCAAAATGCCTCTTGAAAATGCAATTTCTTTGAAGAGCATTTCTGCTCAACCAGGGCATATACATAGTTGAACATAGGATCAAATGCAAATCCTTTCAAAGTCGACTGGGATCTTCAGACTGAGTTGAGTTTTGGTCACCTTATTTCTGGATAAAATAAGTGAACCAAAGGATACAAAAAGATGTGAAAACCATAGACTAGCTTCAAGGGGGTGAAATTCTGTCCTTAACTACAGTCTGCATTCTGCTGTGTACTTCAATGTGATGTGAAATAAGTAACAAGTATTTAGTCAAGTTTATCAGCAACTATTAAGATTTTTAGTAAAAATGTGAAAAATATGTGGAATGTAGTCACTTGAAAGATGATTTGATGAACACTTTATTTTTTTAGCACAAAGCCCACTGTCTGACATCAGGGGGAACAGATCAGAATGGTTGCATGCTTTACAGATAAATGTTACTTTAATAAACTACCAGAACATTAATATATGATTGACCTGGATGTGAACTGAATTTTTAATTAAACAAAAACTAAAAATCAGACTTCCTTCTTCAGTCTCAGCTTCACCCACAGCAGTAAAATGCAGTCGTTAATTAATTGGGTTTTAGGAAGTAGAACAGAGGATGATATCTGCAGTGTTTCATAAGACTCATGTGAGGGGAATTTTTAAAAATATAGGAGATTCTACAGAAATTAGTCTATTGGGAACAAGGATGCCCATGTAAAAGCAGAATGCAAAGGAATGATCCATAGTCCAACATACAAGCTGTACTCTTGCCTTGGCACTGAACCAAGACAGTATTGTTCTTATTGCACTGTGTATGTCAAGATTTCAAATAAATAACTGGACAAAGGACTTGGCTCAGAATATTGTAGAAGGAAAGGGTTAAGATGCCTATAGACATAAACAGGCAAAACAAATTAAGATGATCCTTGTTTAAAGCCTAGACACATATTTGTTAAAAGTACATCAGCATAATAGAGAATGCAATCATCATGCTACTTTGGAGATCTGTTTTATCTGGAACTCCTAGAAATGACTTCTATATAAGGGTCGTCTTCCCTGCCTCTTTCCTCACAACCCAAACCAGTACCTGTGAGTCAGCCTCCTCTGATAAAGAGATGTGAAACATGAGCCTGCAACCTTAAGCAATAATGGCTATTGAAGCAAATCAATGCCAAAATGTACCATTTTTGTATACAAATATAAAAATGATGCTATATTCCCTCCTTTTTCCCCTCTGAGACCCAAGATGTGGACATATTATGATATATTTTTTGGACAATTTTCCTTGATACATTATCTTACTTTGCAGTAATTTACAAATTTTCTGCCACAAAGTAAATTACTCTGCTCTGAGATGCCACAACATGGGAGTCAAAGCTGAAAAAAAAAAAAAAAAAACAAACCCAAACAAACAATCCTATTTGTTTATAAATAGGTAAAAAGTTAGTATTCCACTTTGTTAGGAAAAGGAAGATCTACACAGACCTGCACGTCTGTTTGCAAATGCCTAATTAATTTACATAACTGTTTCAAATATGTTCAGTTCACAGCTGCTAGTAGAACTTCAGCTATCAAGGGCAAACATCTGAAAATGCATTTTTCTTCCAAGATGCACAAAGATAATCTATGCATTTGACAATTGATTTGGGCTCTGTATCAGACATTTCACAGATTGGAAGGGCAAGACACAGGATGGAAGAAAACAAACCAAATGAACCAAAAAAGTCCAACCAAATTTAAGCTTAAGACTTCTTCATAACAGTTTTGAATGAACTTTAATCAAAGTACAAAAACTAAAAAGAAAAATGAGATAAAGCCTCAATTCGCTCATCCCTACAACAAACAGTATCCCTAAGGGAGGGTGGGTTTTTTCTTTGTTATGAGAGAAAAATAACTTTCTCTGCTCTTAATTAGGAGTATGGACAGGCAGCACACTGAAGACATCACAAATTATATTTAGAGTCATGCTAATTATGAAATATGTTGGGTATTTTTCTGGTGTTTTCTGGTTGAAATATGTTGGGATTTTTCTGGTGTTTTCCCTACATCATATCAATCATCATATCAATCTTCCTAGTGTGTAATTCAAATTTCTACTACAAACCTATCATGTTTTGAATTGATTTTTTCTGTGAAATGGGCATACTTGAGGCTCTTTCATTTTATGGAGTCAGTCCTGGTGCTCATCTCATCTTCTATGACTGCAGCATTCAATCAGTCTGTGGACCGGCTGATCAGTCTGCAGGACAGAATACAAATACCTGCCACTTATATTTCAGCTAGGTGATTCTGCCATATATAAAGTTTCACAGTGTTTGTTATGGTTGGAGGATGTGGGAATGGAGGATATGGTGATGAGCCTTTGTCCTGGGTTAAGTGAGTGGTGGAGTTTTTTGGTGGCAGGGGAGGGGGCTATAGGGGCAGCCCCCTGTGAGAAGCTTCTTGAAGCTCCCCCAGCTCCAAGTCAGCTCCACCTCTGCACCAAAACTGAGCCCATCAGCTGCGCCTCTGTGAGAACGTATTTAAGAAGGGATGTGGTGATGAGCAGTGGGACTGGTGAGGAGGAGTTGCTGCAGCTGCGTGAACACCAAGGTCAGTGGAGGAATGGAGGAAGAATGGAGGGGGGAGGTGTGCCGGAGCAGAGACCCCCCTGTACCCTGTGGTGAGACGGCAGGGCGGCCCCCCCTGCCACCCATGGAGATCTATGGTGGAGCAGACACTGATCCCCCTTTATGGTCACGAGCAAAAGGCAGACTCATTAGGGGAAGAAAAAAAGAACATACATTTATTACAGACACTAACAAAACATAACAGAGTAGGACAGTGAGAAGTATTGCCACATCTTGAGAACACCTTCCCCCCACCCCTCCCTTCTTCCCAGGCTCAGCTCTGCTCCCGATATCTCTACCTCCTCCTCCAGCGGCGCAGGGGGCAGGGAATGGGGGGTGCAGTCAGTGCTGCCGCTTCTGCCATCTTTGGTGGGGAGAGCTTCTGGAACTTCTCCCCCTTCTTCATTGTGGCCCCTCTCTCACAGGAGTCAGTCCTCCACAAACTTTCTCCAACGTGAGTTCCTCCCACAGGCCGCAGTGTTCCCCACTCTGCTCCATCATGGGACACCAACTTTCTCCAGCCGGAGTCCCTCCCACGGCTGCAGCCCTTCCCAAGCTGCTCCGGCGTGGGACACCCCCGCATGCTACAATCCTCCCAGTGCTGAACTACAGCAGCGGGGCTACCTTTTCCCACAGGGTCCCAGCTGCCTTCAGGTGCAATCACCCGAGATGGCATGGGACCCTGCACATACCATATGTCAGCATCTGCTCTACCATAGACCTCCATGGGTGGTGGTGGGAGTGGCCTTTCTGCCTCACCACAGGATACAGGGGGGTCTCTTCTCCGGCACACCTCCTCACCCTTTCCTCCTCCATTCTTCCACTGACCTTGGTGTTCACACAGATGTTGCATCTCCTCCTCACAAGTCCAACTCCTCTTCTCAGGTCCCTTCTTAAATATGTTATTGCAGAGGAGCAACTGTTTGGTTCAGCCTTGGTGCAGTGGTGGGTCCAACTTGGACCTGGGGGAGTTTTGAGAAGCTTCTCACAGGGGGGCCCACCACAGTAGCTCCCTCCCCTGCTACCAAAAACCCCACCACTTGCTCAAAACCAGGACATGCGTGAAGATGAGGATCCTCCTGGTATTAACAGAAATTTATAAGCTCACTGTCTGGGTAGCAGAACAAACAATGGGGAAGTTTGTTACAGTGCCAGTCCTCTGTGCAAACGTGGATGCTGAAGTACCAGAAATGACAACATAAAAGAACAGGCTTACATTACCTAATTCCTCACACACCAAACAAAAGTACACTTAACATTAAATCTGGGCTTCCTTCCCAGGTCCTCTGTTCAAACACACCTAAGAATGGGATTTTCTTTCTCTTGATACATTTCAAATACATTGGGCCAGAATGCTGTTTAGCCCTGAATACAAATCAAGTCTGCATATGAAGTGAAATGGCAGTTTATGGCTCTACAAAAACAGTTTGCTCTCAAGGCAAATAATAAAAAAAAAGAAAAAAAAAAAAAAGAGTGCAAGCTACACAGATCTAAAATATAACACTCCAGGAGACAGCCAGCAGAACAAGATAGGGTCAGAGGCCTTTGGTGTAGAGAAATATAATATGTCAAAATGGCTGTTAAATGTTACCAGTGAGTTAAAAACACAAAAAGTTAGTCTGATACAAAACCATAGCTCAACAAGATTTTGTTGTTTGGGTTTTTTTTTCTTAAAAATTAGGTGACAATAGATAGGGAGAAGTTTGATTTTTTTTTTTTTTTTTTTTCAAGTATTATTTCATTTTATTTTATCCAAAGGAATTTTTGTCATTTCTGAACAGGAACAAAAATGGTAAGGCATTGTATGGATATTCCCATAAAATAAAATTCTAAAGGAGACTAGTGTTTTTTGGTTTGCTAAACTCTTTTACTGTCATCAAACTGAAAAAACAAACAAACAAACAAACAAAAAAACACAAGCAACCAACCAAACAAAACAACAAGTTAGAGAACTATCAGAATGGTGCTATCACAAAATTCACTATACAGCAGTAAGTGAAACATGTTATTATATAAAGCCATTTCAAAATGAAACCTAATCATTATTTTCAATCTAAAAATGCACAAATTGGATGGTTTCATTATTGCTAAAGTACTTTGTGACAGTCCTCTGTCACATTCAAGCTTCAGCTTCAGGGGACTGTGTTCATTTGTTTTGTTAAAACATGAAGGCTCCTACGGTTTTCCAAAAGCATGGAGCAATGTATGCTCTGAATGATGAAGATCCAGTGCCAAGACAATCATCCAAGAGTCGCAGTCTCTATGGTTATTGGGTTATTAACATTATTAGAATTGGCTGTTAACCACTGGTGATCACAAACTGTGGGGCTACCGCCATCTTTGGCACCAGCAGAGACATGGACCAGAACAATAATAAACAACTATTTGTGCGATAAAGTTGTGCCACAGCGTCTCAACATCAAACCCCTGTAACTACATACACAGTAAAAGCTTTGGAGTGTGCTTACAATGCTCCTCTACTTTTATGAAATGGTAACAAGTATTAATATTTTAAATCTTAACTTTAAATTATTTCTACATAAACATCAGGAAAAAAAAAAAAAAAAACAAACCAACATTCAAATTATGTTTCTCTTAATAAGACCTGTGTTACATAAGAGTTTTCCTCCTTTAAGGTATATAATGAATTATAAGGATGTAATAAGACAAGAACTTGTTCAGTTTGTTTATGTACAACCTGCATGTACTCTTCAAATTTCTAGATTACATTTACCTGATAAAAATCATATGATATTGAGCCTTTTCTTAACTGTTAGAGGCAAATATTTCTAAAATAATAGCTGAGTTGAAGAAATAAAACAGCCTTCAGAGTCCATAAAGGAAAATTCTACATCTAACAGGCAGTTTTCTGGAAACTCAAATTTAATTTACCTAGGACAAAAATAGATTGACCATAATGATGTGAATTGTTAGATCTATTTTCACTGTTTATAAACTGCATTTCAGCCAGTGATGAACTGCTGATGACTGAATGCAACATAACATTTTCAGAACTACATTTTTACCTTTTATCAAAGTTTATACTTTAGCACATACACATAGGAACACATTTTTATCAGCTCTAGATGCATGAAAATATGCAACCTTTCAAGTGTGTCTTTAGGCTAAACTTAGTTCTCACACAATAGGCTATAATAAACCTTATAAGTCTGTTATTTTATGGCTTCCCATGGGGGGAGGTTTTTCTTCTTCAAAAAATTTGAGTATTTCATTTGAAATTGCTCGGGGAAAGTGGTGTAGTATTCAAAGTGTGGCAACAGTGACTTTCCTCTCAGGGTTTGACAAAGAAAACAAAGTAAGTTTTTGTAGTAGCTGAATTAGAGCGTTGGTTTTAGACACTGGAAAAAAAAAAAAAAAAAAAAAAAAAAAAAAAAAAAAAAAAAAAAAAAAGTGGTCTAGCCTGTCTCAGGTGAGAAGCATACTGAAAAACAGATATAATAAGACAGACAAATATCCAAATATCTTCCAGGTTAAACTTGTGATGATAACAGATGGGACTGAAACCTTCTGATGTACATGTAAGGCTTCTGTAAAATTCAGATGACTTAAGATCAAGTTAGTCTGTACTTGCAGAACAGAATATTCCTGAGTGAGATCAGTGAACAAACCATGTAGTAGAGTAGTAGTAGAGTATATCATACTGGGCTCTCTTGTCTTATGCTTCTGTTTACTTGTGGCTGCAGCCTTCTTCCAGTCATGGAGCTTACTGTATCATTAGGGAAAAATCAACTGGACTGCACTGGCAGCAAGCCCAGAGAGACAAAGGCTAATTGCCCTAATTATAAGTGGAAAGCCAGGTGGGGATATTTACAGCTTGAGGTCAATCAGAACTGATAGATAAAAATATGGGTCTCTTCTCCTGGGAGAAGAAAATGAGTGGGGAAAGGGATTTTTGATGTTGCAGTGTTTTGAAGCGCTAGGAGAAAAGATTGAGAAGGTTGTAGACAAAGTGGGGAGAATAGTCTACTGTTCAAGTGTTGTTTGTAATTACTTGGAATTGAATTTTAATTGTTTGTACCATAATCCTGGTGCGTTTTTGTCTGGTTTTAATATTTTCAGCACACTGCTTAAGGAAATATTGTTTTGGAGTTATTTCCTTACACTGTATGCTGAATGTGT
Organism: Tyto alba; assembly: GCF_018691265.1. Taxonomy (NCBI): domain Eukaryota; kingdom Metazoa; phylum Chordata; class Aves; order Strigiformes; family Tytonidae; genus Tyto; species Tyto alba. The sequence goes on along the minus strand of NW_024881301.1, from coordinate 30,869,166 downwards.
TGGTTGTGTCTGATCTCTCACTTTCTGCTCTAGGGTTATGGTTCTACAACCAAATCCAGCAGCTCTGGAGAACTCCTTTGAACTTTGGTGTATTGGTCAAAACAGAAAATGTTTCTTTTTAGAAATCTTGGATATATAGTGTCATTTGGGCACCAAAACTGCCCTTATGTCATTAACATGCTTTTCTTTCTCACTAATTAGTTTCTTTCGGGGTATTGTAGCAATAAGAAGTGTATGGCTAATAAAGCATCAGACAGCCCATTGGTACAGCTCTTTTAAGTACAAGACGTTCTGACTGTGTTCTGACTGTGAGATTAACAGATGTAGGCAGGAATATGTAGTACAAAAAACCCTCTTCTTGATTGGTGGTATTAAACTAAAAATCCAACCTTTCTGTATTTCAATTATTTTGTTGCTGTTTTTAAAGGGGGGGGGGGGGGGGGGGGGGGACACAAGGATAATGTATGTCATAATTAAATCGAAGTGAGAGTATTTCAACATGGACCCATGTCAAGTAATTCTAATACCTGAATTGCACTGAAGTTTAAATACATAATAGTGAATGTTTGTTCATATTGTGTCAAAGGATCTGTCATGATTCCTTACTCTCATTTTCTGTGTTTTACTTAAAAAAAAAACAAAAACAAAAACAAAAAAACAGTGAAATGGTTTGTTTTCCCAAAATCAGAGTGGAAACTCTGCCTGGGAAAATATTGTGTGGTAGTGCAGGCAGGAGAAGAAGCAGAGGGAGACATGCAAAAAAGATCTCGGAGACTGCATTTTAAGCAGAAAATCTGAAAAACTGTTGAGAGAAGCAGAGAACACAGGTACAGTCAAGACTCAAAAGAGATAGAAAACCTAGAGGGGTTTATGCAGAATTTGCTAAAAACTAGAAAGCCATTGAGCTGAATGAAAAGAAGCTTGGAAATGAAAACTTGTCTTGCAGGGACACAATAGGAGACAGGCATAACAACACACACTTTAAGTCCTTCTCGAGCTGCTATCTTTTGTAGTTATTGTGACTATGTCTGTTTAGACATAGTCTATATAAATAGTTAAGTTTCACATCTTATTCTAATAAAATCTGGCTTTTTGAATGTAAAAGATTTTTTTTTTTTTTTTTTTATGGTACATCTTAAAGCCCTGGTATATTTGGAGCTCCTTCACAGAAAGTAAATATGGAGCATGATCTGTGATATGCCATGACAAAATTGAGCTTTTTTCACTACATTGTCTTTTGATTCAAAATGTGTGGGTTTTGCTGTTTTCATCATAGTGTCAAATGAGCTTTCCCTGACTTTACTCAGTTAGGGGTTTCTCTTGACTGTGTTTTTCAATATCTGCTCTTTAACCTGCAACTACATTCACCTGTCTAAGACAGGATTGCTTGCCTTTTAAAAAAAGGCTACTGCCTCAAAGTATTTTCATGCCCAACACTTTTCCTTGTATTTAGACTTAAGATACATGCCCAAGACATGCTGATGATCTCAGTGCAGGCATCCATCTTCTAGAAAACTTGTCTAACTCTGGTTTTGCTCTGCAGGATATCATGAGCATTATGGGTCTGACTGACTGTTTGTTCAAATGTCCAGAGAGCAGCCTAGTTGACATGAAAAGTCACCAGACTGTGGAGGGAAGGGATGGGAAAACACTTATTATAATACCTTTGAGTCAACAACTCCTCCTCCCACCCTTGTTCTCCCCCAGATTTAATAATATAACAACAAATGTTTTGCTACTGATACAAATTAATTACCTATGCACTTCTAACCTAGTTTTCACTTCAAAACAGTAGAAATATAAGGTAGGAGACCTCTTGAAAAGTAGATCTGCATAATATATACATATTTGCTCTCATAGGTTGAATCATTTTCCCTTACAAAAGGAAAAATTTAGAGAGATTGTTGTTGCCTTCAAGGTGCAGTAATTTTGCCTCCACCTGAGGGCTCAGAATTTAAGCTTAATATTCCTTTATTTTTGTCTCTTTATGTGTAGAGATTTATACTTACAATATCAGACCTAGTTTACTATTTACTTTTGCTCTGGTGACATTCTGTAATTGAAGAAGAAACAGCACTGATTTTTGGTGGATTTAAAGTACCCTGTGTAGCTGGAAGTTGGCCTGATCATGTCAGAACTGCCCTGGGTACCAGACAGTATGCTTTGGATTCATTGTAATGGGAATTGTCCTATTTGATATAACACAATTGAAACAAAGTTTGTCAATCTCTGCATTAAACTTAATTAAAGGAAGCAATGGTTGTTAGTGAAAAGTGCTTGTCCTTTGAGTGGAATATGCTATCTATAATTCTGAAGCTTGGTGGTTCTATGACCTGAATTTAGCAAAGTATACACTGAATGAACAAGGCTGTTAGCTAAAATGTGCCTCAATAATCAATACTCTCTATTAGGGTTTTTTTATGTAAGTTGTGGTTTGTGTATGATCTACTTTTTCCCTGACCTTCATGTATTGTTTGTCTTCTTAAAACATAAGCTATTTTAGCCAAGCCCTATGCATGGCCAGCGATTAATACATTATAGATGCAAGAACTTTACAAATACCAGATGATATCTTTAGCTTTCATTTCTGCTAATACTCTTTTCTTGCTGATGATAGCAATGTCAAAACCCTAATGTAAATCGGATAAAGGCTTTTTTATACCCTGATTTTTTTTATTTATTTTTTTTTTTTAAGAAAGCTTGAATAGGATCATGTAATTTGGCAAGGTGTCATATCTTTAGTTCAGTATATCTGCCTGCACAGGTCCAGGACGGCTTTAAAACATTATAAAAATCACTGTAACAAAAATGAAAGGTATTACTGATCTCCATGGAAGATTATTTTTTCCTCTCATAGCAGGCAATTCCAAACCAGTATGTTCAGACGCGGAGTTGATACTTTTGTAGACTTTTGCTGAAAGTTTATTGAAAAGCTGCAGAAAGGCTTTCAGTTTTGGTTGCTGGCAGACCAGATGTTCAGTGTTTCCCTTTTTAGCTAATCTGATATCCATCCTTCACATGTTGTGTCAAAAGCACCCTTTAAAAGCAATGCTTCTGTCATTTCCTATTGTTCATTTCAGCATTCAAAAGGCTGGATAAATGTTATGGAGTATAATGGACATGTCATTTATTAGCATTTAATGTGAAAGACAGGTATATCCTATACACTTTATAATCAAATACCTTAGGAGAAAAGTGAAGTATTGCTCACCAAAGAAAAGGATCTAATTTGTATCAAATTCATAACCTAGTACATCAGATATATTTCTACAAAAATGATACCTTGTGTCACCTACTGAATTGGATTTGTCAGGTGCTGAACTAAGTCAAGTATATCATCCACAACATCACATACATCATTCTTAGTAGCAAATAAATCACCTACTGAATTGAATGTATCTCTAGTTTAAGACGACCCATAATAAACTGATTGTATTTCCATTCACATGTTCGGCTGGATATGGATTTGGCTGTGTTTGTTAAAGATGTACATCCCTGATAAATTAAATGCTTGATGTACATCTGACATAACATTTGCTGAAATATCCATGCTAAGAACAGGACTGATTGTATGAGCAGGTGAATTGCATTTATCAACTTACTACAGCAATCACATCTCACACATTCACTTTCTAGGAGACAGCAATCATGTGAATGGGGTGAAATCACCGTCAGAAAAAGTTTAGGTCAGCAACAGCTCTACAGCAAGAACTAATAGTTATAGCTGACAACATGGTTTCAGGCATACAAGAGTTTGGCATGGGGTTCAGGCATACACAGAGAAGATTCATCACCATGAGAAAAAAGTTGGTAGAGTCAATTATTTTTCATATGTGAAGAAGATCTTGCTTGCTTTTGTCTGGATCTTTGATAAAGGACTCCTCCAGTTCCACTGAGCCTGTCTCTACCTTAAATTTTGCTGCTTCCTCTCTCATTGTGTCTCTTCCCATCGGTTCATGTAATACTCAAGGTATGGAAATAGATATAAATATAGCATCCAACCTTTGCCATTAAGAGATAGGCCAGGGAACGTTTCCAAACTTGTTCATTTCGTTGGCCATCTACATTTTGAGTAATCTGAGAAAGTAACGTGCATTAGAAATGACTGTGTTTTATTTCAAAGAAAGACTGCGGTACAGAAGGAAAAAAAAAAATTCTGCTATCAGATACAAGTGTTTTCCTAGGAAAAAACTAACAGAGATTAATTATGTCTTTCCCTGATGAGCTGGAATGGCATTTCCTCTGCTGCAGAACTGTGGGTGAGCTCTGCCCAGAGTAGAAATATCATTGAAATACAAGTTCAAGTGGAGGCATACAGGCAGGGAGGGGTAGTAGCTTTCTAGATGAATTCAACTAGTATGCCAGGAGGCTTATGAATAAAAACTGCGGTAAGTGAAGAAGAAAAGCTAAGGTGATTGTTGGTATGGAGTCATATGCATGGGGTAGCCTTGATCAGATGCCAGGAACATACTGTGTTTCCAGGGTGAATACCTATAAAATATGTTTAAGAAACAATGATGTTAATTAATGTTTTCTTAAAGAAACGACAAACCTGCCCATTATCACCACCTAGCACAGCACACACAGAAATGAGTTACATGTGATATATATTCTAAATAAACATATTCTTACTTCCCACCCTGGATATACAACAGTTCAACTATTACTGAAAATCCTTAATATTATTGTCCTCTGTTATCCATCTCTAAGAATGGCAGGCTGGAAGACCAATAACTCAGCTGTGTATGAACTATATCCACTCACCCATCTCTGCTTTTCTCCTATTTATCTTCCACAGTTCTACAGCAGCCTAGGAAATGCTGATTAACATGTGGCAGCACTGCAGGCACCTGGAAGCACAGGACTGCAAGTTTTGACTCCTCCTGGGTATTTCATGAAGGTATTTCAATATATTGATAGTTTAGGTCCTTTTGGAATGGTGGCATAACACAGATTAAGGTGTTACTGATATGTTTTTCACATGCATTATAGGTCTTTATTTTCCCACTTCTGTTTCATTTTACTTATTTCTACTGTAAAAAAGACAAAAACCCTATATTGTGTTATAATGTCTCTTTCATTCACCCTGATGTCCCACTGTTTTACCATCTATCCACCTCTCTTATATGCAGATCTTCAGCCATGTTTCATTTGCTATACCAATGTAACTGGATGTGCTAAATTCTTAGACACTACTTGATGAGATGTAAAAATTCTTTTAAATAAAAGAATATTTGTTTTTAATTCACTTCAAACTTTTCATACAGAAGATAATATTATTCTAGGAGGCATTCAATATAAACTTTACTTCATTCTCCTTTCAAAAACCACAACTGGCATTGCTATTTCATTATTATTTTTCTTAAACGAGAAGCTATTTATAGAAGGTTAGAAAGACTCCTGAATCTTCAGCAGAGATATTTGAAGATTATCCTAAAGTGTCCATAATTTTCCATAATTCTATTGTTAAAAACTGAACTCCATATCTCAAAAGGAAATTATTATTCTCATTTTGATTTTTAATGTTCTTCTGAATTTTTTAATGTTTTTTTTTTTTTTAAGGAAAAGTTGTTTCTGACTTAAATCACTTTCTGTTAAAATCATTGCTGTTTTAAAATGGTGCTAATGGAATTTTGTATTTCTTTTTAGTTACAGCTTGCAGGATCTCTGTTACTGTCCCAGGTTCATCAGGGATTTTCTTCTCTTTTTGTGAAATCTCACATACCATAGATTGTCAGACTCAGATTCTGCTGAGTTTGTAAATATCTTGTCACCAATGGGGATTACATAAACACAAACAGCTACAATTTAGTTATCTGTAATGTTTCTGATGCATGCAGCGGGATACAATCTCCCGCTACCCTTATTCTGCATTTTTTTTTTTTGAGATTAACACAAATTAAAAAGAAGTTAACACAAATTAAAAAGAAGTAAGTGAGGCTTTTATTGTTGTAAGGAATTTCTAGCTCCAGCTCAAGAGCTGACATTGTACCTTTTAGATCAGTGGATAGGAATATCTTTTACAGACATTCATGCAGGGTCAAAAGCCATTTCTAGCAAGGACAGAAGACTGCACTTGATAGTTTATCTGATCCAGCACCAGATGATACTTTGTGTTGTCCCACCAGAAGTATGATACCACACACAGGAACCATTAGTTCCCATTTGAAACTAATCTCTTTTCTAACTGCTCTAGTACCTGTGTATATTTTTAATGAGATAGATGCACAGAAATTTTCCTCACAGTACTGCTCTCCTACACAAAGTATTGCTGCAAATAAAATAGGATGTTCTACCTTGATCCAAATTGTTCCTCAAATCCTACAAATAAAGGTCTGGCTAAACACCACACAGAGGTGAGAGAATATTGAGGAGAGGATAAGCAAAATATCAAAGTTGGTATTTATATTATATCTGCACTTTCTATGAATATCATGCAGATATATGCCAGTTTCTGTACATATGTCCACAGAGATATGTCTGTGCAGATAAACTTTCCTATATATGCACAGTATTAGGTATATAGGTTTATAAAAAATGGATACATACTGTCCTGGTTTGGGCTGGAATAGAGTTAATGTTCCTTTTTGGTAACTAGGATAGCTCTGTGTTTTAGATTCAGCATTGGGTTTGGGATGAGAAGAATGCTGATAGCATGCTGATGTTTTCGGCTGCTGCTGAGATTTCAAGGACTCTCCACCTCCCCATGTCCTGCCTGTGTGCAAGTGCAGCAGAAGCAGGGAGGGAGCACGGACAGAGCACCAGACCCAAATTGGCCAATGAAATGTTCCATATCATGTAACATCATGCTCACTGTATAGAGGAGGGGTGGTTGGGAAGGGGATCTCTCTTGCTTCTGGGATTGTGATTGCGGGATCTTGGTATTTCAGGATCACTAGCCAGGACCGGGCTGGGTATTGGTCAGCGGGTAGTGAGCAGTTACGTTGTGCATTGCCTGTTTATATTTTCTATTACTGTCATTGTTTTCATTTTATTACTGAGGAGAATCACGGACTCCAGCAACTCTATAAGAGTCAGAAATTGAAATCCCTTTATTGCCAATACAAGTGCGTTTATATATCTTCCTAGCAACTGATCACACATAAACAAAAGGCTTGATTGGTTACATGCATTCTTCACACACTATTCGCATGCCTAAGACTAACATTTGATTGGTTATTACCTCCTGTCCATAATACACCAGACAACTCATTGGCTACAAGTTAGTTACTGCTATCCTAAAGCCTATTGGTTAATTAAATCTTACAAGCACAGACACAATGTTCTCTACACTTTTAGCTCAAGGTAGAAAACTTTCCACTGTTTAAGAAATGACCAGATGTTTCCCATCAACCATAGCCTGGCATGCTTTCTTCAGGCAGATCTCAGCATCCTTATCTTGTTTTTCTACATTCTCGCTTGCTACTTCCAAGGCTTCTGGCTGACAAAGGTCAAGATGTTCTCATCATTCACCAGCTGTACAGCACTCTCAGTTCTTCCTCCTCTTTTTGCATCCCTTCTGCAATGCAACAAACGTCTTGCTCTTGTCTGACGTGGCCATTGTCCTCCAAAAACAATCCCACATATTACTACTATTAAACTGTTTTTATCTCAACCACTGAGTCTCCCTTTACTCTTCCAATTCCCTCCCCCATTCCCAGGTGTGGGGGGAGGGTGGCTGAGTGGCTGCATGGTGTTTGGCTGCCGATCAGGCTCAAACCACGACACATACAAAGCCTTAGAAATTTTATTTATTACATTTTTTTTTAATTGACATGAAAGTTATGAGTATAAAATATTAAGCTTCATTTTTTAAATAATCAAAAATAACTTTTGCCTAAATATTCAAACTTAGGTATTCTGTCAACAAAATAATATCTTCAGAATATTTATAAACCATTTAGATTTTTGATGAATTCTACATTGTAATTTTTAATTTCTGGTGGATTCTCTCTTTCAAAGTAACTATTTTTTATTAATTTATGTCCTGAATTTGTGTGTGTGGTGGGGTTTTTGGTGGCGGGGGAGGGGGCTACAACCATGGCCTCTGAGAAGCTTCTCGAAGCTCCCCCCAGCTCCAAGTCAGACCCACTTCTGGCCAAGGCTGAACCAATTATCAACAGTGCTTGATCCTCTGCGATAACATATTTAAGAAGCAGAATCTGGGAGAAGGAGTGGGATCTGTGAGGAGGAATTACAAGAAGGACACCTGTGCAAACACAGAGGACAGTGGCAGAGAGGAGGAGGAGGAGGAAGGAGGGGAGGTGCACTGGAGCAGAGACCTCCCTGTAACCCATGGTGAGAGAGCAGGGACTGTTCCCCTGCTGCCCATAGAGGTCCACGGTAGAGCAGACGCCCAGCTGTGGTCTGGGGGGGGCCCCACGCCATCTCAGGTGACTTTACCTGAAGAAGACTGGGACTCTGTGGGAAGCAGCCCCTGCTGTTGTAGTCAGAACTGGGAGGTCAGAGAAAGTTCATAGAGGACTGTCTCCTGTGAGAGGGCACCCACCAGTAGAGCAGGGGAAGAATGTGAGAAGTTGTTCCCTCCCTCATACCCCCCCAAAAAAGGACAAAGAAGTGGTGGGACTGATTGCACAACCCCCTGCCATTCCCTGGACCTGTCCTACTCTATGTTAGGTGGTGGTGGTGTTAGTGTCTGAATTAAATTTATATTCTTTTTTTTTCCCCTAACGAGTCTGTGACCATAGTGGGTGAGTCATCCCTTTCTGTCCTTATCTCAATTCCTTAGCCTTTTGCTTTGTTTTCTCCTTTCCATTCCTGAGGGTGAAAGAGTGAGTGAGAAGCTGTGTAGTGCTGAGTTGTCATCTGGGCTTAAACCAGGACAATTCATTATCCAATACGTACTTAGGTAACCGTGCACTGGAAAGAGTATAAGACAGACATTTTCTTTACAAACCTGTGTTGTGTTGCTGACATTGGTGACACAACAAATTAAACACAGGGCAGGGACTTTTTGAACTGTAATCTCTAAGAAAGGAGGTGTAAACTAAAAATCAATATTTCTCTAAAGGAAAAATGTAAAAAATAATAGGTAAAAAAAGCTAAAGGCCTGGACTTACTCTCAGCTACACTCCATAAGTAAATAATTTCCAGTTTAAAAACAATTGTGGGGGATGTTTTTTAGAGTTAATTAAAAATTCAAGAAAAAGGTTTTTTTTTTCTCTTTCTTTCCATTCAGTCCAAAGTTAGCATAACTGTTCTAGCTTTAGGTTGACTTGTAGAAATTCTACAAGTAAATAAAGAGTTCCTGTGGAAATGGTTAACCTCTTGAGGAAATTTCTAAGATATATCTCCATTTTGTAACATACCTTTGGGGTAGCTGTCAATCCTAGAACGAACTTCTGTTTATAATCATTGAGCATTTTCCAAAATGGAATGATGAACGTAAATGTCTGTTACAGAAAGCTCCTAGTTTGAAGATGTCCCCCCCAGCAGTTTGTATAAGAAATGAGGATGAGCAAGTTCTGGCCAGGTTCACTGATGTGAGACTTTAATATTTTATGACCATGTCTCCATTATTTATTACTCTTTTTGTAACATAAAAATAATAAAATTGTTACTATAATAATGAGAGGGTAAAGGAACGTTGCAGGATGTGCCCTGATCTTACACTTAGTGTAATTCTGATGTTCATGGTCCCAAAATTCAGAGGGATAGTGCTTAGTCATAGACATCCAGACTGAAGGTCTATAGGCCATTTCTCACTTAAGTTCTGTTACCAAAGCATTTCTATTCTTTGTGGAATATGTAGTAGGTTAGAGTCAGGCTAGGTTTGTGGAGAGATGGATTTGCAGCAAGAAACAACAGGATCATCACAAGGAATAATGCATATCAAATTTCACAGCATAACCTAAGCAGATAAGCAGTAATGTGGAACTGAGTTTTCAGTGATTTAGGGTATTAGTCAAGCCGATGAAGAAATTACATTGGTTTTAACTAGACGAGATATGTGCCTTTGGAACAAAACCTAGCAGAGTGACTGAAAGTTTAACAGTATATTGATGAAATTGTCCAGGTAATTCAGAAGTTGAAGAACTAGCTCAACTCTTTTGAGCATTAAGTTCACAATATATAATAAAGGTATACCTACATTATCTCTATTTGAATTTTACACCTAAAGCACGAAGTGAGAACTGGACTCCCTATGATGTTCTCATTAGAGCTGAGAGGATATCTTGCAATGGGTGTGCCTGAAAAATTATTTTTTATGTTTTATGTATTTCCACACACGGGTGGATATTATCTTGAATATGCTGGGTATTCTCAATTATATCATCTCTATTCAGACATTTGATATTTAAAATCCAGCCTTGGGTGTTGGTAGGTCACAAAGACAGTGGAGTTTTTATATGTATCTTATCTCTCCTCTCCTTCCTTTCCTTTCCAAGCAACATTTGTTGAATTTCATGAGGTTTGCACAGGCCCACCTCTCAAGTCTGTCAAGGTCTCTCTGGTCCCTTCCCTCCAGAGTGTTGACTGCACCACACAGCTTGGTGTCATTGGTGAATTTGTTGAGGGTGCACTCAATCCCACTGTCTGTATCACCAACAAAGATGTTAAACAGCACTTGTCCCAGTATAGAACCCTGAGAGATCTCACTCACCATTGGTCTCAACCCAGACATTGAACTGTTGATCACAAGTCTCTGAGTGCACCTATCTACCCAATTCTTTATCCACAAAGCAATCAATCCATCAAATCCACAACTCTCCAATTTAGAGACAAGGATGTTGTACGAGACAGTGTCAAAAGATTTGCACAAATCTAAGTAGATGATGTCAGTTGCTCTTCCCTTAGCCACCAATGCCATAAACCCATTGCAGAAGGCCACCAAATTTGTTAAGCACAGTTTGTCCTTAGTGAAGCCATGTTGGCTGTCACCAATCACCTCCTTATTTTCCATGTGCCCTAGCATGGCTTCCTGGAGGATCTGCTCCATGATCTTGCTGAGCACAGAGGTGAGACTGACTGGCCTGTAGCTCTGTAGATATCTTTTTTCTCCCCTTTAAAAAATGGGGGTTATGCTTCCTCTTTTCCAGTCAAAGGGAACTTCACCAGTCTGACATTACTTGTCAAATAGGATGGATAATGGATTAACCACTCCAACTATTAGTTTTCTCAGGACCCACAGATGCATCTCATCTGGTCTTATGGACTTGTGCACCTTCAGGTTCCTTAGGTGGTCTCAAACCTGATCTTCTACAGTGCACAGTTATTCATTCTCCCAATCCCCACCTTTACCTTCTGCATCTTGGGCCAAGTGGCTGGAGAACTTGCTGATGAAGACTGAGGCAAAACGTTGTTGAGTACCTCAGCCTTCTCCATATCCTGGAAGCTTTTCTTGTTGCTTTTGACATCCCTGGCAAGATTCAGTTCTATCAAGGCTTTGGCCTTCCCAACCTGATCCCTGTCTGTTCAAAAAAATTCTCTCTATTCCTTCCAGGCTACCTGTCCTTGCTTCCACCCTCTGTAGGCTTCCTTTTTGTGTTTGAGCTTGTCCATCCTTGTTCATCTACGCAGGTCTCCTGGTTATTTTGCCTGACTTCCTCTTTGTCAGGATGTATCACTCCTGATCTTGGAGGAAGCAATTCTTGAATATTAACCAGTTTTCTTAGGCCCCTCTTCCCTCCAGGGCTTTATTCTATGCTACTTTACCAAACAGATCTCTGAAGAGGCCAAAGTCAGCTCTCTTGAAGTCCAGGGTAGAGATCTTGTTGCACACACTTCTTGCTGCCCTAAGAATTTTGAACTCCACCATTTTGTGGTTACTGCAACCAAGGCCGCCCTTGAGCTTCACAATCCCCACCAGCCCGTTCTTGGTGAGAACAAGGTCTAGCATAGCATGTCTCCTCATTGGCTCCTCTGCCTCTCAGAGAAGGAAGTTATCATCAGTGCATTCTAGGAACCTCCTGGATTGTTTGAGCTCTGCTGTGTTGTCCCTCCAGCAGATATCAGGGTGGTTGAAGGACCCCGATGAGTACCAGGGCTTGTGATATTGAGGTTGTTCTTATCTGTCTATAGAGGACCTCACCCATTCGGTCTTCCAGTTGTGTGGCCTGTATCAGACCTCCACTATAACATCACCTGTTCTTGCCTTCCCTTTAATCCTGACTCATAAATTTTCGGTCAGCAAATCATCCATTCCCAGACAGAGCTCCATGCACTCCAGTTGGTCACTGACATAAAGCGCGACATCCCCTCCTCATTTCACCTGCCTGTCCTTCCTAAAGATCCTGTAACCTTCCTTTCCAACACTCCAGTCATAGGAGCTATCCCACCACTACTCTGTGATGACAATAAGACTGTAGACCTGCAAGCATGTGCACATCTCTAGCTCCTCTTGCTTATTCCCCATGCTACATGCATTTGCATAGAAGCATTTAAGTTGGGCACCTGATGAAGCTAACTTACTGGCTGAAATTCCTTTCTGCTGCATTTGAGATGTTCTGCTAACCTGTGATCCCTCTCCAAGCTCTGGGCATCTATTGCTGGCACTGTTATCAAGATGGTAGGAGTGGAACGGATTGAGGTTGCCCTTCCTTGCAACTTTAGCTTAAATCCCTCTTCACCAGCTTGGCAAGTCCATGACAAAAGATGTTCTTCCCCTTCTCTGACAGATGGAGCCCATCAGCCCCCAGCAGGCCAGGTTTTCCAGAGAAAGTCCCATGGCCTAAGAAGCCAATCCCCTGGCTGTGGCACCAGTCCTGTAATCGACTGTCGATTTGCCAGATTCAGCTGGTCCTTTCAAATCCCTAGGAGTGAAAAGGAACTGAAATGACTGTTCTGAATATTCAAAAGTAGATATTTTCCATTAAGTATTTACATATAATCTCTTTTTCATATTAAAAAATATAGATTTTACAGTGTTGTTGAAATAGCAGTCCCTAAAATATCCAGATTCAATATGAGTAACTGATAAATCCAGAGTATGATAAATGCAGGGTGGCTGCCAGATTTATTCATGCTAGAACCCTTAAAAATTAAAAAAAAAAAAAAAAAAAAAAAAAAAAAAAAAAAAAATAAGATGAGAAGAGGGCAAGAATTATGAGATTTGGAAGGAATGTTTATTTTCTTCTACATAAAAAGATGGACAAAAAATCCCAGGACATGATGAATAATATATTAAGAGCTTAAAGAGCAGATCTTAAAGTTGAGGACTCAATTGAAAGAGAGTAAAAAAGAGAGGTGCTATTATGTTGTCATATGGATAATTTATGCGATGATTAGCCTACAGATAGAGGCAGCCATTGATCTAAGAATCACAATGAATGAAATCTCATAAACTAAAATGTTGTTTTCAGCTGATGAAAGCCATACCATTTTAGAAAAAAAGTAAAAAAAAAAAAAAAAAAAAAAAAAAGAAAAAAAGCCAGGTAATCATCAAGGAAAAGTACAGAAAAGAACAATTAAGATGATATGAGGTAGAAAACAACTAAGCAAAGTAATATTGCAAAGACTGATTCAGCTTTTCAGGAAAAGGTAGATAATATGATGTGCTAAATACAAACATAAGTGGTACCAAGAAAATTAATCACAGATTTATTTTTTTACTATAACTGGTCAAGGGAAGCCAGTGAAATTATCCAGTGTCCCATTCAAAACAAACAAGAAATATATTTTTTTTTTTTGTCAATGAATGTTTAACTTGTAAAATATCTTATTTTTGGAGAGGTACATCTACAAACATAAATAAACTTGAAGAGGTATTATACAATCCACAGGACAGGCATAGACTTACAACATATGAGAGTCCAAATATAGTCTCTAAATTAGAACTCTCCAAAATAGCTGTAGTATGGAAAAGAATACCATTTGATTGTTATATGCTTATATCATTATCTTTATCATTATACCATTATCTTCAGTGCATCTATTAGTCTTTCTTAGAAACAGAATATCGGTTTAGATGGCAGTTTTCTAGGATTCAGATAATTTGAACAAGAGTAATAAAGAGTATTTTAATTAATTTTTCCTTTACATAATTTTCAACTGCATAAGATTTCCATGCAGAAGCTTGCATCTCTTAGCACAGTGATATCCATATATCATTCATCATAAAAGTCACCTTTGCTCCTTTTTTTCTCCATCTTCCATTCCTGAGGAAAAAAAAGAAAAAATGTTATTAATTTTACATAAAGTCCTGTATGTACAAAAAGTGGTGTCAGAAAAGCTACACCATCTGCATATCTTAAATCTGATTTTGGTCCAGTTTCAAAAAATGAATTGCCAAGGAGGGGGAAAATTTTAGGAAAAATGTCCTTCAACAATCAGGATGACCAGAAATTTATAGGATGAGACTTATGAAAAGAATAAGTTTAATGTAAATTTAGCCCTATTTTCCAAAGCACTGAAAAATGGCTGGCCATCTCAACATGCTGTAAAAACAAGGAGAAATGTATTCATAAGCTCAGGTCTACTACAATAATATACATGACAATAAAAATGAAACTAAATAGTACATTCCTCTTCCCAAATTGCTGTAAATAGTGGTTTGTATTTCCTTAATGTAGTAAGAAAGGTGGGAAAAACTTATAAACATAAAAACATTTATTTTATGAGTGGACACATGTTACTATAAGCAGTTCGTAAACTTAAACTTTCTCTACAAACATTTGTGAGCCTGTAGTAACAAATCCAACTGAATGGAGATAAACTATATTGCATTTATATTCTTATCCAGTTTTATGAAGCACTAAAAGAGACAAAACACTTTCTCTAATCAAGCATCCAAATAGCTCCTGTAAGTTGCATTACTCCTAAAAAGTACAAAGATAAACAGGTGTTCAGCAATATAGTGAATTCTGGTAATTCTTATGATGTGGTGGAATGACATTTAATTAAAAGAAGGTATTGGGCACAATTCTTCACTTAGTTTTAATTACTTACACCATGGAAAAAGTTATAAAATAGATATGTTTTTTATACATCTTTTGAGTGGGTATAAAATGGTACTACCTGCTATAAATGAACACAAGCACCTTCATCTTCACAACTCAGTTGAGTGGGAATTTTGTCACCGGCTTCAGCAGCGCAACTACGTTTCCTCATCTCAAGGGTGGGGACCAACCTTCTGTGCCATGGAGAAATGGGACTAGCAATGTTGTCCCATCTTCGTGCAGGCTGACCATTCCTTTCTGTGATTAGTCTTCTCTGGCTGCCATGAACACTGCAGCCTCCTATACCTGCTCATCCTCTCTCTGATGCTGACATTGTCCCTCCTGGATGGGTAGGTACATGCTTACCCTTGAGTTGTTTGTGGAAGCAAAGCTGAATTGTTGCCATCTGTATTTCATTAGAAATTACACTGTTGCTAACAATTTTTTCCAAATACTGCAGCTTAAATTAATTTACTAAGAAGGTTTATGACAAAGGAGCAAAAAAATCTTTAGGACTCATACCTTATTTTCAAGTGTCTAACATGTCCAACAGTAATAGTGTTTTCTTTAACAACAACAAAAACAAACAAACAAACAAACAAACAAAACAAAAAAAAACAAACAAAAAAAAAAGAAACCCAAACCTATATCCTACCAGTTTTATGAAGATAGTTTTGCTTGTTGTTAACACTAGGAATTCACTAAAGGAGGCCTTCCAGAATTTGGGACATCACTTTGTGGCAAATTATAATTAGCACTGCATTATTTACAACATGTGATTAGATACCAAGAGATTTTTCAAAGGTAACATAAAAAGTTACAATGAAGGTGATAATGATTCTTTTGGAGAAATATTCCTTTGTTCATTTTAGCATTCTCATAAATGTTTAAAGAATATAAATTAGGCTTCCAAGCAAATTAATTTGTCTGTTTCTCATCTCCAGTGATGTATTTTAATTATACTTTCATGAATCTACGATTCAGAATGGAAGACAGCATGCACTGATCACAAAAAACAAAACCTGTAAAAGTCCAAAATGATAATGGAACAAATTCCATGGTATTGTGCCTTAGACTCATCCCATGTAATTTTGTAAATATGGAGAAACTGGTTTAAGTCTTTAACAGTTATAATTTGGTGAGGTATGCAAAGATTATATTATCATTTGGGCAAAAAGTGTATTTTGGTTCATCTTTAACACTGCACACTATATTTACTCCATGAAGTAAAGTCAATATATGATATATTTTGTACTATAATACACAGGTTTAAATAATTTGTGGTCTAGAATATACACTGAATAATAAAAATCAATTAAATGTTTTTCAAATCCATTTACTCTTCACTGTTCAATCCTTTGTCTGGTTTTGATCTTAAAATATGGCTAATATTTAAGGCATACAACTACAGAATGTTTTTGAATCACTGAACCTTGAAATAGAACTTGGGTTCTTGAGAAGGTTGATTATTTATTACAGATAAACTCCCAAGTTAACTATTATTAAGACTTTTTCTGATCATGTAAAATTGCAAACAGTAGTAATACCTATTTCTAACAGTTTTGAGCTAAGAAGTTACTTGCTACGTGGTCTCTCTCAAAGGAATTTTCTAAGGGAGAGCATGCTGCTTTGAGCTATATTTAGTTATTTACTTATCAGTTTTGTTTTGCTTTGTTTTAAAAAAAATGAAAAAAAAAAAAAAAAAGTAAAGAAAGAAAGGAGAGGAAAAACAAGCTAACTATTCTCCTTCCCACCATGAGATCCTCCTCCCTACACCTGCTTTGATGGGTCCTTTCCCAGGCAAATACATCTATTTTAGCACTGAACTGATGGTAATAATAAAAAATAAGACAAATACGTACCACAGAGTATTTAGGTTCCTTCACCTAAATACACAAATACAAGACAGGTAGGTAAAAAAAAGAATGAAAGGGTGGTGTAATCATAGACAATACCATGGTAAAATGATGGATTATTTTGCTAAGACATCAGTCTTCATCAGCACAGAAATCACATTAAGTCATAAATTGAGTAGAATAGGAAACATTTGTATTCAGGTTTGGCTTTTCAGCACTTTAAGTGCACAAAAGTGCCTCTAAAAGCATAGATATAGTCCATCTTCTCCCTACTTTGAAGCCTTTTAACATTAAGGTAGGGAAGAAGTGACAGTATAGCTAAATCTGAACTGATCTACGTAGCCCTATTGGGTTTTTACATAGCTATTGATTGAATTATTGCCCTGATGATCAATCCTGTTGGTGTAATCTCTACTGTGCGTATTTGCCCTTCTTATATTTTTTTGATTCAAGGGAGCCCGCGTCAATAGGTATTTGCGACCAATTAATCAACCTACTTATCAGTTTATGAGCAACTTGCTCATAAAGAAATGGGGGAATTCCCTAATCTCCAAGTTCATTGAGAGGATGAAACCTAAACTAAACTCTGGGTACACATTTTGCCTGTTTGATCTTTTTTCTAGTTCTCTGCAAAACCAGCCTTTCTACTGAAAGACTAGGCAGAAAATTAGATACTGTGGATAGCCTAATTGCTACCTCAGTTGCTAGAGCATGGCCATTCCTGCTATAAGAAACAGCTATCTTGTAGCTCTGCATCATGGATCTAGGCTTTTTAGACCTCCTGTCTCCCTTCATTGTCAAGCTGAAATTCATGTTTCTTCCCCCCTGTTTGTATCCTGGAAGGCTGGGGAAGGATGTGAAGGGAATTGGAGCCAGTCCTGTGTAATTTCCGATGCTAGAGCTGGTACCCTGATGAAAAGATATCTTATTTATCGATTTGTTAACTCATAACTTCCTCCCTGTATCTTTCTGAGATTCATAGCTTTGAATTTTTGCCAAGACAACAAACTCCATTCTTTTGTCTAACAGCCATGAGGTTGTGTTGCAGGAAGCTCATGAGATTGTGAATCTTATTCAGGAATGGGATTCATTGGGACTAAATTTGCAGGGGAAGTTCATTGTAAAAAAGAGAAAAGCATATAGGAAAAAAAAAAAAAAAAAGTAAAACCAGATCTGCGTTCATAGTTTTCAAACAAAATATTTAATTAACACATGTTGTCAGGTGCTCTATATATGCAATTACTCATTCTATAAATAGGATACCAACATGGAAAAGGTCATTGTTAAGAAATGGTGCAATAAGCAGGCTTCTTGTTTTGGATTATCACAGAAAAATGAAGCTTCAGTCACTGGAGAACCTAGAAAAATTCTTAGCTATATTTAGGTACCATAACCTATATTTATATTCCAAATAAGGTGAGGTTTTTGCACACTTGCCCCCCCCCCCCCCCTTAAAATCACAACATTTGTGCAGTTCTGCCTGGACATTGACATTATGCCCCTCTAGGAACAGATCAACAGACTGAGATCCCTGGGCTATTTTTTAAAAGAAATATTCATATAGCTTTTTTTCAGGAACTTTAGGAACTTTTCAATAGCATTTTGAGAGTGAAACTAAACCTGATTTTTAAAAAATGCATCCTGTGCAAAAGCTGCCAGAATTTTTTTTTATTTATTTTGAGCAAATTCAGCATACCTCTCTGATTTCCACAATGATGGTTTATGATGAAGAAAAAAACAATAATAATCTTCCCCAAAATCCAGCCCAAGCTAAACTACACTAAATATTTTATTCCAAGTCTAATTTGTGCTTTGAAAAATTCTATTATATATAAATCAAAGGTGAACATGGTCTTCCAAGTAAAGCAAATAATTAATCATTGGTGGGTCCAAAATTCAGGCTGTGTCATTAGCTTCTGGTTGATTTTTGGCTGAGCACAAGTCCTATGGTCTCTATCTAGCTCACAGTCAGTGATGGTTAGAAGAGATCCACCATGAAATTGTTGTGGTTATGATTTCAATTTTGTTTTGTTTTTTTCAAATAATAATTACTACATTATTAAGATCTGCTTTAATAAACATTTCATGTACTACACTTGTTTTTTAGATTGTTTTCTATTTATTCTTGGAAATTTATATTCACTAAACATTCAGATTTGATCACATATTTAACTCTTAGTGATGTTAATGCGACTATCCATATGTTTAAAATGAAGTACTTTGCTAAATCAGAGGTTTAAAGGGATGCCAAAGAACAGTCACAATTCACAGGAGGCACCTGTGTGTTTAGAACATTTTCAAATTACATTATTTTTGTGGTTTCTAATTA
This sequence comes from Tyto alba, assembly GCF_018691265.1. Classification (NCBI taxonomy): domain Eukaryota; kingdom Metazoa; phylum Chordata; class Aves; order Strigiformes; family Tytonidae; genus Tyto; species Tyto alba. The sequence continues at coordinate 30,850,084 of NW_024881301.1, read as the reverse complement.
GAGTTTAAACAACAGCATAAGATTAATTTTTAGATCAAATTCAAAATCTTGAATTGGCAACAAGAGCTCACGGGAAAGTTTTTTGACTGTGAACATTTCAGCAAAGCTTGAGTACTATCACCACCAGAATTAGACATTCTTGTTCCTGCTGGTGAGGATTTTCATCAGTTTTTACTTTCTCTCACATATGCAATGTTTTCTATGGGCCTACTTATAACAATCAATATTTTTTCGTGTGTCATAGAAGATATTGACTTCAAATTTGTTGGTAATAGGTGGATTTAATATGTAAAGTAGACTGTATATTCAACAATCAAATGTCTTTCTACAAATATGTTTATTTGTTGTGACAAATGTAGAATAATATAAGAGTTTAGAAACTACATCAAATTGGTCTATGATTCAAAAGATGCCTCAGGAACATAATTTAGGCATTTTCTAGGTGCATGGAACATCTTTGAAATTAAAATAAAATTTTAAAAGTGCATTCTTTTACTTCCTAATTTGCCGGAATTTAACATATTTTCCTAAGAGGTAATGAAAAAGTATTCAGAACAAAATTACTTTTGTTTTTTAATATAATAAAAGTATTATCACTGAAATTTCATTTCCCTTATAGATCCTCACATAGGTCGTATTCTTTAGATTCATAAGTCTGTAGAGTGTTATAAGGATGTTGTATTTTAAAGTAGTAGAAGTAGTACCAAAATTATACCCAAATTTAAGAATGCTTGTATCTGATACTTAGGTCTTTTTGATGTCATAAATAAACAAAAAAACAAAACCAATTCCAGTTCAGGTGATGCATATAAATGTATAACGTCAGCGTTTTACTCCACTACTGATGCAAGTAATTTAGACTGATGGGCAGTGATAATGGAGAATAATCAGCAATAATAACAAATCTGAAAGGAACTTTGAACATAACTACTATCTTTTTGGTGATAAGGAGAGATGGTCTCTCTGATGAAAAGAAATATCAGCTATCAGAAAGGAATGCATGTGGTTGGTTGAGATCTGTTCCTTAGACTATTTTTTATGCCTGACTGCTTCTTAAATTGTTCTGGCAACGTAAAATTTGTGACAAACAGGTTTCGCTACGTAAGTTGCCAAAGAGGGAAAAAAAAAAAAATATCATCAAGCCAAGAGTGTGTACCATCAAGCTGTGTGAATATGTGGCTTCATGTTTTACCTTTCCGCTACAGCAGGTACAATTTAACATGTATATGCTTCTTCCACTGCCAACTTCAACTGCTCTTTTCTGTCCCTCTGTAGGGAGAAGGTTTTCATCTCATTGGTTTAAGCATCTTTAGTGATACTTAAGCCACATTTTATGAAATCACCTAATTTTTTTACGAAGCCTTTATTAATATTTTTGAGTTTAATTTAAACTAGTTAACTTTGTTGTTGTTTATAGCACGTACAGGTGCTGTTGAACTGGTTGAAGCAAGGCAGCAATGCTGTACTGAGTGGGAAGAAGCCAAAAGAGCTGGAATGAAGGGAGAACAGTTATGTACATAGAACAGGGAGTCCCTCAACCAAGAAAGAGTTAGAAATGGAGTATAATAAGTTGGTGTGACAGACTGCGCTGATCTTGTGCATGGCATGGATGAACAAGCCGGGGAGGAGCCAGAACAGGGTATTTTGTCTCCCTCTCCTGCCATTTTATCTGTATGTTCCTCTGTGGGTGTGTAAATGAGCTTTTATCACACAGACTAACAGAAACAATACTGTTTGGGATTTGACTTCTCTTTCCCACCAGTTTCCATCCAATGTAGTGGCTCAGACAGTGCTACTGGAAATTATCCTGGGTTTGAGCCAGACCAAAGAGCTCAATCATTTCCTTCAAACAACACTACTATGGAAATAGCTGGTGTGTGTTTTCAGAGGTATGCCTCTTTTTTATGCTGGCTTAAATAACACCTTTATTTAAAATATATTTCATTTAGATTCTTCTCAGATGTTTTGATTTGTGACTAATATTTGCTTTGATAACATAATGAAGGTGGTTTCACTTAGAACCCAGGAAAATGTAGTAGGCCTGAAATATTAATTATTTGCTCCTTTTTATCTCATGAAATCTAAAATTTTATGTTTGAGTGTTTTGATAGTCTGTCAGGAAGCTTGTTTATTATTCATACATATATATTGAGAAAACACTAAGAATAACAGAGACTGAGAAACTTGTAGTGATATTCACAAGGAGAGTTTCCACTGAGCACATGGACTATGAATCAGGTGTTTTTTTAGCAGAAAGGAGAAAAAAAAATGGACTCAGCATTTATAGACTACAGAGACAAAAAAAAAAAAAAAAAAAAGCACAAAATATGTTAACATCAAGAAAATTTATATATTGGGGCAAGTATATTCTCTGTTCCTGGAAATGTTTGTTGAGACTGGATGACTTTCCATAGATATGCTACAGATTGACCAGAAGCAATTGATTGTATGCCAGCATCAGGAGTTAGAAGTACTATGGTTTGTATTTTACAGAAAGTCAAAGAGGAATATAAAGATATGCAATAAAAAAGGGCTATTCCTTTTAGCAGAAATTAGTATATGATCTGTTGTGCAATATTCATAATGGCATTTTATTGTTTTTAATAAATATAAAAATGAAATCAATAAATATGATAAGCCTTGATTTTATCAGTTAAATGCAGTAGCTCACCTTTTATAGTCTATACAGGCTGATCATTATAGATGTATCCAAAATCTGGTTTTTCCTAAGCACGTCTATATAGGTCACGCATCTATCAAATTCAGTTAACAAATTTGTAATTCCAGTTGCTTCTTGGTTTGGTTGAGTGTCACTTTGTGTGATTTTCTATACGATCTTTTTTTTAAAAAGATGTGGCAGCCCTGGGATAATAGTATTGGAACAGGTGTAATGAAAGAGCAAGAAGAGCAAAGACATTTGTACAGGCTCAAAGCAGTAGGCTGTTGGAGTTAGATATCTTTTGTTCCTCCTGTCAAGGCTGAGATGCAAGGGATGAGACTCACACTGCTGCTCAGGGACAAGGCACAGCAGCTTGAGTATCAAGCTGATAGTGAAACTGGCTTCTATAGAACACTAAGGATTGTTTATTTATATTCAGTGACCGGTTTAGCATCAAAAATTGGGTACCTTCACTGAACCATGTATGTATTTTGGCCCTGAGGGGAAACAGGATTTCATTTGTATTGCTGTAGCCAGCACTTGTGAGCAGCAAACTCCAAGCAACTCATTTGTTTTCCATGTTATCTTCTTGAAATATAGGGACCCTTGTTGCTTTGTTGGATTTTGGATTTGACCCTGGGTACTAGGCAACTGCAAGCTTGTAAGAGACTGATCTGAGGGTCCTAAATTCCCTGGTTGCTTTTCTTCTGAAAAGGAAAAAAAAAAAAAAAAAATGGCAAAAAGACAGAAGCGATGATCTGTACTCTCACTATCTTGAACCCTGTAGCATATTACTGATGCTCTTTATCTACATGCAGGATTTGTATGGGTACCAGACTCCATGTGTAAACAGTGCTGATCATAATATTCTAACATTAATTCCTGCAGTGCACTTACAGAAAGTGAAATCCTGTCTTCCTTGAAATGAATTAGTAGGTACATCATCTTTGTCATGCTTTGTCATGCCAATGCTCATTTGCCATAAAATCTGTTGGATCTGTATACTGAAAATATCGGAGTTTCTTGCAAAGTAAAGTTAGGTGGTGAAGGTCATATTTTTATAGAAACATTATCAACAAGATTAAACTACTTATTGTCACTGAGATATCAAAGGAATTATTTTGCTAACCATGTTTGATGAGGCTGATGCAGCTGAACATTTGGTAGCCAAAATGATGTTTGCAAGTCAATGTCTGGATTTAAGCTGAGAGTCTACTACATCTCTCTGCAGTTTGTCTTCATTTTTATGGTAAGAGATGCATTGTTTTCTGGAGAAAAATTAGGAAAAGAAAATCAAAACACCAAAAATCCCTGCAAATAAAATGTTATTTTCCCTCATAATATAACTGTGGGCCACTTTTTCTTTTCACTTTACTAATTCCAATACTAGTCTCTTGTACCTATCTACTCTGGTACTAGATAACATGGAAGAAAATAAATGTTACAGCACAACAAACTAGTGCTTTATCTGCTCAGCCTCCCAATTTTGACCTGTGTTCTTGCTTGCTAGTAAGAGAAACCCAAATAAAAATAAACATCCTCTGTGATACTTTATTAACCTGACACAGAATGTGAGGAACAGGCTGGTGGGTGCAGTATCTCATGCACCTGTATTTTATCTAACATATCTGCATATTTATACTATGAAACTATCTTGAATCTCATTAACCTTTTAACCTTACTGCTTACGACAGTGAGTTCTACAGGTTAATTAAGCTGTATTTAAAAAAATAACATAGCTGGATGAATTCTATTCCTTTGTTTTATTCAGTTATGCCATATTTACTGTTACCTTGAATAGGAGCAGCAGAAAGTACAAAATAAGTAAGGTAAGACCTCAGAGTACCCTTTTCCTCCCATTTCCTCACCCCGCAGGAACAATGTCAATCTGAGTGTAAAACAGCCAGGAAGCTGGTGTAACTGCATTGTTTGCCTTGTCTCTATAGCTTTGTTTATAACTGTGTTTGACGATTTTCTCTGCTTGACCCAAACAAATGAGCTCTTGGAATGATGACTGCTGACTTTGCCTGCAACTTAAAGACATTAAGCAGCAAACTCTCCACAGTTCCTTCACATTATGAAATACAGAACAGGAGGTGGCTTTCCTCCTCAGTAGCATTGTTCCTTCTTCGGGGTCTGGTGCTGAAACTCCCACATGGTATATTTACTGCTGTGATCCTTATAAAAATAATATTTCTAATAGTGCATTTACCCAAATGTTCCATGAAGCTTTACAGACTTGGAATAAACTTAATTACTGTGTAGAAAAGTGTTTAAGTGCCGCTGGTATCTCATGTTTAAAATTATTTTATTTTGTATTGTTATAGAAATGCCTTACTAGAGATTTCATAATACCTTTACTGAGGTAATATGCAGAATTCACATGGAGCTTTTCAACTTATTTCTATTCCTGAGACAATGTGTAAATACAGTTATATACTTAATTTGGTGGAATCTATTACCTTTTGAAGACAGGAGAAGTCCAGATTTTAGTCCTTGTATTTATAGCTATATATACATGTAAGTAAATAACTATAGGATAAATCATCTATTAGTCTGTATATATGCAGATATTACCACTGGATGTATTTTCAGAGCTTTAGAGTTTTTTACTAAACATTTATTTTATAGTGATACTCAAAATTATGGAAGTCAGCTGGAAGCTTGACTATATTGAGTAGTGTGTATTGGGTGATAAATGAAGTTCTGCTATCTAGAGAAATCCTGTGAGGATAACATTATTGGTTAAAATTTTGTTCTTATTAGTGCCAGTCTCATATCATAAGGGTCTCATATAACACATATATGATTTTACACTTCTTATGTATGAAGATGGTGGTTAATGTTCTCACAGGATCTTATTTACATATGTATATTATATTATTTGTTATTCTGATTAAACTCTACAGCATTTTATATTTTAAAAAAGTTCAAAAAAAGTGCACTGTACTTAAATTTGAGGCAATACGTAAATCATATTGAAAAATGCAATAAAATAATCAGGAAGGTAAAACTTTTATTGTTCAGCTAAAGATTAGAAAATGTAATATTTTGCATGGATTGTGTTATGTATCTAGGCTAAAAACAGACTCAGCAGAACGGGTAAGTCCATTGATGAGGCAATAAAGTGCAAGCTGAACATGCTGTTTGTCTTACTGTTAGTAGTATGTTAAGTGGAATATACTGAAATTGGAAAATTAACATTTATATGGTGTCATTTCTTTCAAGCTGCTTGTGGTCTTTATTTTAAGCTCTTAAAGAGCTCCTTTACTATTTCACTAGTATTTATTTAAATACTCCAACTGGAAGTTGGAACAATTAAGCTTGGTGGTACACAAACACAAAATTAGATATTTCTGCCTCAAGCATCATACAGCTGAAAAGCTCACTCAAATAACACTGTGAATGCTGAGATACCAAATTGTAAGGGCAAAACTCCATCTTTTTCGAAGTTGATGACAAAGCTTCTGTTGTTTTTAGTCAAGTTGAAATTTCTTTCTAAATATCTTTGAATAAAAAAGTTTATGAAGTAAGTCAAGAGAATGAGGTAGGATAAAGGCAAACAAGCTAAGTGAGATGACAAAGACACTATAAACCTGGTCTTGAAAAAATCTTTAATAGGAAGCATGAACTTCAGCATATATGGCCCTGCAAATGATAAAAGTATTTCAGGTCTTTTCCTGGAAGCTGTGCTATAAAGAAATAAGCCCATGGCTCCCTCTACTTCTGAACCTCTGAGAAAGTAGAAGAAGAGAAAACATAAAGGCATCAAGGCTGAGGAATTTCAGGAGCTTATAATTTGAAATGAAAACGCTGTTAGGACAGACTATTTGCTACCATAAATAAAAAACTTCAGTTAACTGTACAAATACCATCAGTAATGGGATGAAAGTAGAAATAAAAATGCATGAATCACTGATTGTGAACTGTACCATGGGAAAATAGCTTATGTTCCTTTAAGAGCTAACTTTTTTCAGATGTAGCAGAAATCTCATACTCTTTTTTTCTTGGCATTTCTGGATAAGACTTAGGGTTTTTTTTTTTTTAACAGAAAAAGGGATTCCAGACATGCTTTCTGCATAGCTAGAGACAGCAGGCATAGCCTGAGGTAGGATTTTCTTCTTTTCATGATGTTTTTATTGCAGTGATGCTTTAGGACACACCAGCTTTCCCCTGTAAAAACCCTCTTTTGCTTTTGCTTCTTTCCAGTCACTCTCACCCCACTCTAAGGACCAGTCTTCCTGAGAGATTAATGTGTGCACATCCCAGGAAGATTGGGATAATGTGAACCTCCTCCATCTGTATGATAAAGTACTAAGGCCCTCACAGTCATCATCAGTGAGAAAAGGCCGTGTGAGTAGAAACAATTGAAAACTTCAAGGCTGGAAATGATTGCCTTTTTTTTTTTTTTTTTTCATTTTTTACAATCAGCATATCAGTTACCGAACTTCACTTTGAGTGGGTAGATGGTCTAAGTATTGTCTCCATCAGACTCAAGTACTGCCCTGTACCATTGTAAATGAAGCGCTGATCATCTGGAGCCTGCTTTAACACCAGGCTCAGTGACAGCTCACATTATTAAAGAGAATGCTCACCCGTGAAGTCAAAAACTGCTGCTTTAATGTGTCAAGCAATCTTTTTGTGTGTGTGTTATCTGTCAGACTTGCGGCTTCTCCTGGAGCTGGGTCAAAGTTTGCATCTGAGCACATATACTGATAGCCCTGTAAGTTAAACAAGAGTACAGATCTTGCCAGATCTCTCTAGTTGCAAGTCTTATCTATTTTACAGTTCTGTTCATCTCCTTTGTTACTGTCTTCTTTATATATACTCACCATTAGTATCTAAAAATGCTAAGTGACATTTAGCGGAGGAGCTCTTCTATAAATGATCAGGCTTGTCTTCTGCAGTGTTGGGCACCAGCACACTTTAAAGTGTAAAGTTTTACGTAAATTCATTGCATGAACATTTAACAGAGAAATGCTATTTTCAAAAACATAAGATAATAGATTCTCTTTGTTTTTAAGAACAGATCTGTAAGATGTGCATCACTAGTCATGTTAAATACTAACCGCAACTTTGAACTTATAATGTATGAATGTCCTTGGGCCATATGTTATTATTCTACAAAATATATATGTGAAAAGTTAGAACTTCAGTGCAAGATAATGTTTGTCCTCCGCTTGTATGCTTGATTGCCCAGACTACCTAGAATCAAGCCACAGACAATCGTCATAGCATGAAGATTTAGCAATGGCTGATTGCTTTGAACACAGGCAACACAATGTATTCTAATGTGTATTAGATGGATGTATGTGCTATATGGGTAAATGATGAGGTAACTGAAGATCATGGAGGTATGTCACTCAGTCAAGCAGACACATTTGCACTCTGCGTGCTATCCTCAATCTACATTTAAAACAACAGCAAGGTAGTGTATTTTTTTTGCAGTGAAATTCGTTAATGTGACTACTAGATATGTCAAGGTCTGAGGTGTATGATCTGTCATTTTTACTGCCGTGCCTTCTAGAAGCTTTTGCCAGAGACGCCATCAAGAAATACTAGCTGAAGTGTCCATCATCTTCTCATAGTTATAGTGCTCTGAATCGCTGTCACCATATATTTTCCTTCTGGTCTGACACAGGCTGCAGCTGTGAAAACACAATTTGAATTTCTTCAGATTTTATATTATGCACACTGTTAGAAATGAGAGAAATACCTTGAAATAGCAATGTTCACGGTATCCACTAATGACTCTAATACGCTGGTTATCCTTATGATTCATTCCACATGAACTCTATTTCACTGTCTTAGAATTCTCCAATAATCACCTAAGAAACTGTGTTATCCCATTCTCTCCTCTACTGCTGTGGGACATGAGAGTTGTCTTCAATGAGGTGACAAAAAGATGGTAGAACAAGAAGTTACTTATTGTAACCCCACTGGAACAAATTTTGAAAACTGAGGGATGAGTCTTGATATTTATTTAGCCTTCAGTGTTCTGGAAGCAAAGAGGACATAAATATTGTGTTAAAGATTCATAATAAAATATTTGATTATAATTCTTAATATTTTTGATAGGGTTAGTCACTGCCAATTATCGGTCTACAGGTGAGGGTGACTGAAATAGTTTCAATTTTAAAAAAGTATCTTGTTCTAATTCGTAGAACATTTTCTGCTCCTCTTAAATGTGTTCTATCTTTCTTTCATTTTACCTATGACAGTGTTCAGTGTCAAGCTCAATCTAAACTAGATTCACCAAATAAATGTTCTACAAGCAGCTTTCTTCTCCAAAACTTCCCACAGGCATGTTGAGGTTGTAGCCATCCATAGCAGATGACAGCTTTTGCATTATGTTCCTTTCTCTTTGATTGAAAACAGTAGAGCTCTTGGATTGCAAAGGACATGGTAAGTGGAATTGTGTCAGAAGGAATATTCTGTCTGGCAGCAGATATTTGAAATAAGTCCAGTTTGAGCTGAGAGAGTTCAATTTTCTGGCATTCTCAAGCACAACACCAGAAAATTAAATTATTTTTTCTCATCTGCAACACATAAGTCTTGCATACCATCCTGCTTTATCAAGGAATACACTGGTATAAAGCAATTTGATGGTTTTACTGCTCTAGAGCTATTTTTGTGGAACTTGATTTCTACAGCATCCTTTCCACTCTAAGAGTGCTTACGTAGCACTATTTTAAAGAAACTAGTAAAATAGCATGGCACAGCCACAAAAATGAAATGCTTCTTTAACCTGTTCAGCATATTCTCTACAGCTTTTATTTTACCTCTTTTCTTGATCTCTGTGTGGAATAAAATACTGGATGTTTAATGGCAGAAGAATATAAAGCTTGGTCACAAGCTTACTGCTGCAGGACTGAACCATAAAGTGTGCCTTGCACTGAGTAGTGAATGAAGTCATGTAATGTTGCTTCACAGAACAAAAAGGAAGGGAAAAATTAATGTTAACTCCATTTTTTTTTTTTCTTTTCCCCAAACTAATGGGCTTGTTATTCCTTGAGGAGTGGTAATATTTAGATGCTGTAAGGAAGGAATATGTATGATTCACAAAAGCCACCAATATCAGATATAAAACCTGCATCAGATTTCCAAGTATAAACACTCTCAGCCAGGCTACAATCCTCAAATAGGACATTATTTTTTTTTTCTCAATCTTCTAAGTACTTGCAGAAATTGTAGATGCAAATCTTGCTTTTGAGCAATCCAGTAGCTAAATGAGCAAAACATGCCATTATTCAGCTACATTCTCGTTCGTCTGTGGAAACCTCACATGACTATTTATCACTATCTCATGCACCAATAACCATTCTAAACTACAGTTCATCAAATGTTTTTAAATAGAAAAGCTCCTGTTTTCCTTCTCTTGGCAGTGTATTCAAGCAGGGTCATGTCTGCTGGAAAGATGCTCTCTAAGATTTAGAGATGATGTCTGTTAAAACTGTAAAGACCCTGGTGTTCCCAGGTACAGATGTGTTTTGCAGGGTACTTACAAATTAAGATTAATTATTTGTACCCTGGATGAACAACTCTCTCCTGCCTAGTTTCTATGGACATGATGTGTCTGAGTTACATCTCAACACCACTCTTTGAAACAGTTTTCCTGAGATCCTTTTATTGTTTAAGCTGCCAGCCTTGAAGCTCACTCTGGGCTTTAACAATTAAGCTGGGTTCTCTTCACCTGACACCTTGGCAGCAGTAACAAAAGCTTTCTGGGCACTTTATACCCTGACCTACCACTGTGCAACTTCACTTCCAAGCACACATGTCATTACGACCTTGATTTGAAGTCGATGAGGTTTCACAGGTATAGCTGAAGGCCAGATTTGCCCTCCAGACTTATACTTCATGATGATGATGATGTGGGAAACATAAAAAAAAAAAAAAAATGTAGTTAGACTGCCTAGGGTCATGACGTTTTTCAGATAGGCTTTTAGGAAACTATTTGAGGCACAATGACTATAAAAACACCCAAGTGCCATCATAAAAAAGCCTTTCCATTTTTCAGCGAAGGAGCTTGCTTTAAGCACTCTGCAAGCCTAGTGGGTGATCCCTGCTTTGTGAACAAAACACTACTGTGCTCTCACCTTGTGCTTCCCATCTCTATGGCAACAGAATGGGGTGGGGGAGGGAGGGAATTAAGCATCTAGATAATAGCTAACCAGGTGAAACTGGGTGAAATAATGATCACTTGTTTGCAGGCAGGGGAAAAATCTCTGCTAAGTAGACATCAAGGGTAATGCTGAGCAAGATGGTAGGTGAGGAGAGATGTCTCTGCATCTGTGGCTTTGGCCTTTGGTGCGTCTGTATAAATTTTGATTCTGAAGCTTTCCCAATTAAGTTCCTGATAAATCTGAGTATAACCCTTGAGTTTTTGATATGCCTTTCTTGAAAGGTTAAGGTCAAATCCTGGCTGGCAGTTCAGGCAACATCTGAGGGATATTCTCCAAAATGCTGCCTCCAGTGACAATCCCCCTTGACTTTAGAGAGATCTCACAAATCCAAGGATTTCTGCAATGGTCTTGGTATTCATCGGCTGCTACTCTGCTTCCTGAACTCTGGCTGCTACTCATTACTCTGTCTTCCCTGTCACACAAGGGCACTGAGGCTGCCACAGGGAGGTAGAGAAGTTCATGGAAGGAGGATGCCAGTAGAAGGGGTAGGCTACTTGACTTTTCTGAGCAGTACATTTGTCAAAAGTGGGATTACAAAAAGAACGCACTATAAAAGTTGGATTCAGTGAAACGGTGGGGTTTGATATTAACTATTTCACTTGGGAAATATTAAATTTTAAAAAAATAATAACTTTTGTTAGATAAGGAAAAAAGTTTGAAAATAATGTAACCATTTTTTCTTTACCCTGGTTTTGATTTTACATGAAAAAATATACCTCAGTGCTGTATAGTGGTAATTTTTTTAAAAAATACTTTTAGTTGTTGAGAAAAAATATCAATTTTAATATTTTTACACCTATTCTTTAAGGATAGAGAGAAATGATTCATTGTAGAGGATGGAGTAAAGAAGGAAGTAATGTGGATGATACAAAGAAAAGCAAGTGTGAAGAAAGGACAAGCAGGGACTGTCTGGATAAGAATGATGTGACCAGAGCCCTAAATGTGGTCGCTACTGGTTACCATTCATGTTCGTGACTGGCAGTCAAGGTTACCTCAGCAGCTATTAGGATTTCCTGGTGAATATAAATGACACTGAAATAATGTTGTTTACTGAGAGTCTGACAGGTTTCGAGAATAAACAACAAAGTGCCACTGATGAAGTCAAATGATGGGGACACCACAATTTCCTTGTCTTTAATTTTTTTCTAATGTGTCTTGATCTGCAAAGTAATATTAATGCTACAGTAGCTCCTAAAATAGATGCCATTATGTTCATTAGGTACTTCACATCTGGATATCACAGCCAGCAACTGTTGTAAGAGGGGTGGGAGATGTCATTTTAATCTTTTCTGGGTTTTCTTGATTGGATATCTCGGACTTCATAAGCATTTATTTAATTTGTATTAGCATTTAACAAATGCCCTCAATGGTGAAAAATTACCCTCGAGGCAGCATAGAAATTAATGGTTATTTTGTGACAGATCTTCTCTCTGACAAGGACTTAAATATTGAAATTCTCATTTATTTATTATGCAGTAAGATGACATTTTATCCCTCCAACCATTTGACAGGAAGACACTATAATTATGCCTTTCCCTAGGTTCCCATTTTCCCTCCTGTACCTTTATATGAGATTATAAGAGTTCAGACTCCAGTTCCCAAACAGGTTCACCCTTACAGCAGCATATTTGCAGTAATCAATGCAAATGCAGTGACTGGCTCTTTCTAGATCATTTCTTCAAGCTGAAATTTCTTTGCCTTCACAAGCTGTTACAGGGATGACAGATGGAAATGTGTTTGTTAGGAAAAGTGGAGGTGACTTTAATTCACTCTCTGTACATCTCTATGCTTGCTCTATTATTAAGCTCTGATTTGTTCTGAGAGAGAGCACAAAAGGCAGCCACTGTATCAGAACACTATCCTGCAAAATAGGAGTTGTGAAAATATTACATGTAGATGTGGTTTCTTTGAGTAATTGTCTCTAGGAAGACTATTATTAATGTATTGCAGACACAAAATGAGGACAAGGAAACACAACCAGAGCAAACTTCTAGTAGTTACACTGCATATGCAGCCATTCATTTATGCTGTAGAAGAATATCGCTAAGATTTTTGATAATGCTGTTAGTGGCTTATAATGTGAGCGGTGTGTCACATGCTCAGAAAGGGCTGTGCAGCCATATCAGTCCCCAAAGACAGCTAACTGCAAACTACATCTAATATTCTGACATTAACTTGTAATCCCAGTCTTATACATCAGCTTGGTACACTGGAGGTGTCATGCATGAATTAGTTTTGTTTTCAGAAATGCTAGCAAGAGCCAAGTAAGAATTTGGAAGAAATCTGGGAAGGAATGTCTGGACTTCAAAAATGTGAATTTCGGAGGGGTCTGGGTAAGCACGAGGAAGGTGTAGCACAAGCCTGTGGTAGCTTCCCAGCTGACTCCCAGCCTGCACGCACAGCCTACAGCGAGTTCTGAGGGAGCTGGCAGGGGGGTGTCTGAATGCTTTTTTAGAGAGGAGCATTACCCTTTGCTGCCAAAGGAGAGGGAGGTTGCAGTCTCCCTCAGGTTTCCCTGCTTTCTCATGGTGTTCCTGAAGCTGCAGCAGGCAAAAAGGGCCCCTTCCCCAGCATGCTTATTATCTGGGAACCAGTCACCCCCTCATTCACCAGTCAGGACAGCCCCTGCACCCCCTTTGCTAATGCGCTCCCCCCAGAAGCAAAGACAGACCAAGGAAGATGAGCGGTGATTCGGGCAGAGTGTGTACAGGCCAGGTGGCAGGGCATCTCAGATCAGCCAGAAAGCACTTGTAGCCCTCTCTCTCACAGCCTGGCATGGGAGAAATAGATTTCTTGAGCTTCTTATGTCAGGAAATTTCATTTCAGTGGTCTCTCAGGATCCTCCCGTGACCTTCATATCTTGTGCTTCTCTTCCAGGGCCACTAGTGCACCATGTATTCTGGGTCAGCTTTGATCTAGAATGAGTTTTGCTTTGTTTTCTTTTCTGAAGAGATTGATATTTTTGAAGATGACAAGTGGGGAAGTTTAAGTAAAAAGGTCTGTTCTGTATGAGGGGAAGATGAAGATGGTAGCAAGGAAAAAAATTAAATTGTTTAAAAGACTCAGTTCTGCTTTCCTTACAAATTCCTGCCTTCTGATAATGTTAATAGGAGTTTTGAATATGCAAAGGACAGGGGTTCTGTAACTACAAATTTGTATCTACACTCACCCAAATACTAAGAATTTGTTGCTGTGTGTAGCAAATAATAATAAAAAAAAAAAAAAAAACAAACAAACCTATACTGCTCTGATATGAAAGACAAGCTGTGATTAAGAAAGAATAATTTATCTCTTCACATTCTGAGAATCCTGAAATATGAAGTTACATGTTAGTGGGGAAAAAAAAAAAAAACAAAAACAAAAACAAAAAAAGACAAATTACAGTTGCTATACTTTGACATTTTGAAATGGATAACATCATGATTCTCGTTTGTTCAACATGACATTTTATATTTTCTCAACATTTTAAGATAAGTACTGATAAAGTGCAAAATAGAGTATCTCCGAAACATATTATTGATGCCTGTATGTTCTGCAACTGTCCAGATTTTTGTTATGTGTATCCATTCTCTTTTTATTTAATCTTTTTTATCTGCTAAAACCAAACATACATACCCTGGAACAACTCAAAATCTTAAAAAGGTACTGTAGATCAACACATCTGAGTAGCTATTCTTCAGGAGCCTTTGTGATATTAAGAGTACAGATCATTTAAGGCAAGATGCAAATAATTGTGTTCTGGCTGGAAATTAATAACCTCCTGATCCTGAGTCTTCTGAGTCTTTGGAAATTACTCTGCTGCCCATGATATCATGCTTTTTTTTTTTTTAAAAAAAAAAAAAACCAACAACAACAACAACAAAAAACAGCAAAAACAGCAAATAAAAAAGGTTTTTTGGTCAGACTTTTCTCAGTGCTACAATTGTGCATAGACTTTTTTCCTGCTAGTGAAACAGAATATTCATTTGGTTTTAAACTGATATGCATGTATATGATAGGTAGGACCATTTTTTATGATTCTAGAACTGCCAAAAATATGTGACTGGATAAAAGGAGAAATCTACACATAGACATTGCAAATATTAATTTAATTTAACATCTGTTCTTTCTAAGGTGTGTACATACCTTAAGCAAAGAAAAACAAATGCTAAGCTTTTTTAAGATATAGGTATGGGTTTTTTTTCAGCCATTGTGATTTATTAAAGTCTTATTTTATGCAAATCTTTTTGTGCAATGAATATGGAATATGAAATACACTGAAGGAACAAAACCAAAGACATACATGAAATTCTGTGTGATTTTGAGTTTATGTGAGTGGAGATATGAGGACTGTTCTGTGAGAAATAATTTAATAGTTCATAATTGGAGAAAATATTTTAATATCTAATATTTCAATAATATTTTCAGAAGCACATCTGTGATTTGAGGGCCCAGAAGCCTTTTCTAAGCATAGCTGATACACTTTGTCCCAGGCTAACATCAATAGCAGCTTAGTGCCAAAGTGTATAATTCAAAATATGGTGCTATGTACTAAAAGAAGCTATTTTTAAAAGGCATTTAAAAAAAAAAAATCAGAAACTTTCCTCTGGGCTCAGATGATATCAATTGCCTTTTAAATTCAGGTAAATACTAAATCTCACAAAAGACATAAACAAACAAATCCTATTCCTGTGTTTGCAATCTAATAAACTAACCAATTTAGAAAGTACATGTCACTGCAGGAGAACCACGGTGGCAAACAGCTTGGAAACCACCGTGAAATAGTAATATTTTTAGTGTTGTCATTTTCATTTCAGTTGTCACCAACTTGCTTGCCCATGTATGGCTAAGAGACTCAACAATGTAGAACAGATCAAAGTTTAAAAGAACTCTAAGTTAAAAAAAAAAAAAATAGCTATCAATGTTTGATCAGGAAAGAGATTGCTGTTCAACTAATAAGAATGGTGTTTTCTTACAATTATGGCAAGATTTAAGCAGGTTTCCAGAAAAATTATTTTCTAAGTGTGTTTGTTTCCACAGTTTATGCAGTGTTCATCTTCTGTGCAGAGTCTTTTGGATGCAGAGCTCAGTAACTAATGCGTAGTAAAAAAATCATTAATAATTTGTTTTACTTGCAAGTCAGAAAACCAAAACCATGTAGGCTGCCACTCCATGAGAGTGTGTGTGACACCTACAAACACCCCAATTTTGTGTGTTTCTGTCAGAGGTAGATTTCCTCCACAAGACTTCTGCCATGTTTGAGCGCTTGTCATGCTACAGACCAGTCAAAATAAGAATAAACATTACTTTAAACATACTGCTAGGAGAGAGGGAAAAAAATAATCTTGTTGGTCAAGTCAGCACAGAAGTTTTATTGCAGTGCAAAAAACGTGTATTCTCAGGGCATCAGTTGGTGTCCTTTGTGACTTTATTTTTTTTCAAATTTTTAAGCCTGCAATTACATTTAGCATATGTGTGTTACTAGCATGAAGACCTTGAAAACAACACATGCATTTCCTTAGTTATGAAGTGAATCTTTTTTGTAATAAACAAGGTCTATGCTTGGAGTTCTATTTATTTTTGTATGTATTGTCTGATGTGAACTCATTAGCACATGCTGATATCCTACTGCTGACAAGAATTTTGTAATACAGAAATTATTATATACATATCAATTAATAAAAAGGGTTAAATTCGAAGTTTCTGCTCTGGACCTATGCCTAACTCTTCCATATGAGAACAACATGTCCCTGGCACTCACTTTTTCTACAGGGTATCATTTTAGGAAAACCTGTAGGCAATAAGCTATCTGGGTCAGGAAACGTCTTGTCTGTCAGACAGTGTGACTCAGATTCATTTCTGACTCTAGGCATCTGGCAAACTAATTTGTTTACCTGAGGACCATTTCTCTCTGGTGTGAGGATATTACTCTACTCTTATCTGAGACACCTCAGTTTAATTTGCCTAAGGTTAGAGAAATCCATCTGCTCTCATGGCTGTTTAAAAATACAAATAATCTCATTCTCTCCACAGCAAAATTTTGCTGCTCTTGTATTATGCACATGCAGATTTTCCTGGCCTAACAGTTTCAACCTCGTCCCTCCACTGCTCAAATATGTCTTGAATATTTGGCACTCAGATGACTACACTTCCTTCTGAAGTCCCATCCCCATTTCCTTTAAACCCACATAATATTTTTCACCGGTAGAAATATTGGTATTTTTTTCCCTACTGCATAAGTCATATATTTACAATCACTTACACTTTTTAGTCCACAAAGGAAATGTAACCACCTCTTCAGGGCAACTGTTATGTTTGATTAGCAGCTGACAACAGGAAATACAGATAGCATATTTAGCAGGAAATATAATGAAAGCATATATATGTACATACAAAAAAATGTTGAAAAAATTTTATTTTTATTTTCCTAGACATTTTATTTTTAAAAAAATTTGGTACTGTGAGGAGATGTATTGGGTTTGAATGGCAAGGTTTTAGTAGCAGGGGGAGCTACAGGAGGTGGCTTCTGTGAGAAGCTGCCAGAAGCTTCCCCCATGTCTGATAAAGCCAATGCCAGCTGGATCCAAGATGGGCTCATTGATGGCCAAGGCTGAGCCCATCAGCAACAGTGGTAGCACGTCTGGGGTAATATGTTTAAGAAGGGGAAAAAAATGCTGTGCAACAGTAGCTGGGAGAGGACTGAGAAGATGTGATAGGAAAAACTGCAGGCACTGAGGTCAGTGAAGAAAGAGGAGGAGGAGGTGCGCCAGGCGCTGGGGCAGAGATTCCCCTGCAGCCTGTGGGGAAGACCATGGTGAGAAAGGCTGTGCCCCCGCAGCCCATGGAGGACCCCGCGCCAGAGCGTGCAGATGCCTGAAGAAGACTGTGACCCTGTGGGAAGTCTGTGCTGGAGCAGGATCCTGGCAGGACCTGTGGGCCCGTGGAGAGAGGAGCTGACACTCGAGCAGGGCTTGAGACCCCATGGGGGACCCATGCTGAGGTGGTCTGTTCCTGAGGGACTGCACTCTGTGGGAAGGACCCATGATGGAGCAGTTCATGAAGAGCTGCAGCCCGTGGGAAAGAGCCATGTTGAAGAAGTTCCTGGAGGACTGCTCCCATGGGAGGGACCCCACTCTGGAGCAGGGGAAGAGTGGGAGGAGTCCTTGCCCTGAGGAGGAAGGATCAGCAAGGATCAGCAAAAACAACATTGTGATGGACTGACCACAACCCCCGTTCCCCATCCCCTTGTGCTGCTGACAGGGGGAGGAGGTAGGGAAAATCAGGAGTGACGTTGAACCAATGGCAAACGGAGGGGTGGGGAGAAGGTGTTTTTAAGATTTTGTTTTATTTCTCATCATCCTACTCTGATTTGGCTGATAATAAATTAACATAATTTCCCCATGTCAAGTCTGTTTTGCCCCTGATGGTAATTGTTGAGTGATTTCCCTGTCGTTATCCCAATCCACAAGCCTTTTATCATATTTTTCTCTCCCCTGTCCAGTTGAGGAGTGGGTCAACCCCCACTTTGGGCTCCAAAAAGGACTGTAGTGTGTTGTTCTTGGCTGGACACCAGGTGCCTACCAAGTTGGTCTATCACTCCATCCCTCAGAAAGTTGGGGCTGGTGCTAGAAAATAAGATGGAAAAGATCCTGTGGGTCAAGATAAATGCAGTTTTTTTTTTAAAAAAAAAAAACAAAAAAAAAAAAACAAAAACAAAAGCAAAGGCCATGTGCAGAAGCAAAGGAAAACAAAAGATTTCATCTCTATTTCCCATCAGCAGGCGATGTTCAGCCACTTCCTGGGAAGTAGGGCTTCAGTATGTGTAGTGGTTGCTCCAGAAGAGAAATGTTGTAATAATGAAAGCCAACCCCCCCAACTCTTTCTCTTAGTTTTTATTCCTGAGCAGACCTCATATGTTATGGAATATCCCTTTAGTCCATTTAGGTCAGCTGTACTGGCTTCATCCCCTCCCAAGATCTTGCCCACCGCCAGCCTACTGGTGGAGGCAGTTGGGAGCCACTGATTGGAGACACAGCCTGGATGTGGTGTGAACCTTGATCAGCAGCAGCCTAAACACTGGTGTGTTATCACCTCCATTCTAGCTACCAATACAAAGCACAGCACTATGAAGACTGCTATGGGGAAAATTAACTCCATCTCTGCCAGTCCAAATACAGGAGAAAGACAAGGAGTTCAGTTATTACTCTTGAGTGAAAACATACTCTTTCACAGGTTCAAATGTGATGCCACACGGAAGTTATGCTAATTCTAATCTCTATTACAGATATATTTTTCTCTCTGTTTAATTTTATTTTCTTTACTGATTTTTACATTCCTCTTTCTCCTGATTATTACTGTTTTTACTTCTGGCATTGTAGATCAGGGTTTCTCACCAAACTATAAACACATTAAACTAAAACAGGTAAGATTGTCTTGGGTTAAAAAACACTTTCCCTTAAGAAATAAGAAGTAGCTGATAAGAACCTTTTAAAAATAATGAAAAGAAAAAAAAAAAAAAAAGTGCTTTAACTGAAGTAGACAAAAGATGTAGAAAAAGAAAACTGATATATTTTGAAGTCATTGCTAATTTTGAAGTAACTGATCATACTTGAGGTTCATATGGCAAGGGGTTGTTTTATTTTTTTTTCTTGGTTTATTGTTGTCATTGTAATTTACAATAGAAAGAATTCTTTGTCACAGTCTTTTTCTCATGTAAAAATAGAAGAATTGTTTTCACTTATACAGTGATTTTCCTTTATAGCAATAATAATTGAAAAGCCCTGTCTGCCTGAGGATCTTTCATGAGTGTCATGATGCTGTCAGAAGAATGCCAGCATACAATCTAAGAGAAGTCTTGGAAGATGGATTACCTGGAAATTTGCTCTACTTTGTGTTTGGAATTTTTTTTGTTGAAGTACACTCTAAATTAATAATATGGTATTTCTGGAACTAGATGGTGCATGGGAGCACAAAAGAATCCAGTTGTGGCATGCCTTTTTTTCAAAAAATGTCTAGAAATAAAATAAATGAATTATTGACAAGGAGGAGTTACACAGACACACATTAGATTGATTTCAGCTCCCATTTCCCTCTCCTTTCTCTCTTCCGGCTCAGATATTTCAGCCAGCATCTAGCATTTGTCCCCCTACTTGTTCTTCTGCTGTAAAAAGATGGTGGAAGGAAGCACACATGTAGTTTTTATTTTCCATCCAGAGATGGAGAACTGTTATGAAGGGAAACTGGAGATAAGAGGACATCCCACTAATATTTGGATCGCTTGTCTAGACAACAGTGCTGCGGCATGACTTAATTGCCATAAAACCCAAGAAATACTGTTCATTCCATTAAAGTTAGGGACAGTTGTTCTCACCAGTTTTCATGACATATTTTCATCATGAATGTAGAACAGGTTTCATGTTTATAATTGAAACAGAAACCCAAACCTCTAATTAAAAAATACATTATTTCAAAAAAACATTCCCTTTGTTTTAGCTCAACATTAGAAAGAAGCATCACTTTGCTGTTATTGACTTTAGCTCAAAACTCCTTTTAAATTAAATACTTCTGTGAGGACTTTCTTATGTTGTAACAGTAATTTTTAAAGTTACTAACACATTTTAAAAAAACCTTAAGAGTAAAGACTACAGAATAACATCAGACAATATATATTGAGTGACTTTTTTTCTTCAGTTTTCTGTTCTTTTTCTCATAAATGCCAGATGGTAGCTTTATGCATGTAACCCACTCTTAAACTGTCGTGTTTGAGAACAAAAGTTTCTATCTGAACATATGAATATATACATACTTCATTGCTTCTGCCTGAGCTCTTAATGTTTTCTGGACACTGATGTTAAGATGGAGGACTTCAGTATCTGGACCACAAGACTATATTCAGTGAGTTTGGATTTTACTGTTTCCCCTGTATTATACTTGCTGTTTGAACTTAGATGAATCATCTAACCATAGAGTGTCTACAAAGTGTAAAAAAGTGAAAGAGCAGCCAGTAATAAGTTGTTATTTTTTTTGAATCTTCAGGTGAAAATTTGTAAGATATTAACCTTCTTTGCTGAGACTGTTTTTTTTTTTGTCATGAAGATACCCCTGATGAATGAGTTACTTAGCTTGGGGCTGTTCCATCCTTCATCAAAGTTGTTGAAATCTTTGATATAAACAGCTGAATATATATGACAAAAAAGAAAAGTATCCCTAAACCTTATTTTTATGGCTCAAAATGCATTTTTAACATTTTCTTCTACTATGCTGAGTTCCTAAAGTGATTCTTCATATATTTTCAATATAAGAATATTCTGTGGAGGGAGAAGGAGGATTTAGAAGAACACTGTCACAATAAATGCAGTGTATCCATTATTAAATTGAGTTTAAAAATTAGGAGGAGATCAACCAGTGGAAAGGTCTGTAGAAGCTGTCAGCATAGTTTCTTGGGGTGGTTCAAAGGATCTGTTATTGACTTCCAGGCATGATCTGTTTAATTCTATTAAAATAAAGGAAATGAGGAAGAGTGGCTGTAGGGGGATGTTAATGTATCAGGTGAGACTGAAGGAAAATATTGCTATTCTTAACCATGGCCTGTTATTCCTGAATGTGAAAGGTGATAGATGGCTGATTAAATAATCACTGAAAAAGCAAGAGATGTAGTCTTTGGGTCAGATCTAAAACATATCAGTAAATGTTCAGTAGTATAAAAGAATAGAAAGTTCATGTTGAATAGCTGAGTCAATTCAGTTTATTCTTCCTTTTATCTTAAAGAAATTTTGGTGCTCTCCTGGGTTTGACTGGTAGGGTTTTTGGTAGCAGGGGAGCTACTGTGGTGGGCGCCTTGTGAGAAGCTTCTCAAATCTCCCCCAGGTCCAAGTCAGAACCACCTCTGCGCCAAAGCCAAACCAATTATCTGCACCTCTGCGATAAGGTATTTAAGAAGAGACCTGGGAGGAAGAGTTGGACTTATGAGAAGGAGTTACGACATCTGCGTGAACACCAAGGCCAGTGGAAGAATGGAGGAGGAAAGTGGGCGAGAGGTGTGCCAGAGCAGAGACCCCCCTGTATCCTGTGGTGAGACAGAAGGGCCACTCCTACCACCACCCATGGAGATCCACAGTGGAGCAGATGCTGACATGTGGTCTGTGCAGGGCCCCATGCCATCTCAGGTGATTGAGCATGAAGGCATCTGGGACCCTGTGGGAAGAAGCAGCCCCCGCTGCTGTAATTCAGCGCTGGGAGGATTGCAGCATGTGGGGGTGTCCCATGCCGGAGCAGCTCAGGAAGGGCTGCAGCCGTGGGAGGGAATCCAGTTGGAGAAAGTTGGTGTTCCACACCAGAGCAGCTAGGGAAACGCTGAAACCAGTGGAAGGGACTCATGTTGGAGAAAACTTGTGGAGAAGTATCTCCTGTGAGAGGGGGACCATGCTAGAACAGGGGAAAGAAATTCCAGAAGTTCTCCCCACCCCAAGATGGAAGAAGCAGCAGCATTGACTGCACCCCCATTCCCTCCCCCCTGTGCTGCTGGGGGGAGGGAGTAAAGATATTGGGAGAAAATCTGAGCCTGGGAAGAAGGGAGGGGTAGGGGGAAGGTGTTCTCAAGATGTGGCAATGCTTCTCACTGCCCTACTCTGTCTGTTAAGTGTTGTTTTTTGAATGTCTGTAATAAATCTATGTTCTTTTTTTCTTCCCCTACTGAATCTGTTTTTTGCTCGTGACCATAATGTGTGATTCATCCCTCCCTGTCCTTATCCTGAATCTGGACCCGTTAGCTTATTTTCCTTTTTTCCAGCACTGAGGGGAAGGGGAGAATGAGCAGCTTTGTGGTGCTCAGTTGCCCTCTGACCTGAAACCATGACAGGTACAAAGAGTTCTTGATTATAGTGGGAATATAGACTGAGACAAAGAGACTATTTAGTTAAAGCAACTGTAGTGCAGACCTGTGTCTCTTTGATGTGGAAGTGGCTTAGCAATTCAAATTAGAGGTATTCAAAGCTGTGGGGTAAGTGTACCCTTCTGTCTAAACCCACTAATCACTAACTCACTGCTATAAATTTCTTCAGACCATGAAGACTAATCATCTAAGTGCTCTTTTTTTTGTCAAGAGGGTAAAAAAACTGTTTCAGAGGGCAGCTGATCCCATCCTCTGATACGAGTTTCAGGGAGCTGATTTGAAAACTTTCTAAGTGCAGTGATGATTTCCAGTTGCTTCTGCAGTGGTCGTGGGTGGTCAAGGTTCATAACTGCTCATTAGATGTTCTCTCACTTGCTTGTGAAAAATGTGTTCTGGATCACATGCGTATAAACTATGCATATTTAAATAGCACATCTTTGAGATTCATATGCTTTACAAATAAATACTAATTTCAACTCACTATTCATGTCCCTACTTCAGAACCACCTTGTGACAGTATTTTATTTAAGGTCTCTTTTTATTTCGTTTCTTCCTCCGCTTCTTAAAAAAAAAAACAAAAAACAAAAAACAAAAAAAAAAAAAAAAACAAAAACAAAAACAAAAACAAAAACAAAACAAAAAAAGAACCAAACACAATTGTAAGCTTTAATTTCTGTAGAATTTCAATGGCAGTGCATATTGATGTGATTTTTCTTGTACTTAATTTATTAATGCTTAATAGCAGTGTTTACTAAATAGTCTGCTTTCCACGGTGTTGATTTTCAGCTCTTTTCTTGTTTTTTTCTTGTTTTAGTTAAAAACTATTCTGAAGGCTACAGAGGCAACAGAACAAGTGTTTTCTTGTTAACTGTACCTTTAGCAACAACTCATGTAGCATGGAGGCAGAATAGTAAGAAACAGGACTTTCACAGACAGCAATAGCAGTGCTCCCACCTAACAATATTCCCATTGTTTAGAGATGAATCTCTTTATCAGAGAGCTATTGAAAGCAGCAAAAGCAGCTACCTGCCTTCAATACTCTAAATCAAATTGATGTTTTTAACAAGATTAACTCTGAATATGGGGTTTTGCTGATTCAGTTAAAGCTCTGAAAGAAAGTATTGTCACTAATTTGCTTGATTTTAGACTCACACACACAAAAAATCAGTTATACGATGAGCACCCTCAGACTGTGTCATTGATGGAGAACCTGCTTTCTTCTCTAACTACAGATATATAAGCCCTGACATTTCCAAAATCTGTAACTCCTCATCAGAAGGATAATTTTTGCAAAAAAAAAAAAAAATAGTGGTCAATACAGAAGCTGAGCTATCTTCAAGCAACACTAAGGAAGGGAAGGAGCCTGTTATTCAAAAATGTACAGGAAGACTGGAGCTCCTCTGCTGCCAAACATAGCATATCAGTTTTAACACTGATTTTCGATAACACAGCTTTCCAGCTTCTGGTCAGATTCATCACCAGCTTGTTCACAGTACTGACAGACCAACTTTGCACGGATTGGGAGAAAAGCCTCTATTGTTTCTAGCCAGAAACTAAGCTTCCAAGAATGCTCTAGCTTAAATCTGTATGCTCACACACGTATCTGTTTCTGTGTGCAGGAGGGCTGATGGAAGCAGCAGTCCCAAGCAGCAGGAGGCTGTGCCTGTGAGTCACATCTATGTGTAGCCCGACGAGGATCAAATGAATTGGAATTAAAAAGATCAATTGCTACTACTAAAGTTACTGTAATTAGATAAATGTTAGTAACAAGGAGGTAGAGAGGTATTCTATAAATAGATATATGTGTATATATGTGCATGTGTGTGTATTTTTTTATTATTATGTAAGCCTTGACAGAGGTTGAAAAGAAGAAAAGTGTTTCCTGTTTTAAGGGTAGCTACAGAGCTAATCTTGAAGTGATAAAGAAACCACAGCTGGGACTGCCTCTCATGCATATGTGGGCATGGAAAAGATTGTCACAAAGCTTGTTGCAGCAGTCCTTCAAAGTCTCCCATCACAGCCTCTCTTTTTCTTGTTTGGGTTACACAAAGTACTAGAAGTAATTTTTTCCTCCTGAGGTCAGGCTGGTCGGTGACTGCAGATGGGGGAGGAAGTCTGTATCTGAGTGGGCCATGCTAACCTAATAAAAATCATTAAGCTTTTAATTAAATCATCCCAACTGCTCTCTACTTCAAGAAACAAAATTAACTAATTGGCTTCAATCTGATCTTTGAAATGCATTGAGATTGGCAAGAAGAAGAAACACTGGACCACTGAACCCTTCACACTTTCCAGACCTGACTTTTAGCTAAGATAAATCAGAGAAGTCCTGTTGTCAGAACTGTGCCAATTTACCTGGACTCATGGTATTTTCACTTTTTTGTTTTTCTTTTATATCTATTTTTGGCAGCTGGATTTTCTCTCCTATTGTTGTAAGCATCTATGGTGCCACATCCTGTATTCTTACCCCAGCCTTACTGAAATACTCCCCATAGTCACACACGGTACAAAGGAGCAGCTCACATTTCTATCTTGCTTTGCCTCTAACAATGCGATCCGGTTACATTCAAGAGGCTATGTGGGCTCCCTCTGGTGGCTAATTGACCTTAATCATCCCAGAGCCGCTTTTCCAGAGAGCCTGTCATAGTGAATGAAGACCTAACTTTGGTAGAGAAAGATGGGGATATTTTAATTAAAAATGGACTGCAGTTTTTTTGATCATAAGAAACAGCAAGGGAAGACATGAACACAAAAAGCAATCAATGTATTCTCTGAAGCCTGGAGGCAGGGAGATTTTATTCATTTGTACTCAGATTTAACCTAACCTCCGTTAGTGTGGGGAAAACTTTGTGGAAAACCAGTCAGGGTAACTTACTAAGGAAAAAGTCTGGATGAAGGGCTCCAGCTGTGTAATCAGACTTGGTTATCTAGCAGGGCTCTCTAAATAAAGCTCGACTGAAGCAGGATGTTGTATTGAAGTCAAGCATCCAGAGATAGTATTTAACTGAAATTATCACTGTGCCTGCATGATCAAGGGGTTGGTGCAAGAAGAGGAACTTATTCCTAAACTCTATTCCAGTTTTCCAGTTGATACAGAAAGGTGAGATGGGCAACATCAAAACACACGTGGTATAAGATGAGATGGACAATGGCATACAGGTATCAGTGCTTTACGCCTGGCTACAGCAGCTATTCATATTTCTTCATCTTGGTCCTTGCAAGTGATGAGCAGTCAGAGAACTGTCACAATAACTCAATCATCACTTGTTCTACAGGGCTGGCAATGTCTTTCTTGTTGGGCTGGAAATCCTCTTGTGGTCCCATACTGTATCATGTCACAGCAAGAAACAGTTTAGAAACTGAAAAGATGATGTTAAAATCACATTTGTCTCTTTTTCTTCTCCTGTAAGTCAAATTCACTGAGTTACCTTAGAACAGGCTATAAGAAAACGTATCAATAACCATCAAACTACTCTGGGTTTACCTTGATGTGACCAGAGGGAGAATTTCACCCTAGAGAGAGCAAGAGAGATTAAATATAGGTAGACATGGGTATACAATCACACACACACAAACATAATCTTTTAATTTCTTAAATATTTGGGTATGAAACTAACACTGTTGTGGTTTAACCCCAGTTGGCAATTAAGCACCAAAGAGCCACTTGATCAATCTACCCCCTGCAGTGGGATGGGGGAGAGGATTGGAAAAAAAAAATAAAACTCATGGATTGAAATAAAGACGGTTTAATAGGACAGAAAAGGAAGGTAAAATAATAATACTAATACTAATATGGACAAAAAAAGTGGTGCACGATATAATTGCTTACCACCCATTAACTGATGCCCAGCCAATCCCTGAGCCATGCTGCCCCTCCAGCCAACTCTCCCAAATTTATATACTGGTTGTGATGTTATATGGTATGGAATACCCCTTTGCCTCATTTGGGTCAGCTGTCCTTTCTGTGTCCCCTCCCAGCTTCTTGTGCACTCCCAGACTCTGCTGGCAGGGCAACATGAAAAGCTGAAAAGTCCTTGACTTAGCATAAGCACTGCTTAGCAATAACTAAAACATCAGTGTGTTATCAACATTATTCTCATCCTAAATCCAAAACACAGCACTATACCAGCTACTAGGAAGAAAAATATATTTAATCTATCTGAAACCAGGACAACTGTGTAAATATCTTCCGTACATTTAAATACAAGACATAGAAATATAATGATTACCTTGTTGTAACGTGTTAACTGCTGATTTTTAACAGTGATAAAATAATTCCAGAAAAAACATAGGAACATCAGGTCCAACACAGCCATCGGCATGATCAATGCTCTTCTAGCTTCCCACTTATTTACTTATTTTTTCACCAACACCATTTTTTTACCTAGCTGACTTTTTCTTTCTCTGATTTAGTAGCTTTTGCTCAGCTCTAGGATTTAGTGCTCTATTTTTAGAATGAGTATTTTCTTATAGAAGAAGTAGGCACTTGAAAGGCCTGCTGCTGCATTTCAACACAAAACTTTGGTGGCAGGGTCAGCAGGTGAGATGAAGTCTACAACCTTCAAAGTTGACCTGCAACACAAGATACACTGTGGAAATGCAAGAGGTCAGAGCTCTTACGTGGAAAATCACAGGCAAGGTAGCCAGGGAGCCAGTGATTTTATCATGCTGAGCTTAGATTCTGATGCTGGTTAAGACTAAGGAAGCTTAAGAGAGTCTTGGACTTCAGTCAGTCAGTGATTCTTGACAGCTGAAGATCAATAAATAGCAGAGAAGTGAGGACATCCTGTATCTGTTCCTGCTGTCTGCTTGGGAGTATGAAGTCATGATGCCTCCTTGATGCTGGCTTAACGCTTCTCTGTGATGGGATTTCACAAGGCACAATGTTGTGCTCCTTATACTGCCTGTTCCTAAAACATGTAAGAGCTGCCATTCCCTTCGTTTGGCCAAAGTGTCTGTCTTTGGCTACTGTCTGGAGAGGCACTGCTGTGTATGGGTGGCTGGCTCTGATGTGCTCTCCCAGTTTCCAGTGGTTCTGGGATTTCTGATCTGGGTTGCATCCAGGCTGCTCTTAGCAGCCACTAATGACCTAGTCTTCATGGATTTATCACTGTTCTTGTTTTTGATCTCATGATATGGTTAACCTTCACCATATTGCATTGTAAAGAATTCCACAGCTTAGTTGTGCTTTTTCCAAATGTATTTTCTTTGGTTTCATTCAGAAATTAAATCATGCAAACTGAGAGAACCAGCTGTGATCCTTGTTTACAGAGTCAAATGCATTCTCCTATGAATAAACCACCACATAAATCATACATTTTAGTCCACTCTTTCAGGTAAATGATGCATATTATTAAATGTTGATGAGTTTATAACAAGAGAACAGATAGCCCTCTAGTACCAGGTTGCAATTTTTTAAATTAAGAAACCCAGGTTCTTTCATGCTCTGAAGTATTTTCATTGAAAACAGTGCTATGAAAAAGCATGTGAGAAAGAAAATAGAGTGCATGCTTAACTTCTGTATTTTGTACTGCTCCATGTCTCCAGTCAGTATTTATAAAAAGGCAGCAATAGCTTTTGCTGCACCTTAAAAAATTCAGATCTCCACATCTGTGGATCCTTTTTCCTCTGTATCTCTCAAAGAAGTTGTGAGATTATTTTGTTAAATGCGTAATATTTTTTTGCCTTTATAGACAGGCTTGAATTTATTGGGAGAGTAGAAAGTGCACCAAAGCAGAGCTTTATTTTCCCACTGAAATCCATTAAGGAAGTCTTCTGTTTCTCTGTTGCAATACCAAGAACTACTGAATCTGTGCTGTTGTGCTAGTTTCCCTACAGCTTTAGAAATGTATGCTGGAAGCCAGAGAAAAGATAGACCCAGAGATCATGCAGTTTTCTCCTGTTTTGCCCTCCACTGTTAGCCTCTCCACTTGTTACCTCACTGTGGAAGGAGGAAGAGAGACAGAGAAGGACAGATTTTTACTCCCTACATATGCTCACACTCGAACTACAACCATGTCAGACTGCAAAAAGAAAATGTTAACTGTTTGGGTACCTATTTTCTTCATCCAAAGCCTAGAAGTCACATACTGTGGCAGCCCTGGGAATTGAGTCTCTGTCTTCCAACCACACATCTTCCGCTTTAACCAGAAGAAATTCTTTTGTTTCCTCTGGGCTCTCAGTTTGCTAGGTTTAAATAACACATGAAAATTCACATGAAATCTCAGTGGGACCACTCTTCTAATACTGTAAAAAAATTGAACTTGTTTTCCATATTTCTAGATGTTTTGAGGTATAGTCTCTCACTGTAGATGCTTGAATTGCAAGTAGAAATGATGTACTCTTACCTACCAGGCAAGCTGCTAACCCCTTTTGTTTCTGTTCAGATAAACCTGAGCATTCCAGGTTTAAAGGCAAGCAGCTGCCTAAGTGCTCTGTTGAGTCAGACATTGGGGGCATTCAACAATTACACAAAGTGTCTCCACATAGTTCTGCTATGTCTGACAGCCTGTGTCTCTACTAGGCACAGCAATGGGAACCCAATCTCCCACTTCGGATTGCTCAGTGGCCAGAATCCTGATTGATTACAAGACCATCACCCCGTTACTTTTCTCTTTCTCCTTGGACAGACAGATGTGATCAGAAAATTTCTGGTGGGGAGATAACATTGCTCTTAATCTTATTCTAACATTTTTATTTATAAAGTGTGCTCCTGGCAAGTCATAACTGAAGCTGTGCAGTTAATTTATGATTCAGTGGAAAGTAGTTTTGACTGATGAGGTAGTTTTGACTGTAAAAGTACCTCTGAAAGACAGACCATAGTCAAAATCCTGCTTAAATTTCAATTAGGAACCACTGGAATCCCCAAGAGAGAAGAGAAGGAATAGCTTGGAAGCTTTGAAGACTGAGGCCAATGATTAACCAGTTTTACACCAGAAATAGTAATACATGAGACCAATTATGCAGCAAGGTTCTAGGACCTGCACACGCAGAGAAGGAACATTTCAATATATACCTTGCTGTTTTGTCAATAATGCTAAAAGTAATTAAAATTTTTAAAAGCAGAAAAAGTCTGCAGCTTCTGTTTTATTTCCTGCTGATTTGAGTGCAATAAGGATTTTACCTTTTAGAGTATTAACCTGAACATGCGTTTACTAGTTTCTTAGTAAGGTTATGATACTTGTTCTCTGTGAAGTTTATGGTAATGCAAATGTAGTTATTGGCTATGCATGAAATACTTTCTGTCAATGTTAGCTTCAAATCAAGGACAATTTGGTAGTTTGTACACACAAACATGCACTTAAATACCCCAGAATTGTTGATGTATTGCTACCTGTATTGTTGCTTGTCAATGTGGATTTTTCATAGCAAACATGATGAAAATTAATGTAATGTCAAAGCACAGTCTGAAATTAGAGTAGTTTCAACTAAAAACATATTTTAAAAAGTATCACAGTAGTTTATATCATTTAATGTGTCTTTCATAAAATAAACTGATAAAATACAGGTGGTGTAAAAAATCAGAAATTATTTGCTTTACTTTAATCTGTTGATTTGCTATGTTGCTTTTTTTTTTCAGCCACACTGTCTGATAGGAAAATAGATATCTGCCTGAACTCAATGAACAGGTGAATACCTGTTTATCCATTTTTAAGATGTCTAAATAGACATGCACAGGATGTTCAGCATTTAGAGTCAGTTCATGCTTTCTGTTACTGCATACATACATGAAATTCAAGTTCTCCCCATATTCCCTTCAACTTTGCCATTAACTAGTTGGTCCCATTTCAATCCTTTTAACACCAGATGTGAGGAGACTTTGAGATGTCACATTTTTAAAGTAGACCTTTTCCATCGGTACTTTCTCATTCAGAGCTTGTGTGGATGTCAAGTCTGTAAGATGGAGGATTTAAAAGCAAAATCACATTCAAGGAGGGAGCCTTACTTATGCAAAATCTGTTTCTATCTGAGACAGGAGATCTGACTTTATGTTCAAATTCAAAGCAAAATGGTATAAAGCTGCCTGAGCATGACATTAAAAATGTCTCACTAGAATTGTCAATCGATAGATAAGTTATTGAGCAGGCTGGCCCATGCTCTGCTACCTTGCACTCAGCAGAACTTGAGAAAATGGTGTCTTTTGAGATCAATATCAGCAAATAAGCCAATATTTGGCAGAAACTTTGACATAAAAGACTGGTAACAGTTATCTCTAATTTAGTTTTTGTTTTAAATGCTGTTATATTTATAGCATGTAAACAAATACATGCCTCATTCTTCTCTGAAAAAAGATGTATTTTCTCTTCAAGTCAATGTCTATATGAAACAAGATTTGGGACTGTGAACCCCCTTTTGAATGGATGACCATTACAGCACTAAAAGACCATTAGACTGAGTATACACAGAGATCAGAATATCTTTCACATCTCTTTATTTGAGCCTTCCTGCCTTTATCAGTATACTACCTTCGTATCTGCTTTCTTGCAATTTTGAGTATATGAAACCACATTTTGAATACTTTATTAGTTTTTTGTTTTTTTTTGTTTTTTTTTTTTTTTTTCAAACAGAAATCAGATTTCATATTCATATAGGCATATGTTATTTGACATAAAATATGTGGAGATTTTTTCTAGGTTTGTAGTTTTCATTTTCCATTATACACTGACTAAATATTCTGGTTTCCACTTTGATTTTCCTCTCCAGGAAGAAAATTATGGTAGTTATATGCAATATATATTTTAATATGATCAGTAGAGCCATAGAGAGACTCTTGAAAATACAGGCAGAGACTAAAAAGTGGTCATCTTCTTTTCACGTGTATCAGGTGATCTGCACTGCTACCTAACTTCACACTGTGGCCAACTGTTCTGGTTGCTCAGCCTTAAAACTGACTCTTCATTAGAACTATTTTCATTTTCATCTGGTTTCAGGAGTGTGCTTAAAAACTGTATCTATTTCTAACAGTAAAGAAAAATGGTTAATACAGTTTGTTAGTTGAGGGTTTGTCTGACAGTACTCAACACATGACTCTTCTGAAATCATCCAAGCAAGTTGTTACTGGAAACCATACTGATCTGGAAAACCTTTTTCGTTTAAGCTACAAATTATCTAAATTATTGACATTAAATATCCTGTTTTATAAACAATGTAGAACAGCACTATTTCTGAAGAAGAAATGGTCTTGAGACTGAAACAATGCTTCGTGTTTCAAGGGAAAGGTGAAGTTAGACAGGCCAGCCTTGATCAGTGATGATGTGAAAAAAATGCATAGAAGATTATGGAAACCTCTCATTTTTGGTCTCTTTTGGAGGTGAATATTGACAACTCATGATCTAGCTATGGTAAATTTTATGATGGAAGTGCCAGCTGTTGATGTTTTCTTTTGTAGCTTCCCATGGGACAGGGTTTTACCTTCTTGGTTGTAGCGTTCAACCTTCAAGTCTTGGGAAAAAATCCTGAAAACTAGAAATCCAGCAATAAGTCTTCTAAATTTGCATGTTAAAGCATTTCATGATTTCTAATCCAACACCAGAGCCCCAGGGAGAGAATCAGGCCCCAGTGGCACACTGACATTTGCAGGGAAAGAGAGAGTGCTACTCAAGGAAGCTTATTTAGCATAATATGGAAGGTCACTGATCAAGAAGGAAACGGGGTGTTTTTCTATTCCTTGACCATTTATTTACTGAGTATTAGAAATGGGATGTAATAGCTTTTAATTCTCTGCATGTTATGCACTCCCACACTGATAAATGATGTGACATTTGGAGCTGATGCTGAGTCCTTCATAATATAGCAGACCTTTCAGTTCTTGGGGCAGTGTTCTTCCAAGAGTCTCTTTGATTATCTTCATATCACTGTCTAAGTTGACAGAGCTGCAAATGTTATTGCTAGTCATAAAATTATCCAACCACAATGTCTGTCTACATGACCTGCAGTGGTTGTGAATGCCACAAATTGATTATGCACTGTGTAAAGAAGACTTATCCTTTCATTCCTTCTAACTTTATTGCCTTTAATTTAATTAACTGTTGCCACATGCTACGGGTTAAAAAGAGAGGCTAATATGTTCCTATTGTATAGCTTCAAATTCAGAGTATCTCTGACAAGTCTCCTTTTGCTCCTAACCTTTTCAAGCAAAAAGAGTGCTGGCTATTTAATCTCTTGCTGTATGTATTTAATCTTTTTCCTGTTTCTGCATCAATCTTTCTTCCACCCCCTTCTCCTTCCTGCTTACTTTTCTCATTTCTTGGCAACACTATTCTTCTAGGTATAGCCAGTTTTCTCTCTGATATGTAAAAATATCAGCTATTCCAAATAAAAATAAGAGACCTACGTTCAAGTGCATCCTTAATGATACAAACTTTTCCTGATGATTTAATAGTGTTGTTCGGAATTGTTGCCACATGAGGCTCATTAATAATCCCTGAAATGTTCTTGTTTGTAATGATAATATTTATGCCATCTGTATTTTTAAGTGCAAAGAGATGGTAAGATCTTATGAAGATCTCATGGCCAAACTGAGGAGCAACGACAGTATAGGAGTTACCATTACATTTGGTTAGTAGAAGGAGAAAAACAGTGAAAATCCATGATCATACTCATTGATTGATCTGGATCTATTCAACCAGACTACTGAATATGGTTATGTCCATATGTGTATGTCAAAAAATTGAATAAGCAGCCATTTCTCCAAGGTTAACACATCAGATGCCATGTGGCTATGAGATTCATATCAGCTTGTGAATGGAAGATGTCACTAAGGATAGGAGTGAAGAGCCCTGCATAAACATATAGACGCAGGAAATTCTTCATAAGAACTTTCTCCTGCCTAAATGCACCTCTCCCCTTTTACAGCCACTGTGCCAGACTGCAACAGTCTATGACATACCTCCTGAAAACCTGTACCTTCAGTACCATTATCCTTGAGATATGCTTTTACTGGGAAGTGCTCTATAAAAACTAAAATAGCGATTTTCTGTTAAGAGATATTATTAACTCAGTATCTGCACTACTCCCACAGCGGTTTCTATTCTCAGGACCAGTGCGGAGATAATGTTATCCACTCATCACAGATATGCAAAGTCTTGAAGGGAACTTCTCTACCTAAATATTTCTTAGCATCAGAACATTGCAGTTGCCTACTTACTGACATTGCTTTTTTTCTTTTTCTGTATAAAGTGTGTTTTAGTAGTGAGCAGAATAGAATGCATCAATATATATTTTGCTGCATTTTCTGTGGTTATAGAGAAGCTAAGATTTTATTACTGTACATTGTTTATCAACAAGTTTTTCCTCTGCTGTTAGAAACAAGTCACTCCTGACTCAGGGGGAAGAGGGCCACCTACCATATCTCCAAAACTGTTTCTTCAGCAGAGAGGCTTCTTAAAGAACTTACACAAGTGACCCAGTCCAAATATGTATTAACCTCTAAAGAATACAAAAATCTAAGCACAAGATGATACATTTGTAGACTGATTAGCAGCTAAAATTAGATAAAATGTCCAGTGAAGTGCAGTAGAATAAATGAAGTGGTCTGACAGAAAGTTCTCACCAAGAAAAACCAACTGAAGTATCCTTGCCATTTATGTTAGGAAAAACAGAGACTCACAAGATGTCACCAGGTAATTGGAAATACTTTTTCATCCCAGTTTTAAAAGTATGTTTCCATTAAAACAGAATTAATGAGACCAGAGATATATATGTATGAGCAGTTAGTGATGTCTTTCTAGGTGGAATTATATGTGCAGCCAATGCTAAAGCAGTGGAGAATGCTATTGAAATAAAGGAGTACGATGCAATGTGAAACTCACTTCAGTTGTCATGGCTGGCATGAACAAGAGTATGTGTGATTATGTTTAGATGTATTGACATAGTTGAACTGTGCTAAATCCATCAGGTTCACAGGCAGTGGCAGATTCCTTATTCTGTTATGTGGTGCCATCTGTAATTAGACTCCAGTACAATGGAGCTACATTAGCTGCCTATTTGTTCTGAAGGTGCAAATTTCAGATATGAACCCTGAACATGAATTAGCTGGCCTCTATGAAAGTTCTCTCAAAACCTTTCAGATAAGTAGACGCCAAGATCCTTGATGAATCTAGCCATCCTGAAAATAATCAAAAGAATGAACAATACATCTTCAGAATTCAGTTCCCTGGGCTGTCCATTTGGATGCTGGGCATACAAAAATGCCTTCAAGATAAGGATTGCAATTACAGAGCTAACAAGCCCCAGTGTACATTCTGTTCAGGGACTGCTGCAAAATTTTAAGTAATAGAAGTTCAAAATCAAAGTTATTATCCCATCATTATCCACACTATAATGTTCTCTCACGAACAATAAGCCAAGATATTTTAAAAGACTATGCCTAGAGTAATATAAACAGGACAATTTTTATGTGTATATAAAAGCAAAATCCACAGAAATGAATTAAATAGAAACAGTAATATACATTTGAATCACACTCTGACTTTCATAATGATTTAAGAAGTTTATTTGAAAAGTCTTGTGGAACTGAGAAGTAACAATGAGACTGCTTGGTAAAATTTAAGTTGAATTTATTGTATTTTTCATGTAAACATTTAGAAATTCAAATCACAAAAGATCCTTTCTAGTGATAAACAAAACATGCAAAGTAAGGATCAGCTTCTTGTCTAGTCTTACTGGATAAGAATTTTACCCTGTCCATCTTTTTACAGACTAGCATTACCCACTAGCCCTGTCCCTACTTCTCAGAGTTAATTGCACTGTTGGAAAAGATATATGGCATTAAAGTATAGGAAAATCTATATGGCACTATACGTAAAGTAGCTATGCAAGAAATTTCTAGAGGGTCAAAGCTATGCACTTTTGTTTTTTTTTTAACAAAGTATTTAGTTTGGTGATGACATAGATTTTGATAATTACTAAGGTGGGGGCAGGTCATTTTGGCATGAAGAACTCATATTTGGATGGCTGTTAATAGATGACAATTGATTAATTTTCAGGGAACTATTTAAATGAATGTTTTGGCCCTCAAGTCTGACAGATACATGCTTAAGGGAGGAAAAAATCAATTATTAATAATAATCTCAATCATGCTAAGAGAAATAGCAACAGAAACAGGATCCAGAAAGTGCTGCATAAGAAGAAAATAAGCTGAAAAGAGGAATGTGGTATGTGTCTTGATACATATAATTGCGTCCCAACTCCAATTGTGGATGTAGCAGTGTGATAAATTATATTCATCATGTGTTATTGATTGCTTCTCCTGTCCTCTGCTCACTAATTCATCTCAGCCATGACCACTTTCAACATTTCAAAACCTAGATCAGCTTTCCAGGGCCATGCAGAGAGGAAATATTAGCTGCAAAAACAAAGCCAACACCCCAAAACTCAATTTCCTTTCAGTTAAGATGTCAAGAATTGTGGGCTCAGCACTATTTTGAGCTCTCAGGAAAATGCATAACGGACAACAGAGAGTTAGATACCTTGGTGAGAGTAGTAGTAAAAGGTAAGTGTTTCCCTGACTTTGAAAAGGGGAAAATAAGGGCTGTTTATCCATAGTTTAGAGAAATAAAAGTTTGGCTTGTTCTCCATACAAGGAATGTAGAGGACAAGAAATGCCTTTCTGAGTTTCTATGTTTTTTTCTCTTTTGATCACAAAATTGTCCAGTACAGCTGTAGGTCATAACTGCCATCATCCAGCCAACCTGCATTGCAAAAGTTAAACTGCAGCTGTCCTTACTCACTGCGCATTCAGGAAACCAGACTTCAGGTCGAATTTCATAGAGCTCACTGCCCAGCAGCTGGGCTGACTTTGGTGCTGTATATGGTTTGTCAAACTGGAACCAGCGGTAGGTGTTAGGTACTTTAACTTTTAAACTATTTTGTTGGAACCACTGAAACACTGTTTACAGCACCTTCTATCAGAGGAGGAGGTATTTCTGTGATTTAACTTTCATATTCTGCATAGACAGGGACAAACTCTTCCCACTGATACAAATCTGTGCCTTGGCCACTCCAAAGCCTGCTCTGAGCTTTGTGTCTCAGGCCAGAGGAGTTTGCTGCATAGACAAATGTTCTGGTGAAAAAGATGTTTGCACCTCTCCACTACCCATGACCAGGGCAGGGAAAATGCCTTTATTAGTCAAGTCAGGGCAAGGATTATGGAGGGAGTTGGTACCAACTTCAGTCTGCTACCTGGAATAAAGGAAGTAAATCAGTTTTCTGAATCTAGCTTCATATATCAACACTCTTATCTTCAAAATATATATATTGTTTCTGTTGAACTTGATTTGCTTTCAGTTGGGATTCAGGTGAATCAGTACAATGAACATTGAGCTCCAAGGTGAGGACCTTGCTCCAGCTGGCAGGATGGACAAACCTCATGCTTTGACTGAGTACAAAAGAGGGACCACTCCTGCTCTGTGCATCCCATCTGTAAGTGACAGTAGCAGCAAGTATGACTACCCAGATATCTAGAGTAATTTAAGGACAGTAAGGTTATGTTTCAGCCTTGTTAGCAGTCTCCTATCCTGGACAATTATCCACTTGCCTATGACAAAAATTGGACTTCCTTTATAATCTGCCTTCAATCTGAGTAATCTGCCTTTGGCTTGGCAAAATATTTAAAATATGGGCCTAATACTGAATATCTGAACAGTGTTTTCCTGACTTTAAGGGACTAATCAGGTTGTTAAAGTAAGCATGTGGCTTAATGGTTTGCTGGAGAATGGCCATAACACTCAACAGACTGCAAAATAACTTAAAAATAAAATTAAAAGACATTTAATCAGTACAAAATGTGACTAAATACATACTAAAACTAGAAATGGATCCAGACCAAACTGCTGTCTCTCAACAACTTTCAGATGTGTTTGAAAGGTTGGATGCAAATTAAACAGGAAAGCACAGCAGTACTTAGAAACTAAAGAAGTTTGTATTTCTGTAACCTGAAGCAGAAAGGCAGGTCAGCATAAACAGAATTTGGGAAAGGTCTTTGAAATAAGGATTTTAAAGATACAGATCAACTTTTCACCCATGTGATAGCAGCTCATGTACCATGTTTATAACTGCCAAAAATTATTTATTCTCTGTTTGCAACTCCCACTTATATCTAGGTATTTCTTTTGGATATGCAAAATGGGAGAAAATGCATTAAATATTGTTTCAAGTAATTCTAAATTATGAAGTTCTAATATTGATGAGCTTTGAACACTGAACAACTCCAATTCCACAGAAAACTTGTTTGTGGGTTGAACTTCATTCCTTTTGACATATGAGGCTGCCACATCTTCATCTGAGGAGAGAAATGTATTTTTATTTTATTGTTGCAATTTAGAAATACTTTTATTGTCAAAATTATATTTTTGAACTTTAAGGCGCAGATAGGATATGTAGTTTATTTCAGGCAGCAGACTGATCTCTGTGCTTTAAGAAATTACTCATAGTATAAGTATCCATCATGACTTTTCCAAGTGATAGGGGAGCCAACAAAGAGAGATGCTATACTGGACCTTGTCCTCACCAACAATGAGAGACTGGTAGGGAATGTGAAGCTCAAGGGCAGCTTCAGCTTCAGTAACCACAAAATGGTGGAGTTCCTTAGGACAGTGCACAGCAAACTCACTACCCTGGACTATAGGAGACCAGACTTCAACCTCTTCAGAGATCTGGTCAGTAGAGTAGCATAAGATAAAGCCCTGGAGGGAAGAGGGGCACAAAAAAGCTGGTTAATATTCAAGGATCGCCTCCTTCAAGCTCAGAAGTGATGCCTCCTGACAAAGAGGAAGTCAAGTAAAACCACCAGGACTGCATGGATGAACAAGGGGCTCCTGGACAATCTCAGACACAAAAAGGAAGCCTACAGAAGGTAGAAGCAAGGACAGATAACCTCGGAGGAATACAGAGAAATTGTCTGGGTAGCCAGGAATCAGGTTAGGAAGGCCAAAACCCTGATAGAATTAAATCTGGCCAGGGACATCAACGTCAACAAGAAAAGCTTCCATTGGCACATTGGTGATAAAAGGAAGGCTACAGAACATTTGGGCCCTCTCTGGAAAGAAATGGGAGACCTAGTTACCAGAGGCATGGAGAAGGCTGAGGTACTCAATGACTTTTCTGCTTCAGTGCTCCAGCCACACCACCCAAGGTGCAGAATGCAAAGGCAGGGACTGAGATAGTGAAGAACTGTCCACTGTAGGAGAAGATCAGGTTCAAGACCATCTAAGGAACCTGAAAGTGCACAAGTCCATGGGACCTGACGAGATGCATCTACGGGTCCTGAGGGAACAGGCAGATGAAGTGGCTAAACAACTATCTATGCTATTTGAGAAGTTGTGGCAGTCAGGTGAAGTTCCTGCTGACTGCAAAAAAGGAAACATAACACCCATTTTTACAAAGGGGAAAAAGGAAGACCCAGAGAACTACAGGCCAGTCAGTCTCACCTCTGTGCCTGGCAAGATCATAGAGCAGATCCTCCAGGAAACCATGATAAGGCACATGGGAAATAAGGAGGTTATCAGTGACAGCCAACATGGCTTCACCAAGGACAAATCTGCAAGACATCCTTGTCTCTAAATTTGTCAAGATGCGGATTTGATGGATGGACCACTCAGTGGATAAGGAACTGGCTGGATGGTTACACTCAAAGAGTTGTGGTCAGTGGTTTGATGTCTGGCTGGAGACCAGTGATGAGTGGAGTCCCTCAGGGGTCTGTATTGAGACCAGTGTTGTTTGTGTTGGTGACATGGACAGTGGGATTGAGTGTACCCTCATCAAGTTTGCTGATGACATCAAGTTGTGTGGTGCAGTCAACATGCTGCAGGGAAAGGATGCTATCCAGAGGGACCTTGACAGGGTTGATGGTCCCATGCAAACCTCATGAAATTCAGCAAAACCTAGCATATGGATCGAGGAAATCCCAAGCACAGATACAGAGCTGGCAATGAGTGGATTGACAGCAGCCCTGTGGAGAAGGACTTGGGGTTATTGGTGGATGGAAAAATGACTATGAGCCATCAGCATGCGCTGGCAGCCCAGAAAGTCAACCGTATTCTGGGCTGCACTAAAAGAAGTGTGGCCAGCATGTTGAGAGATGTGATTCTCCCCTTCTACTCTGCTCATACTAGACCCCACCTGGAGTGCTGAGTCCAGCTCTGGGGCCCCCAACATAAGAAGGACAGGAATATGCTTGAGTGGGTCCAGAGGAGGGCTACAAACATGGTCAAGGAGCTGGAGCACCTCTCTTATGAGGACAAGCTGAGAGAGTTGGAGCTGTTTGTCTTGGATAAGAGAAGGCTCCAGGGAGACCTTATAACAGCCTTGCAGTACCTGAAGGGAGCCTAGAGGAAAGATGGGGAGGGGCTCTTTATTGTAGAGTGTAGTGATAGCACAAGAGGCAACAGTTTTAAACTGAAAGGGGGTAGTTTCAGATTAAATATAAGGAAGAAGTTCTTTACTGTGAGGGTGGTGAAATACTGGCACAGGTTGCCCATGGAAGCTGTGGCTGGCCCCTCCCTGGAAGTGTTCAAGCCCAGGTTGGATGGTGCTTTGAGCAACCTGGTCTGGTAGATGGTGTCCCTGCCCATGGCAGTGGGTTTGGAACTAGATGATCTTGAAGGTCTCTTAAAACCCAAACCATTCTATGATTCAAAACAAAAAAGAGAAATCACTGCAATCCTGTCCTCCCTTCTTGTTGTCCTACTCAAATGACAATTTACAGACATGTTTTATTTATTCCAGTCCCTTAATTCCCCATAGGAATTAAATAATATAATGAAAAAAGGAAGTTTAGAAGTGAAGTTATTTGTTTGAATTAGGCATATATCTAGACCATTTAGGCTGGCTTTCCTAAATCTTATGACAGCTGCCATTAGGAAACAAATGAAGATAATAGGCCAAGCACTTAACATAACTTAAAAAAAAAAAAACAAATAAAAA
This sequence comes from Tyto alba, assembly GCF_018691265.1. Taxonomy (NCBI): domain Eukaryota; kingdom Metazoa; phylum Chordata; class Aves; order Strigiformes; family Tytonidae; genus Tyto; species Tyto alba. The sequence continues at coordinate 30,809,448 of NW_024881301.1, read as the reverse complement.
TGTAAGTGAAAAGGAAATGAAAGTGCTATAAAACACATATTAAGGAAATGTACTTTAGAAGCCCCAAGGGCCAACTTTTCCCCAACAAGCACACACCCAGAAACCAACTACAGAAACCACAAAGTAAAACCCAAGGCCCACAACTTCACACAGATGGCAAGTAAGTTGTTATATTGAAATGTGCTGTTTCTACAAACTGCAGGCACCACAGAATAAGAAGCCCATAAAATCACAGCAGCATAGCATTTATGTGGTTTTGCAATTATAAATAACCTTAGCAAGATTGTTTGTTTCATTCAGTGTTGTAGCAATGTAATCAGTCAATAGGAGAAAACTTACACAGATTTATTCAGACAAAGAAGATAGAGGACAATCTAGTTCTCATTGTCTAATAAAGATTTTTCAGAAAAATATGATGAGACTTCAAATATATTTTTATGCTATCTTATATAACAGAATTATTATTCAGGAAAAACTAAGAGAAGTACAAAAAGATGTTTCCTGATACAGATATATTTTAAAGATTAACAAAATTTTAAAGATTAATTAAAAATAAGGGCACATTTACTCAGGTAGTTAAATATTCATTTGTGATAAGTGTATTATGTGCACGCACAATACCAAAGAGATGAACAAAAAACCTTAAAATAAAATCTCATTATGTTGCAATCTTAAGGCAACAGCAGGAAATATTCCATCCTATTCCATCTGTTTTTGAGCTTTCTCATCTAAGAGACTTAGTCACCCTTTTAGCATGTTTTCAAGATGGCCTACCAAGAAATTGCCCTGTACTATCATGTTCTGTCCCTGGCATTTGCAAGTCAAGAGCATTATCCTTGATTATCCCTAATCTAAAGATGGCTAAGTAGCAATGTATTTCTAATTGGTATAATTTTATAACATCCAGTACAGGAATTTTATGTTTGCCCTAAATAGCCCTATTTGTAACACTGTCTGGAGTGGTTTTTTTTTCCCCAAGAATGAAGACAGCTTGGTAGGATGAGGAGTTGGCATGACAGAAACTCAATGTTAGCACCAATAATTATCATTGAAGGGTGTTACTTCAGTGACAGCTTTCCACTTTCAAGGAGGACAAATCAACTCTGTGACCAGCTGTTCCATTCTGAAGCATGGCCCTCATATTTCCACTTATACTTGGATGCTGGAGCATGTGAACTGAAAGCCAATCTCAGTTCTGCCAAAGAAGAAATAGATAGTTGGAAAAATCTTTTCGTCAAATAGAAGCATAGGTGGAGATTTTCATCTTGATTTAAAAAAAAAAAAAAAATATTATTTTCTTTGTAAAAATGTGATTCTTTATTTATTTATTTATTTATTTGAATTCTCCTCATATAGAATTAACAGTAGGACAGTGCCTCTGTGGAACACCTCTCTACATCCTTCCTTTCCACCTTACTCAAAGGCAAACACTTTCTGGACATTTCATTTTAGCTCCTGTTAAATTTATTGAGTAACTAGGACCAGTGTCAACAACCTCTACTCTCTGTTCTGTTTGCAATACTGCAATCTAAACATTCTGATATTTTCACTACAGTAAAGAATTACCACATGTACCCTATGCCTATTTTCATAGTACATTTCTGAAAGGGAGATAGTACATAGGCCAAAATATATGCTTTTGTTACTTCTATGGGGGTTACACTATCCATAATTGTAAACTCCAAAATTATATATAAACACATATTTCAGGAAGTTCTGAAGGTACTTTTGAAGAAATGTGTGCACCTTAGATTTTAATTTAATTTATTTACACTAGGTTTCTCAGTTAGAAATATGTGTTCATTTTCTATATATTCGCAGTTGGGAGAAGAATATGCATAACTAATGCAAATAAATAGAAGAGGGAAAATTACATGTGTATATGCATTCTTTTAATTGTGTATTTTTCTTAGTAATATATAACTTTCTTTGTGTGTCTAAACATATATATTGGTAATAATAAATTTGAATAAAGCTCAAGAGGGGAAACAGGGATTTTCATAACTTTCCCCAGGAATTGTGCCCCTAAGTTGCTTTGACCTAGATTCTCATGAGCATTTAGGTAGGTAAACTAGCACTGATTTAAATTACTTCCATTTTAATTGAAGCTTGATATTTTAGATGCTTTTGAAAACACCCAGAAAGATCACCTCCACCTATACTGTTCACTTGAATTGACAGTAAAAGTGATATGCTTACATCTCATGCTCTTAGCCCCCTTTGAAGCTGTCTCTATTTGTAATGCTATGCACAAAAGAATAAAATCAATTGTACCTTTTATACACATTTTTTAAACTATAGATTTTATGTGGGTGTCCCACTAAAATGTACAAATGTTTTAATGAAAGAAAAGAATATGTTGGTTAGTAAACTTTGTACCCTTTCATAGCCATTTTTGTCAAACTGAATTATTGTATTCAGAAGTGAGCAGATCTGTTTTATATCTACTCAGGTTTCAGTTGACTGGTTTGGCTGGGAGGCCTTTATTGGACCTGAAAATGTTGAGTACTCCATGATTTTGCGGTGAATTGACAAATTTGGTATTCCAACAACAACATGGACAGCTAGTGGAGTGAGAAGGAAAAATATGGAGTTTGGTGCACCCACATTTTTCTACCCCTTAACACTGTTAATTCTAACTGGCTAATTAAAATTTGTAGGTTTCTACAGAAAAAAGTCACTAGAAGTGTGTGTCTAATTTCTTCCAGCTGTTCGTATAAGTTTACCTTTATTTTTACTTCTCTGGTCAGAATTATTAGCTAAAATAAAAACTCAGGATCACAAAGCTTTGTGGGTTTTCCATTTATAAATAGCCTTTCATGTCTTTTGAATACTAACTTTATTAGGGCAGTTTCTACTTATTTCCTGCTTCTTCTTACTAATGGATGCAGAACTTATTTGTGTGAAAAAAAAAGATAAGTGGCTCTGGCCAAGGGCATTGGACCCTGTTCCTTAGCAGATTTTGGTCTGTTGCCCAGTACTGAAAATTGATTACCCAAGTAATGTGGAAAACATTCCCAATTAATACAGTGCATAAAGTTTCACTGCAACAATAAGATTCACTTCAAATTCACTAATACGATTTAGAAATGTCTGTGAGGGAAGTAACTACTTTGGTCATAATTTTCTATTAACATATTTGTGTTTTGTCTAAAAAATTATTAGCAACTTAAAATCTTCTCAAAAAAATGTCAGAAATGAAGGACAAGTGTATATTATTTTGCTTGACATGGAAGATGTGAGGATGCTTCATCCCTTCAGGGGAAAAAAAAGTAAACAAAAAACACTGTCAGAAAATCCTCTTAATTCATTGTTTAATGAATGTGAATTGCTCTGAGAAATCTGGACATATCATAAAAAAAAAAAATCAAAGAAGAAACCTTTCTATCAGTATTGAGGTTAAACACAGTATCAGAAAGCTGATACTCTGCTTAGGCAGCACTGCATTTCAGGAGGTACTTTTCTGCAAATCTGTATCTGCAATCAGACTATTATCACTCTGAAACCAAGGATTGCTATTCACATTGAGTAGCACTGACATCTCCAGGTTGCCTCATCTCCTGAAAATCCTTGTTGATTCCAGTGGGATTGCTGGAAGGGTAGTCCACTAGCACAATAATGTGATCGATGCCTTGCCATTTAGTCATTAATGTTATGCTGAAGCTAGACATGTCCAGATTAATTCCAGCTCAATTTGGTGTTTCCTTTTGCATTTCTGTTTCTTAACTATATGACTCTATTTTGATAAAGACTAGCTCTGCTTCCTTAATATTAACATAGAGAAATTTTCACACTTGAGATATTATGGAATTATCAGCCACAAAAATAAGAGAATTGAAAGATTAGAAGTTTAGTTACTGCATTAACTATCTAAAATTCTTAGGGTTTTTTTTTGTTGGTTTTTTTTTTTTTTTTTTTTTTTCCCTTTCAAACTTTTAATGATGAAGCTTATTAAGAAAACTAGACAGTTCTGCTCTGTGGGTAAATTCAAAATACTACTGGTAATATTTTCCTTTGGTATTTCTTTTCAGCAAATGACTTCTAAAACAATTAACACATGCTCTAAGGTCTTTATCACCATATCTATTCTACTGCACTTTTACACTGAGAAACAAAATTGATTCTGGACTTCATCCAGTCTAATTTTCCAGTAAGTGGCAAACAGTATGCGTCTCTGATCTCCAGTGAAAAGTGTCTGAATAGGAAGTAATGCAAGTCATCACTAAGACAAACATTGCCAATGCTCTTCATATGTTCCAAGAGATAAGACATTGTTGTTCTGCTTTCTGTTTTATGGACTATTGTTAGCTTTTAAGAGGATGTTATTTTTTTAGAATTTTGTCATTTTCTTCTTCAAAACTTAGAGGAAGCTAACATCTCTGCAGATATTCCTGTATTTATAAACTTCAACTTCACTGAACAGTACAAATAAACTCTTGTATATCTGATTTCTATCACTGCTAATGCCTAGTGCAATAGCTAGCCCATTAGTCCCCCTCCATTTTATTTATTTGTTTGTTTCTAAAATCATTCTGAAATGTGGTATAAAAAGCTTTACAAACAATGGATTTTTTAAAAACTAATCCATTCCTAAAATGTGTGAACCATTCAAAACCAAAACAGGGGGCAGGGGGGAGTTGATTTTCTAGTGCTAAACCTATTTAAACAATAATTTTGCATGGTAGTTATGACAAAAGATAGGGAATCAGCTTCACTCTTCTCTGTTAGGAAGATTATATTCAGTACTCACTGTACTTGTAATGGAAAAGGTGCTTTTGTAACAGTCGTTTGTACAGGGATATCTTCATACACAAAACAACAAGGAAAAGATACAGTAGACTATAATAACCATTTTATGATCTGTCACTGTATCTTACAGTTAAGCAGATTTATAATGTGCACAAAAATTTGATTTTGATTTTGGCATCTAATTTCCACTAAAATAAAATGGGGAGTTAAACACCTATGTGTTTATAGGTTGGATACAACACATTTCTTTGTTTACTACATATATGTTTAGTTTCTTAAGCTTCAGAGTAATTTCTCCTATGCTAAATTTAAGTACATATAGTAATCTTAGTATGTTTGAGCCCTAGGTAAGCTATCCACTTTTCAAATGCTTTGAGGACTCTTTGGGTTAATTTAAGGAATATGTAGGTATAATACACTTTGAGGAATACCCACATCTCATTGTTATCTCTTGTATCCAATTACTGTTGCAAACAGATTAAATAAGCATATAAACTCTGATTATTAAAAAAAAAAATCTTTCTTCCTTTTTTCCTTTTTTTTTTTTTTTGGTTATAAAATCAGATCATAGGAGACTTCATCAACAGTGGAAGTGGAATGGGGAGATCTGAAAAGCTGGATACTCATACAAGACCACATACAATTCAGCATAATTCTTCAAGAATGTGAGCATTATTCACCAGCAAATGAGGTGTGCAGTGAGGTGAAAATCATTTCTGGTTTAAAGGATTTGCATATTCCAAGGCTAACAGCAGCTGCAGATGGATAAATGATTTTTAAAAGTAGCAGTAGTATGAATCCTTTTCAGAAAGAAGTATGTTACAACTGGCCTTTTGGCATTCAAGTTTAAGGTCTCAGCTTTATACTCAAGGCAGCATTGTACAGCTGCCATTTCTCCACATTGTAGCAATAGGATCCTGGGTACCTGTTGCTCTCTAAGTTAAATGTTTATTGACTACTTTTTCTAAAGAAAGGAAGAAATTGTTGGTGTTTTGACCAGTGTTACATTATCCAAAAATAAAATGTGTTTAACTTGTTTATTATGTGAGGTTATCACACTTGCTGAGTTTGGCTATCCTGATACTAGAATTTTGGTGCTAGCTGTTCTGAAGGGGAATGTGACTAGCTATGGTGTCAAAAAATCATTTCTTTAATTATTCACTGACACTTAGGTAAGTTTGAAAATTTACTATGTAAAAAATAATGTCTAAACAAGAGTTACCCTTAAATCCCTGATCTCATTCACTAATATGCAAAAAAATATATTTTATCATTTTGTAATGTTTTCAAACAAATCCATCTCAGCTAATGTGAAGGGTGCTCTGAGGTAAACTGTTCGACTTTGCACTGTGATAGAGTTAGGTTCTATACGCACATCATCTGTCTGTGGGTGTGGTGGAAAAAAGTCCAGGGTATTAGAAGCAAACAAAGTGTAAGTGTGGAATTTAATAGAGGATTTGCCATCAAAGAAAGCTCTTTCTCAGAATAGAGAAACTTTATGGATAAGATGAGAATTTGCAAATGCCAAGTTGATACAGATATTGTAAACTAAAGCTAACAGCCAAAGGTTAAATGTAAAAAAGAGCAAGGAGTAGCAATCCAAATAGGACTCAAAGCTAAAAGAGAGCTCCTTAGGCTTCAATACAAATGATGATGCTGAACATGGGCAAATGTGTGGTAATGGATGGGAAGAGTGAAACTGATATGTGGAAAATTTGTGGAAGCAGAACCCAGATAATTAATATTTCTGAAATCAGGGTAAATTTCATATTCATCACCTACAATTTTATAACTCTGATACATGAGATCTAGTTTACAAACATTTTAGGCCATGTTGTATTTCTATGTAAGAAAGAGTTGTGATGTGTAAGTGGAAGCAATCAAAAGAAAGCAGAAGTGTTAAACAGCTGATATATTTCAATAACTTTCCCAAAGCTATTAAATATAAGCACCCACCGTGCATCTGGGAATTCCTGACTCACAAATCTTGGGAGATTAGGGTAACAACCTACAGAATTATCCCTGCTTCCATGTCCTATTTATATGCTCTTTCCCAAACATCTACTTCTGATGTCTGTCAGTGGGAAGGTCACAAGCTAGACAGGCTTTAGGTCAGACTCTTTACAAGTGTTCTTTTGTCCTCTTGGAAAGTAAGGAAACATCTCTATAAAAGCTACATTGGAAGAGACTAATCACTTTTTTTTCCCTGATGAGATAGCAGATTTCCTAGTTACAGAATCTAATTCACCTAGATTTCATAGCTCTTAATATTGTGAAGTAAATGAGGGCGTGAAGGAAGAAGTGAAGGGGAAAGGTCCATAGATAAGATTCAGATCATCTCATGCAGGAGCATCTCATGCATGGATAGGAGAGTTCATCAAGGACAGATCTGGAAAATAATTTTATTTAATAAGTCCACTGACAAGCTTGGCACATATATAGGACTAGGCCAGTGAAATTTGATGACAATAAGGTAGGAAGTTTTATTGGCACTGAGGAAGATTGGAATATTCTACAAGTAGTCTGACCCTGAGAACTGGAGACACAGCTCTGGATGAAATGTAATAATGCAGAAAGCAAGGCTGCTCACTCGAGAACTAACAAGAATTTATGCTCTGAATTGGGAGTTCATCAGTTGGAAATGACAGAGGCTAAATATTTGGGTGCATCCATCAATCACTAGTAGCTGCAGAAGGCGACTGTGGTTTTTGGAGGCCCTCAATCAGGGGAAATAATTCCACTAGAACCAGGGAAATATTCGTGTCATCATTCAAGGCATTAGTAAGGCATTGCCTGGAAACACAATGTTCAGTTCTCATCACCCATACTCAAGAGAGATGAGCGCAAAATGCAGCAGGCATGTAAAAAAATGTCCAGAAATAATCAGAGGAATGGAGAAACTAGTTCATGAGAAAGAAAAAAGAAAAAAAAAAATATTTTTTTTTTTTTATGTCACAGAAGATGAATTGGAGAAGATATGGTCACCCTTTCTGTGAAAATATTGTGCTGAAATAAATGTAAGGAGAGAGATCAATTAACCCAATAAAAATGTAAACTACAAATGAATTATTTAAAAAGGAAATTATCTCTTACCATCAGTGATGCTAAATTCTAGATCTACTTTCTAACAAAAAAAAAACCACGAGGTAGTGTAAGGTAGAACTCAATCTCTGATTAAGAAAATTTTAAGACTTGGTTGCCTGTGATTTCACGAGCCTTGAGTCAGTTGCTCAAAGAGTCTGGTCCACAGTTGTGTTTCTATGTCAGTAGATATGTTGTGGCTGGAGTAAACAAATATTTGAAGTGAGATTAGAATGAGACAATATTAGCTCTCTGGAAACCTCAAATCCTTTCATAACACCAGACTAAAACTTTTCTGTTAATAACTGTCATTTCTTGGCTTAAATGGCCTAAATTGAACTGTTCCTTCCAATTTCCTTGAAAACACAGATAACCTCTTACTGAGTCTTGGGAAGGAAATGGGCAGGAAAGCAGTGAGTGGCCCTTCTCTGATGATTTACAGTGAGAGTAGGCTAGAGAACAAGCAGCTAACTTGCACCAGCAATGTATTTTTGTTCATATTTCAATACTACAATAAGTTTCAAGGGAAGATTGTACAGCCATGCTCCCACAAGAGTTGTGAAATGACACAGACATGATCCTGAGAGCTCATCACATAGTTTCATAAGGTGAGCAAATTCATAGAAAACCTGTGGATAATTCATGAACAGAAAAGCTGTACATAAACTTGTTGAATAAATTATTTCCTAGGTATAGGTCTTACTCATATAAACACAGTTCAATAAAGTATCTTTTAACTAAGGAATAAGTATTATATACTACCAGTGATTTCAGTACTAAATTCTTTATCTCGAACTCCCAAGGCTGTACAATTAAAAAGGGGCAGACCCAGATGAAATGCAACGTTAATACATGAGGCATTTCAACAGACTATAAATCTGTTCTGTTGTGTTAATCAGATCTTTACGCAAGAACTTTTTAATTATTGTTTATTCCAATGAATTAAGAAGAATGACAGTATAGCTACCTATTGATGAGGCTTTAACAGAGTAATTCAGTACAACATCACTAGTAAATAGATTTAAATTCAGAAATATTCTGTGTTGCCTCACTTGTTTCTTATTAAGGCTAGCAGTAAGCATGAGACAGAAAACAAGTTTTTGACTCAAGAAAGATAACTTATAATTACCACCAGGAGTTTACAACAATTGACTGACTGATATTGACTGAAGCCTTTTATTTATTCAAAGTACAGGTGCAAGTTTCTTTGTCCCAGTCACAAGGGCTGTATATTTGTACAAGTGGATGTTCTCTGGAACAGTATTGCCTGTGAAGCTCTCCTATAGCACTGCATAAGGAATCCAGCATTTTAAAGTAGTACATTAGCTAATCTCTTCAGGAAAGTTTTAGGTGTGCTAAAAAGTTGGATGAATGGCTACTATATATTTCATAATCATCAGTATTCCTAATTTTCTGTTGAAAATAAGAGAAAAAGAGGACCTATGTAGGATCCGATTCCTTTGAGCCCATGTGACTCAAGAACTCCTAACCTATAGGTGTGAGCATTTAAAGGTTATAGCTGAAATCTGTTGCAGATGGAAATTTCAGCATAATCAGTGGTGGAGTTGTACAAGAACCCTCTGCTCCTAACTTGGAAACCTGGGCAAAGTAAAGTGGCTTTGGTCACTTAAATGTATTTAAAAGTCTGACATATAGAAGACTAAGCTGCTTGAAAGTCACCAGAGCTGACATTCCAAAGACATTTTAGCATATTTGAAAATGTTAACTCCTAGTCTTAAAATGTCAGTAAGGTTTGAGCCTCTAGGGATCTCAGCTTTGCTGCTGTTAGGAAGTTTGAATGAAAGTTAGCAATACAAACAAGTGAAGACTCCAGATATAGGAAGGCAGATCAGCTTCTCTTTGACCTCTCTGAAGCTACTGACAAAAGACCTTATTCTTTTTCTATTGAAATCAATGCATTTTTTTGTCATTGATTGCAGTAGGAACATGACTGAGCCCAAAGGTGCTAATTAGTGCTTATTGGGATAATGATTTTGATGTGGACACAAAAGTAGCTCTTCTGTGCTTTGCAATGTTAATGAATCTGAAAAGCAAGAAGAGTGCAATAGGAATAAACTTCAAATAATACTACTCAGAATGAGACTGTCTGTGCTATTAATAGATTATTTTAATTTTATCTTTTCTTTTGATTTATGACAACTGTATTCTGAACTTTAACTTTGCTAGCACAGGGCCACAGTAGATGCTGTCTTCCTACAGACAGCTGTAATATCTTCTGTCTGAGAAGTGAGGACAAAGAACATTATGCCATATGAATCTAGAAATTAATGATAACTCACTTAGGCTTATTTAAGTACAGCAGGAAACCTTAACATCTGCAGTATCATATCCCAGTTATCAACGGAAACTCCAGTTTTAACACCAGGCTATAGAAACTGTTGTAATACAGATACAACTTCAATTTGGATTCTAGTGGCTGTGCTTTGCAGTGTCTAGCTAGATTTGTGTATGTAGTGTTAAACTTGCAATCTCACTTCAGCTCTTTCATGAAAGACAATTCTGCTCCTCAGTACCTTCTAGCCCTTTCTTGGCCAGGATCACACTAGCACAAAATAAATAAAACAGGAAGGGAGTAAGGAACTGAAGCTTATGTGTCCATGTAATTTCACATAGTGATTAATACTGCTGTCACACAGTGAAGTATATAGGTATCTGATATAGCACTAGAATCCAGTTTGGTCTTCTCTTAGTCCTGTATAAGCCAGAAAGCATCATGAAGTAGCATGAAGTCTGTATTTCACATGGTAGCAGGATAAGGGCACACCAGGTTCAGGCTGTGGAAGTTTTCTCCTTAAAATCCCAGGTGGGGTTTAACCTGGCAGGCAACTGACCACCACATAGCTGTTCACTCACTCCCACTTCCCACAGTGGGATGGGAGAGACAATCAAAAAAAAAAAAAAAAAAAAAAAAAAAAAAAAAAAAAAAGAAGTAGATTTTGAGTGTTGAGATAAAGACAGTTGTTCTGGTTTTCTGTGATGCGTTTGTTTTTGGTAGCGGGGGAAGGGGCTACTGCAGTGCCCCTGTGAGAAGCTTCGCAAAACTCCCCCTGCACCAAGTCAAACCTGCCTTTGGCTGGGGCCAAGCCCTTCAGCTGCGTCTCTGTGATAATGTATTTAATAAGGGGAACCAGAGATGAGGTTGGGACTTGTGAGGAGGAGTTGGGAGAAGGACAAACACAGAGGTCAGCGGAAGGAAGGAGAAGGACATGGGTGAGGTGCGCCAAAGCAGAGACCCCTGTGTCCTGTGGGCAGATGACAGGGCCGCCCACCCTGCCACACAAAGAGGTCCGTGGTGGAGTGGAAGCCAACCTGAAGCCTGTGGAGAAGCCCACACCAAGACAGGCATCTACACTTAAAGGAGGCCGGGACTCTGAGGGGAGAAGCAGCACCCACTGTTGTGGTTCAGTGCTGGGAGGACTGCAGTACACAGGGGTGACCCACGCTGGAGCAGCTCAGGAACAGCTGTGGCCTGTGGGGAGGACTCATGCTGGAGGTTTGTGGAGGACTGTCTGCAGTGAGAGGGGAGCTATGTGGAGCAGGGGATGAATGTGCAGCATTCCCCCCACCTCCCAAGAAGGAAGGAGTGGCGAGTGGCTGTAACCCCCATCCCCTGCCCCTGCACCACTGGGGGTGGAGGTAGAGAGATGGGGAACGGAGCTAAGCCCAGGAAGAAGGGAGGGGTGGGGGGAAGTGTTTTTTGGATATGGTGAACTTCTCACTGTCCCCACCTTGTCAGTTAAGTGTTGTCTTGTTAGCATTTGAATTAAAGTGCTGTTTTCTTCCCCTAAGGAGTCTGTCTTTTGTGTGTGACCATAATGAATGAGTTACTCCTCCCAGTCCTCAGATGGATTCCTTGAGTCATTCCTGTTCCTATGCTCTTCCCACTCATCTCTGCGATGGGGGAGGGAGTGAATGAGTGTCTGCATGGTGCTCATTTGCCCTCTAGGCTTAAACCACGACAGTAGTTTAATAGGACAGAAAAGGAAGGTAAAATAATACTAATACTAATAAATACTACTACTACTACTACTGCTGATGATGATACTACTACTACTACTACTACTAATAATAATAATAATAATAATAATAATAATAATAATATTGAATTAGAGTATGCAAAACAAGTGATGCACAATGCAGTTGCTCACCACATGCCAAATGATGCCCAGCCTGATCCTGAGCAACGGCCCCTGGCCAACTTTTACCCTGGCTTATATACTGAGCATGACATCATATGATATGGAATGTCTCTTTGGCCATTTTGGGTCAGCTGTCCTGCCTGTGTCTCCTCCCAGCTTCTTGTGCCTCCCCAGTATCCTCACTGTCAGGGCAGTATGAGAAGTTGGAGTCCTTGACCACTGCTTAGTAAAAACTAAAACATCAGTGTGTTATCAACATTATTCTCATCTTAAATCCAAATCACAACACCATACCATGTACTGGAAAGAAAATTAACTTTATCCCAGCCAAAACCAAGACAATGGATAAAGTATGAGGAGGGCAAGTGGAAACTAATGGACAAACAGAAAGTCATAACTAATTATATGGCTAGCATTTTTACCTGAGGAGTTCTGAAAGTACCCATAGAAAATGTCTGAAATGAGGCGAGAGAGTCTGTATCAATTCCTACCAGTGTGCAGGTACCAGGTCAGGTGTGGAACATGTGGGGCAGCCCCACTGAGACAATGGCTTTCTATATGACTACAGGGAGCTGAAATTGGTATATCTGTTCTAGCCATTGGTACCATGGGAAAACTTGGATATATTTTATTTACTATCAACTTTCACAGTTGTATTTTTAACGGTAGGACCTCATGCTCTTGAAATGATACGCAGGACTGCATTCAAGCCTCAGTTATACCATTGTAACCTCACTGAATTCAAGTAGTAACTCAGGACAGGGTCTAGACTAATATGGCCTTATCAAATGCAATCTCACTGAGAGTTCTATTTCTAAATAGATTTTTTAGTTAGCAAAGTGAAATAAATATCCAGTAAATTTATCAGAAAACTATTCCTTTTGAAGAGTACAATAAACATTTATAATAGATTAAACAAACAGCACTAGCAAGAAAAGCAGCAGGTAATATCACAAACGTGCCAAAGAAGATAAACCTCTCTATTTGGTCTTAATAGTTTTAAAACAATCTATATTAGTCAGTGTGTCTTAATGTGCTGTTGTGTTATCTCAACGATTTTGGTTCTGTATTTCTGCTACTACTACTGTTTTGCCATTGGGCATTTACTTATACAAATTATAATGGGGCTGAATATAATAGAGCTGAACTAGAATTATCAAGTGTCCACCCATTTTAGAAATATTGGAATCTGTGATTTTAGCCAGGCCTCCAGCTTTCTTTACATTACAGTGGTAAAAGCTCTTCTTAGAAGCCATAGCTGACATAACTTTGAAAAGTGTATGCTTTTTTGCTGTCTACATTAGGAATGACATTGGTTTTAGTGTATTTATATTATTTAAGATTATTTATCTCAAGGGTAAGAACAAGCCATGATTTAATTCTTACTATTTACTCCTTTTATTATTTCAGTGACTAGTATTAAAATCTATGATGGAGCAAATTCTAGGCAGGCAAATGCCATAAGGAAAGTTGTCCTATGCTGCTTAAAGTTTTGTTCAGAATCACTAAGCTTCCTCAAATGTTGCATAGTGGCTTTTGATTTCTTGGTGGCTTGTTCTCCCATTGAAGACCAAAGGATTAAGAAATGCACCTCCTATTAGTATTACTGGAAGTTGTGTGTTTAAATCTCCCTAGGAATCAATGCAAGAAGAAAACCTATCTAATTAAAGCTAATCTATGTTTCTAGAATATCAGCACTCCAAATATTAATTAAGTTTAGAGGCTCAGGAACAATATGCAACTCATCAAGTAAAACATCCAGTTTAATACTGGAGGAGCCTAAGCTGCAGAATTCCTATTGATGTCAGTGGAATGCAGGGCCCAGCCTTATGAAAAATGGTTAAGGCCTTCCAGTAGAAGTCCTTAAAATAAGGGACTAATCCCTTGGATAAGGAAGGAGTCAAGGCTGCATTTGTGTGGTAAGAGCTAGATCCAAACTCTCAAAAATTTTAATATTCTCATAAACACATTATACAAATAGTATTAGGAGAAAAATGAGTGCTTTCCTGGTGTGAAAAGCAGAAAGTATAAAGTGCCAGATGGATAACACATAGAGCTTGGTAAATAATATTGCAGACACAGTCATAAAAAGAAGCCCTGTGAGCCCTGAAAAGCAACAAAGTCTGGTTCAATAGCAAATTCTAAGAGTATTGTTGTAACAGGATACTGATAGACTAGAGCCTCTCAGCCAGTTATAAACACAGTGCCTACAAGGTCCTGTGAGTCAAAAAGCTCTCTTGTTGTCTCATGTTGGGCAACCACATGTGAAAACCATGTGAGATTAGCCCAAATCACTCAACCCAGCTATGTTGCTTGCAGAATTCTGCAAGTATGATACATCTTGTTCGTTCCCTTCTTCTCTCAAGCCCCAGTGACTGCTGCAGAGGGTAAAGCAGGGCACGCATACTCTCCAGGCAACAAAAACCTACCTTAGATCAGAATACTCATCTTTTATGACTATTATTCACATGAAGAACCCTAATTAATTCATCTGAGCTACCTATGTGAATAATTGTTCATGAGTTGTCAGTGAAGGCTAAACAATTTAGACTTTAATTCACCACATGTCTAATCAATAGCCACTAGCATACTTGGATCTTCTGGCTAATTAAACAAGTTACTTTTGCTAGAATAAACAATCTGTATGGAAAAAGAATGAAAAAAAAAAAAAAAAAAAAAGGCTGGAATACTGCAGACAGACTGTAAGGAATTTTGGTTTTCTTTCAGTCTGCTAAGAAAATCTTTACCTGAGAGCTCTACCTAGTCCTCCCTCTCTCCCTTCCTCCCTCCCTTCCAAGGGGCCGCAGCATTTCCCTATACTGCTCCGGTGTGGGTGACCAACTTTCTCCAACTGGATTCCCTCCCACAGCTGCAGCCCTTCCCAAGCTGCTCCCGCGTGGGACACCCCCGCATGCTGCAATCCTCCCAGTGCTGAATTACAGCAGCGGGGTCTATCGTTTCCCACAAAACCCCAGCCTTCTTCGGGCACTGCACCTTGATCATCCAGGCGAAAAAAACACAGGCCATAAATCAGTGTCTGCTCCACCGTAGATCTCCATGGGTGGCAGGGGGGGGCCACCGTGCCGTCTCCCCACAGGATACAGGGGTGTCTCTGCTCCGGCACACCTCCCCCCTCCTTTCTTCCTCCGTTCCTCCACTGACCTTGGTGTTCACGCAGCTGCAGCAACTCCTCCTCACAAGTCCCACTGCTCGTCACCACGTCCCTTCTTAAATACGTTCTCACAGAGGCGCAGCTGATGGGCTCAGTTTTGGTGCAGAGGTGGAGCTGGCTTGGAGCTGGGGGAGCTTCGAGAAGCTTCTCACAGGGGGCCATCCCTATAGTCCCCTCCACTGCTACCAAAAAAAACCCACCACTCACTCAGACCCAGGACAACATCTGGTAAGTGAAGAAACTCTTTACAAAGAACAAATGCAAAGATGTCAGGATATTTTCTTCAGAAAGTCTAACTGTTCTGATGATTTTGTTTGAGTGGCCTTTTAGACACATAGTTTCATACTACTGATTTTCTGTGTTATGTTGTGCTTTTGGTAAGTACTGAGTTAATTTAAGATAAATTAATCTTTTTAAATTTAAAGGAATGTTTTAGCAACACATTATATACTGGCTATGTATTTGGTGCTGTTAATTGGATTCTGTCAGTAAAGCAAAGAGAAAAGCCATCTACCAAATATACTTCATCACTAGTTCACAAGTTTGTAAACTGAAATCACCATTCAGTGAAGTGTTCTGCCCATCCATAAATTAATCTAATCTTAACGTGATATAACAGACAAACCACCACGCCTGAGGGTAACAGAAAAATCATTTCACACCTTTTTGTTCTTTTTAGTTTTCTCACTTGCATATATTTTGAATAAAATTATTTCACTAGTCTCAGGTCAGCATGAGGATACATGGTTTCTTTCTTACTAATGAAGTAATTACAAATTTGTTTAAATCATTGTTACATTGTTATAAAGACAAGGCTGAGTTTTCTGAATAATTTTATTGTGTATTAATTTATATTTAATAAAGGAGAGTTCAACCTATTTCTTTCATAAAGAAGTTTGTGTGAGATAAATAAAAGTAACTTTAACTGATATGTTTGTTTATAAAGTAGAAAAGATAAATTCTAAATAAATTTGTGACATTGGCAAGCTGTTCCCTCAAAAAAGTGACAAAAATTTGAATTATTGGAATAAGTACATTTAAGATAGATCCAATAAATCACTTCCTAGCACTACCTTTTTCTCTCCCTTGATTAGAAAGGGAGAGTTCAAGTTACCTGAAACAGGTACAAGAACATAAATTTAAGATGTCTAAATTGTGCTGGATTAATCTTACCGAAATATTTAATATATTTATTTCCTAGATAGAATGATTAAAACTCTTCTGTGTCTTTGTTTTGGCTTCTGTAACAAAACTGTTTTGAATTCTAAGTCTGTTTTAGGGGCTGAATTTCCTTCCATTCACTTTACTAAGCAAAAATGCCAGTTGTATGAGCTAGATTTCCACTGTGGAGCATAGATGGAAAGGAACCATTTGGTTCCTCAATTCCACCTGCTGCTACTGCTGGCAGACTGGGCATGTAATCTATTACCCAAATTGATCAATCTTAAAACTAGTTCATTTTTTTTCCCCACATTATTCTTATTGAAAAGCTACCCCAACATGTTGTTTTTCTGATGGCTGAAACTTCCTAAATTCCATCATAAATCCTTTCATGGTCAGTTTATTTCCATTGGTCATTTTGCCAATGTTATCTTTTGCACAAATAGCTGGTTTGTCTTAACACAGTTCATCCCCTTGTTTTTAGTTCATAGCATGAGACCTTGCATTTTTCCTTCTTGAAATCCAATCTGTTTTTCTGAGGGCATTACTTCTCATAATCCTTATATTCCTTTATGCTATGCCAGTCTCTTTTATCCAATTTTTCAACAGATTCAACTCTCCTTTTCACAGGTCACTAAAGAGAAGCTAACTAAATTCATAAATGTATCCACTTTGATACACTTTCTTTACTATCAGAAATGTCCTAACCCTGATTCATCTTCAGGAAGAGCAATAGAGTAGGTGACCACCTGGAGTCTTTGCTTGACTTTTAGGAAATTTTGTGATGTAGATGCTCCATCAATTTTCCATTCAAAAAGGCACAGACAAGAAACATTCCTTTCTCCTCAAAACACAATCCTTTCAGAACAATTCATTTAATGAACATTAGATTAACCTATCTGGGGATTGCTTGTGGTAAATGGGAGAAAACTAGGTGGCAGAACCAGATTCAGAGGAGTTTTGCTGATGATTGTCAGGAAAGACACAAAGCTTTTAAAAATTTGGCTAGATCATTCATCTTTACATACCAAAGGGACCTCACAGTTCCCACATATCTAGTCAGTGTGACCATGAGTGTTTTCCTTATCAAGATACTGGGGAAATATTTTGTCTCTGGATTGCCCCTTCATATCCTCGAAACAATTACAGGATTCTAGGCAGAGTCTGCACACAGTATATGCTAGATCAATGCTTTCTATTGATAACGTATGTCAATAACAACTGATCCTTGATTCCTATGCTGTTGCACATTCTTGTGATGTATTGAAAGTCAGCCTTACATATGTGATTTTCTAAAATGAACACAGCCTTGGATGATACTTGAAAAAGGAGTTAGCAGTTGTATAAGAGAAGTACAAATTACCATTTTCTTTGGAAAAAGAATGCAAGGAAAACTTCCTCTCAAGGTTGTTAGAAGAACATTGGGGAGAACGTGAAAGTAAAAGTGGGGAGCACCCTGACAGCTTTATGATTTAGGAATGTTTTACATGCTTTTGTAGAACTCAAAGAAGAAAAGGTAAATGGGTCAGGGCCTGCCAGTTTGGTCTTTGTTCTTGGTAACAAGGTAAAGACAACCAATTTAAATGCAATATCACCTGATCATATGGTCAACTCAGATTTTATTTGTGGTCATTCTGTTGTCAGAAGAACACTATTTTCTGCCAAGCTGGCACTAAATTTCATGGCCATGTGGATGGTGATGTAACCTTTTCCAAGTGTTTTGCAGAAATTTAAGACTCATTTATCTTGGGATTTGGGGCATTGCTTGTCTGCTTGTTTGTTTGGGAGGGGTGCTTTTTGGCTTCAGCCTTATCATTTGAACATCATAGACAGAAACTGAAATCAAGATGGTAGTGTCTAGTCCACTGAGAAAAGATGGAAATTTCTTTAGCCACCTCTGTTCAATAATTAGGATTCTGAAAGGTTGATTGGGAAAACTGTGTGTGTGCCAATGAGATTGTTAGCTACAGTTAATTTTTGAGATGAAGACTTGTTCTAGTTTAAAAGTTGATGATTCATGTTTTGAGCATGGAAGCAAGAGATAGAGTCAACACACTGGATCTAAATAATGTGGGTACCATGTTTTACAATACTATTTCAGCTCTACATTTTTATTATTTATCCTTTTAAGTGCTGCAATAAATCAGAAAACAAAATGATAAGTTTCTAAACAGGTACTTTATGACAAAATAATGGATGTCCAGTTTTAACTCATTTTGACAAAGCCTGAACAGATCTTTTCTCTTCTTTATAAACATTTAGGTTCTACTAGACAATAATCCACTGAAACCAATTCTTGTTCAGACAGATGTTGAAATTGATGATGTGCTGATAAACAACTTGTGTGAGTTTGCTTTTATGTCTCTAACACTGCAAAAACACCTTTCTGTAGTTTAGATTTTGTAAATGATGTGGAAGCCACTATAACTTTTAATCTAAAAAATGTCCTTTTTTCTCTAAATTAAATGTTTTTTTGTGTTCCAAGTCAATATAATAAAAGTTACAGAGCCACAGTTTGTTGGAAAGATGCAAAGAGACAATCCCAGATAAATACTAGGTAATAAGATAACTGATATTTCAGAACAGAGGATGAAGATTCCACCTTTTCTCCTCTCCCTTTAATTTTGTTTTACAGATGGCAAAATTGCCCAGGAAATGTCACTGCACAAATAGAAGAGAAAAGGCCAAAACTGTGAGTAATTTTTTAAAAGTATTGTTCAGTATTTGCCAAGGAGAACATAAGTTAGGGTGAATGGTTCAAACCATCTGTGATTAAAGATCATCCATACAATTGGAATAAGAGAAAAGGAAAAAAAAAAAAATAAAAGATATTTTTAACTGATCCCAAGGTAGTCTGGAATGGCACAGCCATTTAATTAAATTCAGAGAGTGAGACTGGTTACAGTTTTGAAAGTTGGAACAGAGTGAAAGAAGTGAAGTGAAAAATAAGTGGTGCAATTCTTTCTTAGCCTTTCTACATAAAGGGAAAATTCTTCTGTGCTCAAGATGGACTAGCTCATAACACTGAGTGTACAAAGCAGTCACAGGAATAAGAACTGAGTTACAGCTCAGAGCAGTAAACAACTGAATGACTGGAAGAATAGAAATGCTCTGACTCTGAGAAAGCTTTGCTAACTCCTGTGTGGGATTAGAGAATTTTAATTACGTCTATATTGGACAATGTTCTTAAGACTAATCATTATTCAACAATGTTGGCAAAGTCTAATCAGATTTGGAAAGGGTAAAGCTTCCAACATGAAAATTCTTGCCTGTATGTTAAATTTGGAGGCCAGTGATGTGAACAATATGGTGTGTGCCAAATGAGGATTGACAGAAGTGCATCAGCATTAGGAAATGCATAGTGTTGAATGAGACAGTCGTAGAAGGAATGAAGAGTTCATTTTCTTCAGGGAAATGTTGTTATCACTGTCCTACAATGATTCTGTGTACAATATTTTGCCTGTTATTATTTGAGTGGATAATCTTTTTCAGAAAGGCATATGATGTAGAGTTATCTGTGTACTTGAAGAGGTAGAAGGAGGAAAAGATCAGTCTCATGACAGAAATATCAACTGGCTGATGTTAGAAACCAACATACGGAACTCACTGATGTTAGAAACTAACATCTGTTAAACACAGACCTATTATTAACTTAACATTTTGTAATAGATTTGTTATTCATTTTGGTCACCAAAACAGTGGACCAAGTAAAACTGTTTAAAAAGTATCATCTGTTTTGTTAAATAGTCACTACTTGGGAAACCATGGCAGGTATCTGGTAAATGCTGGGAATAATAGCTAAATACCTCAAAGCAAAATGCATATTCCATATTATAGGTGCTCATTTGGGTAAAAAAAAAAAAAAAAAAAAAAAAAAAAAAAAGAAGAAATAGCTAAAAACTAAGCTGAGAAAGACTGCATGAATGTCAAAGAGATGAAAGATTTCATTTTTACCATTTGGTCTACATCAAATGGGCCTACTGAGCTCATTACAGGAGAAAGAATGAGCTCCTTTTATCACATACTGAAATTCTGACCTTAAAGTAACCTTTGAAAGCAGTATTCCCCTTTGCCCATAGGGGAAAAAAAAATTTAAAGGATATGCTATGCTTAGTATGGCCAGACATCTTTACCACCACCTGATAAATTTTTAAGATCTCTCTGAAAGTCACATATTTTTGAATTTTAATTTATATTGATTGATGTAGAAGTACATCAGGGCTTGATAATGTAAATGTTTCAGAGTTTGTTAAAGAATTACTCTTCTGAAGGGTCTGAGAACCATCTATGGTTGACATGATAACAAAAGGAAAAATGTGGGCAAGACAGAGCCATGAAATCCTAGAGCTGCTGCAGAGGGTTAGTCATTAACATGTATTATAAAGGCATTTTAATTGAAACATTAAAACAGAGTCATGGTTGTATACAGAAGGGCAAGTTAACTGTTTTCCCGGTTTGTTTTGGTTTACATTTTGCCTTTGCTTTTGTATAGACCCTGTTCTTCCTGCCCAGCACATAGGATATTTAAAGTTATTTATTTTCCAGATTTTTGTTCAGAACATTGTCTTTTCTATAAATTAGAACCAGAACTGTTACATCACTACTATTAGCAATGTTCAGGTTTAACAAGTGTTCCAAATAGTGTGACTAAAATTTACTCAGTCAAGAGTCATTTCTCTATGAATCTGATTGCTGCTGCATACCTATTTCATCACTACATATCATTGTAGGAATTAATTATTTTATTATGTGTAGAACTGTCAAAATAGTGACATTAGGATAACCTTTACAAGTGATTTCTACTTCTTTAAGTGTCTGCCAATTGCCATTCTACTAATTGCTGACCATTCAGTAACGGGAATTTACAAATTATGCAATGCCCTCATTCCTCTGCCTGTCATAATTCTGATCTTATCACCATAATGAACATTTTAGCTTTTTAAACTATGAAATTAGAATACCCAGAAATAACATGGACTATGTACTATCTAGTAACAATAAATATGTGTATCTCTGATCTTGTATTAAAATCATGTCTCTAAGTTTGTACACATGCCTAAAAGTCAATATGTATAATTGTTTGTTATTCTGTCACCTAAATTAGGAAAATTTCTGATAGTAAAATTAGCCATCTGCTAATGAATTCATATAATGAAGACACCTATACATGAAGATCATTTATTCCTGCAGTAAGAAGAGTTGTATTGTTCCTAAAACTATGTTGAATACGGTTAAATAATTTGAATTGTAGCTGCTAGGTAATTTAGAATTCGATCCATAATGTTAAGCAATTTTTGAAGTTACTTTTAGTAAAACATCAGGTACAATTAAAAGTCAAGGCATGTCCATTTTCCCTGACTGATGAAAACCATTTGAATGGAAAAATGATCTTACTACAGTGTGGTGGGATGACCTGGGCTGGACAACAGGTGCCCACCAAAGCCGCTCTGTCACTCCCCTCCTCAGGTGGACAGGGGAGAGAAAATACAAGAAAAGGCTCATGGATGGAGATAAGGACAGGGAGTGATCACTCAGCAATTACTGTCACAGGCAAAACAGACTTAACTTGGGGAAATTATTTTAATTTATTATCAATTAAATCAGAGTAGAATAACAAGAAATAAAACAAAATCTTAAAAAAACCTTCTCCCCACCCTTCCCTTCTTCACTGGTTCACCCTCACGCCCGATTTTCCTTACCTCCTACCCCTGTCAGCAGCACAAGGGGATGGGGAACGGGGGTTGTGGTCACTCCATCACAATGTTGTTTCTGCTGATCCTTGCTGATACTTCCTCCTCAGGGCAAGGACTCCTCCCACTCTTCCCCTGTTCCAGAGTGGGGTCCCTCCCACAGGATACAGTCCTCCAAGAACTTCTCCAACATGAGTCCCTTCCCACCGGCTGCAGCTCTTCATGAACTGCTCTAGTGTGGGTCCTTTCCACAGGGTGCAGTCCCTCAGGAACAGACTGCTCCAGCGTGGGTCTCTCACAGGGTCACAAGCCCTGTCACTAAACCTGCTCCGGAGTGGGCTCCTCTCTCCATGGGACCACAAGTCCTGCCAGGATCCTGATCCAGATTTGGCTTCCCACAGGATCACAGGCTCTTTCAGGTGCACCCACCTGCTCTGGCATGGGGTCCTCCACAGGCTACAGATGGGCTCCATCGTTCATCTCCATGGGCTGCAGGGGCACAGCCTGCCTCACCATGGTCTTCCCTACAGGCTGCAGGGGAATCTCTGCTCTGGCACCTGAAGCAACTTCTCCCCTTCCTTCTTCACTGACCTTAACACCTGCAGAGTTGTTTCTCTTGCATATTCTCACTCCTCTCTCCCAGCTGGTGTTGTACAGCAGTTTTTTCCCTTTCTTAAATACATTATCCCAGAGTCACTACCACCGTTGTTGATGGGCTCGGCCTTGGCCAGCAGTAGAGCTGGCTGACATAAGCTTTATCAGACATGGGGGAAGCTTTTAACAGCTTCTTACAGAAGCCACCTCCTGTAGCTTCCCCTGCTACCAAAAGCTTGCCACGCAAACCCAGTACAGTGCAGCTATTGAAGAAGGTATTGTTGTACATAGAATCATTTTGAGATTAGGTGGCACAGGAATGACACTGTCATAGCAGAGCTTTTAATATGAAAAATACTTATATTGTTCTAATCAGAAAATGTCTGGTCTTTCAAAACTTCTCATTTGCAGTGAAGCTTCTCTGTTCTGTTTGTGAAAGGCAAGAGAAGTGTGGAGGAAGCACCCACTGTGGAATATCATTTTGACTGCAGCAGCCAGAGGTATTTCTGCATATAGTATAGAGTATAGGCATCCTGTAAGGTTTTATAGAAAAAGCCACAGCTTACAGGCCTTTAAAAATATCACCAGATACCTATCTTCATATCCAGGCCACTGAATATCTTTTTAAATCTGGACTTATTTCTTTATTTAGAAATAAAGATTGAATAGTATTAAATCTAAAGCGTCCTTATAAAAAAATTGGAATATCTTTTTAAATCTGGACTTATTTCTTTATTTAGAAATAAAGATTGAATAGTATTAAATCTAAAGCGTCCTTATAAAAAAATTGGAAACTCAGTGATGCTTCTTGTAAATATTTTAAGACCAGATAGATAAAAACTACATTTTTTAAAATTTACTTCTTAATCTCTTCATTAACTTTAATCTCCAGAAGGCGTTTTCAGACTTTGTCACATACAATTTTCAGTAAAATATGATAACTTCTTTCAGCATGTCTCCTTAGACTGTATGGACTCATCTAAATAAGAGAGGAGCATAGCAACAGACCAGGGGCAGATAGGAAAAGTGTATTCTGTCTGTACAAGATATCCTATTTCAATCACAAAAGCATTGACTGCACAGAGCACCTTGACCATATAACATGGTCTGTGTGGTGTTAACTTATCTTTTCATGCTTGACAGAGTTTTTTAGTGCAGATGAATGATGGCTGTGGTTTATGGCATCTGTTTTCTAACATTCATGATTTTAGTTATACATTTGAGGCAGAGGGCGTATAAGGTTTTCTGAAGCTGTAGTCTTCCACTAGATATTGCCAGTGAGAGTACTATGACTGACAACCCTCCAATTCAAGATTTAGCTATGTTTTAGTATTCTTAAATTGCAACTACTTTTTGATAGTAAAGTTTTAAATCAGTGTTTCTTAAAGTGATACAGTGTTCTGCAAGCATTGAAACTAAGAGCTTCACTTCATAAGGTGCAGTTTCTTTTACCAGGTGTAAAACATCTTCAGTTTACAATTTAAGTAGTTATCAAAGCATTGATAGGGTGGTGTGGTGACTAATCTAATACAGCTTATTGGCTATTTTCACCTAACATTAAGTCCCCTTGAGGCACACATTGGACTTCCCCGTCCTTCTGCATTACCCACCAAGTGCACCCAGATCCTTGGGCAAAGGTAATTCCACATATGGGCTTACCTTTACCTGAAGTAAGAATAACCCAGACGGTCTTCCCCAGCACGTTTTTAGGGTGCACTACTGGGACTCTGTCTCCATCTACAGTGCGTAGAATGTTTGTCTGGGCATGACCAGCCTGGTTGGCAGATCCTCTAGTATTGACTAACCAGGTGGCCTTTGCTAAATGTGTGTCCCAATGCTTAAAAGTTCCACCTCCCATTGCTCTCAGCATGGTCTTTAGTAGCCCATTATACTGCTCAATTTTCCTGAAGGCCGGGGCATGATAGGGGATACGATATATCCACTCAATGCCATGTTCTTTTGCCCAAGTGTTTATAAGATTATTTTGAAAATGAGTACCATTATCTGACTCAATTCTATATGGGGTGCCATGCCACCACAGGACTTGTTTTTCAAGGCCCAGAATAGTGTTCCGAGCAGTGGCATGGGGCACAGCATATGTTTCCAGCCATCCAGTAGTTGCTTCTACCATTGTGAGCACATAACGCTTACCATGCCGAGTTTGTGGGAGCGTGATGTAATCAATCTGCCAGGCCTCCCCGTATCTATACTTTAACCACCTCCCTCCATACCAAAGAGGTTTTAACTGCTTGGTCTGCCTGATTGCAGCACATGTCTCACATTCATGGATAACCTGTGAGATAATGTCCATAGTTAAGTCCACCCCTCGGTCACGAGCCCATCTATATGTTGCATCTCTTCCTTGATGGCCTGAGGAGTCATAGGCCCAGTGAGCCATAAATTTTTTGCCCTTATGCTGCTAGTCCAGATCTACTTGGGCCACCTTAATCTTTGCAGCTTGGTCCACCTGATGGTTGTTTTGATGTTCTTCTGTTGGTAGATTTTTGGGTATATGAGCATCTACGTGGCGTACTTTCACAACCAAGTTCTCTATTTGAACAGCAATATCTTGCTACAAATCAGCAGCCCAGATGGGTTTGCCTCTACGCTGCCAGCCACTCTGTTTCCACTGCTGCAACCGCCCCCACAGAGCATTTGCCACCATCCATGAGTCAGTGTAGAGGTAAAGGACTGGCCATTTTTCTCACTTGGTGATACTTAAGGCCAGGTGGATGGCTTTCACCTCTGCAAATTGACTGGATTTCCCTTCTCCTTCAGCAGCTTCTGAGACCCGACATGTGGGGCTCCACACAGCAGCCTTCCACTTCCGATGTTTCCCTACAATGCGACAGGACCCATCGGTAAATAAGGCATATAGTTTCTCATTAGCTGGTAGTTCATTATATGGCAGTGCCTCTTCAGCTCGGGTCACCTCTTCCTCTCGTGACATGCCAAAGTCTTTGTTTTCTGGCCAATTTGTGATTACTTCCAGTATTCCTGGGCGGTTGGAATTTCCTATTCGAGCCCGCTGTGCGATGAGTGCAACCCACTCACTCCACGTAGCATCAGTTGCATGATGTGTTGAGGGGACCCTCCCTTTGAGCATCCAGCCCAGTACCAGCAGTCGGGGTGCCAAGGGGAGCTGTGCTTCTGTACCAATTACTTCTGAAGCAGCTCAGACCCCTTTGTATGCTGCCAGTATCTCTTTTTCAGTTGGAGTATAATAGGCTTCAGATCCTCTATATCCTTGACTGCAGAATCCCAGGGGTCGACCCCGGGTCTCCCCTGGTGCTCTCTGCCAAAGACTCCAGGTAGGGCCATTCTCCCCAGCTGCAGTGTAGAGCACATTTTTAACATCATGTCCTACCCAAACTGGCCCAATGGCTACAGCATGAACAATTTCTTGTTTAATTTGTTCAAAAGCTTGCTTTTGCTCAGGGCCCCATAAAAAGTCATTTTTCTTCCGGGTCACTTGATAAAGAGGGCTGGCGATCCGACTTTAATTTGGAATATGCATTCTCCAGAAGCCTACCACACCTAAGAAAGCTTGTGCTTCCTTTCTGCTGGTTGGTGGAAACATAGCCGTTATTTTATTAATCACATCATTGGAATCTGACGACGTCCATCTTGCCATTTGATTCCTAAAAACTGAATCTCCTGTGCAGGACCCTTGACTTTACCCCGTTTTATGTTGAAACCAGATCTCAAAAGAATTTTAACTATTTTCTCTCCCTTCTCAAAAACTTCTTCTGCTGCATTACCCCATACAATGATGCCATCAATGTATTGTAGGTGTTCCAGAGCTTCACCGTGTTCCAGTGCAGTGTGGATCAGTCCATGTCAAATAGTGGGACTGTGTTTCCACCCCTGGGCAGTCTGTTCCAGGTGTATTGGACACCCCTCTAGGTAAAAGCAAACTGTGGCCTGCACTCTGCTGCCAGAGGGATGGAGAAAAAGGCATTGGTGATATCAGTGGTGGCGTACCACTTGGCTGCCTTTGACTCCAATTCATACTGAAGATGCAGCATGTCTGGCACAGCAGCACTTAGCGGTGGTGTGACTTTGCTCAGGCCCTGATAGTCCACTGTCAGTCTCCACTCTCCATTAGACTTCCACACTGGCCATATAGGGCTGTTAAAGGGTGAGCAAGTCTTGCTGATCACCCCTTGGCTCTCAAGTTGACAAATCAGTTGGTGGATGGGAACTACTGAGTCTCTGTTGGTGCGATATTGCCACCGGTGCACAGTCGTGGTAGCGATCAGCACCTGTTGTTCTTCAACCTTCAGTAGTCCCACAGCAGAAGGATCCTCTGAGAGCCCTGGCAGAGTGGACAGCTGTTTGATTGCTTCTGTCTCCAAGGAAGCTATACCAAAAGCCCACCAGTACCCTTTTAGGTCCTTAAAATACCCTCTCCAGAGATAATCTACTCCAAGAATACAGGGAGCTTCTGGGCCAGTTACAACAGGGTGCTTTTTCCACTCAGTTCCAGTTAGGCTCACCTCAGCCTCCAGCATGGTCAGCTGTTGAGAACATCCTGTCACTCCTGAAATACAAATAGGCTCTGTTCCTTGGAAATTCGATGGCATCAGGGTGCACTGGGCACCAGTGTCCACAAAAACCTTATACTCCTGGGATTCAGATGTGCCAGGCCATCGAATCCACGCAGTTCAGTAAACACGGTTGTCCCTCTCCTCCACCTGGCTGGAGACAGGGCCCCTCTAATGCTGGTCATAGTGTCCATTGTCGATGAAGGGGTTAGTGTGGTCTGTGCGAATCTCAGTCTCATCCTGGTTATTCACTTCTTGTAAGTATGACTTGGAAGTTCTCCTCATAGGATCAGGAGCAAAGTCAACTCTTCTGCGCAGTTTGGGTAACTGATTAGCTGAGACTGGAGCAGCACTTCTCCTGGAAGAACCTTGATTTGTAGCCATGATTCCTTCCAACTCTCGGACCCGCTCTCTTAGAAGGTAGGTGGGTTTCCCGTCCCATTTCCTCATGTCTTCTCCATGGTCACGCAGGTAATACCAGAGGTTCCCCTGTGGTGTATACCGTCTCACTTGAGTAGGGAGTCGTTTGCTCCTGATAGCCGAGACCTTAGTCTGTGGAGGTGGAGAGTAGGACATGTCCTCTTTGAGTCGTCGGACTTCTTGTGATAGTTTCTCCACAACCACGATGATGGAAGAAGAGAGACTTTCTTTGTAGTGCCAGAGGCGGCGAGCCAAGTCATCCGTAGTTGGTCCCTCTTCGTCTCTCCAGTCAAATACTACTAGTGCATTGGAATGCGATGATGGAGCACTCTGTATAAACTTCTGCCACATGGGCTGGGTGCATTGGACTTCATCTGGGTCTGTGGGTAGCCGCGCATAGTCTGGATCATAATAAACCATCTCCCACACAGCCAGTTCCCTCAGGTATTGGATGCCTCTCTCCATAGTGGTCCACTTACCTAGATGACATATAAGATCTTCCTTGAAGGCATATCTGTCCCTCACGCCTGACAGTAGTCTTCTCCAAAGGCTGAAGTATTTGTGTCTTTCTTCCAATAATCTTGTCAATGCCTGTGTCCCTGGACAGGGATGCCAGTTGCCAGGCTTCTCTACCTTCTAATTCCACATTGTTGGCCCCGCTATCCCAGCATTGGAGCAGCCAGGTAAGGAGGTGTTCAGCTGGATGGCAGCTGAAATCCTTTTGCATGTCTTGTAGTCCACTCAGGGATAGGGATCGGGTGATTACCACTGGCTCTGCCTCCTCCTCCTGTTCTTGTGAGGGCCCTGGATCATCATCATCTTTTACAGTGCGAGGGGATTTTTTAGTGTATTTCTTCTGTATGGGAGCAACTGACACTGTCGTGGATTGATTCTCCAGTTCACCCGCACTACTTATCGTAGGGGTCGGATTGGCTGCAGTGTCTGTCGCCTGAGTTGGAGTGGCTGCAGTGCCTGGTGGGGGTGTCAGAGTGGTCACAGTGCCGGTTGTTCTGCTCTCAGATGCAGAGACATCTTCCTTTTGAGGATACTGTGTAGTGGTGAGCAGGGTTCGGTAGGCATGGGCCAGGCCCCAGCATGTTGCAATGATCTGCGTCTCTCTTGAGGTGTCAGGATGACAGCACACCTTTTCTAAATATTTTACTAGTTTCTCAGGATCCCGCACTTGTTCAGGGGTGAAGTTCCAAAACATTGGAGGTCCCCACTGTCCTAGGTACTTGCCCATGCTACCCCACACTCCCAGCCACTCATAACTCTGCAACCCTGGGGTAGACCTCTGGGTGGTATTCAGAAACAGTTGCTTAACCCGAAACAGAACCAGAACCACATTCAGGAACACTACAGCTTCCAGCAACAAGACAACAACGTTAATATGAGCATTCTATGGATATTCAGAGTTCTCAGCATTCTCAAGTACACTTGCGAGTAGTCTGGAGAAGGGGAAGATGGAAGAAGGTATCTCCCCCTTGGGTGGGCTTTCCGAGGAGAAAAGGTGGAGGGTGTAGTTACTAACCCATTCCAGTAGGTGCCCCCCAGTGTACACGGACGACGACCATGCTGAGTACAAATGTCCCACTACTCCCAGGACCAACGATTTTATCATGCCATAGATTAGCGTTACGTAACACAGCAAGGAAAAAATCTTAATCCAATTCCCACAGGTAATAAGCAGCAGCATGGGGACTACATACGGTAAGTAACGTGATGTATAACACAACTGCAGCAACAAAACCCACAATTTTAGGAGCCAAGCAAATGACATTATAACAGGATGGGCACTCAGCATTATAACAAACTTGATAGCACACACAGATCAAATCTGTTGTTATCTCAACTCTTCGTGCCCCACATTGGGCGCCAAAAAGGATTGTCATCGTTTGAGCCTGGTTGGCAGCTAAATGTCAAGCAGCCGCTCACCCACCCTCCCCCCACTTGGGAATAGAGAGGGAATCAGAGGGGCAAAGGGAGACTCGCGGGTTGAGATAAAAACAGTTTGATAACAGTAACAGAATAATACGGTGACAGCAGTATCAGCAGGTAATGTACAATACAGCTGCTCACCACCCGCCTGCTTCCATCCAGCGATCCCCAACACAAAGGCCCCACAGCCACACTCCCAGAAGTGAGAGCCTCTCCTGGCCCACTCCTGCCTTTATATAGTGAGCACAATGTCATGTGACATGGGATATCGGCCAATCCGGGCCCAGCCCTCCAGCTGTGCTCCCCCTGCCCCCACACACAGGTGAGGGCACTGGGACCTGGGGAGCCCCTGGGGTCTCAGTGTGCTGCAGCACCCCTCCTGCTGCCAAACCAACAGGAACTCTAGGACAGCCCCAACCAGGACAAACATGGGTGATGGATGATATGAAACCCAGAAGGAATTCCCTTAGCCATAATGAAGCAGCAATAACAGAAGGGGCTTCAAAATGTCCAAAAGGCCGACCAGAACATGCTTCAGCAGTGTCCCTCAGCATTCAGACAGACCTAATAGTGCAAATCATTGTAATTCATGTTCCAAAAGCTTTAAAATTACATTATAAAGAAAAATATATATCCCTGTTTCTTTGGTATCAAACTCACTTTTCCAAAGTTCCTCTGAGTCCTAAGAGTGAGTGCTTTGTTATATAGCTCAAGCAGAATTTGAGGAGGCTAGGTTAACATTCTGAGGTCTCCACTGGGAGGAAAGTGACATTAGGTTTGGGGTTTCTTTCTCCTCTTTGCCAAGAGTCACATGATATTGATGTAGATGGCATCTTCCTTCTCATCCTTGGGCCTGCTTTGACTGATTTTTACACATTCTGTTAACTTGGTCTGCCTACATACACTTTCTCTTCACTGGTTTCCAATTATTCAGTTTAATTATTCTTTTTGTTATCTCTAAAGACATGTATTTACCAAAACAAATCCAAGTTGTCCTCCTGTAATACTCCTGTATGACTTTGACCATTCTGATTTGTGTTTCCAGTATAGGACCTTTAGTATCACCATGTGTCTGTACTCTTCCACACCACAATTTATTCTGGAGTCATTGAATGTACATAGAGTAAATGCTTGTTATTGCTATACATTAAAGCTAAATTAAATTTGGACAATAGTTATTTGATTGATAGATAAATTGCTAACGCAGCTGAACAAGAGAATGCCACACAAGTCCAGAGACCCTTCACTTTTCAGACCAACAAAAAACTTGTAGTCTTTAAGAAATAATAGCAAATTATATTTTACTGGGCTACAATTTGCCTGCTTCAGCTGTTTCTGGACCTTGTCATATTCTCTAAGGCTTTACACCAGAGTTTCAACCTTCCTTTTTATTTTGGGTACCAATTGTAATGGATAGCAAAGCAACTTTAGCAAGACACCTGGGTGGTACCACACACTGTATTTTTAGGACGCTTGTTTACTCAGAAAAGCTGGAATCAAAGGTAGGCAAACCATCATCTGTAATAATTGCATTTGAAAAAAATGAGAGAATTCCATCATAGCATTGTCATCTACTATAGCCCAAAACTATAATCCATACCCACACAGATGAATGTGCAGATGTGTGATTCCATGATGTGTGTAGAACTTGTTTGTGGAGTCACAACCTTCATGGCTAGAAACTGTCCTGATGGCAATTACATAATAATGAAAAGTGTCTTATTCTCAGGTATGTTGTGGGGTACTGTGACTTTTAGCTTGGATTGAACCATAAGTGATGTGTGGAGTATAAGCATTTCCTCAACAATTTCCAGTCACTTACATGGTATCTCCCTTTTCAGCATTGTAGCCTTAATGAGTTCTACAGTTAAAATAACTAAAGATCACCAAGCATTTTACACAGAATGTAGGTGCTGCACCTGAGGGTGTGAATCCCAGAAAGAAGCAAGACATTGTGAAGCTGAGCCTAAATTTCCCATGGGAATTTAGCTTCACAGAAACAGTTTTCTGGAAAAGACCTATACAATGTAATAAGGATTAAACAAATATTATTAACAAGACAAAGCTAGAAGATAGAGGTAGCAGTTTTATTAGACCATACAATAAAACTTGGAAAAACATACAAACTTCCAGAAGCCCTTCTGAAGGTATAATTTTATACTACTTATTCTAGAAACCTACAGGATGTCACCTAAGAGCATCCTATCTAAAAAGTGCTATTGGCTGGCTTAAAAATTATCCATATAGAAGTTATCACTCACAGACAAAATCTACAGGATTTACTCCAAACTATGACAGCATAAGCAGTAATTAATAATTCTGGATCTGAAAGAACTCAGCATCACCAATAACGTTTTATTTCAATTTGATTTAATCACACTGTTAAGAAAATATAATTATAAATATTTTGAAAAAAAGGGAAACATTTAGTGAACAGCAAAGTGCTCTTCAGTTATTAAGCTTGCTTTTATACTCTCTGTCCATGTGAAGTAAGATAATGACTAGTAAAAGTTACCAACATTAAAATACTACAGTGCAAATAATAGTGCTATTAATGGTTTTATTCTTTTATTTCTGTGTCTCTTTAAGTGTAATGAACCCAGTAATGCTGAGACTTAATAACAGTTATGATGGTGTAATCACAAAAATAATTTTCTGTGATACTTCTATTTGTAAATACAGGAAGTCTGAGAACAAGGTTTAATTTCCTTGTCCTTTCTTAACCATAGATGATGGGCAAGATTAAATTTTAAAGTGCTGAGCTGCAGCAAGTTCATCAGAACAGTCTTAAGTAGAACACCCCCCAGCCCTTATCCCACAATTCAAGGGCATCAGTGGGTCTGTACTGCCCTTTCTTTGCCTGAATGGAATAGTCAAACCCCTCAGGTTTAAGACAAAGAAGCAAAGATCACAGACAGAAAATAACTGTGGAAGTTTGGAGAAAAGAGGGGAGCATGTTGTGAGGAAGAGTGGGAAACCATGTACAAATGAAGAAGAGCAAGTAGATATTGAAAAGTAACAGGAAGAGGGAATTAAAGAAGATAAATTGAAAGAATATAAAATGAGGAGCATAATGCTACAATATTAGACTACACAAGCAGTAAATTCACTGATATTTTGAATTAAGACCAATTTGGTTATTTTATATTTTTCTAAAATGTCAAGGTGTACCGTAGTTGATAAAGTCAATTTGTAAAAAATAATTAATGACTGCAAGTACTACAGTCTTTATTAAGGACATATCTGCTGTGTTACTTATTTTTACTCATTTCAAAGAGGAGACTTAGTTCCTTTCTTAAGTTTGGGGGTAAGATTTAAACTTGGAAAAAAAAAATGTATGACATGAAAATCTTGCCTATTCCAAGGGAGATCTTTGCCCTACTCTTTCTTTCTGAGAGCTTTCTGTAGTTTACCCCTACTTCTTCTATTATACGCACAGAGTTTGAGACTCTATTGCATCTGAATTTAGTCTTCTACATCCTGACCTTTTAGGAGATAGCTTCTGAGTCAATGGACTGTGTAATGTCAAAGCTCAGGTGTGGTCTCCATTGCCAGTCTTTACACAGACTTTGAAATCAAGGGTCACTACCTCTTGCTATACTGCAGTTTCAAACAAGTTTTAATTCTGGAAAAAAAAAAAAAAAAAAAAAAAAAAAAAAAAAAACACAAAAAACAAAAACATGGTATTCATTAATGACTGTATCTACACTGTTATTGACAGAAAACTAAAAATTCTGGCTATCGTTTTTACAAAACAGATTAACTGTATAGGACAGTATAAGACAGGCAAATAGATTGTACCATTCTCAGAATAACTCCCTTTTGGTCAATGGAGTGAGACCAAGTTTGCATTTGGCCCATTGGATTAAAAAAGTTAATTGTGGAAATAAGTCCTTTACTTCAAAACTAGAGATTTTTTATTATTATTCTTAGAACAAGAGACTGAATTGTACAGTAGAATCTCTGAGGTTGTTGTTTCAGAACTTTAAGAACTCTGATATTGGCTCTAGATAAAATATATAGAACTAACCTGTCCATGAATGGTGTTTGTAAAATAACTTCTGTGCTTTAGAATTTAATACATATTTATATCCCATGCAATACACAAACAATTATTCAGTGGCTTACATATGCTCAGCCACATGTTCCTTCAGTGGCATAAATCTTCTGTACCTTCACAGGTGTCCAGGTACTGTCATTGTAATTTCCGTTTAAATTGGAAACACCTCACACCAATCACTTTCAAATTATATAAATTAGTTTTTAAACTTCTCTCTGAATGCTACATGAGATCTTGGACATTGCAACAAATGTAACTGAGACAGGTCAGTAGATCCCAACTGTATTTGTATTTGTTGTCTGTGTAGTCCTGGAAACAGAAAAAATCAGTGAGGAAACCTTCAAATTTAAAGAGAGTTTCTTTGCCTGAGTGTATTTCAGTAATATTTATTGTGAGACTGAGATTGGTTGAATTATGTTTATCTTTCTGTGGCTCTAGTTCCACTAGAATAATTGTGGAAGAGGAATTTTAAAGATGAGAAGAGAGACGGTAGCATCTGAGCTATGCAAAGATAAAAACATCTCATGTTAAATAAATAAAATATATTTCATGGGGCTGTTGATCATATTGGCCTGATTAAATAAACATGGCACGTCATTCTGACTTGTAAAATTCACCTGTTCTTCCTGTGAAAGAGCACTACCCCCTTAATGTACTGCTGAGGAATGCAAGGCAGATATCATCAGGAGGGATCAGTGAAGGAAAGAATATTCAAATAGTGAAATATCTACCTTGGATTATATCCTAATTGGATATTATATTAGTCTAAATTTATTTCACTCTCATATTACCTTATTTGAGTCATTAGAGACTAATGAAAGCTAATGTAAATTAGTTAAAACCTTGTTATATTCCATCTAACAGTCATCTGTGAACCACACTGTATAAGAAATAGGCACTGATGCATTTCATAATTAATAAAATAATACTTTGGGAGGAGGGAGGGACGGGAAATGCCTTTTCAGATTTCCTGTAATTCTTCATAACTCTAAAAGCTTAGTTGTTTTCTTATGATTTTGTAATTGAGAATCCATTATCTCATGAGAAAGAATATTCAGTATAGTGAATTCAAGTTTCCCTCTTTTAAAAAATAATTAAGTTCTTATTCATAGAGGTAAACAGTGGCAAAGAGCTATTGTAAGATAACCTCTTGTGAACTTTCAAAAAAGATCCCCTCTGTCAATCTCACTCATGACAACCTCCTGTTCTTTTTGAATCTAGAGATTCAGGTCCTACACTTATCCTTTCCAGACCATTTCTAAGTTTGTCCTTTTTAGGTCTGAACTTGGTTAAACTACGTTTGACCTGCATACCTGGATTTCCTGCCTATGAAATCTCATAACTAGTAGCACCAATCTCAAAAGGGGGCCTCTAAAAAGGTAGAAGAGGTGATAAAAAATATAACACTTTTAAAATATTTAATATTACAAAAAGTATCCTCATTCCAAGATGCTTCGATGGTCAGTCAGTATGTGCTGGAAAATCACTTCCCCTTTTAAGGCAAGTATTACCCCCAGATGCTTCCAGCTGACCTTCCTGTCTTCTGCAGAGATGTATGTTGCGATGAACACAAATTGGGTTTTCCCTCTTTAACAACAACAGATCAGGCATAAATCTAGCCCTTTACGTGCCGAGAGCAAAGGGCTGCTAGCTCTATGACTTTCTGTCCTTAGCACTGTAAGATAATAATTGAAAATAAATGTGCTTAAAGACTATGCACCTAATTAAGTCATAATTTAAAAGTCTTTCAAGGGTGCAACCAGAGTCTGAACATGGCTCAAATTCTAAGGACAGCTGCCTGGCATCTGTGGGGCAGGAGAAAGGCAAACTGTAAACAACAAAGGTGTGTAGCAGGGCACCTGTCTCAGCTACCTGCAGAGAAATCTTTGCAGGCATTATGCTGCTGCTGAAACACTATTAATGGTGGGTATTTTTAACTTTTGTTGTTAAGAACTCATCTGTCCCACTGAGTTTCATTTCTTTTGTGACACTGAGCTTCTTTAAAAGTGTAAATAATGAAAACACAATTTTCTTTGTGCTCTGAAAGTTCTCCTCTCCACAAAATATTAGAATAGAAGTTCAAGAGCATAAATAAGCTTTTCCATAAAGTCTAAGCAGAAAAATCTTTCTATTGAGTATTTTGTTTACATTTTTGACAACAGGGAGTAAATTTTCAATGCACAGCTTGAAATTTTACAGAAGATTCAACTCTCATTAACTTTAAAAAGAGTTTTATAACTTGTCATTCATGTACCATATGAAAGCTAACTCTTCAGTGTGACTCCTGAGTATCTACTCTTTCATAATTTTAACAAAGTATCCAGTATCTGTGTCATTATTGGCATTACAATAATGTTTATTAGGCAAATTTATCACTGGTATTGAAGAGTACAGCTGTGGATGAGAGAGTGAATGCATGTTTTGTTGAAAACTGCCAGGACACTGTTAATCAACGTGCAGTGCCACATATTTATTGGTATTTCCATATGAAACAGTATTTTTGCTTTAATATAGCAAAATGAAAAATAGTCATTGTTCATCATCCCTTATTTAAAGCTCTTCTGCTCCTTGTTCTATATAGATTTGGAATGTCAGCACATGGCAATATTACCTGCTAAGAAATAGAGATCATTTAAAATTTGCAGGCAAGTTCTGTGGTGGGAACACTGTTCTTGGACACTAGAAATGTGGGTTCTGTCTCCTTTTCTCCTGCTGTCCTGCAATGTAATATTGGAAAGGTCACCCTCAACTACATTTGAAAGGGTTTTGGTGGGAAGTATGTGCTTTGCTATCCTTCCCCTCTATCCTCACTCCTCCAGCTTTCCTGTGTCCCCTTTTGTAAATTGACCTCCCTGTAAGGAATTTTAAGATCAGTTAGTAAGAGGTTATGTATAAGATCATTATAAGATTAACAGTGTGATTGCATTGAATAAGAAATGAGCTAAAATGAAGTAACATTGACACAAGAAGGTAGCAGTTTGTTTGTGCCTGTTCAGTAATACCACTGGTAGAGCTGAGATGCATCATTACATAACGTAGTGGGCATGCTTACTCCAGGCTTTTTCAATGTCCATATTCCATGTCTGAATTTATTTATATCAATGGAGTTACACTGATATTAAACAGAAATTTATTCAGTGGTGGTGACTCAAGTTTAAGATTTAGAAAATTGTTGTTCAGTTACTGTACGGGATACATGCATTTGGTTCTGATAATAGAGCTGATTCTGCTTCCACCTGAAGCAAAGGCAAAATTCAGTGCTTCTGGACTGAACTGGACTGCTAAAATATGCTGGGTGTCACAGGAGGGGCTGGGAGGTATCTGGAAGATAAATAAGATGTAGCATTTCCATATTTTGCATCCAACTCTCTACTGGGAACTGGCTTTATATGGATAAACTAATTTCCAAAGGGGCTCCAATGGTACACTTCAAGGGATTTAGAAAACCCAGATAGAAAAATGCTTCCCAAAAAAATGTAAGGAGGAAGTTTTTCATCCTTATAGATTCAAGAGCTAGAAAGAAGAATTGGCACCAGAAAATTATATAGAAAATTCAGTTTTAGTTATTTGCATCTGCAGTTCAAAACACATGCAATACTGCCAAACAAACAGAGCTCAGCGAGATAGTTGAATGATCAAGGAAACAGCAAGAAGCTGAGCCTACTTAAATTATGCCATGTTTTGTACAATCTCATTTTCATACACAGACTATAGGCCCATTTCAGGAGCCTTAGCAAGGCATAAGGAGTAATACTCCTAGGTATAGTGGAATGTTTGTTTAATTAGGTTTGAAGGATTTGATTATATAATGGAATATACATCACAGTAGACTAAACTAAATGTTGGGGATTCTTATTTAATGTCTGCGTATACATACAAAGAGGGCATTACAATAATTGGAAATTGTTCTTTTTTCACCTATTCCCCCACCTGGCTGTGTTTAATTTACAAGGTTATCACTGCAATATTCTCAGTATCAAATATCTGAGAAAAGACTTAACATTTACATTTTTATAGATTTTAAATATGAGTCAAGGCAAGTAAATTACAGCATTAAAGGATGATTGAAAAGTCAAGATGCCATGGTGCAGTATCAGATACTGCACTGAATCAGCCTGCCTTTTATTCCATTGTTAAAAAAAGAAAGAAAAAACCCCCCACAGGTTAGAATGGCTTGTAAACCATTAACTCTTTATAAAGAAATACTATCAAGTCAAAATGGTGACAAGCAAACTTCTAAAACAGGCTGCTTTTGGTT
This sequence comes from Tyto alba, assembly GCF_018691265.1. NCBI lineage: Eukaryota > Metazoa > Chordata > Aves > Strigiformes > Tytonidae > Tyto > Tyto alba. The sequence goes on along the minus strand of NW_024881301.1, from coordinate 30,771,618 downwards.
GTCATAGTACAGGATAGCTGCTAGGGATTATTTTACTAGGGAAAAAATAAAATAGAGAAACCAAAACATTTTCACAGAACACTGTTTTAATGGAATAGCAGACTCATGTCTTCAAGGCACAGAGAACTTCTTTTCTCTGAGCATCTGAAGGCTTTCAGATGCTGTGGAATATAATAGGATTTAAAGGTTGTTAGCACTAAATGGCTTGAAACTGGACCCTAACTTTATAACTCCCATATTTTTCCTGTGAAGGTACAGATGGCTGGGCCTCCATATACCCCACTCAGCAGAAGCACCAGACTTAGAGTGCAATTGCCTCCATCCTTCTTTGGGCAGTAGAGAGTTAAGCACTACTGGAAATTAGGTCAGAGTTGCAGTGGCCTGAATTTCCCCTGGCAGTGTCCCTTTTCTTTCCATAGTTCATGTAGGGAACCTAAGGCTTCAGTGCTCTCGAGCTCAGCACCCAGTCAGAAAGGATAACTGTAAATCATCTGTCTTGAAGTGGACTGACTGTTCACCAGTTGTAGAGAGGGGAGCTCAGTGTGCAAACACCTAGAAGGGAGAAAAAGCCCTTTCGTTGTTAGCTACTGTTGATTATGTAAAAAAGCCATCTTTTCTTCTCAAAGCAGCATATGTTAGAGCATGAAACCATCTCATGCTTCACATAGCAACTCCCTTTCCCACCTCAAGGCAAAGTTAGTGTTGATTATGCATTTTCTAGAAGCACTTCTTTAAAGGCTGACGGATGTTATGTAGCTGATAACAGCGACAGGTCTACATCACTCCAAAGTGCTGGTGGTGATGGCAGTACCTCTGGGTATGTCACGAGGGGCACCTTGTGAAGAGACAACCAGCTACCTAAGGGAGTCTTATACCTTCCTCACTATGGGGTTATGCTTGAATTTATACAGGAGCCACTCAGTATGTTATTCACATTAATGCACATCCCAAGTGCCTCGTCTGCTCACAGGTATAAGGAACTCCCAAGATTAATTAGCATTTTACAGTCATAAGTACATCTATTTTCAGTAGAGAGTGAGAGGGAAACAAATATGTCTACACTTGGAGTTGCATCATTGATGACATAACTTGATTTGATTTTGTGGCTATTGAATTAAATTCAAAGTGTCAGATTGTCAGTCCTCGTGACAGAAGTTTCTTTCAAGGGGTAACAAAGCAGAGAGAATGCTACCACAAGCCTTGCTCCAATATGGAAAGGTTGTTTTTTACACATGTTTACACCCACATGCTTACTTAAGCACTATGTGTTGTGAAAGGACTGTTTCTCTAAGTTGTCCTCCTGCTTGGTTCAGAGTCTCTTGCTGAGACATCAGTGAAATTGCTACCAACTTACTGTATAGGGGTGGTGATAATGGATACGCTCCCCCTTACATTATAATCATCGGCATACATGCTATATTCCTCAGACACATCAAATGAATGGATACAATAAAGAAAATATCCTCAACTATCAACAACTTTAAGCCAACAGATCCCCTGGTTTTTTTTTTGTTTGTTTGTTTTGTGTTTTTTTTTTTTGTTTTTTTTTTTTGTTTGTTTGTTTTTTTTGTTTGTTTGTTTTTTTTTTTTTTAATTTTTGGGACATAGTTTCATATAGCTTTGCATACTTACTAAAATAAACAACTTCTATTAGTTGTTTGGAAGGTCCAGTGACTAGATCTCCCCTTCACTTACACTTAGCCCATTCCAGGAACTTCAGAAGTGTTATTCTAGATTTACACTAAATGGGTGTGAAATCACAATCGCAGCACTCAATTCTGAATTTCAGTTCTTATATTTCTCTTGGAAATCAGCTTTTCCTTATTAATCCTACTATGTTGTATTCTCTCTTGCTGCTTTTCCCTCGCGTCCCTTAGCAAGCTCATTGGCTGCTTTCATAGAGTTTCTAACTTTACCAGCCTTGCTATATTCAAAATATATTTTTGATTTTTGAAGCCTACTGGCTTTTGAGCTTAAGATACAGAAAGATACAGAGCTACAGCTGTGGTTCAGAAAAGTATTCCTGTTTGCTCTTTTTTTCATGCTTGCCTATACCTTCAACAGAAGGAATAAAAGCAAAAATAGTATGTAGCTTGAGTGGGAGATCGCTGGATAGGACTTCTGATTTCCTAAACATAGTTACACAGTTTTCTGTGATGAAGTCCATTCTGTAGTAACACTTGTTTTTATTTTATCCAAACTGAGAGGGATGTTGTGATTTGAGCCCAGAAGGCAACTGAGCACCACAAAGCCATTCACTCACCCCTTCCACCTCAGCAATGGGAAGGACAAAATAAAGCAAAAGACTGGGGATTCAAGATAAGGACGGGGAGGGATGACTCAGCCATTACCCTCATGGACAAAAACCAGACTCATTAGGGGAAGAAAAAGAATATCCATTTAATTCAGACACTAACAACAACAACACTTAACAGACAGAGTAGGACAGTGAGAAGCATTACCACACCTTAAAAACACCTTCCCCCACACTCCTCTCTTCTTCTCAGGCTCAGCCTTGCTCTGGATTTCTCTACCTCCTCTCCACACCAGTTCAGGGTTCAGGGAATGGGGGTTACAGTCAGTCTCACCACTCCTTCCTCCTCAGAGGAGAGAACTTCTCACATTCTCTCTTGCTCCAGCATGGTGTTCCTCTCACAGGAGACAGTCCTCCATGAACATTCTTTGGTGTGAGTCCTTCCCACAGGCCACAGCCATTCCCATGTTGCTCCAGCGTGGGTCACCCCTGTGTGTTGCAGTCCTCCCAGTGTCAAACTACAGCAGCAGGGGTTTCTTCCCACAGAACGTGGGTCATTTTCAGGCACAGCCACCTGCTCTGGCATGGGGTCCTCCACAGGATGCAGGTGGCTATATGCTCCACCGTGGACCAACATGGGCTGCAGGTGGACAACCTGTCCTCTCACAACAGGATACTGGATGGGGTCTCTGCTTTGGCACACCCACCTCCCTCCTCCTTTATTCTACTGACCTTGGTGTCACATAAGTGTCCTCCTTGCAAGTACAATTCCTCCTCCTCTTAGGTTCCCCTTCTTAAATATGTTATCACAGAGGTGTGTCTACCATTGCTAATTGGCCCAGCCTTGGCAAGTGATGCGTCCAACCTGGAGCAGGGGGAGCTTTGAGAAGCTCCTCACAGGGGCCACACCTGTAGCTGCCTCCTCCCCTGCCAAAAACCCCACCACATACAGAAACCCAGAACAAATGTTAGCCACACCACTTAATTTTAAATGTCTGAAGTTCGAGTGTCTAAATATTGTGTCCCAGTTAGAAAGGTAATATTGTTGTACTTTCTGCATAATCAATGACTGGCAAGAAAAACAAGTGTCTAAAAAAATTATATATATTCCAACTGAACGACTGAAGCAAATTAGAAAAGGTAGAGCTGATCCAAAGAATGTGCATTTGTGCGTCTGCACCAAATTAAATGAGTTAAGACCAAAAAAAAAAAAAAAAAAAAAAGGTCTTACCAAGCAATGAATATTTGGTTACTTGGACATTTCAGTAGTTGTCTTCTATGTTTACTCAGGACAAAAAAAACCCACGATATAAACACCTTTATAGAATCATTGAAGATGTAATGGCTAATGCAGAAAAAATAATCAGGAAAAAATAATTTAGTAGTGTCACAAATTTTATATCTTTTTCTTTCTTTTTTTTTTTTTTTTTTTTTTTTGATAATAAACCAAACTTTGGTTATAACATTAACTATTTCATTATGTGTCAATGCTAATTTTGGTGTCTGGTTAACTGCTGAAGTACATGACAGCATCTGCAGTTCTGGGTTTTTCATGTCCCACTTTCTTCTGCATATGTAGGCTGCATGTGTCTCTGGCACTGATGCAATCTCCCATAATTCATTATGGTCTTCCTTGTTACTGTCACTATACAGTCCATTCTTTTCATTTATTCTCTGTATCCATTGTATCATTTTAGGCACAGGACCAAAACTCTGAAGCTTCCTTGGGCTTAGTGTGAAGATATATTTTGGCATCATTAGGACAAGATCATTCTGAATTCTCCAAATCTTTATTTATGTAAAATAAAATAAATTTAATGTGATTAAATATTTTAATTACAGAATTCTCTCATAAAAGAGAACTAACATAAGAATATAAAAGATTACAGAAGAAAAGATAAATGTGGAAAATAAAATCTTCATGGCTTTTAATGCTCATTCAGAGCAATAGCACTTTTCTGGACTGTACTTTCTTATCAGCTGATGCCTTTTATCCCAAAGCGCTTAGGTGATATATACTTTAAGAAAACATCTACTGAACACAATAACCATGCCACTGAGGTCAGTTCCCTCCATTCCCTGCAATACAGCAGAAGAATCATCACCCAGGTTTAGGTATAACAGTCAAAAGCTTATTCTTATGCCCTGAGGAAAAAAATCTCACTCTCCAAAAACTTTTGATCTCTTGGATTTCTAGTGCAACAGAGTTAAAATTAATACTTTCAAATTAAATATTTTTTAAAACATTGGTTTTTTCTCACTAAAGTTGATTGTAAAATTTCTACCAATTCAATAGAAGTAGAGAAACTAATGCTGAATGTATTTAATCTGAGGTTTTTGCAGGCTAAAATCCTGAGAAGAGCTGAGTTGGTAGAAGAAAACATTAATCATTTTCTGAGAATTTAATCTTGAAATAAAACTTCTAATTCCATTTCAAACAACTGCAATCTTCTTTAAAAGAACAAGCTTATTTTTTATTTTTAAATAAAATATTTTGAAGAGTTTGAGCAAGACTGTGTGAGATTTTAAGGGCTTTTATTGTAAATAAACAATTTGGTGAATCAGGTACAAGTTGTTTCAGTGGGGCTGTCTCATTGCTTTAGGAAAAAAAGAAAAAAAAGGTTTGAAAAAAGTGTAAATTGTCACATCTAAAAAAAATTACTTACTTTTCCAGAATAAGATTAGAAATATGAGGTCTTCAGCGTATCGTACAATTATTTTAGAAGACAAAACAATAAACTAGTAGAACTCCAGACTCATTCTCTTAGGAAAAAAGAGATACACTTTGTTTAAAAATAGATGTACTTTCTCTAGTAAAAAAAAAAAAAAAAAAAAAAAAAAAGCTTGTTCATCAATTTTACATTTTACAACTTTTATTACCAGAAGCTACCCTTACTCTACAGATGAAAATGTAAAAGAGGCATCTTGTATAGTCCCTAAATTCAATGATCCATTAAATAAGTGCTTTTAAGCTCTTGAGAGAGGGAGAGAAATAAACTTTGACAATGTGCTTCAGTCTCAAGCCCAGCATGTTGCTGACCTGTTTCAGAAACACAGGGGTAGTCACCCAGAAATTTGGCTCTCCTGAAGTGTCAGCCTGAGGGCAACTGCTCTCCAGCTCACTGCAGCTACTTGCAAAGCGGAGAGCAGCAGCTCTGCACCCACCCATCATCCCAACAAACAGCTCAAGGAAGCTAGAGCAGCTTTTTATCCCTGAACATGAACCAGACTGCTGCAACCTGAAGCAGCCAGAACATAGGTATGAGGTAGGAAATATTCCAATTCTCTGTGATAATTTCAGTTTTATTTTGATGAAATTTAGAACACATGTGAGTAACAGAAAAATGCTTTCTTCTCATCCAATAGCTGTGTTCTGGAGGACCAGTTCTCAATGGGAAAAAGTCCAGTCTTTGTTTGTGTGGCAGCTTGACAGGAAGCATTCACAGCCTAGCTTTGCAAATCCTGCTAAAAAACACTTAGTAGAATATTAATATGTTCCAAAATGTGAAATGTGATACTAAATTACCCAGAAAATGATTCAGGTTCAGATGCAATTTCTATAATACACCTGTCCTTTCAGCTAAACACAGTCAAATTTCATGGAACTTAAGCAGCTCCATACCAGAAGGAACATCTTTGGTCATGTTGCTGAGAAATCAATCATTTCATTTTAAACATGCAGTTTTATGCTGCAGATATCAGGCATGAACATTACTCATGGCTCCTCCTTCACTCACTTAACCCCAGTCAGAGCAGGAGATTAGCAACCAAACCAACCAGGAAAACTTGCACTCGTTATCATTCTATTTTGCAAGAGTCTCCTGCAACTCCCCACCATCTCACACTGCGCAGGGGAAGAGATGGAAGCATAAGTGCTGCCAAAAGATACAAGTAGAAGAAACAGCTTGGGATGTTCCCAGCAGTGCCACTATATTTCAGCTATATGTCTTTGCTCGTTTTCTAGCAGAAGCGTTGGTGGTTCCTCTGAATATGCTGGACACTTGTGTGAGAGGGAGTTGCAAGGACAGGATAGGTCAGCCCTGCAATCCAGTTGCAGATGTTTTACTTCGGTGCATAGTGCCTTCTTGGCAGTCAGTGCCTGTCTTACTAGACAGAAAGCTTATACGGGAGATAAAAATTTCTGTGAAACTTTGCTCTGGAAGATGAAATTCATAAATTACTGAAAAATCATACTTGGGCATTTGTTAGGAGAAAAGAGAGGAGAGGGATGAAGGGAGTGACAATATAGAAACAAAGTCAGGTCTGAGAAGGCACAATGTGGGGATACACAGGAGCTGAAGGAGAACATAACAGGACTTCAACTGTGAAGGAAAAGGAGAAAAAATCAAAAAGCAGTTGTGCAGAATTACAGAGAAGTTTATAATTACTACAGCATTTTCATTTTCTGAACATTTGCCCGAATGCTTGGATGTTTTTTCCTCTACTGACACAATCTGCTGTGAAATACATTACCAAGGTATAATCTGCACAGCGTATAGCAAAGTATATGAATCATGTATGCCTACATGTACAAAGTGCAGACAGCTGTATGTTGTTGGTGCTTTTGTGTGAAGCCATGTTTAATGCAGAAGTTGTAAAGTCACAGGATATATTACCTATAGGATAACACTCTACTTAGGGCTTCTAGGCTGGGTCAGGGTGGTGTGCAGCGGCTGGGAGCACAACTCTCTCTTATTTATCTAGGTAACATGTTGGTGGGTGTGAGCGAGAGCTGAGGGACCACATGGTGGTCTAGCAGAGCACTGCATTACCTCCCTCTCCACTGCCTCTTCCATAGGGAGGCATAGCCAAAAGATGGCTTGCAAGTACTTCAGATCAAATGGCTGAGGCCTGTGCATTTCACGTGGAAAATAAACAGGATCACAGGAAATGTCTGTGCTTTGAAAACAAACCAAAAAAAAATTCCATCAGAGACTCTAATGAAAAAATGGACATTTTATGTGCAGAGAACATATAGAAGAAATAAGTTTTCCAACCTTTTCCAGGGTAAATCTTGTTGCTAATCAATATGGGAGGCAATATGCATCCACATACTGGAATTTTTAGTTATTATTTTGCTTGTTATAAAAAAAAAAAAAAAAAAAAAACACAAACAAACAAACAAACAAAAAAAAACAAACAAACAAACAAAAAAAAACAACCCTAGGCAATTGTATTAAACTAGCAGCACTGCTTTACTAAATGAAAGGTAAGATTGCAAAGCCATCTGCTCAGAGTAAGGAAAAGCTGTAATGAAGATTACCAGTACTCCCTTTGTACATCTGCATTGGAATTAATTACATAATCATACAGCATTTTTTCACAAAACCCCTGCCTTATTCAGTGTACAGCATAAATGGAACTCACTGAATGGGTAACTTCAATATTTCAAATATGGGGAGCTTTCAATATTCAAGTGATTGATTCCAAATACTTAAAAATTGGTTTGGTTTGCATACAAATTGATCCTGAATTAGGCAATGGTCATGTCCATGATGAAAACACTTCAGTTAAATGACACATAGAGAAAGCTTAATTGATACTTTATAGCTTCTCAGCAGATGTCTACATTCAAATGGAATTACTGTAAAAGAGTTTGCTAGAAAGATGTAGGTACTATATCTGAATAAATCATTTGCATTTGCTAAAATGAAGTTATATGCAGTAGGAGGTGCTGGTTATATCAGCAAGTCATAAACATGCCTTTATTCTTGTGTCTCTTTTTCATATTATGCATTAATATGAATCCAGAATGGGACTGATTCCCTGTACATTATACCAGTTTCAAGCTGATGCAACTCTCTTAATTTCCGTCTTTTACCATCTAACTGCCTATTATAGTGGTAAAACCCAGTCTATACACATATACACTGTATTTAATGCCTTAGCATTTCTTTTTGTAGAAAGAATAAAACCAGATGAGAATTTTGTAGGGCTAAGAATTTAACTTCTAAGAGGGGCATAACTGAAACAAAAGGTTTTGCATTGCCCTGGGGTGGGGGTGGGGGGTGGGGGGAGAGGGAATCAAACAGCAGAAGAGTAAAATTTCACATGTGGGTTCATGTGGGTTCTAATAAGATTGTGAGTTCCAGTTCATTTTCCCCCGCTTCCAGCCTCAGTGTAAGTGAGTATGCATTTACCGTATGTCCTTGCAATGCATTCTCTTTGTAACCTGATTCTCTCCCCATACTAAAGCCCTCATGAGGCTATGAAGAACATTATGCAGAAAAATAAATGCAGATTGGATATCAGTATGTGAAATAAAATGCTGCCAGTGCTTTTTATCCTTTCTGCAATTTGATCCAAATGCTGTGACTAGGTTACCGTGGTTAAGATTAATGGGTAAATTATTTTCCCACAAGAAACCACTGCTTTTCTCCACTTAATTACCAGATGTTAAAAAAAGAACAAGTAGTTATTCTTCTGTGTACTCATCTGTGCCCTTTAGCTAATTGCAGGCAAATTCAAAGTGATTTCACATAGCTTTTGCTGTGATGTTGCAGGATTCTTAAGGTTAACAATTATCTGTATCTATAACATAGCCTGGCACTTATAGTCATTATGTTTGCTATGCGTGCTCCTTCAAACAGGTGCTTTGTCAAATAGGTAGAGTCGGTAATGTTTTACAGAGTCTCTTGCTTCCTGATTCTTTTACATGCATGGCTGGGAACAGAAGAGAGAGCCAAAGTCCTGGACAGTGTTATAGACTGTATAACTCAGATTCCCTTCATGCTATTAGGGCAAGTCCATAATTTTTACTGTTTTACAAAGGTAAATATTTTACAAGGAAGAACTGAAAAGGTTCAAATGGATACATTGGGGAACATCAAAACTTCTAAATTGACTTGGTAAAGGGGAAATGTTTATGTCATTTCTGCGCTGCTAGAGCAGTACAAATGAGTCACGACAGGCTTGAGTATCCTGTTCACTTTGTGGAGATATAAAGGATTCACAAAGCTGAAGACAGGGGAGAGTTAGGCTATTGATATTTTAAAGGGAGATTAGTTTCATCCATTGAGATATGGAGAGGGGAGCTTCAAGACACTCAGCTGATTCATTTATTGGGGTTTTGAGTAAACTTTCAGTTTCAGGTTGTCACCTATCCTATAGTCTCTACTATTTACGCAATGTATTTGAAGATAGTATTTTGTGTTTGGTAGGTTTCCACCTCCAGACTGGCAGAGGCAGTATCAGTAGGCTGAAGTCTTTGAATTGAATGAGCAAACCAAGCATTCCTACTAATGTGTAGTAGAACACACTCTTAAATCTTTAGTCATACTTCCTGTTGTGAATCCAGACCCAAAATTATGGTTTCATAAAGGACTGTGAATAACTATATCTGCAATTCCTGCATAAACTATTGTTGTCAGGTTTAGCAGTTAGAAAACAACTGTTGTAAAGACTCTGTAAGTCACTGCAGTCTTCATTTTAATTTGTATTTATGAAAATATCACAAAATGTGCTAAAATACATGCAGGTTTTATAAATTTTAATGTTTATTTTACTTTATTATTTAGTATTATGATTGCAAATATTTTGTTGAAATTAATACTGTAAGTATGCTACTGCAGTTGTACAATTACTGCAGTTGTGATTAGCGTACAATACTGCAGGTGGGGTCTCACAAGAGTGGAGCAGAGCGGGAAAATCACCTTGCTTGACCTGCTGACCACACTTCTCTTGATGCAACCCAGAATATGGTTGGCTTTCTGGGCTGAGAGAGCATATTGCTGCGTCATAGTTTCCATCCATTACTACTCCCAAGTCTTTGACTGCTCTCCATCCAGTCATCACCCAGCCTGTGTTTGTGCTTGGGATTGCCCCAACCCATGTGCAGGACCTTGCACGTGGCCTTGTTGCATTTCATGAGGTTCACACAGACACATCTCTCAAGCCTATCAAAGTCCCTCTGGATGACAACCCTTCCCTCCAGCATGTTGACAGTACCACATAGCTTGGTATCATTGGCAAATTTCCTGAGGATGCACTCAATCCCACTATCTGTGTCCCTGACAAAGATGCTAAATAATACTGGTCCTAGTATGGACTCCTGAGGGATCCCACTCACCACTGGTCTCCACCCAGACATCAAACTGTTGACCACAACTCTTTGAGTGCAACCATCCAGCCAATTCCTTATCTGCTGAGTGGTCCATCCTTCAGATCCACATCTTGACCAATTTAGAAACAGAGATGTCATGTGGGACAGTGTCAAATACTTTGCACAAGTCCAGATAGATGACATCAGTTGCTCTTCCCTTATCTACCAGCTCTGTAAACCCGTTGCAGAAGGCCATCAAATTTGTCAGGCACGATTTACCCTTAGTGAAGCCATGTTGGCTGTCACCAGTCATGTCTTTATTTTCCATGTGCCATAGCATAGTTTCCAGGAGGATCTGCTCCATGATCTTGCCAGGCACAGAGGTGAGACTGACTAGCCTGTAGTTCTGTGGGTATTCCTTTTTCCTTTTTTATGTTTCTGCTCTTACAGTAAGTGGGAACTTCACCAGACTGACACAACTTCTCAAATAGAATGGATAGTAGCTTAGCCACTTCATCTGCCTGTTCCCTTAGGACCTGTGGATGAATCTTCTCAGATCCCATGGACTTTGCCCAGTCCCTGTCTTTGTCTTCTGCACCTTGGATGGTATAGCTAGAGCACTTGCGATGAAGCCTGAGGCAAAAAGGTCACTGAGTACCTCAGCCTTCTTCATGTCATGTGTGCCCTCCTCACTGCTCTAAGGATCTCGAACTCCACCATTTTGTGGTTACTGCAGCCAAGGCTGCCCTTGAGCTTCACATTCCCCACCAGCCCCTTCTTGGTGAGAACAAGGCCCAGCATAACATGTCTCCTCGTTGGCTCCTCTATCCCTTGGGGAAGGAAGTTATCATCAATGCATTCCAGAAACCTCATGGATTGCTTATGGCAATTGTTCCTCCACCAGATATTAAGGTAGTTGAAGTCCTCCACGTGGACCAGGGTTTGTGAACATGAAGCTGCTCCTATCTGTCTATAGAGGTCCTCATCCACTCATTCTTCCTGGTCGTGTGGCCTGTAGCAGACCCCTGCTATAACGTCACTAGTCCCTGCCTTCCCTTTAATCCTGACCCATGAGCTCTCAGTCAGCGCCTCATCTGTCCCCAGGCATAGCTCCATACACTCCAGCTGGTTGTTGACATAGAGGGCAACACCCCCACCTCACCTCTCCTGCCTGTCCTTCCTAAAGAGCCATTCACTCTGGAAATGTATACATTGGAATCGGAGCCTCCCACATCCACTGTGATTTCACAAGCTAGTGAGAAGAATGAATTTCCCCTTGACTAATGAATGATACACGAATTTCCCTGACAATTTTCCCAGTAAATGAAATGTTCTCAATACCTGAAAATTTCAGTATAGTTTCTTCTTTTTCAATAATTGACTCGTACCATCTGTTAAATTTGATCAAAATTTTCCAAGTTTACCTGACATAAAGTGGCTTTTTTGCAAATAAACTATTCAAGATTCTGTTCACAGTCATGTCAGATAAGTTTTTGTCTTTGCTTCTTGAACTGTTTTTTATTGAATTACTGTCATTTGTATTCCAATAAGATATATTACCACCCATTGAGACAGGACCCCTTCATAGTAGGCACACAGAGTGAGAGACGGTCCTGGCCTGTATGGTTTATTAATTGGCCAGATAAATGATGGGAGGTGGGACCTTGCCTAAGGTGATAATGGAGGTCATTCGTATGGACAGCACTGGAAACCTTTACTTATTACACTGAACTCCAATGTCACACTGATGGAGTTCCTAGCACTGTTTAAAATGCACAGTCGTTTGAACTGGGGAAACAGAAATTAAACACATTACTTGAATGCATCTTCCCTTGCCAGACCTTCTCAGTCTTTTTTTCTTTTTAATCAGAAAAAATATCCTTTAAGACTTACATAGCAGACATTTCTTTCTGTTCTTTTAAGTAATTCCTTTATGTTTGCCCTGTTCTGGCAAAATGTATGGAAATAAGCTAGATAATTCTTCCAGCCTGTTATATACATGCACATTGAAATAACAGATAAAGTCAAAGGGTTAAGAAACAATTCCAGCATCTTCTTAACAGATTTATCATTACAGACAGGCAATAAGGCTCTATTATTTGTATCTAATGGGAATTAACTCATTCTTGTTTGTAGTACGTCACTACTACACAGACTTCCTAAGCTTTTTCATACCTCCTCCTCTAATGTTTAATGAAATGTTCTCTTTTCCTTTCACATTTTTTTCCCCCTCACTCTGAAAAAATACTGTAATCATTACTAACTTTTTAAACTGACATGCCTGTCAGCAAATATGTTCTTGATATCTCACATACACACTTACTGAAGCTTTAAATGCTGACTTTATCTAATTGGCTTTCTTTGACTGGTCACAAAAATTATAGATGCATTTTCTCTCTTTTTAAATTATTATTTTGTTAAAAAACATCAAATATGCTTCTTTCTGTCTGTCTATGTGGCTACAGTGGAAGGAGATTAAACACTTAAGACTTTCTATTCATACTGTTCCTTGTGAAAAAGAAGCATTTCGTTGACTACATTCTGTGACAAATAATCATTGTGTCACGTTTTGCTGGGAAAATATGTCATCTGTTTTGCTTTAACCTCATTGTGGAGTAATTGTCACAAGCCTCTTCCATATGAAATTTTTCCTTATGCCATTTGACTGATTAAGATTAAATGTCAGTGCAAGGGCACCTAAATAAAGCAGAAGAACAGATATTTCTGTAGCTATTCCTATTGCTGTCAATTGAGTTTAGCATCAGATCAATACAGAGAGGAAAGTAATATGCATATTGCTTTCCAGAGACTGTAAGATACCTTTAAAGCAAAGCCACATATGCTAAATCCTTAAACATCTTACCTGCTGGGTAGATGTTGATCACTGTGAACTCCTCCTAAAATACCAAAAAGATAGATAAAATAGATTAATCTAGAAATTTTAGGACAACATTCTTAGTACTGTGAAGAATCCTGTCCTTCGCCTAGCAAAGCAATACTACTGCTTAATATAGAAGCTTCTATACGGTGATGGCTATATTCTGCTGCCCTTTGTCTTAGGAGAGCAAGGACAGCAGAAAGTTACGATGGGATTACAAATAATAAAATTAATTAAACCACATTTTTTAGTTTGTAAAATGGGTTTGAAATTAAAATTCCCAGAATTTCAGAAAAGGTGAAAGGAAAATACTTCACTCTTGACCAAAGCAATAGTTATGCCCTGAGGTTTATCATATTTCTATTTACCTTCTACTCACCATGCACATTTGGATTCTTGTAAAACACTACACTATATAAACACATTGCTGTTAAATTGTTGAAATTAAGTTGTCTGGTTTGGAGAAAAATGTTTTTTTATTTTACAGGTCACCTCGTTCTGCCTGTATATATGAGAAGGAGATATAGATATACAGTCCAGCACGGAGTGACATTTACTCTATAGCTAAATTTGTTAAATGAGTTCATAAAAACATGAATGATGTAATTTGTGGGAAGCAGAATGTGCTTCCATCTTCTGTTCTCTTGTCATTTCTGAATTCTGGATTTCCTGTTTAGTTTTGGGGGTCAGTCTGTAGATTTCCAAATAAAGGGTGAATAGTATCTGCTGTGTGGATTAATAAAGTCTGCTGTTTTGCTTCGCTTTTATTTTATTTTATTTTCCTTTCCTTTTTCTCTTTTCTTTTTTTTTTTTTTTTGACAGTTATAAACTGAAGTAATTATAGTTCACTATTCAGACATAAAACATGGTTTCATTTCGAGTCTTAAATAGTATTTGGACTGCAAGATTCCCCTATGTGTAGGCACTGAGTGACTCATTCAAAACTGAATAGATTTTAAAATAAAAGTAGAAGTTCATTTTGTGAGAGTGTCTTAATAGAAAATCAGTCCGAAAAATAATTTGTGTCATAGAAAGGATTCTATCCATCAAAAAAAAATAATTAATGTCCTTATTGCTTTCAAATGTCAGTAGAGGTTGGATTTAGTTTAAAAAGTTGTTAAATGACTCAGAGATTTTTTAAAAAATCCATTTTTTTTTTTATTTCTACACTGATTTTCCCAAAGAATTCACCATCATTTTGAAAGAATTGTCCTATTTTTATCGGCACTGTTGTTTTGCTTGATTTCCACTTGCTCTGCTGTGGGCCCCCAGTCCTTGTGACATCAGAATCAGTGGCCAGGTGAACTATTTAGCTCTAAAGTCACTTATGACGGCAGAGGGTGACTAATCAGCAGGAATGGATTATCTCCCTAGCAACAGCAGTTCAAATTTCATGGAAATATCCTGGGAGCTAGTGATAGAGAAACAGGCAAAATAGAATTATCTCTGAATTAATGGCATTTGAACAGGTAGCAGGGGAGAGCAGAATGACTACTCTGTACCCAGGCAGGAAGCCCAGAGCATAGAAAACATGTAGCTCTTCTCAGCAACTCAGACACGGAGGTTTTGCCTTCTGCCTCTCAGGACAGCATCCTACAGAGCACCAGGTCATACCCATCCCCTAACTCCTTCAAAACACTCAAAACCTTATGTTCAAATTGCCTAACTGAAGAATTGACACTGAAATAGCTAACCAGGAGAGTCAACCACAGAGACAAATTTCTTTCCTCTAGAAGAAAGAAACTTTCTACAGTATGGATTTTTCCTTTGTAGGGGACTGAAAAGGCCTTCCTCAAGAAATAAGGAACTTTTGAAGTTTGTTTTCTGCTTTAAGTGTGATTTTATCTTTTCTGATATCATACATGTGGGTGAATGTAGGTGTGTGTATGCATCATGTTCAAAGAAAAATCCAGCATGCTCTATACACTAGATAGGAGTAAAAGAAAGTTCATCATATCTCTTCATACAGCACTGGGAAACATTCATCTACTACAATGAAAAACACGATGAAAGAATCAGAATAGGACATAAAGGGTTCTCAGACAACTTTACCACCTGACAAGTTTACTTGCTCTGAATGACCCCAAAATACAATGTACTCTGAAGCATGTGGGAAAAGAACAGTGGATTGTACTGGCACTTAGGTGGGAGAAGGCTGTGTCATGCAAAGTGTTACACAGCCTGTGTTTTCTTTCTTTTTATAGAGAAAGAAGAAAGAACAATGGCTCTGGCTCCTATGTCTTAATAGACAGCAGCTCATGGGCTTCCTGCCAAAGGGTTAAGTGCTGTTGTTTGGCCCTCAGTTTCAAAGACAGAAATGGCCATCTTTCAATAGTAGATTTTTCTACGCAAAAGAAAGAGCAGTCAGCTGAAGGGAGAAAAGCAACGGTGAATAAAACAGGGAAATAACAGCTGTGATACAATCTTCCTCTTAGCTGAGCATTTAGTTGGAGGTGAGCTTTCTTTTTTTTTTTTTTTTTCCGTTTTAATTCTGAGAGGGATTTCTATGGAAGATTGCTTTCAAAAGAAGGTATTATTCCACTACTGTACACATTTAGATGTATGTGCCACTGAGCTTTTGAAGAATTCTAGCAGCATATTATGAAAAAAAATGTTAGCATTTGTTCATGGAAAATATCTGACAGTAAGGTCAAGTTAGCCACGAAGCAGGTGACATTTGTCAATTAAGCTCTTGCTATAGCATGAAGCAAGTTGACCAAGAAAAGCATACTGCATTTAAGGATTTAGTCATATTTTCGATGTCAATGGTGTAGTTTTATGTGTGCTAAAGAATGGAAATGAATTTTAATGCTTATCAGGCACTTAGGCTATCTTATATGAAACCAGATTTGGCAACTCCTCTTGCAGCTGTTGCAAACAAGTCCAACCAATCATCAGTACTTGTGTGCTTCATTCATCCCTCTCTAAGAGAAATAGATAAGCAATAGACTCAGAACATTTGGAAATTCGGTTTTAACAAAGTGGATGATTTTCTTTACAGAGCCAAGTCTTTTAGTTTGTTGTTGTTGAGTTTTTATAATAATTTCACGAGCGGAATTGAATTGAGATTGCTGCCTTCACAACTACAGAAAGCAAAACAAAACTGCTTTCCAAGCTTCTAACAACCTCTGAGCTTCACCAATGTCTTCTAATGGAAAAAAATGTGTGCACAGCCCATCTTGAGTTCTGCAACCAAAGCCATCAAAAACACATCTGTATGTTTTTGTCCCATGCCATGTGGTGATAGTAGTGCCACATCAGGTAACAGCAGTATTATCTGGTATATAACCACTTCTTTCCACCACTACACCAGCACTTGATGGGGGACTCTATTGTAATAATAGCTAACAATATTAGTAATAGCTAAAGTAAGGATGATAGTGGATTCTTTACTAATTTTTTCTAAACGGGATTCAATTTACTATATATTTGGTAAAAACAAGCATTTTGAGTCTGCTTCTTGAATGACTTCATTGAATTGTTAGCTGCATCTATATGAAGCATGTACAGGAAATTTCCATTCTGATAGGCAACTTTTGACAAGTTCTTTAGTTGTCACTGCTGATGACATAAGTTTCAAGAGACATTAATTTTGTACACTCATTGACCCTTACCACTCAGAAGTGACAAGTGCCTATGTCAAAGTCTATAGTCTGATTCATCTAGTAGCAATTACCTTGTCATTTGCATGATAGGCCTGCAAAGTCATCTGCACAGTACTTCTAAGTGTGTGATCTCCTGATAATAATAATAATAATTCTTTGTCTTTATAGTTATTCAGGTAGATGCATTCAGATGCTTAAATATTTCCAAAGCTAACCTGTAATCTATTGCCAAAACATATTGAGCTTAGACTGAAATTTTAAAGAAATTCTTTAAAACTACTAGAATGTCAATATGATCTATTGTAATTTTTGGCACTTTGATTGTTTTGTCACAAATCTGTCTTGATTGTTGCTGTTGGTTTTGGGGAAAGGAGGAAGCTGTTTGTTTCCGGTTGATTTGGTTTGTTTTGTTTTTCTGGAAAATTGGGCCAGAGGTCTTATACATGTTTATCAGGTCCTACGTGTTTGATTGCTCAAATCTAGGTAATGATATACACATTACAAAAGTGTGTGCAAAATGTTGAAGTTTCTTTTCTTCATGGAAAACACTGTCCACGCTTCAACAATTAGATGGCCTTCATGCATTCTGCTTCCTTGGTAGAAACTCTGGTCAAGTTTTCAAAATAAGATGGAATAGAATATTTTTCAACTTATTTGCAATAAGTTTGTAGTTGCTTTTAGTTCATTTTCCCTTTTAGTCATACAGTTTCTATTCTTTAACACAGCTGCAAGCATCATAGTTCATGCATTTCACCAATAAAAGGTTCTAAATTCCATTTAGCAGTGTCATAGAATGCATTCCCATCCCTTTTTGAGGATGCACAGATGACTTATAGAGGATGGTGAGGGATTTTTTAGTAAGGGAACATCATTTACAATTACATGGGAGTAGCAGTACTGCACCAAGCATCACTGATTACTTGATTTTGGAGTGAAGATGATGCCTTCCAGAATATAGTAGCCATGAGCCTAAAGTAAATTCTTCCAGCCTCAGTGGTTTTGTATTTCTAAATGCTTTTTTATCTGAAGCAGTGATTTTGCCATTTTTCTGATTTATCATTTTTTATCATTGAAAGATTGCATGCA
Organism: Tyto alba; assembly: GCF_018691265.1. Lineage (NCBI taxonomy): Eukaryota > Metazoa > Chordata > Aves > Strigiformes > Tytonidae > Tyto > Tyto alba. The sequence goes on along the minus strand of NW_024881301.1, from coordinate 30,753,754 downwards.
GCAGTGATACTTTAATGCTTCCTCTTCACTTTAAATCACAAATTAAACCATACTGTTAAGGAAATTAAGCATTATGAAGTACATGGATTATTTGCTATGGTACACAAAGGAAAACATGAAGGAATACTGAGGTGCAGAAGAAAACCTGTAAAACAAAGAAATAGTGCATAAGCCATAAAACATAACTAAATTTTGTGGTTTTTTTTTTCCATCTGAGTCCTTTCTTATGCCCTAGTGGTATCTGAAATTATACAAAAGACTTTTGTCACCTCTGAAGAATCCAAAGGACATCAGCATTTGCTGCTCTCAGATTACACTATACTGAGTGACCTGCTTGGTCTTCCCTTCAGGTTTTGGCTAAGGTCTACATTTCTGCTCTGTCAGTTGTGTGAGTGATACACATTTGTTCTCCTCCCTTTCCCCCATCATCAATCTGCAACCTGCTGTGTACTCTCTACTCCTGTGCTGCTATGATACCATGATATGTATCTCTGTCTTGCTTGTTTCCAGTAATATGCCAAAGATAGAAGATGAGTAAGTACATCAAAGTAAAGCTCTAATATACCATATATGTGCTGTCCTAGTGTCCCATTTTTCCATTATTATGTTTCCACTTACTCCCAAAATAGTAAAGATCTTGGAGAGTTCCTATTTGACAAATGCGACAGATAATATAAAGGTACAAATCTGGGAAGTCTGTTCAAGCCTTTACACACTGACTGACAATTGTTTTGTTACTGTAAGCTAACATGAAATTTTAATGCCATGATGTCACCAGTGCCATCTTGTTGCTTTCCCTCTCATTGGCTCTGCTGCCCTCCTTGCAATATCCTTGCTTCAGAAAACTCCCAGGATTTGCAGTTCCTTCACTGGAGGAGAGAAGGACCATGTCTCTAAACGATTATTATATCTCTCTAAATACATTATTGTATTTCTGATAAAATTATCCTTTGCATTTAGTTAGTAAGCCAACCTGCAGGGCTGACTTTGCAGCTGTCATAACCTAGCATAACTGCTGAAAGCAACTGTATTATATTGAGTTACTTTGTGGAGTAATTAATATGTGGAGTGTATTAATGGCTCTTCTCATATTCTCATATTCATATCCCTTGTAAAGATTCTACATAATGACCAACCTCCTTTACTTAATTTTCAACAATTTTTTTTTTTTTTTTTTTTTTGGTGTGAGAAAGACTTGCTAGCCTGGGCCTCCATCTTTGCAATTAAACACACAAAGTCTCACTAATTGCTTTGAAATTTACATTCTTGGCACAGGTCTAGACATAAATCATCCATATTTGTGGGAAATTATAGGCCCTGTCTTTGAGGTTGTGGTCCAGCTCTCCCTGGTTTTTATTTTGACTTAAGAAAAAGTAAAACACTTGCCGTTAGAGCAAAGGGAGTAGACAGAGGTGTGTTGCAATCCTTTTGTTTTTTTTAAAAAAAAAAAAAAAAAAAAAAAGGAAAAGAAAAGCCCTAATTATTAAGAAATACAAGTGTGTTTATATTCTTAGCAGAGGATCTTAAAGAGAAGGTTTCTGAAAAGTGAGGGGCAGTATTCCTTTTACTTTTTGCCTAACCTTTAGGTCTAATTGGGATACTTCAGAGCTGGAGACTAATGGAAGAGTTCTGTCTGAAGCCAGTAAAGGCTATACTAATCAAAAACATAGGCCAAGAAAGGCTGCCTGCCTTAGTAAGACATTAAAGACCTTTTAAAATTAGAATGTTATTAAACCTTGGAGACAAATTTATGATGGGAAGAGTGAACTCTTTAAGAAGCCTCTCTGAAAATGGACTCTACACAGTGTCATAGACACAGATGGACATTCCCCCCTTCTTTTCCTTTTGACTAAAATTAAGGTGCCTTAAAATGTGAAAAGCTTCTCTTGTATCACTTCCCAACAAAAGGTCAAATCCTTTTTGTCTCTAACCTGGGAATCACCACACAGAGAAAATCCCTTGACTGTAAAGAAAATCCCATACACTGAGAACTGGAAATTTGCTCACCATTCCTGAGATTTCCTGGTGGCATCAGCAGCCACCAGCAGCCATGCTGAAGTGACCCATCTTCCCATTATGCTGCTCCTGGAAGGCTCCTGGCCTCTCTGGGAGCCCAGGACTGCCAAACCCCTGTCAGGGGAGGGAAGCTTACAGCAAGGGCTACAGGCAGAGCAGGTTACTGGTTTAGTGTGGGGAAAGTGTCCGAATACATCAGGTTTTATAAATGAGTTTAAATGTGAAATAGAAAATGGGATAATAAAAAGCTTAATTCAAGGCTAGCAATGCATCCATTACAGATGATGATTTGAATTGATTTTGACTAGATTTGTCAACATCTGCAGCTGTGAATACTTTTTCTTTCTTCATCTTTAGATAGTCAGGTAGTTCTTGCCATATATTTTCTTATGCATTTATCTACTTCACATTTATATTTTTCTTGTAAGCAACTTGTTTAGGTTTCAGTTGGTTTGGTTGTTTCACTGACAGGAACAGCAACATTGTTTTCAGGGGTTTCTAGGTATCCCTTGAACAAAAACTGTCACTATGCAAACCAAAGAATTAGCATTATTTCTATATCTCACATCTAGTTCCAATCCCTTTTGGACATTGCTAAACAGTCTCTTCCAGTGATGAAGTATCTTTGCAATTCATTAAAATGCTTCTGTAACATAAATTTCTTTTTAACCAGGAAAGCTAAAGACCATATCAAATGAAAAAGCTTTTGAAAAGCCTTCTCAGGAAATTTCTGTCTTCAAAGTATTCATAACACTTTTCTTACTGTGAAATGCCCTTCTCTGAGTTGATGGTTTCAATATTAGTACTGGGAGACAGGACACAAGGGTTTCAGACAATTTTGACAATTTTTCCTTTTTTTTTTTTTTTTTTTTTTTTCTTTTTATTAGAGAAGACACAGGGTCAGATTTTTAGTATTTAGTTTTGGCTCACTTCTATGCCTTCCAGCTTGAGTGGAAGAGAAATTAAGTGAACAGAAAATATGCTTCAGAATCTTCCTTTAAGGTATTTCGTATAAGAACTGTGTTTTACAGTGAGTTCATAGAGTGCTTAACACAATAGAGATAATTAACTGAGACCTTCAGGTGCTATTTTATTGTAAACACTCATTTACTTAGCAAACTAATTTAGTCTCTTCCATGGACTGTAGGTGTCTCTTATATAGAAATGTGGAGCATAATGAGAGTATTGACCCATCACTCCCTAAATGCTACGCTATGCTATATACTATAGTTTTAGAGAAAGGTATATAGGGATTTCTAGTGTATTTCTAGTGCAGAAGGAAATTTTCTTCCTCAGCAGTGTCTGTCTCTTTCCTATAGTATTGACTAGGAAACATAATTTAAACTATATTACCGATTCCCTAGTATCCCTGTTTCCTAAATTCCAATGCATATGCTGGGTAGACATAGGTGTGACAATGACAATTATTATAAACAAAGAGGGAAGCATCTTGTTTAAAATTCCTTCAGTGTGACTGTTGAGTAAACTCATAGAGGCTCTTCTGTTTATATAGATGAGAGAGGGAAATAATAGTCTGAAAATACTATGATATTGGCAAAGCTAAACACAAAAGATTAGTTAGAACTAAATTTAAAAATAAAAAATGTAACACACAGCATAGGCTATACCTACATAGTCAAGTCATGTAGGCCAGTAAGAGCAGATTTAGAGGGCAAGAGAGTTGGTGCTGGGGATCTGATTCCTCTACTGTACATCTTTCAGGGCATTTTTCCTTCAGACCATCTCTGGACTGTTTGCATAGACTAAATGCCCACTTACAACTGGAGTGTATTTGTTTCACTGATAAAGACCTCATTCCAGTTCAGTCTTATCCAAAAGGAATCCAGTTCACGTGCTCTGAGACCAGTCTGTGATGAAAACCATGTGGACCAGATGGAGACTTTTCTTAGATCAGCAGATGGTCCAAATTAAAACCCTGTTAGGTGTGCCTATGTAGGTATATCAGATCTGAATGCATTAATGTGTAAGATTCAGTGTTAATTTTATTTTAATATTATTTTATGGGGTTTATGTGGTAAGGTTTTGGTACCAGTGGAGCTGCAAGGATGACTTCTGTGGGAGGAGGTTAAGGGCTGCCCTGTGGCAGATACAGACAGTTCCAGCTGGCTGCACAATGGACCAGATTTAAATTGGCAATAATTTAAATTATTTTTCCACTAGTTGAGTCTTTTTTGCCAGTGATGGTGATTGGTAAGTGATATTCCTGTCTTTACCTCAACCCATGAATTTTCTTACCCCTTTTTTCTCCCCCTATGCCACCGAGAAGGAGGAGCAAGTGAGCAGCTAGGTGTGCATTTGACTGTTTGCAAAGGCTAGCCTACCACAATCATCTATATTGTTTTTGTCTCACCTGCAGTGGGAAGAACACAGAGGGGTCAAAAAAGGGAAGAAGAAATAAAATGTAGGCAGTTCTCTTCTATGATGGGTTTATGTTTTAAGGGGGTGAAGGTAAGCTAAAGATGTGATATCCAAAAGAATTATCACCTTAGTCAATAAACAGTGGAAGAGAGTTTTACTCTGACATTTCAGAACTGAAGTTACAAGTAGGCCTCTTAGGGTAGCAGCCAGGAAGGAAACATTTTGGCATAGCTATGTAATCACATTAGCTTAGATAGAAGCCATGTGTTGTGTTACCCTTTCACTCTGGGGTGAGGAAGCTAGTTTCCCTGGCAGGTACTCTTGATACAGAGTCTTCTCATCAGTAGTACAGAGGTGACTGGTACCCTACTACCTTGTTTCTCCTCCAAAAATACCCCCTGCAGCCATGTAGACTTACTAAATGCCACTGTCATTGCATTTCCTCCTCCAGTGCTCAGATACTTCATCCTTCACCACCCTTAGGGGCCAGGCCTTCCCTTTCTCAGGGACCACTCTTCAGAAATAAGCACTTTACAGGACTGGTCAAGATTAAGATGGAGAGAACACAGGTGTTCAAGAGTTAGAAACTCAGGATGATCTACCTTTAGAGCCAGGTCTATCACACCCCCGATGTGTTCCAGCTGTCTTTATTTGATGAGACAACAAGACCTTGATCCCCAAGATACATCATTAGGGATGAGAGAAACATAGCTGCGTGTTACAGCCTCAGCCAAGTCTTGAAGATAACAGCTACTTTGTACGCCAAGGATGGTACAGGAGGCCTGGATAGAAAATCCATGCTGGAACACTGTTCTGAAGATGGTATTCAAAAACCTGTGTCCTTTTGAGACTTCAAGCCAGACTTTTTCCATGGATGAAGAATGGAGATCAGGAGATTTCAGTGAGTCTGTTAGTGAGAGATTTCTAGAAAAGGCCCAGAAATCTGCCAGATAGTCAGGATCCCTTAGAATCATTTCAGTGCACTCTTCCCTTCTCCAAGAAGCTCTGGAGAGATGCAGAAATCCTCAGGCTAAGCGCACTGAACAAATGACAATACATTTGATGTTCTCTGTATAGGAAGACCACATGTCTGATTGCTTCCTGCTGTTACTGTGACATTGACAGTGGCTTTCCTCTCTCCAAGATGGTGCCTTGCCAGTGGTGAAAGCTAGATTAGACTGCAGAGGCCTGTCCCTTCTGACTGCTAAAATAAGACTCTGACTATAATCTGGTCATATGGAGCAATTTCCTAAAGGTTTGTCACTGGTTAAAATAGGACATCTCCCATCAAGGGACACTACGGAGGTTCTTGAAGGTAAAAACAGAGAAAGAGCCAAGGGACCTCAGACTCTAGAGTGTCAGACCTGAGCACAGTGTCGTGGTTTGACCCTGGTCAGCAGCTAAACACCACGCAGCCGCTCACCCACTCTCCCCCACTTGGGAATGGGGAGGGAATCAGAGGGGAAAGGGAGACTCACGGGTTGAGATAAAAACAGTTTAATAAGAGTAATAAAATAATATGGTGACAGTATAAACAGGTAATGTATAACACAATTGCTTACCACGTGCCGACTGACACCCCGCCCGCTCCTGGCTGGCAATCCTGAAACACAAAGACACCACAAACGCAATCCCAGAAGTGAGAGTGCGCCCTTTCCCACCCATTCCTTCCTTTATATGGTGACCATAACATCACATGACATGGAATAGCGGCCAATCCAGGCCCAGCTCCAGCTTCACTCTTCCCCTGCACCCCATGCGCCTGCACACAGACAGGGCAGGAGGAGCTGGAGAGTCCCTGAGATCTCAGTGTGCATCGGCACTCCTCCAGCTACCAAAACCAAACATGAACTCTATTCCAGCCCGAACCAGGACACACAGAAGCAACCAAGTGTTCTAAAATGACTGTCATGGACCTGCTCCACATTTCTGCAAATACCCAGCTTCCTGAGCAGCATATTTTGTGTTTATGCTAATAGTCTGAGGCAGGTAAGCCTCCTAGGACAAGTCAGATTGGAACATACATCTCCTAGAAGAGCCTGTCAGACAGGTAGAGGACATGGATGTAGGATATCTGGAGATGTCAAGTTGCTCCAACTGAAACACAGAGGGGGCACAGCTAATGAGAGCCAGAGATGGGCTAAGGCAATGCAGATACAACTGTCTCAAGCTGCTTAGCTGGCAAAGCTGGATCTGAACTTGGCACTGCTGCTGAAGTAGCAGTATAGAATTGGCCTACGGTGCTCTAGGGAGCTTCTGCAATTGAACTGAAAGGGAATGATGGGCGAGATTTGAGCAGATTTTTCTATTTTATGCCTTCTCTAGAGAATGCTCCATCATCCCTGCCAGATCTGGTTTATCCTTGTGTTTCATAGCAATATATGAGCAAAGCAAATGCTGCTGATTTCAGCACTTGGAGAGTAAATTCTAATTACTTCCCAGGGAAGAAAATCCCCAGGTCTTTTTAGGATGTCTTCACTTGCATTTAAAGATGCCCTAAGTTAAACATGGTGCTACAATAGTTACAGGAACAGACTGTAAACTCTTTCAGAGAGTCTATCTAGTCTAAGCTTGCTTACCAAATGAAAAGTCCTCTCTATTGGTTTCAAGTGTGAGAAACATGTATTTTAAATGACTATACAAGCAAATAGATTCTATAGTCCCTGACACCCTTGTCTGGGACATAGAGTTTATTTAATGGACCTAAGGAAATTTTTTTGTAGGAATCTCTCTTCCACATGTGGTTTGGCACAGCAAGCTGGCAGCATGCATCTGGGCCCCCAGGAATCTCAGGTATCCCTGTAAAGCATACGACTTCTTTCAACATAGTCCCTTTCCCCTTGCCCCCTGACAACAGGAATCTCAAGGCAGCTCTCAATTAAGGTCTGTGGTTTGTTCCTTCCTAGAAGAAGATAAAACCCAAAGAAAACAGAATTTAGTCTGGGAATTCATTTGGTCCCCTACAGAAAGTTTTACTCCAGTCCCTTCCCTAGTCTTGCCCTCTTGCTCCTTTTCATGTGTTTGTAGGCAGGTCCATGTTACTCCTCTTTGTCCTACAGCCTGGTGTCTGGTCATCTAGAGTGTGGAGGGGGAGATATTCAAGGATTTTAACTTTAGGCACCTTAATGATCCAGAGAAGTTGACTGGGAAATGACCTGAACTCTGTCTGTAGTCAGAGAGAGATGGTCCTGTGGAGAACAATTCAGGTCACCTCGGTTAAGTCCTCGCTCTTAATTACTCTCTGGAGGAGCCCGTCTATCTCTGTTAATTACACAGGGAATCTAGGAAGCCCCTCATGCTAATGTAAGTACTGAAGTTAGGTGCCTGAAGTTAGGCACTATGAAAACCTTCAACCTATGAACACTTGGGAGCTTGTGTTTCACTGATATAAATAAATAAGGCTTCTTTTATTAGGGGAAAAAGTCAGGAATAATTTTCAATCTTTTTTATTGCATTGACTTTAAAACAAAATCATTAATCATACTCACTTTTTTTTTTTTAAAGTGCACTGCTGAAAGAAAAAGAATGCATAACTTTCCCACATACTCATGCTAATATGCACAATCACTGCTAATAATGAAGATATCACAGATTCATTTCTGTCATCGCCTTTCATTTTCCCATGTGTCTGAGCTCCATAGTTACTCTGACTGTCATATCTATTATTTATTAACACAGAAAGGCATTAAAATGCAATTTCCTCATCTATTTGTTTCTTTCATAATTACACAGTATTTAATACTCAAAGAAATTCAGCAATGATCAGCTTGATTTTCCTCAGTTGCAGATGCATGAGTTTATATTTAATCATTGTTTTAATTTTTTAATATATTTTTATTTATGTGAACTTTGTGCACTCTTTCCACTTTTAATCCATTAGCTGTTTATATCCTCTGTTTCTTTAGCATGCATTTAATCTCATGATTGAATTTTAGCTTCAATATTTTGAAAAATTTTCTCTGAAAGGAGAAACATTATGTGTGACATTCCTTAAATTTTCTATAGAGTCTCTGATTTAAGTGTATTTAAAATAATTCTGCCTTCTTCCTGATTTAGGGGTTAAAAACACTAACTTCCAGAGAAAGCATCAGATTTGTTGTAGAGGTGAATGTAAAAGAGTTCAGTAAAAAAGTGTTGAGACTGAAAAGAACTCCGCTGAATCAGGGTGAAAGGTAATTTTTTGATTAAAACAATATCTGATTACAAACATTAAATGTGAATCATTTAAAGTTAGTCAAACTGTGTTCTTTGTTTTTTCTTTTTCATTTTTGACACATTAATTTTGAAAACGAAAAATTATCTGAAAGCTAACCACAGCAACAAAAAATGAAAACCAGAAATTAAACAAAAAGTTTATTTTTAAAATGTTGGTGTGTGTAACTTTCTCAATATTTAAAAAAGTTTTCTATTGATGAAATAATTCTAACTACTAGCATGGAAATTGATATATTTTCTTCAAGGTTTTGATCTCAGTGAAGCATCATTAGGACTTTCCAGCAAACTCTACTTGCTCATTTTTCAGATAAGTCTGATTCTCCTGTTTAAAATCTGGGAACATATAATGTTTTCATGTGTTAATATGACCAAGCCTAAAATTATATTTACGTGCTAACACATTCATTAGGTCATTTCTCTAGTGTACTGCAGAGAAGCAGGAAGTCTGCTCCAATTTCCATTATTTGCTATGAGCTTTTGCACTGTTTCTTCAATGCAAGGCCAGTGTGCTCAGTATTCATGATTTGGCAATCACCTGCTCTGTTAGGTAGGCTCATTCCCATTTACCACCTGGTTTCCTTCCAAAGGAAGATGAGGACAATGTCTACTTTGATACAGAACAAAGGTGAGGGAGAGCATCCTGTGAACCAGGGCTGTGGAATGATCTACCCTACGTTGAAATAACAGTTTAGTTGTAGATGAGGCCACCAGATGGCACAGAAAATAAAGGTTACATTATCCTCAGGCTGCAAAAAGTATTGCAAAAGAATAAGTATGGTGGTGACTTTAAATTTGTCATGTGTCAGTTGGCATCACCAATACAGCAGTCTCTGGGATTCAGAGCAGAATCTGGACTTCGGTGTCTTGGTAAAGTGGATTTCAAAGTTGTAAATAGAAAGGAATGGTTACCAAAAAATGAACAGAATTTTAGACATTAAACCTCTGTATAACTTTTGACTGTGCAAAGCAGTTGAGATGCTTCATACTAGTGCATTAAATAAAATACTTTGCAACCCATTCACTCCTGAAATACTCACTGAAGTAGCTTTTTGGTAAAAGCATTTGACAGTATTTCAGTAAGCTGCATAATTCTGTTTAATAAGTTGGATACAAAGGATAGGAGCATTTATATTCAAAGTAGTGAGGCTTTCATTCTCCTCAAAGAACTCTATTTTGTGGTTGGTTAAAAAAAAAAAAAAAAAAAAAAAAACACACCAAAAACTAAAACCAAAAATCTGCATTTCCAAGCTTTCTTCATTCAGGGTCAGGATGGAAAGATGATATTTGTACTTTCATGTAGTCTTTGCTTCTGACTTGTGTAATAAGTTTTGGACGTTTTCCTTTTTTCAGCAGAGATACTTTTTCAATGGTCAGACTGAGGAATAACCTCCTCCTTTGCTCGGCTCCCATTATAGCCAAGCTGGGCAAAAATTCTGGAGTTTAAAATGTTAATTAAAAAAATGCCCATTTCAACAACAAAAGAAGTAGATTGTACCTATAGAAAAAATAAATTTAAAAAAAAAATAAAAAGACTGTGATTCTTTTAAAGGCAGAATCTTAAAATAATTTTTGCAATTTATTTATTTTTTTTTTGTTAGTTTTCTGGGAATTTTTATGCTACTTCCTTACTTATATAACAAGTATAATTAAAAGTGACATATGAGAAATACAACTGAAATGATATTTTTTTTTTTTCTCAGTAAAAGGAAGTGGACAGATGATTATATTGTTTGATGATGCAGGAAAAATTGCTAGTATTCTGGTAAAGTCCCCAGTGATAGAACTTTAAACTGGAACTTTGTCTTCAGATGTCTCTGTATAATTAACAGAATTGTACCCAGTATGTAATGCTAATGCATTAATGTATAAATAAAAGAATTGAGCTTACCATGATTTATAGAATTTTTAAAAATTACAGTTTCATCCCTCTCCCTGGTCCTTGATCTTAAAGATGAGGGATGTCTTTTGTTTTAATTTGTCTGAACTGGCTCTTAAGGTTGAAAATGGATCATCTAGAAGCCATGCTCATGACTTTGCAGATACATTTATAATAGGGCTAGCACATCACCCTGATGCCTCATCCACCATCACATTTTTCTCCAAAGATGCTAAATGAGCCAGTATCTTTTAATGGACACTGTCTAGGAAAGGTTTACACAGTAACCCTTGTACTCAGTGAGATCTGTGACCTTGATTTCAATGCCCTTTGGGTCAGGATGGATCTCAGCTTTAGAGTTAGCAGAATAATGTATTTTGGAAGCACAGCCTCTTCTAGCTCATGGACTGTTTGGGATTTTTGGAATGGAAAATTTATGCAAGGCACGTTGTAGCTTAACATCAGAATAATATAAGGAATTAGTGAATGAAGGAAGTTTGAGCAGATGCAGGACTGACAGGGATTTTCATTCCTTCCTGTGAAATGGTAGATATTTTTTGTCATACATAGGCCAAAATGCTGAGCATTTTTTTAACACTAAAACTGGATTCTAAGGTGCTAATACTGGATGGCCTTGCCAGATGTAGTATAGTCATGCTGGGTCATCACCCCACAACTACTGATTTTCATGGAAGTCTTTCTGTACAATTCTATATGAATAGCTGGTTTGGTACACTGCTATTATACTAATACACTGTCATGTTAATAGAAAAGTGAGAGTATTGTGATGTTTCACCTGGATTTAAAATAGATGACTGTTACAATGATCAGAGAAGTGCAAAAGAAACCACTCTGTTACCATAAATACACAATGAAAACGGAGTTTCTCTGTAAGTGTAGTGTTTACTTACAAAAACACTTTAAGGTAAAAATATCAGCATTATTTTGTTTTCTTATGTCTGCTCTCAGAAAGTCCTCTGCTGTCAGTTTTAGGGAACTGGAAACTGGGGGTTTTACATAATGATCTGAAAATGTAGACTCCTATCTTTTTAAAATTTTATTTCACAGAGCAAACCACCTTTTTTTAAGTACAGCACATAGATAAAATTCCATCAAATAGTGGGAAATTACATTTTTGCTTAATATTTTACAAAAATACAGCATAAATAGAAATTTTAATAAATAAAAAACTTATAAAGTCTAAAAAAATAATTTTTAAAAAAAGAATTAAAAAAACATATATTTTACTATGTAATAGTGCTTATAACAAATTTATTTGTACAAAATTTCTTTTAAAGGGGGTAAAGAAAACCTATGAATTTTATGTGATAGGAAAGGAAAAATATCACCAGGGTCTAAATGCCTGATCCTTCAGGAAAATTAATAAATGGAAATTAAGTAGATGATGAACAGCATTACTGTGATTGACTTTTATCTGGACACTGCTTGAAGAAAATAAACATCAATTATTGATCCATGAAAATATCAGTTTTACCTTTTTCTGTCATATCTGTTGATATGAGTCTTAGAAAAAGAAAAAGAAAGTTCTTCATTACATTAAAAATTCATCCCATTGGAGGATCTGTTGAAGGACATGAGCATAACAACCATATGCCCAGATGACCTAAAATGAAGTCAACAAGGCCAAATATATTTAAATGAGCTGAGAATACGGTCTTGGTCTATATTCTGTTACTATACAACCCACAGAATAAGGAAGTGAGAATACAGTTCATGTAGGATGTCTCGATTATTTTTATAATATGAAATTTGTAGCAGCGTAAGTAATATCTTAATGTATTGAGTAGGAAACCGTGATCTCATTTACATCCAGGAAATGTAATTGAAACAGATAAATTGAAGGAATGCAATAGAGTAAAGGGTATAACACTAAGAATCCTTTACCTATATGCTTACTTTCTCCAGTTCAGGAAGATCCATTTGCTTTCTTCTCATTGGCTAGAAATAGTTGATGGAGAATAACATTCACAAAAATGAAATTTCCTCTGATGAAGATGGTAGAACCTCCTCCAACAGTGCCTATCTTTGCACCCATGATATTGGGGCATGGCTAGGAAAAGGATGAGAACACTCTGAGAATACAGAAATCACAAAGGATGGCTTGGTATTTACTCCTTACTTAAAAGTTCTGCTGGAGTCTGAAAAGCTGCATTAATGAAGATCACAGAGAAACAGATATGCATAATACACCCAAGTGTTGCAGGATCTGCCTTCTTTCTAACTCAAACTTCAGCAGTGTACAAGTTTTCATTAGCTGTGTGACTAATAATGACAAAATAACTCAATACTGTGAACTTTTCTAAAGGCTGTGGTGGGAGTCATTAAAGCCAAGGGAATGTCTTTTACCCATTACGTCTCTGTGATTTTCTGGCTCCATCTATCTCAGACAGAGCTGAAAAGTCTAACAATACATATAAACCACAAGTAATATTGTTTTGGCATTAAAGTTACTGCACAAAGAGTGATCATGATATTTGATGTGTAATTTGGCTTTGGTTATTCTTCTACAAGGATTTTTTTAGCCCCTGGAGGTTCATAATGCTCCAGGAAATGTGTCTTTTCATTTTGTTAAGAAAATATACTGATGAATGCTCTGATGGAAAAATGTGTGCCTTGTGTCTTATTAGCCCCAGGATGTCTTGAAGAAGATATCCATCTCAATGGGCTTGTTCCTGGGAGACAGATATAATTAACAACTAGATATATAAATCAACCAATAAGCTTATTACTGTAAGGAATAGCTTAATTTCTTGTGTTTTTTGAGATTTGTTTTCAAAATGCTAATCTTTATGATCACTTTGAATGATAGCTTCATGTGCAATAGGCACAAAACCTCTCTTTTTTACTTTTTTTAATGAGGTTACAAGCCCAATCTAGTTCCCAATGCATCCCTTCAGAATGTTCCTTTGGCAACCTCACCCAGAAAGATTACTTAATAAATATAATACTATTCAATGAGTAATCTGTCAGATATATCTACAGCAAACCCAAAGTCATTGCCGGTATCTTCTTATTATGTTATTTGTAGTCATATTTTCCTCTATTTTTATAGCTTAACGCTCCTCTGCAGATAGATATGAACTTAATCTGCCTGCACTCTGAACTAGATGGACACAAACTCGGTCTGAGATGAAAAGCACAATATATCGGCTCAGGTGACAGTCAGAGGTGGCTCACATCTGATCAACTTACAGTGTGGGCAGCTGCCAGCTCACATCTGTGTGCAGAAGGATATCTGAACCCCAAATTTACATAACACACCTCTCTTTTTCATTGAAATTGTTCTTTAAAGCCCTTGTCTTCCATTTGAAAGCTTTCTACTTTTCTCCTGCCTTCCACCTGTCCCTGTGTATCTGGCCATGCAATGCTGAAAGTAGTCTAAGAGAAGCTTGGAAGACCGTTGTCACCTGGAGTAACTCTGAAGTCAGGTAAAAGGCATTGGTGTACAACTAGTGTGAGGGAAAGAGAACCTTATTTTCAGGGAGTATCTTAGTATCTTTCAATTTACTTGCAAAATTTTGGCCTAGGCAAGTGAATAATTCTGATAAAGATTAAAATCAGGTACTTTCCATCTAAAATTGGACATTTTCACCAAGTCTATTGAGTTTTCTATTGCATGTGGTTTTAATCTCAAAATAAGACTGAGACTTCTAGCAGGCCTGTGTGTAATAGCTTAATCAGTGTTCTTTCCATGAGATATTCCAGGTGATTTTTAAATGACTTATAGAATATACAAACCCACATTTCTTTGTTGCTGTCAAGAATATCACCCAAAGACCTAGAGAAAGAGTTTCAGATTTACAATTTAGATAGGTCAGGGTTATAGGAGTTTTTAAAACCTTATTTGATGCAGTCCTCACACCTCATTAGAACACAGAAAAAATAGTATTTGATGAAACATTTGGATGCCAGGAAAAATAATATTTATGTAGTCTGGAGGATTTACATCATAACAATGTTTACTGAAACTTATTTGGAAATAATATAGTTTTATTTATTTGTTAAATTGCTGGTGTCAGTTAGGCTCAAATGTATATCAAGTATTCATCCCATAGACATCCCACAGTATGACTAAAGAGACAATTTTTTAAAGAATGTTGTTTTCCTGTGGCCTCATGACCATCTGATAATTGGGATATTTCCTAACATCAGAAATAATAATGATAATTATATAAAGAAAATAATTGGTATAACTTTTCAGGTAATAAGAATATATAATCACTGATGTTATTAATTATTTGTACCACCTAAAATAAAAAAATATAACACTGTTTGGTTTTAGAGGTATCTCATCAGTGACCGAACCTGTGAAAGGAAAAAGCAAGAGGGTGGGATAGAAATATCATAGGATAATATATGTGACTATTATTCTCAAGTCAGTTTAGTAACAGTCTCTTTTAACAATTTTTGACTAGCAAACTTTTCCTGCAAGTGATTCAATTAGTTGAATCTCAGTGACTAACCATAGAGAAAACTTGGAGGTACTGCCATGTCACTATGTTAAGAAAAATCACAATGGTCAAATCAATGCTTGACACATAAGAGGAGCCACGCCTGATCTCTCACTTCTTGTCAGAAAAGATAAGAGCAAGCATCATTGTTTGGCCATAATCTTGTCACATTATAAACATATGTCTTTATTTTTGAAGAAAAACTAAGGTTTTTTTAACAACTGAGTCAAATGAAGAATGAACCGTGTATTCTCAGTAATAAGCATGTTTCAAATGATTTTAACAGACTTCATATGCCTTTTCATACAAAAGACAATCTGAGATCCTGAGATGGGAAAATGAATGGTATCTACAGTTTGTTCAGAGAATTACTATTATTGAGGAAACAATTTGTGTTTAGCAAATACATATTTATAGGATAATAGATGTCTCTGGTAAATAATATATGATATGTTAATATCATATTTTCCACCATTTATTTCTAAATTAGCTAAATATGTATTTAACAAACAAACTTTTGAAAAGAGCTTAATCACCCATGGGCAAAAGGAAGATTAAAATTGAAACAACAGGATACATTATGTCTTGTTGTCAAAACAAAAGAAAATAAAATCCAATTTATAATCTTCCTTATTAAAGGAACTGTCATTTTATGCCTGCACAGAAAGAATGAAAAAATCCTTGGGCTCATGGAACAATAAAGGCTGAGAATCTGAACTATTATTTTCAAGGAAAATATAAAGGAGATACAAGGAGGAGTATGGCTCAAACCATGGTTTATTTGAGATAAGTCCAAAGCAGGGACACCTGCAATTATCTCCTTTTTGTCACAGCCTATCAGAGGAACTCTGTGTGTAGTAACATACAGTATAAAGATGTAAATATTAATTGCTTTATTAATGGTTTATCATTAATTCATTTAATTAATTTGTAAAACAAAGCATCAATTGTTATACAGAAAGCTAGTCAAACTGCTTACTTGTAGAGCAGGAAACAAATTATTTTTTCTTTTGAGGGGAGGAAAATCAGTTCACTAAAAGCAAGGATAGATTTCAGGGAGGGGAGAAATCTCTTCTGGGAATATCATTTACAATGGTGAAGTTGGCTGGAAGACAGTCACCCTAGAAAAAGTATACTCTCCCTTAAATGTGATTTTAGGATAGAGAAGTTTGGAATGTAAATTTTATTAAATAAGCAAAATTAAGACTAGGGAAGAGGAAAATCTTTAATTTTAAAATACTGACATTTTATTATAACATTAAGTATTACTTCTTGGGTTGCCAAAAATATGCCTGTCTTCAATCACTAATATGCTTTGCATGACTTATTCTCCTGTTTACTGATTACTGTATTTAATTCATTTATATAGAAAAAAGTATTATGTGACATGACAGCTTGAGTGAAGAGAGTTGGCAATGAAAAACAGCAGGCCAGTTAGTACAGTTACTTGAAAAGGCAAAGGACTGGGTTTTCTGTAGGTATGTGGATGGAGAAGGAGAAGACAGATGCTAGTTATAAAAGAGTGGGAGTGAATTAGCTCTAGATTAATATATACAATGCTACAGCCTTCCAAGAATTAATGGTAGGTAAAACAAATGTCTAAGATCACTGAAAGACAAGAGAGTTGGACAACTAAAGAGCAGAAAAGTCCAGACAGGGAGAAATGCCTTATAAAATCTTTGAAGAAATAAATTTTTAAATCTTCTTTGAAAAAAAATTTCTGCAACACCTTGTCGTGGTTTGAGCCTGGTCGACAGCCAAACACCACACGGCCACTCTCTCTCCCTTCTCTTCCGGCAATGAGAAGGGACAGAGAGCCAGGCGTGGGGTTCAAGATAGGACTGGGATGGGGAAAAAATCCCCCTTTATGGGCACAAGCAAAAGGCAGACTCGTTAGGGGAAGAAAAAAAAGAACATACATTTATTACAGACTCTAACAACACATAACAGAGTGGGACAGTGAGAAGCATTGCCACATCTTGAGAACACCTTCCCCCCAGCCCTCCCTTCTTCCCGGGCTCAGCTCTGCTCCCAATATCTCTACCTCCTCCCCCAGTGGCGCAGGGGCAGGGAATGGAGGGGTGCAGTCAGTGCTGCCTCTTCTTCCATCTTCGGTGGGGGGAGCTTCTGGAACTTGTTCTCCCTGATCTAGTGTGGTCCCCCTCTCACAGGAGACAGTCCTCCACAAACTTTCTCCAACATGAGTCCCTCTCACGGGCCACAGCATTCCCCACACTGCTCCGTCATGGGTCACCAACTTTCTCCAACTGGATTCCCTCCCACAGCTGCAGCCCTTCCCGAGCTGCTCCGGCGTGGGACACCCCCACATGCTGAAATCCTCCCAGTGCTGAATTACAGCAGTGGGGCTACCTTTTCCCACAAGACCCCGGCCTTCTTCGGGCACAGACACCTTGATCATCCAGGTAGAAACTACAGGCCATAAATCAATGTCTGCTCCACCGTAGATCTCCATGGGTGGCAGGGGGTCCGCCCTGCCGTCTCACCACAGGGTACAGGGGGGTCTCTGCTCCGGCACACCTCCCCCCTCCTTTCTTCCTCCGTTCCTCCAATGACCTTGGTGTTCACGCAGCTGCCCCAACTCCCCCTCCCCAGTCCCACTGCTCCTCACCACGTCCCTTCTTAAATACGTTATTGCAGAGGCGCAGCTGATGGGCTCAGTTTTGGTGCAGAGGTGGAGCTGACTTGGAGCTGGGGGAGCTTCGAGAAGCTTCTCACAGGGGGCAACCCCTATAGCCCCCTCCCCTGCCACCAAAAAACCCCACCACTCAGTCAACCCAGGACACACCTGAAGGTGTTTTAGCCTTCATATTATTTAATTTTTTCTTACTGTACTTTCATAGACTTATAATAAGTTTGAAATGCCTTCTGACAACCCTCCAGAAAAGCTACTAACGATGTTGTAAGCCAACAACTAATGTTTCCTGGAGAGCCAAAGTAGCACTAACCACATAGTAACTTCCAGCATTCAGTAATCCCCGTTTAAACCAGCATTCATTCCTGCTTATGAAGAACACAATAAATCCACATACAAACCAGACCTGCACGTCATTTACTTTTCCTGTCCAATTAGTAATCCTAATAAAATGGTATTCCTGTTTGTTGAGGCTAGCCATGTTAGCCTGTACATTAGTATTCAGGATGCCTTTCCCCTCAGACTGAAATATGTTGTGTGCAGATGGCGGCCGAAAGTGGTGCATGCAGTTTCAGCTCCAGGGTTAGGGATGGTGGCTGTCACTCCTTCAGGGCTCAAGTAGATTGTCCAGGTGAAACAGACACCACTGTGGAGAAAAAGCCCCTCACATTTTAAAGCTACTCTGTGTACTTCAGTAATGTTGGAGTAGGATTTAACCGTGTGATTCCACTCTCCAGCGTGGGGTGTGTTTTTGCCTAGTGTGCTGGTCAGACTTCAGACATGGTCAGAAGGAAGTCACTGAGCAAATGATAAGCCAAAGATGAATCTTGTTACTGACCTGTTTTCTACCAACCTGAGTGAATGAGTGTGTACGGTGTGCGTATGCTCCCAGCTTTAGAGTCAGGTGACTGATTTCCACTCCTGCTATTCAGGATCTGTGACAACCTCTGTTAGTGACAGAGGGCTGGTAAAGCCACAGGAAGTTTTGCAAGTAATTTTTTACATTCTCATGATATATTTAGGGAAAAGAAAAATTCTACACTCTTTCTTCAAATCCTTCCCTAAAACTCTTCCTACACTTCATCTAGATGCCTAAGAAACACCCAGTACTATCTGGGTGTGGTTGTTGACACGCACTGGACCTGCCTGGCAATAGCATTAACAGTGAGCACCACTGCACATATCCGTGATTAAAGTTCTCTGGCACCCATGTCCACCTTGTGTCCTCACTGTCTAGTTGGCATTAAGTGGCAGAAATGGGCCACAAGCGTTCCAGAAAGCCTCACTGCTGGTTGTGGCGACTAAAGTGACCTTATACCATCCCAGTGCTACCTCTCCTGAGATGTGTGCACATGGGGTCCTGGGCTGCAAAGGGGAACAGGTTGTACTGCATTTATTTCAGAGGTGTTTTGGCCTGTCAATATCCATGACACAAGGGACAGGCATGTTATGAACAGAGTTTGGCAAATGGATACGTTTTCAACAGCCAGTGCAGTTAAACAGGGCTGAATTATGCCCATCATAGCTTTGCTGTGTTTACACAGTGACAAGGGAAACTGAGATATTGGTTTTCAGATAGGGTTCCTCAGATTGAGAGAAACGAAACAACAAAAAACATGTTAGATAATAGAGTTGTAATTTGTAGTCTCTGGTCTTAAATTATAAATTCCCTAAAGTGAGGATTACATTTTCTGTGCTTCATGGCATGTTGTCTAACTTGTTTCATCCTCAAGAGTGAGTGAATGAAGTATTTTTTTTTTTAACATATTGGCAGTCCCTCCTAAAGCTCAGCATCAATCTTTCAAAGATCTTTCTTTGTTTTAGTTGTGTTGAAATGTCTGTCAAATTATTAGCCTTTTTCTGCAAACAAGATAAAAAAAAAAAAAAACACAACCAAACAAAAAAAAAAAAAAAAAACCAAACCAAAACAGACAAACAAACAAACAAAAAAAACCCCAAAAGCTACTTCACCTTCAGAAAAGGAAAAGCTTTCAACGTTTGCTTTGCATCTCTAAGCCCCCACTACCTTGCTTCAGACAAAATAAAGCAAACTCTAATTTTCAGTTACATCATCTTGTCAGAAGAAACTAGTTCTGCAAACACTTTTGTAGCTGAGCAAAGAAATACATGCTGACTAACTGCACTCTTAAGAGATTGTCTCAATATCACAGGAAGGTCTGTAGCAGAGTTGGAAGAGAAGTGTAAAGTGCTGGCTGCAATCCTCACTTGTATCTTTATCAAAAAAAAAGAAAACAAAAACAAAAACAAAAACAAAAACAAAAACAAAAACAAAAACAAAAACAAAAACAAAAACAAAAACAAAAACAAAAACAAAAAACAAACCACCAAGGTCTCATTCCCCTGGATATGAATCATTTGCTTGCTAATTTTGCAGCTTTTCTTATTTCAGCTGCTTTGGAGACTGCATGACTTTTTATTGGATGAACTTCACAGATTCAGGTCTTTGGCTTTTTTCAAAAGTACCTGTTTAATTGTTACATATTCTCTAAAGTAATACATTCAAGGAAGAAACAGCCTCTGAAAGCTCTTTTGCAATGTGATTGAAATACTTTCACTCATTAAAATATTTTGCCTTGTGAGTGAAGAAAATGTTTGGTACAGTTTTGTGTTATATTTTGTATTTAACTTGATTTTAGTGCTTGGGATTAATGACATTTTATGTTTTGTTTCCTAGTTTTTCCAATAAATTAATAATAATAATAAAATATAAAGTGTAAATTTACTTCAGCTTATTCTATTACATTCTTAAAAAGACAGATATTAATGACCAACACAATCAATCAGACTACCTATGGTGCAAAGTATTATAATGACAAAGTACAATTCTTGGCAATTAAGTTGTGCCCATCTTTTGACTGAACAAAATGAAGCTGGTTTTATAATAGATATAACATTACCAGGTGGTTAATTGTTATGCAATTTTACATAATTTCTGAAATTATTTCTTTCTATAGGCCTTGTGGCAATATGGATGTTCTGAAGTCTGGTTTGATTTGATTTTGATTTGTTTTGATTAGTTTGCCATGACTAATGGAAAGTATGAAGTTAGAAACAGGTTTCAGGGAGTTACAATCACATTCATCTTTTATTCTTTTTGTTAAATATTAATAAATGTGAGTGTCACTCATCCTTATGGTTACAGAGGGAAGACCAGCAAGGACTGGATATCCCCTGGTGCAGCCAAGGGAGGGAGCATGAGCAGGGACAGGCTACCCACTTGCTTCAGTGGAAGAGCACAAGGAATGTGAACTCTTGAGAGTTACAAAGCGATTCCAGCAGGCCAGGTAGGTGAAGGGTGCAATATTAGGTACTTGGCAGAGGAAAAATCATTGAGGTCATGATGGTAATGTTATACTTAAGAACATCAGGGGAAAACACTGGACTCCACTGTTAAGAAATCTTTATTATACCCCTTGAGGAGAATTAAACAAATGTGTTTTTATAAATATAAAAAAATTACTAATGAAAAATGCATTGGACAGAATCCTATGATCATAAGTGATTCTACAAGGAGCCTGCAAAGATATGTCATGCATTGATTCCCTACATAAACTTGCACCAGCACCAATTCTGAACAAGGTTGCATGAGGCACCTTAGACTTGGGTGCATCCCCCAGCCCAGCTCTGCTGACCAAAGGTGGCCCCTGAGCTTGGGCCCCTGAGTGCTCCCATTCCAACACGGTTACAAGACAATGCTGAGACTGTTTCTCATCTCATCACCAGGGGAAATTTCACTCCCTTGTAAGGAGTCCTTCTGTTTCTGTCATCCATGCTTCCAGCCAGTTTAACCCCCTGTGCAGCTGGTCTGTCCTGCCTATCCTTGCCAGAGCGTTCCTTAGTCACAATTTACCACTGCTGAGCAGTTACAATTTGAATTTCCCTTTCACCATGTAAATGCAACTATAGCGTCTCCAGGACACTGACCGAGGGGAATAAAGCAGCTTATACTTTCTCAGGTATTAAATACAAGCTCTGGGTGAGCCAGAGCATCATGAGCTACTGCCCTCTCCAGACAGCAACGCAGAAACACATAGCTGTGAAAGAAGCCCTGCATGTGTGGCCTCAGCCTCCTCCACTTTCTGTGTGTGAATAGGTGCAATACGCTGCAAGCTAGGGTGACACCATGCTGGCCAAAGAGAAGAGGAATAAGCATCCACTCTTCCAGGGAAGGGCTCAGAGAGTGACAACAGTGCTCTGTTCAGCCAAACATACACACACCCATTCATGCCGCTGTACAGGTATACCAGATAAAGTACCCATCTGATTCTTACTGCCAAGGTCTGCAAGTGCAGCTCTGTAGTCCTGCTTAACTTCAAATATAGCATCAAGAGTCCTTGTCACACTCCAGGAAAAGAGCATTTTTGAGGAGAGTTTTGAGACGTATCTTTGTCTCAAAAAAGGGACATAATTTTGGTAGAAACCATTTTTTCCCTCATAAATGTGAGCATGAGGTTCACTCATGAATGAATGTCCCCATTCCAGGGACTGTTCTTTCCTGAAACTGACCCCAGAACTTCCTCCTGCAATCAGTCTGATGGAAAGCAGTGAAGGTGTGTGGGTACACCCAACTGATCCCCCTGTCAGACTAAAATGATGACAGGCACATCTCGGGTTTGATCGCAGGTGCTGAGCCGGTAGATAACAAGTAAATCACTGCATTCATCTCCTTCATAGCTTGATAGCTCACTATGACTCTGTATGGAGAGAAAATATCCCAAAATTTCAAAACACTGTTCTGAAGATGGCACTCCTAATAGAAACTCTGTAGTCATCAGAAAAAAAACCTCAATATCAATAGCTATCTGGAACAGTGCAAATCCCAGCAGCTGGGTATTCAACTACAGTATCTACTGCCTTCCAATGTGACCTGGACTTGTGTTACATTCTTGTGGTATGGGAATAAGGGGCTTAATCCTCAAACTTGCTGAGCATCTACTGAGAAGTGCTGAATACTCAGTATTTACTGACATCTGTAGGAATATATGCTAAGACACAAATCTATATAATAGGCTTTTGATGATGCAATATAATTTACTATAAGATGATTTCTATATCACGCAGCACTTTAAAGATGATGATTCTGCCTTGCTTTCTCTGTCCCTTGAGTTCTGTCTCATTTTGTACTGAAGAAAATAATCTACCAGTGCAAAGTTGATTTTTTCTGTGGGACAAGAACAAATAGAATAATAACATTGTTTAAAACAAAGAACACATTTAGTTACCTTCAGTGTGGCTAGGCATTTGGCTTTGGATATCCCAGTCAACAGCTTTTGCAAAAAGACAAGAATGAGTAGATATGGACATAATTTTTGAAATATAATTCCCCTTCAAGTAATGAGAGAATTGATCCTTGATATGGGAGAAAACACAGTATTATGAATTATGTGCCTGGTTAAAATAATATTTGTTTTTCATGCTAAGCAAATTATAAATCCCTTTAAATTTAGCTTTCTGTTCTGCAATTCCTATATTAATGATTTCTTAATAATTCTTAAAATGTGACTCCTACATTGATTGTTGATATTTGTTTTCTTCTTTTAAAGAGTTCCTTTTTGTATATTTGCCTTGCATGTGTTGCAACAAGACTTCCCTGATGCCCTGCTCTATGACTATACTTAAATGATGGTGTTTTGAAATAGATATTTATAATTACAAAAGAATGAAGACTGTGTTTTTTTCTGGCCTGAAAGCAGAGCTCTTTAGGTTGATAAGTCAGGCAAGCCACTGAAACTTGATTAGATTGAAGCAGGAAGAAAACTTGCTTTGGATTCACCTCTGATTGACATAAGGTAAGACTCAAGTAATCTTTAATATAATCATAGTAAGATTATTACAAGTAAAGTAATGTGCCAGACTGACTTTTAAAATATTTGTTGTTTCTTTTTCCCCTTGAGACATCCATAGCTTCACAGCAGTGTATTTGTTTATCTTAAATAAATTTTAAGTGCTTTGACTTTGACATCTGAGTGTTACTTTAATCTGAGAGAGTGAAGGTTTTTTTTTTTTTTTTCAGATTGTCTTTTATTTTGCCTTTAACTGAAAGAGAAGAAAACCAGAACTTTTCAACTGGCTGTAGTCGTTATATTAGCAAACACCAAAACACTGGGGTTTTTTACTGCAACTTGTCAACCAATCTTTAAACAAAAAATGGAACTGTGGCAGAACTGATTCTAGTTTTATGTTATATTGCACAGTGACTATAAACAGGACTCTGTTAATGTTTAATGTCTGTTTTGTGGTGTATTTAAGTGCTTGTTAACATTACAAAATGTGTCATACATGTGCACAGGAATTGCTGCTTTAGATAGATATAAAAGTGTAGGATATTGGAAGGACGTTTTTGCTAATTTTATGGCTTTCATCACCCTACTGAAAAATTGTAAGTTTGCCCCACAGGCTGAAATCTTTATGTAGATGATACACAGTCCTTTTTGTGAGCTGATAGAAGTGGGAGCTGCAGGAATGTTTCGTCAGTGGGCAACGATCAGGGCTCGCAGGACCTCAGTTTTGGTCTGGCATTCAGAACCATCAGCCGTGACTTGGTAATGCCAAACCTGAGGAACTCCTTTCTTCATCCTCTGCAGCCAATGGGGCTCTGGCATGACTCTGCTGCCTTGCCCCTGGCACGGCTGGTGTGGGTGACAGCCACACAAACCATTGGTGAGCCAGTGCTACGTCACGCACACGGGACTGCTGCCATTGCTCCTGCAGAGTGAGTGGAGGGACTGAGGGAAATGGCCGCATCTGACAGAAGTGATTATTCTGATGATTGCATGAGGAGGACATCCTCTACAAGGCAGAATCTATAGCCCGGGACTATATGATGGCTGAAAGTCTATCATCTTGCAGACAACATGTGTTTGATGCAGAGTAAACGGGTGTTTCCCCAGGCTGCAACAAAAACACAATAATCCTTGCCTACCCTCTGTTCCTCGCCAGTCTTTACCCTGTTTATAAAATATTAGCCTCTTCTTACTCAATGGAAAATTATTACTCACTTCCAAACATTCATCTTGTCTGTTTCCTCCATTTTTACCCCTATCTTCATTGCTTGCTTTCTTTCTTTTCCTCTACCTGTCCTCTCCAGCTTCAAAATCCCTTTCCAAACACAGAAAGCTCAGGAGTAATTGCAAAGTATTTCCAGGGAATTCTTCTCTTTCTACAGGAAAATGAAATTTAATTATACTGAGCCTTTTCTTTCTTGGATAGATTGTCCCAGGCCACTTCTTTTCCATTTTACATCTGCACAGCTGTCAGCCACTACTCTAGTCCTTCTGGGCAATATCATGAGTCAATAGCAAGACTTCCACTCCGCTTAGAGGGATTACTCATGAAATAAACCATCTCTTAGAGAGCTCTACTTCAAGCAGTGTGGCCTGACTGACATCTCTAAGTAGAGTGAGCAAGAACCAGTTTAGCGCTTGTCGGTGAAACTGGTTACCACTTACATTTATAAGGGGATTTTTGGTAAATGTTGGATGTGTTTTTCTGCATTTCCGAAAGAGTTCTAATCTTATTAAAAAGCTCTTAGTTTTCATTCTAGTTATCTGATAGGAAAACTCCAAGGGAAAAATAAAAATCTAGGATATATGATTAAAAATATGATTTTAGGTTAAAAGAGTTTTTTAGTTCTATGCTATTATATTTTTAAGGAAGAAAAGCAGAAGGAGAAGGGTGGAGGAGACAGGCAAAAATGAAAGGAAGTTAAGCTGTATTTGGGTGCACAAAGATGTGGAGTTTTTTAGGACAGTAGCAGGGTTTTACATATTGTTTCATGAAGCTGTAAGTTTGAAAATAGATGTTCAGTGGGGAAAATAAACAGGTATTCATTAATATGCCAAGAACTTCAGCTTACTCCTATATTCACACTGTTGTCTTAAAACTCTCTCTGATGTATAATAGCAGAATAGATATAACACCTTCTAACTTAGATATTCAGCCTCACTTCCCAAATTAGAAGAAAAAAGACTATAAGAAAGTGAACAATTTGAGTGACTTCAAATTTCAAAATTATTTATCTGAATTATTCACCAAAGACTCAATCACTAGAGAGGCTAATTCCTTTTAGCTTAGTTTCTGATGACATCACCTTGGGTTTGTCTGGTGAAAAAGAGGAACAGTTTACAAATTCTTCTCTGTAAAAGAACAATTGATAAACTCATAATGGCTTTCAGTCAGGAAGAATAGTTTGGCTGTGTTTTTCATAGCCTTCAAACACAGTTCACAATTCTTACTTTATCACTACTCCCTTCTCATAAGGCTATATCCCTCAGCCACTATAATTCAAGTAGAAGTAGGACTGAGGCAGGAAAGTGATGAATAAAGAAAGAGAAAGGAAAGCAAGGAAACCTAGCACTTACAAGATTCAGTAAGATGTTGGCACATAAGCAGTTCTAGTTCTTGTGGGGCTAGATATTAACTGTTATGGCATAATTTTTTTTTTTTTTTTACTTTCCCTAATGGACTGCTCCAATAAGACAAAAAAAAAAACAAAAGTGCAGCCTTATACAATAGAAAACATTAAAATTAGTTTTAAATAAAGAACATTTGTTTTTTCAAACAAAACACTGAGGAGTTTGCACCTTTCTGGGTAATACAATAGACACAAATGTGAAATACTCTTCACAAAACCAATTTATCCATGACCAAGTTCAGGCAACACTTTTACCCCTGTATTCATATAATCAGGTTCTAAGAGCTACTCTTTTCCTAGATAATGACGGAAAGCAAAAGATTAGAAATGACATAGTCCACACCTTGCAAATTGTCTTCTTTCTTTCCCTTAATGACATGTTGAATTGAACATGAGGACCACTTCTTTGGCACAGCTCATCACCAGTTAGATATGTTAATTTGCCTCTACAAGAGTTTACCCTTCAGCATTCAGTCTTTCATGGCTAGGCTTGATATCTGAGTTAGGATTCATCCAAGTTAACATTTCTCTTTGTAGATGGTGACTTACAGACAATGAGAACAGAGCTTAACTGCTAAGTGAGAAAATTTTGTAGACTTTAATGCTGTTATTACTGGAAGACAGAGGTTGGAAGTGTCAGTTTATTCTGAATACCTAGTCACACCTGTTGGTGTAACAGACTGTATGTTAAAAGGTCAACATGTTATAGTAGAAATGGATTTTTGCTCCACTGACATAGTAGGACTATGTTATGGGATGGTGAACAATAGAAAGAAAAATGACTGAGACCAGAACTTTAAGAGCTGGAAATATGGCCCTGGGGAGCATAAGAGGCTGAAAGACAAGAACAGAACAATGAGAGCAAAGCAAGGGGCCAGAGCCTTGCATTCACAGTGAACCAGTGTGGAGTAAATTAGCCTTCCCCAGGGAGGGAAAAGATAGGACTATTGCAGAAAGTGACACAATACAACTGTAAAAAGGTCCAGTCCCCCTCTCCTTCCACCTACATGACAACCAGATGCCAAGAGCATCATTCATCTTACCGAATGAAGATGTCTGGATTTCAGTTCTCTGCATTTTATCAAGACAATCAAGGCCCCTTTGTGGCACTGAGACCAAGTCAGTGGTGTCTAGAATACACCTCATCTCATCCTGATGCAGAAATTTATATTGTTCAAATAAACAGCACCCTCATAACAGGCTTTACTCTCTCTCTCTCTCTCCAGACTCAGCTGATTTATGCCTACACTTTAGCCAATTAAAATTAAGTGAGACAAATGGCACTCAAAATGACCAACTGGAAATGTGTTCTGCCTAATCTGGTTCTTCATATTGCAAAATCAAACCTGGATACTCTTTCATTGCTTTTCAACACTTTGTTTTGATTGGAGGTGAGGTAAGCACAATTATGCTTTCTATAGCCAGCTCCAGCTCTGAGGAAGACATTCTTAAACCTCTTTTTTTTAACACCCCCAGGGATTCTTTTAACTTTCATGACTTATAATAGACTTCTGTGGGCACTAACACTGCCACGGGAGAGGTGGGATATTGTGCACTGCTGTCTCTTGAAAATCCTCCTCAGCTCTAGCCCATAACAAAATGTCTTTTATGTCATGGTCAGGGCCAGTGTCAGAGAAGAAAACATACAGCTATGCAAAAACCACATCCCAGTGTCACACAGATGATTTGCTGGAATTATTCATGTCTCATTTACACCACTAGAGTGACAGAAATGGTTGTATCATCTACAGTATAAAAGCAATTCAATGTCAACTTACTACTTTATTCTTGTTCCAATGAGAAAAGTGATAAATTCACTCTGCTTTGCTTTACTCACCTTATGACACTCTGCTTGTAGTGGCATTAAACATATTCTTTGGTGATATTTAAGTGGTACTTAGTTTTGCTTTTGCTTTGTTTTTATTATTATCTTTTACTTATTTTACAGTTGAACTGATTGCATATGAGACAACATCTCTTTAAAATGTCATCTCCCTAGCAATTACTTTTAAGTGTTTTATGTTACCTTGAAGTTAAAAAATATTTTTTTCTCTTAGATAATACATGATTATATATTGCTCACAATGATCGACAGTTTGTTGAATGCAGAATCATGAAATAGTACCCTGAATATTACAACAAAGCAAGTCCCACCAAGTCTCAAGGTTTCAGGAGCTGTCACATACTTCAGTCATTTTGTATTATAATCATAAAGGCCTCCCAAAATGATTTAAACAATAGTAAAAGAAAACACATCCTTCACTTGCAGAGGGGAGGCAACTTGATCACTATAATTGTGGGAGAGGCAATAAAATATCACAAGGGAAAATAGTCACAGGACATTTAAGATTTCTTCTACTTGTTTGTAGGACTTGTTTATTAATGTTATTTGGTATGATCTCAGAGTAAAGACAGTTCTATAAAATGAAGTAAAGCTGTATATGGATCAAACCCTTAGGAAGACAACACATTTCAGAACTTCTTCAAAAGGGAGAACTGTGAGCATGCAGCAGCTGCAGGTGTATGGCTCTACCTTTTCACCTCAGGGGTGTACACTCAAGGAGCAGGATGGCAGACTGAGAAAACACCAAGCCTTACCTCTGATCACGTTAGGGGGCTGATATCCCTTTTCACTGATAAGTGAAAAGGTCCTCCCAAACTGTCGAGGTTTGGGATAGAAATTATTTATTGTGGTAAATTGATCTACACTGTTTTTGGAGTTTATAATCTCTTCAGGCTAAATTCTTGAGAAGAAACACCCCCACACTCCCACCCCCAGATTTGCATATTCACAACACTACTCTGGTCTGGTTGAACAAGATCTCATTTTTAAAGAATACCAAAACTCTGAAAGGAAAAAAAAACAAAAACAAAAACAAACCAACCAAACAACACACACAAAACCAAACCAAAATAAAATAAAACAAAACAAAACAAACAAACAATGGTCCTGGACAAATATTCCTTAATGTTTCAAAAGGTTGGTGAAGATTTTCTGAGATGCCAAGAGAAGAGTTATTTTAAGAGCTTAAGTTTTTAGCTCACAGATATCAGACGGGAATTATTTATATTATTCCAGTGCAAAAATAAGCAGAGAGTGACAGGCACACTGTAATTTGGTCAAAAAGACAGTTAAGATTAAGTGACATTTCAGAAAAAAATGCAGGAAAAGACACACAAAATGAATATTTGCACTCCTTGAACAGACAATAGTGTTTAACAAGCATGATTGTGTATTTAACTTAAGCTAAGCTAGAACAGTCCACCAAAACTAACAGAACTGGTTTTCTCTGATTTACATGCAGAACAGCTATTCCATTTAATGAGATTCACTCACACAGAACCGTAGGAAATGAAAAACTAAATCAGCCCCCTTGACAAGCCTAGAGAATTAAAACTCAAACCTGCTAATACAAAGACAATACTATCATAAACTTTACTATCATATTTTATAAACAAAAATATAGTACTGGAAACCCGAGATAGATAAAACATCCCATTGAAAATGTTTTTGACTTTTCCGAACAGAAAAGGTCAGTTCTGAAGAAATAATTTTCTTTTTTTCTCATTAAAATGTCACAGTTTTGATGGTCTTGGCCCAGGGTGGAAAAGAAATTCAGCCATGTTTTTGGCAATGACTGAAGAAATCACTTTAAGCTCACACTCCACAGTTTGCCACACAAGGAAAGTGGTTTGGCTGTGATACAAAGCCTTAGAGCTGACCTGCTGCACAAGAGGAAGACCTTGGAAACTTTTATGCTTTCAAATATTTGAAACGTTTGAAAGGGAGAAAAATTCCTTGTTGCTCAGTTCCATTTCCAAATCTTTCACTGTTATGACTATTACATAGTACAGTGATTGAAAACCATTTTTTTTTATGTATAATTGCATTGCCCATCATCAGCTGAAATAGCTAAGCAGTAGACAACAATCTCTATCTCTCCCCATGTCCAAGAGCCTTAACTAATGGGCAAGATGCCAGTCTGACAGGGGTGCTTATTCTCTAAAAGGTTGCAGAGGGGAATCCTTTGCACTGGAAATCTTTGTTGGTGTGAGGATGTTAGTTACCTCTTTCATTCACTCTCACTACAGAAGAGTTTGGTGAAGGAGCTCGGCAGAACTGAAACAGACACAAAGCGCCTTGAGTTATGTTGTGCAACATCTTTTAGTGGTAGAAAGAACCTAAGACTTCTGTGGGTGCTTTATTTGTCAGATAGCCTTAAATTAGGCACACTTCTGTATTACAACACAGCCAGAATGAGACACAGTGGGGCTGAGGGAGCAGAATTCCTCTACGCAGTGATGTTTTCATGTTTTCCTTCATGTACATTTGCTTGATTTCATCGCTGTTGACACAAATAATATCACCTTTAAGACAGGAAGTTAATCGTTGTCATAATTCTGAGCCATATTGCAGTGCTGCATTTCTTTGCAGTATTATAATGTAATGCTATGAACTACACTCCTATGGTTTCCCTGATGATGACAGTATACACAGCTGTAGTGGGGCGACAGAGCGTAATTGCACACAACACATGTCATGGAAGTACAACACACCCACCTTTCCACCACACTGGTGGTAAACTCACCAGAGAAAAGTTCTAACACATGACCTTCTTCCAGTCCTGTGAGTGCTCTCCTGTGGCTTGTGACTGCTGAGGGTGCTCAGCAGCAGAGGTAGGTCACTGCATGGTGGTGTCATTTTGAAATAATTTACAGAAAGACGGAAAAGCAAAATATCAATTGCAGTGTTTCTGTTCTGCTAGAAATTAACAATACCTGTTGGGGAGATTATATGTGTGGTCATTTACACAAATGTACTTACTGCCAGGCACTTAGATGTACACTACCACTTGGGTGAAATAATTTTTCAGCCTCATAAAAGAAAAATTACTTGTTGCTATAGTAGTACATAGAATCAGAGAACACAAAAGGCTGAAATTATAAGTATTTATATTAATGTACCGATTTTGGCTGAGGTAGAGTTAATTTTCTCCACAGGAGCCAGTATGGGGCTATGTTCTGGATTTGTGCTGGAAGCAGTGTTGATAACAGAGGGATGCTCTGGTTGCTGCTGAGCAGCGCCCACACAGCGCCAAGGCCTTTTCTGCTCCTCACCCCACCAGCGAGCGGGTTGGGGGGGCACAAGGAGTTGGGAGGGGACACAGCTGGGACAGCTGACCCCCCCTGACCCCAGGGATGTCCCACACCGTATGGCATCATGCTCAGCACCTACAGCTGGGGGAAGGAGGAGGAGGAAGGGGGGGACGTTCAGAGGGATGACGTTTCCCTTCCCCAGTCACCGTTACGCGGGATGGAGCCCGGCTGTCCTGGGGAGGGATGAGCCCCTGCCTGACCATGGGGAGTGGGGGATGAATCCCGTGTTTTGTTTTGCCTGTGTGTGTGGCTTCTGCTTTCCCTGTTAAACTGTCTTTGTCTCAACCCACGAGTTTTCTTACTTTTTCCTTTTCTGATTCTCTTCCCCATCCCACTGTGTGGGGAGTGGCTGAGCGTCTGTGTGGCGCTTTAATTGCCAGATGGGGTTAAGCCACTACAATTAATCTAGGTTTTTCTTTTAAATTTAAGTCAGTTTTTCAGTCATGGTGTGGGAAAGAAGTATTTGTGTGTATTGCAAAAATCCCCACAGAGACTGAAACCAACATGAACTTTTTCAATAGCTAGCTTGTGAATAATGTTGTATGACAGTCCTTTCAGCATAAATATTTTGGTGAAAATATTATTGCAGATTTTTAATAATTTTCTTGTAGGGATTGAAAGGTCTGATTTTATAATCAGGATGGAATTTCCATTTGAAGCAATGGCAACTCTGTGCATAGGCAAAATCTGACTTTGTCCTGCCACTGCATACATAATAAACTATTTTAAAATAATATAATGTAGCTGATTATAAGTATTTATTTATAATAGGACAGTGCTCTGAAGACATCATAAGGATGTAAATCCTTCAGACATGAATATGCTTTACCCTTTCTTGTGCTTTCTTGTGACATTTCTCAAAATGGTTTCATGATCCTAAAGGATCCTGGAGACAGGATACATGTTTTCTAATAATGTTAGAGTATGTTACAAATAAATTTTGAATACAATTACTTTTTATTTGACACAGCAAAAGCTAGACAGCTGGCTTTAGGATTAAAAATATGCAATGATATTCTACAAATTCTAAACTATTAGTAACCCAAATTATTGGTATTTTGAATTTACAGTGTGTGTTCCAATTTAAGAAATAACTAAACACATGAGTAATTTTAAACACTTGAGTAGTTCTTGTTGAACAGGTCAAAATAATGTTGTGTTTGAATGCTTAAATATCTTTATGAATTAGGGTCTAACTTTACTGCTGAAATATATATGCTTTTCATAGTAATGCCTGCCTTTTAAAACTGTATTTTTAAATGATAAATACTGGGTTGTGACTCCAATCTTGTACTTGTGTTTAGAACAAATATTTTGCAATTCAAGCTGTTGCTTCTCACACTCTTTGTTCAATTGTGTTCAAAATACTGCAGTGATTTTGTTTTAAAATTATATCAGTGATACAAGTGCTGATATTTAAAATTGCAAAAGATCGTCTTCACAGGTATAACTGAATAGATTAAACCTACATTTACCTAAATTCATAATTGCCTGTTTACTCCCTGATCACATGTTCTGCCATGATATCTTTTAATGAGCAAACATAAGGAATAATCAAGAGAAATGTGTATGTGTTGGAGCAAACAAAAGAACTGGGCTTTTTCCCACTGGAGTGTGGTACAATAATACAAAAGACATTTGTTAGGAACGTGCTCTGGTGGTTTCACCTAATTCCCCACTGTATGACAAGCAACAAAAACCAAGAACTTGTGATAATATATGAAGGAAGTTTTGTCTTGTGTTAAAATGTTTTGTATTTGCAAAATTCTGCATTCTTGTTCACTCATGACAAACTGACGGAAAAACTAAGATGAGTAAATATAAATGTTTGTTATTTAAGGTTGTGGTTTATAGAAAAGCGATACCAACAATACAGTCATATTTGTTCAAGATACTAAGGAATATCTGTGTCCATTAGAACGTTTCTTTCTGAATTTTCTCAGTGCAATTAGTTGAATGTTTCCTCTATTTGTCTTTTTAACCAAAAACATTTACTGTGCTTAATTGTAGATGTAATAATAATTAGCAGTCCATTAATTTATTTAGCTAATTATACTGTAAATACTTTTGTATGAAAATTTTGGAGAAAATTGTTTTCTTTAATCTTTGAGGCTTTTTGTGCCATTCTTTACAGCACCTTGGTCCAACAATAACCAATTATGCAACTGGAATTTGGCAGTTTCCTAAGAACTAGTTTTCATATCTCATGAAACATAAGAGAATACTGGCAATTCAAGTTCACAATGGGATGAGATAAGGATATTTTTAATTTTTCAATTACCCATTCCTCAAAATAAACAGAAATCTACCAAAAAAATAAACCAAGATAAGAAAAAGAGGGAGGGAGAAGCACCATCCTCCAGGAATATTTATTTTTACAGATACAATCAGAAATTTCAGCCTAGTATTGAAAACTCTTTCCCCGTGGCATTTCTTGTCAAAATTGATGTGTTTCTACAAACAGAGAAACGAAACAGAAGTTTTGATTGATAGGAAATTGCCAACTACATATAACTACAGTAATACTACTGAAGTAGTAAACATGAAGGAATTACTTGCCCCATTCTGAGATCAGAAATGTTTCATACTTGAATATATTATATGCCACTGTCATATTCTATTACAAAAATAAACAAAAGATTGACTGTCAAGCTGAAAATTGATGATGCTTTTTTTTCCCTCCCTCTCATTTACACTACTTTCCATGTAAAAATTTGGATAATGTGAGATTAGAAATATATGTTTTCTTTTGGGAGTGTCCTTGATCTGTGAAATTATGGATGGCTGGAGAAGAACAACAAAACTGAGCTACAAATAATGCAAAGGACACAAAAAAAAAAGCTCATAGGTGTTTGGAAAATAGGAGTTCTGTAATACTCATGAAAAGATAATACATAGGAAGATGATAAAAAGGAAAGCACTTTTCAATTGCATTATAAGCATCACTCGTATAATCTCAAGTAGCACAGTGGCAAGACAGGCTCATAGTTCACGCATTTGGAGAGAGTGAATGTCAGGCCATCAAAAGACAATGCAAGCAGGGTAAAAATGGTGACTGTTTATGGTATCAATGACTATACAAACTTGCACAAACTGCCAAATCCCGAGACACGTTCTAATGAGCAAAACTGTAGATTTAATGTGGGGTTGTCTGTCATTTAGTAAAAAGCACAGAAACTTAAGCAGTGATTGCTAGAAAAATCTGACCCCTAAAAGTAAGACCCAAGTCTACAAACCCACTCTCTGCCCTCATTATTACATTTGTAACATCTTTTCTGCCAAGAAAAAGGGATTTTACTGTGTGCCACTGGGTTAGTTTCTACCAGTCCAGGGTCCAGAGACAGCTAGTCCAAGCTGTTTCTTATATAGATTAAAACCAGAAGTGAGGATGCACAGGTGGAGTGCCAAGGAGATTATGAACATACAGGAAGAAAAAAAATAAATTGTAAGAATGGCTGTGATAAATCAGACTAAAAATCCATTTAGGCCAGTATTTCCAGCAGGGATTGATTGCTCGTGGAAAAGCAGAATAGGACAAGCTTATAGCAATATTCCTCCATTCTGTTTTCCCAGACTCCAAGGGTTCATAGCTCAGGGACTTCCAAACCCAGAGGTGGTATCTTTCATTTAAGAAAATGAAAGCAGTTAAACCAATAGAGATATCTGAGCAATGGACCCTCTGCCTAAGGAATCCCAAAGGAGTTGTTGTTAAGGTAATAGGGATTCAGCACTTGTTTCTTCCTATAGATAGTGTCCTGAACATCTGCATTGCTACCACATAAAACCTGGTTCAGGTGTCATTACACTCCATTCACAAGAGAGAATTCAGGGAAGATGCATTACAAGTATATGACAATTACAGATATAGATAACATGATTTACAGTGCTTTGCTTTTCTAAAATATGCTTAAAGTAGAAAAAAAACAATTGAAAAATTGTATTGCTTTAATGAGAAAAAATGACAGTGACAATTATTTTGTACATTCAGAAACTGGTTTTCTGAGTTAGTTTATCTGGTGAAGAATCAATTATTTTCAAAGTTATTCTCAGGACTATATTTTATCTTGTCTGTAATGTTAATGTATGCTCAAATGATGACTAAATAGAGAAAATTCTATTTACAGAGAATAGGTAACACACATATGTAACTCAAGAATGTTTACATCAAGAATAACGAAACAAAATTTAAAAGAAATATTGAATTTAAAAGAAAAAATGCAGAAGTGTACATAGAATGGATTTCATCAATATTGTGCTAGACTTGGGATATAACATACAGCAGTTTTCTAGTTACTGTTTTTCTGAATTCATATCTGTGTCACTGCAGTGCTTACAAGGATATATACTTTTTTTTTTTTTTATTTCTAAGAAACAGTTCACTATGATATAAAAGAATGTGATAAAGATGTTGTTTATTCCTAAATTGTATTTTATACATTCATTCCTGATAGAAAGTATTCACAATAGTTAACAGGAAATAAAAGTACATTTTATATTAGCACAAAGTACCTTTTACATTTTTTTCAGCCAAACCATTCAAACATTAAGGATGATTACAGAAAAACAAAGAAAAAAATTGGGTGGAAATTCCAAAATTAAAAGAACTTGTTTCTGCACTGTAAATTGAGACCACAAAATCTCAACAATGATTAGGCAGAAGACATTTAGCTTTCTATGACTCTCTGTAACTATGAATCCTACATCTGAATAACAGGAAATAATCTTATCAATACCTCACACATTGCAAGAGAAGATTTCTTTGAACCCTCCTCTTGATTACAATCCTATTATTTATCTATTATACTCCCAAAACAGCAGATACATGACATATTTCACCTGCTAACAATAGTTTTCCATGCTTTTGTTTTCTGACAGAACCTTAATTCACTTTTAATATATTTCCTTTCCTTCTGGTAAATTATTCCCTTTGGTAAGGGAAATCCCTTACCAAAGTGGTTCCCTTTGGTAAAATCATTAAGCATTTCTTTGCTAAAAGATGATGGTCTGGTTTAGTTTTTCTTTTTTTTTTTTTTTTTTTTTAAAAAAAAAAAAAAAAAAAAGAAAAGAAAAGGTCTGGTATGTAGTTATCATTGATTCTAACATATACTGAAGATTTTAAGGCAAGAATGCATAGAAAGAGGTAGATGTAATTTCCGTGTTTTTCTTTACTATTAAGTGATCTAAACTGTAAAAATGCAGGCTGATTAACCAAATTATTCATCAGGACAATACTTTAATTTCCTTCAATAGTGTGCAAAGAAAGCAATCAAACAAGCAAGCAGTTGTATAACTTTATATAGCCTGGTAGACTAAAAAAAACTCTCTTGGCAGCAGGTGGCTGATGCAATGAGGATATAGCAATGAACATAAAGAGGACTGGTGAGCAACAATTAGTAAGAAAAGTACTTGTTTCTCATTTGGTACTTTGTTACTTATGAAACCACATCAAGAGAAGTCATTATCATATCAACAGACATGTATTTCTTTCCTTAAAATGAAAATAAGATCTCTGAAATTTTAGAAGAAAAAAAATATTTTTCCATCAGAATGCAGATATGAAAATGTAAATATATGTGTACACAATCTGGAAAGAAGTTATATTGCACAGGTGATAAAATGTTGAGGAAAACTAGTGTTTATTTTTCTGTTTAGGAGTGTGATCCTGTAATATGTCTATGTAAAACAGTCTTGTTAAGTAGTCAGAATATTTGATGGAAAAGCCTAGTTAGGTTTTGAGGTGTAGATCCACAGACTGAGAGTTAGGTACAGTTGCCCTAAACTCTGCAGGGCTAGGACAGAGTAGCCTCAGTACATGATAACCTCTCCAGGCTGTGTTATCATCCTCTGATACCAGCAAAAGCCATAAACCTGCCAGATTTACAGACTTTAGCCCTCTTGGTGCTTCCAAAGTCATTGACTGTGCATCTCCTATGACCTCTTCTAAGAATTTCCAGTGCTATACATAAACATAGTGGGATTGTCTTAATTTACAAACAATATCAGGGTAAAATAAATAAGCAATACAACCCATCCTTGGTTAATTTTATGGAGTAATTATGCAATGCATATTCCACAGCCACAATGCCCATTAACCAGTTAATCTTGTTAACTCATGAAAAGTTGGTATGATACTTAACCATAACCCATCCCCATCTGTATTAATTATAAAACTGAGATCACTTTTGTATCAGTTTGCAAACTTTGCAATGTCTAGCTTTTTTAATGATCCAAATTTCTTGCTGTGACAAGCCTAGTTATGTTTCTACTCAGGACACCTGTAACCACTCAGCTGAAGTCTAAATGGGTGCAAATTGCATGTGGAGGAACTGTAAGGTATAAATTACTTATGGTACAATGTCTTAGCTTACACATTACAAGTTTTAACATCAGGTTATTCCTAGATAGATTCCTGGGAATTCCGAGACATAAAGTGTGGCTGTAAGTAACTCTAAAGCTTAAGTAAACTTAAGTGAACACACAGTTGTAAATCTTATGCATAAGCAACAAATTGTCACTGATGGCCCAAACTCAGTTTGCTACACTACTGTATCTTATAAAACAATATAAAGAACAAGGGAGGGAGGGCATGAGCATAATCAGGCTGTGTAAAAGCACCAATCTTGTTGATTCTTAAATAAACCCCAGTATCCAGATCTGCTACACGTTGTCATTTTTTGTCTCATCTATGACAGCTTCTCAAATATTTAACCAAATAATTTCCATTTATCACACCATGTTTCTAGCCCAGAAAGAAATGTGGACTCTTTTCCTCAAAAGAGAGTAAGAAGCACAAAAGTAATCCAGTCATTTTGTCCATATATATTGATCTCATGACATCTATGTCATAGTCCTTGTCAGCTAATGCAGAAGAGCAATGTGATTTCTCTTATACTTTCCTATTTAATAACTCCTCATTTAGGAAAAAAAAAAGGATGACTACGTAGGAGGGCTAGTGAAATTACTAGTGAAATTATTTTACTATAAAGGAAGACTAGTAAATAGAAAAATTAGAAAATATGTGTAATATTCCATCTCCTCTTTTACTATTTCATTGTAATTTTCTATATGAGTAGAAACATTAAAAGGAAACTAGGAGCAAAGTCAAAGGTACTTGAAATGTATTCTTACTTCCTTAGAAGTGGACACAGGTTCATATTCCAAAGGTTTTTTCAATAGACTCTTCCCACACAAATCTGACTGTATTTGCACTCTGATACTGACTAGAACAAGGGCTGTTCCCTTTTTCAGTGGCAATGGTCTCTACCATTTGTTTCCAGCTTATTTCTTTTCTTGAGCTTGAGTTATTTACTCCAAGATATTAAGTCAGGGTGCTTGACCTCAATTTATATTGGATGAGTATTCTTACTAGAATTTTGTGATTAAGTCATCTGTTTAGTTTACAACAGTTAACTTGTTATCTAGGTGTGAAGGAAAATAAGGTTGCTCACTTTGCCTTTCTTGGTCCACTATCATAGTACCTCATATACTCCTGTAAGAAATTCTTGTGCTCTTGTAAAGGCAGTTTTCCTTAAAGGTTATATGTTCCTTCTCCTGACACATTTTCTATAAGAAGAATGTTACAGTGGTTTAATGATTCTAGTTCAGCTTTGCAACAGGGAAAGCTTAGACAGGTGTCTCAGGAGAAAATCCTCTAAAAATATGCTTGCAGAAATGTTGTACTAAGTGTTGAAAATTGGTTAAATTACTTGCAGTAGGTGGGGGCACATAATTCTGTTTGCTTCTCTTCCAAATCCTATGACTCATGTTCACCTTCATAAAAGTTATTTTTGCTTTGGGAACCACTACAGTTCATCTTTACTTCTTCCAGCATTTTATAAGTCCTTAGTAGTAAATCATCTGGACCCAACTACCTGATCACTTGTATTGGTTCATCAACCTCTTCTTTTGCAATATTAAATCTTTTGTAAAATTAAATAAAAAAAAATGAGGTAAATTGTAGCGAATTCATGAACATATAAATAAATTAACCCTAAGAAATTAATTCAGCTGGCAAAGGTGAGTGATATGTATTTATTTTAAATTGTTTTTGTCAGAATATCCTATTAAATTAAATACAGAAGTTACCGTTTGATGACGTGATTTCATTCTGTCTCTTTAAATGGCTTATTTCATTACTTATTTGATACAGACATTATTTAGCCTGAAATGAATGTGCAATTAAATCCTTTTCTAAGTTGATGTGCATTATGCACTGCAAAATTCGTGGTTTACTAGGTTTCTTGTTTAGCATTTTGAATGGGCTGCAGCCACGTATGTCGAGAACCTGTAACAAACCCATGCAAAGAGGCCGCTCCTTCACCTCCCAGAACCTCACCAGAAGCAACACCTGCCTGCTGGTACAGCATTTTCCGGATTTGGAGTCATTCTTATTAGGGAACTGGGCAACTTGGGGGCAGAGTTTGGCCCGCTGTGCTTGTACCTCCTACCTGCTGCCTCTTAAGTATATAATTAAGCTGTCTGCAGCTTTTGTTTCGCAAATGTGCATTCATCTGACATGTGAAGGGGGAGGGGAACCCTCAGACCATTCTTTTTAGTCTTCAATCTTCCCATTAGGATGTACTTAGAAAGGAAATTGAATTGGTGCTGTGCTGATGATTTATTGTGGAAAGGAAAACAATTTACACAGAGAAAAGTGCAATTTTAATTTTACATGGTTCACTAACAGCATATTCATATGTTCTGCCTATAGGTGTTGCAGTAAAGATGACTGTGGTTTTGTTTTCTAGTAAGGGTAAAACATAAAGCTTATTTTCACTTTTAATATATTATTCTAATATCTTTTCTGTACAATAAATAGGAGTTTTCTAAACAATTTATATTATTATTTTAAAGAAATCCACATGTACACTTCTAAAATTTTTGAAGCTGTCTGCATATGATACTCTAACATATATCTAATCATATCTTAAAATATATTGACACAAAACGGAACATTTATAACATTAGTTCAAAATGTTTATTATGTATTTTTAAATCATATAAATAGTTTTCCAAAGCCACCTAAATGTCTATCACTATTTGTTGCCTTCAATCAACCCTCTGGAGCTTGCAAATTAGGAACTCCTGCTGTTTGTGTTAATATATTTTGCATTTGTGTCTCACTTCAGGAAACCTTGATTTTGGGGTCAAAAATGCTAATTAAATAAATAAACAATATGCACCATTAAATTGTATTAGACTTGTAATATCTCCGTGTCATTCTACCAACCATTTATTTAACCTCTGAGCTAAAAATGTATTTTCTTTTGGATAGGAAAAAAGTGTTGATGCTGGGAACTGCTATGAAGGAGATATGGAATGTACAAATACCTTGTTACAATTTAAATGTAACCAAGGAAAATATTGTTGTTTTTATCTGAAGAGTTATTGTAATGTCTTCTGTGAAACAACTCTGTATGAATCTTCTGGAAGGGACTTGATATTTCATCTTTTCGTATTATATATTTAGTACTTTGGAGTCAACAGTCAACTTTACTAGATACCATATGCTATTTGATGAGGTACACTGTGTGGTTTTTTCCAGAGTATTTTACTTCTGATTCCAGGGGCTCAAATTTATCCTCTGTACACAGGAAAGATAAAAGTACTTGCAAAGTTAGTAAGACTTTGCTAGTTCACATTTTCAGAAAAGAAAGCATCTGAAATTATATATAATGATTTCTGGAAGAACAGGATGCAATTATTCTTTCACTCCAAAAGACATCGTAAGGGCTCAAATCAGTACTATTTAAACCATTTTTTTTGTGATGAGCTAGTCTGTCTCTTACCAGGTTGGTCACATATAGAGTTGTAATAGAAGTAAGGATCATTAAAAGGACAAAAATCCACAAATATGAACTTAAAAGTTTACAGTTACATAAAAAGAATCACATGGCACCATAACTTTAGTGAACAGTAATTACTAAACAATCTCAAGAAAAATGAAAAAGCTGACTGGAAATCTTATATACACAGTAGTCTGGCAAAGTAAAGGTATATTAGAGCTGGTTAACCAGCTTTTCAATTTAAATTTTGCTTGTCAAAAAAAAAATCTTTTGTAATAGTACCTTTTCTGAAAATAATGTGATAAAATGAAAGAAAAGTACCTATTTCTTTTGGAGATGTTTCTTCAGACACTGTTTTTCCATTATTGGTTAATCTTTTTTGATGGCAAAATGAGGGGAAAAAAAAATAATAAAAAAAAAGAAGAAATAGAGTGGAGAAGGAAAACAAAACCCTTCTGCACCCCTAAAACTTAGTGCCTTCCCAAATTTTTTGCTGCACCCATTTTTCTTTTTTTCAAACTTGTCCAGACCAGGCAGTGTGATGTTTTTAAAATCTCTTCAATGAAATCACTTGAAATTTTTTTCTCCTATTTCTTTCTAATTTTCTCTTTATGTCACCATCTTATCGAGAAGTGAGCAAAAGGCCATATGAATGGACAGGTAGAAGAGCAATTTCTAATGAAGATGGATGTGTTGTTACTGCTGTGTAGCAGAGCATTAAACTTTCTAACATAGGGTGAAGCCACCACATTATATGCAGCCTAAAGAGGTGTGCAGTGATGTGCAGAAGAAGGTAAGTAAAAGACCTAGTTAAACACAGGAGAAGTAGCAGTTAGACACATGCATTTCAATACTGAATGAA
Organism: Tyto alba; assembly: GCF_018691265.1. Classification (NCBI taxonomy): domain Eukaryota; kingdom Metazoa; phylum Chordata; class Aves; order Strigiformes; family Tytonidae; genus Tyto; species Tyto alba. The sequence goes on along the minus strand of NW_024881301.1, from coordinate 30,711,905 downwards.
GCAGTACAACCTTCGAGTACTGTCTTTAATTTTTGTCTACTGTACTTGTTCTGGTTTATATTAGTCGCCCAGGTGTGGTATTCTTCTGATAAGCTGTAATATTGCTCAATTTGTCTTCGTATTTTGCTTATTTACTATGGTTTTCTACTGCATAAACAGAGAAATCAGACCAAAATATTGGGGGTTTTAATAAATACAAATTTTATTTTAAAAGTGCGTTTTACCAGGCCAGCTAGTCTGCACTGATACCATATCAAGCATTCTTGTTTAGCTAGGAAAAAAAAAAAAAAAAAAAAAAACAAAAAACATCTTCTATGTATTTAAACAGCTCAGGTTTTGCAATATATTCAGGAATCAAAGAGTTAGAAGATCTGCCTTTATATGGTACTGAATCATTATTATTCCTAGCTTAAACAAATTGTTCAAAGTTGGCAAAATTACTTTAGGAGTTTTCTTTGCTGCATAGTTCATGTTGTACAAACCAAAGCAGGAGGAGCAGGAGACTTCCAAAGAGAGGAGATGCTGTCTGCCATAGTTACATCAGCAGTAAAAAATTAACAGTAGGAAACCTGGAAAAGATGAGGAAAATATTATTATGAACCAAGACTGACAATCAATGATAAGGAAGGAGAAAAAATCTGAACTTAAAAAATAAATTAATTGCGAAAACAGTGGTAACTGTCTTCTTGATCTATGCTGCTTTTTAGCATCATCTGTTGTTGAACAAGGATGTAACACATACTCTGTTACACTTTTAAGGGATCTGCTTGAGACCATGTGGCTGCCCAAATCCTCATCTGTTTATCAAGAAGATAAATAATCAAGTCCCAGTGCCACTAAAGGAACAGTGTATTTTATTGGATTTCACAATGAACTATTTTGTCATCCATGCCTTCACATTGTTGTTACTTCCAATGTTTTGCTTAAAAAATTAAAATAAAGACACGCTCCCTAGAAATAGATAGATGTTACAGACTGCTTTGTGGTACTAACATTTTTCAAAGTCATGAAGAAATTTGAAGAGAATGTTAATATTCATCTTGAGAAACCTCATTTTTGTTTCAACAATATTCAGTCTTTTATCATTCTTTTTTTTTTTTTCTGTGAACATACATATTTTTTCCTTTTCTCTCCTGCAGTACTTGTGAAAGTCTGATAAAGGTCAATCTTTTATAGAGACCACAAGGTAAGACAATACTGTGTTATGTAAATGTCCATTGCCTACTGCAGGTATTTCAGGAATGATGATTTATTGCCTCGTAAAGCTGGAATGAAAAGAGGTGTGTGAATGGCATGCACAGCTGTGGATACCACCCCAGTTGGAGGGGGGGGGATGAGAGTGTACCTTGTTCCTTACATTATGTGTTATGATTGTCATTAAATGACTGTACATCCCCACATTAAAACAGGTATTCTTCCCTAGCACCCTGGTTGTATGTTTTATGTCTTGTTTTTGTCTATTGACACACTCAGGGATTTCTGTTTGAAGTCTTTCATAAGGGTTGAGATAATTTAACCTCTATTTTGACCAAATAGGAAGCAAATTTAGCCTGATGTTTACAGATGTAAACTTTTTATCCAATACACAAGGAAAAAGTCCCTGCACAGAGACCAAGTCTGATTTTTCCATACTCATTCTCAGTGAAAGTTGGATTCCCACATGCATGGCTATCACTACTGTACAAAAGCATCTCATCCAATCCTTTCTATCCTCAGAAGACCTCTTGGCAGGGGAACTATTGCACCATTTGTACAGGTGCATGGAAAAGTAGGCTAATGTTTCCTATAGGGTTAATGACATAGAACTCACATAATAGACCATTGCTCACCAAAGACTGTTGAATCTTTATTTATCAAATTGTTGTAGAAGTCTGTTCTTTGCAAGCCACTGCAGGAACACTGGGACCTCTTTCAGATCTTTGTGCAGGCCAGCACAAGTTGAAGACAGAGCAATAATTTCTGTGGCCTTCCCTATTTTCACTTATGTTTTCAAGCTACTTCTAAAATTTGTAATTTATTGAGAAGCCTCTCAGTATGCTCCAGTTTTCTCAAATAAGGAGTAATTTCTACCAGATATCTATTCTGGCCCCGTTTTTTTTTTTGTTTGTTTGGTTGTTTTTTTTTCTGGCTTATTAGTGTTTGGGAGTCTGTAGTACCCTTGAGCAACAAAGCATTTCTGCTGTGACACCTATTTCTGCTTAGTTAAGGCATATCTGCATGACAAAACTCTTTCTTTGCTGTGGGTTAAACTACGAGCCAAGTTCATTCAGGAGGTGGATAGCCATTGTAGCACATAGTATTGCTCATAGAAATAAGACCTTCTGAGAAGTTAATTAGTTGTTACTGCAACACCTTTGCACTTTCTGTAAGGCTTTTGGGGCCCAAGGGTTCTTACTCATCTCTCAGCCTATCCAGGACAATGTTAACAGCAGTTTGCAATTCATCTATTCAACTGTTATCTTTCATCCTTAGTGTACTGCTACCTATGCAGGAGGTACACATACAGTGAAAGATAAAATGTGTGGATGATTTATTCTGTGGCTGGAATACTGTGCACAGACCTCCACACAGTCACCACCTTGCTCAGTATTTGTCCAATATCCTATTTTCTTTATATTTTCAAAAGTACCAAAGCAATATGCTGATTTATTTAGGAGCTCTGGAGATGACTTTGGGAGTGATATTTATCACATTTGCACTTGCTGTGAGAGGTCTGCCTACCACTGGTCTCTTTGTCCAGAGTCATTATTTGGTAAGGGAAGAAAAAAGAGGCAGTTCTGCAGCACAGTTTGCTGTATTGTAAGATAGCTACCGAAAATAAGCCAGGTGAGCCTAGGAGAACAGTTTCTCCCATTTATTAAAACACAAATAAATCTATTTTGCATCTACTTAAAATGAGGTAAACCAGACTTCCCTGATCTGCAAGAGCTAGTTAGATTTCATATGACTTTGGCAATGTACTCTGATACATGTGGCAAATGTTATCAGACAAACAAATGTTCAGTCATTTAATAAATTCATTTTTTTCTTTTTCTTTTTTCTTTGCCTTTAGAGCTTGAGCTTGACTTATTCAGCTTAACTTATTTATTCAGCTTTAATTGACTTTTTTGTGTGTGTGTGTGTGTCCTTTTCCTTTTTTGGTATTCCTTTATGCTTATTGTGTTGGTCTGTTTTCATTACAGTAGATGTGAGGCATACATAGAAATTTTGAAAGCAGTCCCTTACCTTTTCATGGTTTGAACATGCCTTAGGGTATTCCATTTTGTGACTTAATTCTGTTAATTTTATTTCAAAGTTTCTTGTACTTTCCCCGAATTTTCTTCTACTATAATGTAAAGTCTTCAAATCTATTTAATCTTTATTCAGCCATATTGTTCATGTAATTGTGATCAATATTATACTAATCCCTTTTGGCATTTTTGTCACCCATTCTTTCCTTTAAAGTGAACTTGGACTGTTTTTATCTAAGTTTCCTGCACAATACACCACACAGGTCAACATCCTAATTCTATCCAATATACTCAGACATATAATTTCATTATTCCCTTCTGCTGCATTTTAGATCTTTTTAATGTCCTTGTCATTACATATTTCTCCTGGAGCTTTGTGGAGTTATTTCTTTATTCCCCGCTCCTACCCACACATGCGTACTATAAAACCATCATATTTAGGATTCTCTGGGACTTTTTTCTTCCCTTTTGCAAAAACAACAATGTGCTAGTTAGTTTTCATTGGGGCAATCTAAAAGATTTTGCCAATAAATGGCTTTTTACTCTCCAGTTTTCTTCTCTGCCATTAAAAAGCAGTAAATTTAGAACCAATAAAAGCAAATGCTCCTTTACGCAGCATATAATCAACCTGTGAAATTCACCCTCACAGGAGGCCATCAAGTCAAATACCCTGGTTGAATGTTAAAAAAGAAGTGGGTTAATTTTATGAACACTAACATTTGTCGCTATGCATGCCAAAATAAATAATAAGGGTAAACAAAATATCATGCTTCAGGGCATAAATTGATTATCTGCAGGTGTCAAGATGGATTCCTACTCTCCACGTAGAGCTTTGTGCAATTGCTAAGGTTGTTGTATAAGGATATGAAGCAGCTACAGGAACATGGGTTTTGTTTGCATTTTCTTCGTGGGTTTTTTGGTTTTGTTTTTTAATTTGGTTTCATCTCCTCTAAAGAATCTCATGTTGCTTTCTTTCAGTGTAAGAATATTTTAGCAAATGGTAAGGTAAGGCAGCCCCTACTCACTCAGAGATTTAATGTAAGAAAGAGACTGTCTTGTACTCTTGGCTACATAGACAGTGAATACTACAGAGGGAGAAGTTCTCCATTAATGATCTGTCACAATATCTTTTTTCAGATGTGCTTTTAACTCTCACCTACATCTTGGTGCCACTTGTCAATGGTCAGGAAAGAGATGTGCTTCCAGTAGTGCTGCTAAGTTTCTGTATTTCCCAGCTTTGATAATCAATCAGTTACCTTTATTTTTCTCTAGTTTTTCTTCCTCACCCTCTTCCTAACTTATAAGGCTTTTTTTAGACTAGGCTCATCTTATATTTATTAGTAAATGCAATAAGTTACAGACTAGAGTCCTGATTACTCTAAGCTAAAATCTTGATTATAATAATAGATGAAAACTAAAGCAGCCAACACTGTATTGTGGATCTTTACACAAATCCCTTGACCAATAGGTCTTTCTCTTGGGAAACTGCTACTTCTGAAAACTAGCTTCCTATCTGAAAATGGCCTTCTACACAGACATGTAATTTGCCAAGTTTTTCCATTCTTAGTTTACAGTTCTATTTCTTTCCAAAAATTGGTCTATCTAAACCACCTAAAGCTTTCTGAACAATTATTTATCTTACCTTTGAGTCACAAATATGTGATAACCATGAATAAGTTCAGCATAAGGAAACTGAGTTTTAAGAAGTTAAAATATGTGCACACTGTTGTATCAGGCTGATGCCTAGCAGACAAAGGCACCATACTTTTTCTTATTTGTAACCATGGATTATCCTAAATTTCTACACATTTCTACACTGATATGAAGAGGAATGATCTAGACTGAAATGAAATAAAATTCTTGGCTCCTTTAAATAATCTCATGGCAGGGCTCAAGTCAGTTTTGATAGTTAAGATGGGCAGCCAGTTCCTATGTAACTCTTGGAAAATTCTCCCCAGATTTTTAATGACTGCTGATGAGCTTTATTGAAAAAAGACTGTGTTGTCTGGTCCTCCCATTAAACTCTGGGGAAATAATTTGGCTGATGTGAATCTAAAATACAGAGTAAACACAAACACAATATAGTAGGTATGAAACTAACTCCATCACCTCAGAACAAAAGTGACTTTCTTTTCTGTGTTACTGTCTACAGGATTTCTGCCTAAATTTAAGTCTGTAGTCATCTTGTTCAACTGATGGAAAGTTACAAGTTTTATAATTTATTAAACAATAACTTTGTCTAGAAAGTCACTGGCTAATAATTAGTGACCCACAAGATAAACTAATATAATTTTTATAGTAAGCAATTTTTTAACCCCTTGATGTAAAAAAAAAAAATGGGGGGAATGGGAGAGTTACCATCGATTACAGGTTCACTATGTGTGTAAGTCCATTTTATAAAAACATTGATCTGCAGTCCTAGGTTTTTATGAAGTTGTTCACTGATGTTTAATTTTAAAATCATATTCTGAGGAACTGCTCTGTAGACATGTGCTTCAGTGTGCATTTAACATTTCAGCTGAGATCTGAGAGGAGATGATCATGCATTATCTAACAAGCTACATGTTCAAAATACAATAATTAATACATAATATGACTTGTAAAACATAAATGAAAATGAACCAGAGGGAGGAACTTTCCAGCCTTTAAACAAGGCTAACCTATTTATATAACAAATGCCTGCAATATTTCTCATGAGTCATTCCTTCCACTCAGCCTGAGAATACATAATAAACTTTGTTGTTCTGTACCTGAGGTCATTAGCCCCAAGTTAACTTGTTCCGCTTTTATACAGTCCAATTCAGACTGGTTTCAGCCAGAAGGTGCAATTTTCCACAATTTTTTGAGTATGCGACCATCAACAGCACATCAGCCAGGCATAGCATACATATTATTGAAGAGGGTGCAGCTAGTGTTGCCAGTTTAGCAGCAGTAGGAAGCAAGAGTCTTTACAGAGCAGAGGGGAGACCTTGGAGAAAGACATGATAGGTGGCAGCTCATGAACGGCATAGCATGGCTAATTGTTGGGATGAAGAATATTATTGACATGTAAAAAGTTTGAAAGCACTGGTTTAATTTATTACACAGAAAAAATGCTGTGCTGGTTTTGGCTGTGATATAGTTAATTTTCTTAACAGTAGCTAGAATGGGGGTATGTTTCAGATTTGCACTGGAAACTGTTGATAACAGAGGGATGCTCTGGTTGCTGTTGAGCAGTGCTCACACAGCGCCAAGGCCTTTTCTGCTCCTCACCCCACCCCACCAGCGAGCGGGCGGGGGGGGCACAAGGAGTTGGGAGGGGACACAGCCGGGACAGCTGACCCCCCCTGACCCCAGGGATGTCCCACACCATACGGCGTCATGCTCAGCACATACAGCTGGGGGAAGGAGGAGGAGGAAGGGGGAGACGTTCGGAGTGATGGCGTTTCCCTTCCCCAGTCACCGTTACGCGGGATGGAGCCCGGCTGTCCTGGGGAGGGATGAGCCCCTGCCTGACCATGGGGAGTGGGGGATGAATCCCTTGTTTTGCTTTGCTGGTGTGCATGGCTTTTCCTTTATCTATGAAACTGTCTTAATCTCAACTCTTGAGTCTTCTCACTTTTACTCTTCCAATTCTCTCCCTCTCTCCCACCCCACTACAGGGGAGTGAGTGAGCATCTGTATGGGGCTTTGCGCACACATACACTCACACATATATTTACACACACACACACACATTTACATATACACACACTTACATATAGACACACACATTTACATACACACACACATTTGCATTTACATATACATATAATTATGCATATGCATATACATGCTTACAGAAAGTATATTCATAAGATAAAATAATTATAAAGACTACATTTTCAAGTATGGAATGCAAACACTGTTATTACAATTTATTATTACATGGATATTATTTGGCTAGTTGTTGTGGTTTGAGCCTTGTCACCAGCCAAACACAGCACAGCTGCTCACCCACTCTCCCCCCACACCTGGGAATGGGGGAGGTAATTGAAGGGGTAAAGGGAGACTTGCAAGTTGAGGTAGAAACAGTTTGATAATGGTAATAAAATGAAAACAATGACAGTAATAGAAAATATAAGCGGTCAATGCACAATGTAATTGCTCGCCACCTGCTGAACAATACTCAGCCCATTCCCATCTAGTGATCCCGAAATACCAAGATCCCTCAAAAGCAATCCCAGAAGAGAGAGCTCCCCCCTTCCCGACCACCCCTCCTCTATATAGTGAGTATGACATTCCATGATATGGAATATTTCATTGGCCAGTTTGGGTCTGGTGCTCTGGCCATTCTCTCTCCCTATTTCTTGTGCCCTTGTGCACGGGCAGGACACGGGGAGTTGGAGAGTCATTGAAATCTCAGTAGCAGCTGACAACATCAGTGTGCTATCAGCATTCTCATAGCAAACCCAATGCTGAATCTAAAACACAGCGCTATCCTAGTTACCAAAAAGGAACATTAAGTCTATTCCAGCCCAAACCAGGACACTAGTTGAATGACAAATTTGCCATTAAAATGGTTATTTCTACTTCCTACTCTTATGTTGTCTCACCATTTTTTATCCATTTATAGAATTCTTCATAAAATAACATCAAACTGAGCTCATTTCATTGTTGTCTTAATTTAGCTATAACCAGAAACATGGCACTAAAATAAAAAACAGAGTAATGGAAAGTAGCAGTGGGCTTTATAAGATTTTAATCATTAAAACACTCTTCCCAAGAATTAGATGATTACATGCTTGAGTTTGCTTTGTCTTGATGAAAAATTTCAAGACCAGAATTTTAGAAGTTGAGCATCCCTAAATCATTACATTAACAAAGGAATCCACCAAATAGAATAAAATAAATTGAAATAACCTGACTCCTAGTAGCAATTAATTCTTACAACACATATGAAAGGGTAGCAAAACAGTTACTTGTTTGCCTCATAACCTCTCTTTGGACACCCTGATAATGTTAATAAAATATCATTGTCCACATTTAACATCCAGCCCTAGTTTGTTAGATGAAAAAAAGATATATCTGCTTATGACACTGCCTTTGGATATTCTTTTTTAAATGTCATCTGCTAGAAGCTGCTGATAACATTATCCATCTCAGGAGGCCCTCTTTTTTATAGGGAATCCAGATGAAATCAACCATGCTACCCAAACTGATAAAAAGCTATATTAGAATCTAGATGATGTAATTCAATATATGAATCTATTATGAAATTTTATTTGTATTACAGTCTTCCACTGCTCTTAATTGCCAATCTAACTTACAGCACACACTGAATGCACACAAAGTGGCATGCTACTAAATGCTTATTTTCATATTTCGTATATCAAAGCACATGAAATGTGATATTACAGACATCTATGTCATCTCAAATGAAGTCAACTGAGAACAGTAGAAGACTAGGAGAGAATAATTACAAAACTCCCTGCAAATCTGTTGGATGTGTTAGTAGTGTCAAAGATCTGATTTTCCATTCTCATCCTTTTAATTTGTATGCTTAAGGAAAACTATTTAGTGAGAGGCTGAAGTGCATTTAGTAGATCAATACTCCATTGATGTTGATATTTGTCAGCATTTTCTTTAGCTGATGATTTATAGGGTGCCAGAAGCATTTATAGAATACTTAACTCTGTCATGTCTCAATTTGCTCCATGTAGAAAATGCTTATTCTTATTACACTGTGTTTTTAACAAAGTAAAGGACATGCCACATTAGATAGTTTGTAAGAGTGCTTAAAAGATTTATAGTAGCACTAGGAGTTATTAGGTTGAAGTTACTTGGTCTAAAATAATGTTAAACTAGTTTAAAAACCTATTTTTCCTAAACAAAGGAATCACTTTTTAGTCAGTACAACAGTACTTATAAGACTAGAATTAATTAATTAATTAATTAATTAATAACTTTTTAATAACATAAAAGTAATTGAAAATGTAGTTTCTTTGGAGTTGATTAGCTGCTGTGGATGAAATTAAATCTTGCAAGTTTTTGCAAATCTTTTCCCAAGATCTGTTAACAGAAAGACTTGGAACAAGGAAGTTGTCTCCTTCTGTGATAAAAATATATATTACAACCTTTCTAACAAACAAATGCACTGTGCAACTCATTACTGATACAAGTGGGTAAAATACCTGACTAAAAATAACATCTAGCTCTTACATAGTGATTTTTATCTAAAGCTTAAGAAGAGCTACTGACTTTTTCAGGTTTTGTTAATCTAAGATGAATAAAAATGCAAATTCTTCAAGTCGGGGTTGAGGTTATGGCAGGTTCAGCTGCAGAAGATGGGCTTGTGAGTGGTGGCACAAATTCCAGCTGGAATCCAGTCCATGGTGGTGTACCCCTGGGGTTTATATTGGGGCTAATGCTGTTTAATATCTTCACTTATGACCTTGGTGATGGGACAGAGTGCACCCTATGTAGATTTACAGTTGATATAAAACTGGGAGAAATAGCCAATACATCAAATGGATGGATGTGGTTCTCCTCCTGTCTGGAGCACTGTGTTCAGGTCTAGCCTCTCCAGTACAAGAAGAGAACTTACTGAAGCAGTTCCAGCAAAGGACCATGAAGATGATTACGAGACCGCAGCTGAGGTTGAGAGAGCTGGGACTGCTCAACCTGAAGAAGAAAAGATTCAGGGGGGATCTTATCAATGCATATAAATAACTGATGGAGGGAATGAAGAAAAAGGAGCTAGACTCTTATCAGTAGTGGCCACTGACAGGACAAGAGATGATGGTCACAAATTAAAATAGAGGAAATTCCAATTAAAGTTATGAAAAAAAAAAAAATTAAGGATGATTGAACTCTGGAACATGTTGCCCAGAGAGGTTGTGGAGTCTCCACCCTTTGAGGTACTGAAAACACAACTGCTTGAGCAGTGAAGTTGGACTAGTTGATCTTCAGAGGTCCCTTGCAACCTCAACAAGTCTGTGAACCTCAGCCCTCTAACATCTGCCTTGAGTACATGAACACAAACAACAAGTTTGTTTTCCTACTTTGTTACTTCAGTGAAGAAAAGTTCTTCATACGTGAATATACACTAATGTAAAACTGAAGTAATGCAGTGATAAAGTATATAGCAATATTATAGCAATAAAGTATATAGCAATATAAGGCAATATTCCAAATACAGTGGAAGATCATTTTAATCTCAGAAGAGATTTGTTTGTTGATAAGGTATTAAAAAGAGGCTAACTGTTACAGAGCTGTAGTATTGTAATTAAACAAGTAACCACAGAAATATCAATATTATCTAAAATCATTTGTTTTACAAGGGTTTTGACATGTTTCATGGTGAAACAATGTTTAATATTTTATTCCTAGATTAGTATAATATATTTCTAAGTAAAATCAATACTGTGTTTTTATTAAGAACAACATTGTCCTTCCCAGCAGAGAAACAAAATACACCATAAGAAAGGAACAGCATAATTAGAAAAGAAATTGATAGCTAGTGCTAAATCATATCAGTATGGACAATATAAATAGTTTCATGTCCTTTTTCTTTTTTTTTTTTTTTTTTTTTTTACATTTCTGGGCTGATCCTAAAACCGTCTCAGGGTTTAATTTACAGATGACAATACTTGCATATGCATGATACATTTGGTAGGTCCCTGAAACAAACACAACTCACTGAAGAGGATGGAGTACAGGGACACACATAAGAAGGCTGTTTGAGAGAGGTAATCAATATAAAAGAGAATCCATATCTTTACTACTGGCAACTAAATATGTGGGTTTTGTAGAAGTGCTATCTCAAAGGGCAGTATGTTCCGGATGATCTAGAAGAATAATTATGAAAGTCAGGGAAGCTTTTGTGATAATACCCACTCTCTCTGAAGTGCAAACCTGGTTCAGTTGTTAATCTGGAAACAAAAGTGAAGAGGACTGATAAAAAACATTTTGATCACCATGAGGAAAAATTAGAAAGAAAAGGGGAAAAAAGTGCCTTCCCAAAATACATCTCTTGAAATATGTATGGAAGGAAAGGACTTGGTCAGTGAAACTGGAAACTGCAAATAAGAACATCACAGTGCTTTTTAATTGTACTTGGAAAAGCTGATGAGTTAGGTAGAAGGAGGTAATCTATTTAGAATAGTGAAAGATCATTAGGAAAGAATTGTTATAAAATTAGAAAAAAAGATCAATACAGAATTCAGTGTCTACTACTGTCAAAAGTTAACTCAAGAGACCTATACAGTAATCTTCAAAAGATACCTGTCCTTTGTTGATTTAGGGCATATCTGACTATCTCTGTATTTTTAATTGAAGCTATTGTTTATTAGAGATATCTTATTTTTGAGATAACAAATAAATATGTAGAAAAGAACATTAAACCTTTTTAAAGATTAACATCATTCAACAATCAGGCTAATGTTTACTTTCTCTTTTTAACCATTCACTAAGACCCAGTGCCTGATAACACTCTGATTTCTGTTCCTCCACAACTGATCCCTCCAAAGAACTGTAATTCCCTAACAAATTTTTGCCCCCTCAAATTCAGTTATAGTAAACTCATTCTTGAATGTAGCTAATGAAAGAGGAAGGTTGTGATTGACCGCAGTCCCTCCTCCCCTCTACTTTGTGAAATGAGATTCTGAAAGAGTCTTTCCAAATGGGACCTCCCTCGTTTTCAGTCCCCTAAAAGAAGCTGAGAAAGTTGTGGTTATTGTTGTCATATCTGTCCTGGCATTTAGCTTAAAATTCTACCATTTAAAGAAAAAGGAAAATAAAAAATGAAAATCCTCCCTACCCCACAGACATAGAAGTCTCTACAACTATTTGCATTGACAAAATAGTGAATCGTGTCATTTCAACTATTAAATATTTGAGTTTTAGCTATCCAGAATTGTTTTCCCACATCCAAATCTCCCTACAAGAAGGCCAAAGGTCTGTGTGGTGCCCAAAGATTATAAAAGGATGGTTCTTTCACACTAGTCCAGCAAGAGCATTTCATGCTCCACCATGCAACTCTCTGGGTCAGCTCTGGAGTGTTAATTCTTCTTCAACTGGTTCAGTTGCTTTAGTACTGTGAAATAGGATCTTCAAGACTGCTTAGACTCTTCTGTAAACTCCTCTCTACTCTGTCCTATAGATTCATTCCACACAGAGCATACAAAAATCCAAAGAAAACATGAAATAAAAGAGGACCTATATGAAAATTCTTTATCCTATGACCACAGCACTTGTTCACTCTGTGACATAATTATTTTGTGTGTGTGTGTGGTTTTCCTTATAGAAGATAGTATAGAGAGACCCTTTCTTGATAAAGTGTATTCCCTTTGTCCTTTCCCTGAAGCAATATTGCTTAATTATCATTTAATTTGAGATTACATTTCAATTAATGAAACAAAAGTCAGCAGATTAATTGATAGGTATGAAACACTGTATTTCATATATACTAAAGTAATGAGAGCTCAGTTTCATTTTTTTGTTTTGTTTTGTTTTCTCTGATTAGAGGAACAATGATTTCTTTTCCTCAGTCTTCAAACTCATTGGCTGAAGTGTCTCTCAGGAAAACAACTTGGGGTCGTATCTGAGACTGGAGCACATTTTATGACTTAATATGGTGTATATGAGGAAATAAAAAAAATCTTTGCCCTGAAAAGTTTATAGCTGAAATAGAGAGGACAAAAACTTTAGATAAAAAAATCTTTAAAGAAAAAAAACTTTAAAGAAAACAGGAAAAGAGAAGGAGTTTCATAAAGTCACATTAATTTTCAAAGCTCTGCATTCCTATAAGATTAAGAGATATGTGAGTAGACGAAACAACCACTTATGTGTCACCATCTAGGTCTCACAAAGCATGGTGAGAAACTCTTGAATATGGGTGAAGAAAACAATCAGGGAGGCTGAGGGAGAAGTTCTTGTCAAGGAAAAGATCAGGGAAAAAATGGCACCAAGATTTTCCCTGGTGCTTCATCAGAGGATTTCAGTACCAAAAGTAAGTGGCATGAGTCATTAAAACTTTGAAAAATTGTATTTGTGACAAACAGCTCCCACAGTACATTTTTCCATACTGACAAATACTTGCCGTAAATTTCATATTTCAGATCATTTGAATCTGAAGATGTCACAGGATGTTAAAATTTTATGTTTTAAGTTTAAGAGGAGAGTGAACATGTTCAAGGAATATAAATCCAGTAAGAATTAGCAAATACATTAAATCAATGCTTTCAAAGTCCTGAAACATAACTTGTCAGAAGCAATATATAGAGAAATATATACCAATACTATAGGTCTGGAGAGAAATGTTGTCAAAGAAGTACCAAATTCAGCCATAGAAGCACAGGGTACTTGGCTCTGATAAAATGCTAAATTAGAAATGAGAGTTCTAGGTCTGAGTGTCATGAGATAAGAAGCTTTCTTTGGTCATTTGTTTGTCCTTACACTCAAAGAAACAGTATTTAATCTGAAAAAAAAAAAACCAAAAACAAAAAAAAACAAAAAAAACAGAACATAAAGAACTGCTTCAAAAAAGAAAACACCCAAACCACTAAAACCAAACAAAAAAAATCCAGCAAGAATATATCAAAGGTATCTGACAAACCATCAGCTTCTCTTATTCATGCTCACAACTCAACATTTTATTTAATATTATTTATAATTTCCATTGTGGCTACGTAATCTTAGTCATGGGCCAGATCTCTACATTATACATACAAAGAATAAAACAATAAGCCTTGAACGTTTATATGCAATATAAACATGGTCACAGCTTGTAATAAACTCTCCTCTGGTGCTATTCTAGAAACCCTACTCTGTCAGGCAGAGTTTATGTTTATATATGCACACTTACTTTGAATACTGACAATACAACACAAGAGCAAGATATATCAGTATTTTTTTAATGTATGTTAAGCAACTGAAATGGACATTTTTATGGTGGTGTACCACACAAGTGCTTTTTATGTCTGATGAAGCCTAACTAATCTGAGCGCCTTAGGAATGTGTTACACTTTCAGGTTAATAAATGCTCACTTACTGTAAGAGGCTAGTTGTGAATGCAAGAACAAACTCTTCAGTTTGCTACTAAATTTTCTCAGTGTATGTAAGTATCTGGGGCTAAATAAAAACACCAAAAAAACCCAGTAAATGCATTTACTATGCTTCCTTAAACTAGGAACTGTGATAGGAACAGTAGTGAGAGCAATTCTGGAAAGGGCATCTCCACACAACTGAAGTAAGCTCTCCATGGTCTGCCTCCCAGCTCGCAGTCAGTAAGCAGGGCCTGGCTGAGAGCAGCTTCGCTGAGATTGATGCACCATTCAGGGGAACCATACAACTGACTGCTACTCTGTGCTCCTCCACAGCTTTACATCATGCATTTTCAAGTCAGTGCTGTCAGCCCTATCTCATTCCCTGACCCCAAAAGCCAGGCACAACCATCCAGTATAATTTGCAATCTGCCAACAATCAGCTTTGGGCACCTGGGGTCCCAAGGCCATGGTACAGCTAAACCAGCAGGAGTCAGAGGAGTAGACATGAAGACAAATGCAACTTTCAGTGGTAAATCCCACCTGCGGCACCTTCTTTGTCATGGATAATTGGCTGAGGCTTGTTGTAGGACATGGCAAACCACTGCTGTTTCATTGGAGGGGAGGGATGAGGTATAAGAGGGTTGTTCAATGCTAAAGGTCTTTGCTCTAGTGTGTGTGTTGTTCCATCTCCTTGCTCTTTTGTAGTTTCATTAAATATTTCATATTTCTTGGATATACTAATCCATTCTTCCAGAAACAGCCTTAAAAATTACATTTGTTAAAGAAGAGTTTAGAGACCAGCTTTTAGCAAGGAGAAGGCACAAAATATCAAAATTATACTTATGAATAAAATTCCCTGTCTCATACTTCTTTTTTTCCAAATATAATCATAGAATTATAGAATGGTTTGGGTTGGAAGGGACTTTAAAGATCATCTAGTTCCAACCCCCCTGCCATGGGCAGGAACACCTTCCACCAGCCCAGGGTGCTCCCAGCCCCGTCCAACCTGGCCTTGAACCCTTCCAGGGAGGGGGCAGCCACAGTTTCTCTGGACAACCACTTCAAGTGTCTCACCACCCTCACAGTAAAGAATTTCTTCCTTATATCTAAATCTACCCTCTTTCAGGTTAAAACTTTTACCCCTTGTCCTATGACTACACTCCCTGATAAAGGGTCCCTCCCCATCTTTCCTGTAAGCCCTCTTCAAGTACTAGAAGGCTGCTATAAGGTCTCCCCAGAACCTTCTCTTCTCCAGGCTGAACAGCCCCAACTCTCTCAGCCTGTTGCTCCAGCCCCCTGATCATCTTCGTAGCCCTCCTCCGGACCTGCTCCAACAGGTTCATGTCCTTCTTATGTTGGGAACATAATGAAAACTTATACTGAGATTTTTTCCAGTACATTCCATGCTCAGCACATTGGCTATAATTTTGCTTCACCCATATGATATTACAAGTTGCCCTGAATAATGAGGGCATCACTTGGAGAAAACTACTAAAGTTGATTTTATGATAAGGTGTTTTGCAAAATAAAATCAAAATGGATTCCATTTGTTTGGTTTGTAAGTTAACTTAACTCACTGTTTAAAATGTGGTTTAATTTAAAGACGTACAGTTGGTTGGATTGGTCCTTTTCAGTGTTTTGTGTTGTGTATTACAGACAAAAGTTATGTTTCTTTGGAGTGCACCTAAGGACAGAATTTGGCTTTAATGATATACTTTTGGGCAGTCAGGCATTTAACCTAAGAACTGTGCTGTCAGAAAAGGTGTTTGATGGTGGGAATTTTTATGAACAGATTATACAACACTCTGGCACCACTTCTCGCATAGTCTCTGTAAATCAGACACAACTGCTTTATTGAAGTGAGTGGAGTTAGATGGTCATAAAAATGGTGTAAATAAGGGAAAAATTAGGCCCATCAAATTTGAATACTGACTTTCAACGTCAGATTTTAAGAGATTATTAACCTTCAGTTTTCAGTGAGACTCTGCTCCTTCACACAATGAATGCCATTATAGACATAGTTATAATTGTGAGGTTTTCATATCTACTAACATGCATGCAACTTAATGTTGTCCATTTCTACTTGTCCACCCAGAGCATGTACTTCACTATTGTATTTCACTGCTCAGCATGCTATTAACACTACTCTAACTGTTGGGTTCCTTCTGATCTGAGTTGCTAAGTCACCTGCAAATAATAATTCTCCCTGCCACAAGTCCAGGAGAGCTTTTGCATATTCCTCAGCTTAGTTAAAGCTCTTAACCCCACCAGAAGTTCTTAATATTTCTACAACCTGAATTAAACTTCTGCAAGGGGAGATTGCTCTATTTTCTGTAAGGAAATCCTGTGAATATTATTTTTCTTCATGCAAACTAAATTGATCCACAACTGAAACAAAGTGTACTTTTACTAGTTCTTATCATCTCTAATATATTTGATTATTGCAGATGTTTTATTCTGAGTCACATCAAAACCACAGGATTGAAGTTGTCATGAGTTGCATTTTAGCAGCATAAATGAGAGGTTTTTGCTTCATAGAGTGATTATTTTAGCTCAAGCTGTGACAGTTCTGAAAAGAATGATTACACATATATTAGGCAAAAAATAATAATAATTAATTTTAGAGAGACCCTGCAATGCAGTTTTCCGTGTGGATATTTTTTTCTTTTTTTTTGCTTTTAATCCTTGTACATGACAGTAATTCATTATTCTGTTACTGTGAGTTTGATGAGCTGAGAATGTATGTGGATTTCATGTAATAATCCAGCCATTTGTATAGTCTTCTAATTATTTTCTGATATTCTAGGAAGAAAATGAAACAATTATGTATTTGGAGAAAATGCACATGGTTTCATTATTCATTGTTTTAAGCTATTTAATTTTGTGAGTCCAGGGAGATTTCAGAGCTTAAAATAAAGAGGAGGAAGATATCAAACATTCTGTTGGTGATGATTCATTTATTCAAAAGCCCATGACAAAAAATGTATGGTTGACAGGAACTTTGCCATTTGTAAAGGTGACTGTAGGCACAAATTAAAAAGAGGTTTGCAGTAATGTTACAATCTCTTTATACTACATCAGCACTACAAATATGTCCGGATAGAATCACATTTTCTGTTTATGCCATATTCTCCGTTCTGATGCATACACTTAATTCCTTATATGGTCCTTTTCCTTCAGTGAAAGCCCAGATTAACAGAGAAGAGGTACAATTTATAGGTCAAGTAACAGAAAATTTTAGTAGTAATAGTAATAGCAGTGGTAGATTCAGTAGTAATAATACTGTTATTCCAAAAATAATAATAATTAAAAACCCGTGTAGGTCTTTTCTTAAACTGCAGGTACTTCACATCTCTCAAGTACTGGAAGAGTATGACATTATTAGAGCTAAGACTTCTGACTAGACTTCTGTCTTATATTGGAAATTCCAATAGACAGTTGGGCATATTCTAACTCTACAAGCAATCTCTTTGCAAGGTATTCTTTATTCGTATGTCAAAGTCAAAGATGGAGTAGGAAACACCTTAAAGATATTAAACTCAATAGTATGTCTGTGTCTTGTTCTCAGAAGTCAAACAGTTCCCAGAATATACACCCAACTGATGTACAATAGCCAACAAAATAAGATACTGTTTTATGATTAGCATTGGCACCCCACTCAAGATCACAAACAGTATCTAAAATTAATAAATTCTGAAAAAAGCCCCAAACCAACAAAACCAACCAAACACACACACACACACAAAAAAAAAACAAAAAAACAAACAAACAAACAAAAAAAAAAACACCACCAAAACCAACCTCAAAAAACCCTTTTTATGCTAAATTTCTGGAGATGCAATCTCTCTCACTTCATTGCCTGCCTTGATATGTACAAATTAGGATTTCTCTAGGTCAAATCAAAATAAAATAATTTGATGAACAAAACAAGTGAAAAGTGAAACTATGCATTGTCTGGTGGTCTGGTTTCATTGTTTTGCACTGACAGAGCAACCTACACATTGAGATTGAAAAATTAATTATAATCATACATTTTTATAGCCAGTCAAAGATAGCTGCTCTTTGTACTGATGACCAGCCAGCTCTTCCTCAAACAGAACCGGAGATTTTTATATTTCTCAAATGACAAAAAAGACCAAGTCAAAACATTTTAAAGATCCTTAGAATGCAAATTCAACTATGAAAACTGCAAGTAATTTCTACCAGCAGTGACCTACAGTCAGTTGTTCAACTACAAATATTGAAGATGACTTCTATCTAGGTGAGGTTTGAATACAACATTAAGGCATCAGAAACAATACCTGGAATGAACTGTGGGGTAATAGAAATATGACTACCAAAGTATTTATCTTAAGATATGCAACCAGTATGGGCCAGCCCTGGCAAGAGATTAGGGTTTTGCAAAGCCATAACTATCTGAAAACAGCCTTAGAGTAAGAAATGTCTCTACCTACATGGTTACCAGTTCCATGTATAATGGAGGGATCAGTTTAGCAACTTTCTGTCTAGTCTGTATTTTGCCATGGTTAAATGAAAGACAAGAAATGTAAACTGCTGGTGCCATGAGGCAGAATACTAAAGGATCGAAATACTTTCCTGCTCTCATATGCAGGTTTAAAAGCAATTCTTTTTCAAAACCAGAGTCAGATTGCACTAGTTAAAGTGTATTTAGCTTTGACAAGTGACTGTGAAAATAGTGCCTTGAAGATTTACCTCTTAATGATTCCTGGATCAAACGCGCAGTTTTCAAATCAAGTTAAACCTGGACAATTTACCAAGTCATGGCACATACTTTGTTTCCTTTTAGACGTGATCTTATCAGTGCTCATGAAACTTTGTAGAATTAAAAAAGATGAATATCAAAATTGCTTCAAAGGATGATATACAAAACCAATAATTCTTGTCACCATGTATTTTCTGTATAAGTGTCATGGTTGAAGCTCAGAGAGCAACTGAGCACCATGCAGCTGCTCACTCCCCCCTTCCTTCCCAGCACTGAGAAGGAGAAAATAGCCAAAGTCTCCGGATTTGAGATAAGGATAGGGAAGGACTGTAATGGGACTTTATTATCCATTACAGTCACAGTCAAAAGACAGATTCATTAGGGGAAGTAAAAAAGAACATAAATTTATTATAGACATTAACAACAACAACACTTAACAGAGTAGGACAGTGAGAAGCATTACCTCATCTTGAAAACACCTCCCTCCACTCCTTCTTTCTTCCTAGGCTCAGCTCTGCTCCCAATATCTCTACCTCCTCCCTCAGCAGCATAGGGTGCAGGCAATGGGGGGTGCAGTCAGTGTTGCTTCTTCTTCAATCTTTGGTGGGGGGAGCTTCTGGAACTTCTTCCCCCCTGCTCCAGCATGGTCTCCCACTCACAGGACACAGTTCTCCACAAACTTTCTCTGACATGAGTCCTTTGCTCTGCTTTCAGTGTTTCCCTAGCTGCTCCAGCATGGGACGCCAGTTTTCTCCAACTGGATTCCCTCCCACAACTGCAGCCCTTCCTGAGCTGCTCTGGTGTGGGACACCCACGCATGCTGCAATCCTCCCAGCACTGAACTACAACAGCAGGGGCTGTTTCTTCACACAGGGTCCCAGCTGCCTTCAGGCTCAATCACCTGAGATGGTGTGGGGCCCTTCAATAGACCATATGTCAGTATCTGCTCCACCATAGATCTCCATGGGTGGCAGAGAGGGTCACCCTTCAGTCTCACCACATGATACAGTGGGAGTCGCTGCTCCAGCACACCCCTCGCCCACTTTCCTCCTCCATTCTTCCACTGACCTTGGTATTCACACAGATGTTGCAACTCCTCCTCACAAGTCTGACTCCTCCACACCAGGTCCCTTCTTAAATATGTTATTGCAGAGGTGCAGCTGATTGACTCGGCCTTGGTTCAGAGGTGGGTCCATCCTGGAGCTGGGAGAACTTTGAAAAGACTCTCGCAGGGGGCCACTAATCTAGCCTCCTTTCCTGCTATCAAAAACCCCACCACTCACTCAAATTCAGGACAATAGACCTAAAGGACTTACATAATAGCAGAGAAATTAAATCCTGTGTAGGAAAGAAAACAAAATAATTATTTAAAAAAAAAAAAAAAAAACCAAAAAAAAACAAAAACAAACTTATTTTCAGTTAATTTGTTATTTTCTGCTAAATCTCATAAATAAATGATATACATTGTTTACATATGATATTGCAATCTCAGAGAGACCTTCACTGCAACTGATCCTATAGGGTTGATAGGAGGAAACCTATACAAAATAAGAGAACAAATTGTGAGAAGTACACAGTGATGTGGGTGCATAAGAAATGAAGGATCGAGACAATAAAATCTAGTCCAAGGCAAGCTCTCGATCAAAAATATCACCTCCTTAACTAATCTTCTATTGGCGTAAACTTATAGAAGCTCCACTGACATCAGAAAAGCTTGGTCTTCCAAGATGCTCTGAACTGTTCAAAAGATCTTTCTTGTTCTTTGATACAGCTAAAATCTAACAGTAGTTTAGTAATTCTATCAGCAAGCAGACTACTTAGAACTATGAAGTTTTCACAAACACTTCTGTATCAGATTTTTGAACCAAAGTTTTAAATACGGACCATTCTATAGAAAGAAAAGGAAAAGAAAAGAAAAGAAAAGAAAAGAAAAGAAAAGAAAAGAAAAGAAAAGAAAAGAAAAGAAAAGAAAAGAAAAGAAAAGAAAAGAAAAGAAAAGAAAAGAAAAGAAAAGAAAAGAAAAGAAAAGAAAAGAAAAGAAAAGAAAAGAAAAGAAAAGAAAAGAAAAGAAAAGAAAAGAAAAGAAAAGAAAAGAAAAGAAAAGAAAAGAAAAGAAAAGAAAAGAAAAGAAAAGAAAAGAAAAGAAAAGAAAAGAAAAGAAAAGAAAAGAAAAGAAAAGAAAAGAAAAGAAAAGAAAAGAAAAGAAAAGAAAAGAAAAGAAAAGAAAAGAAAAGAAAAGAAAAGAAAAGAAAAGAAAAGAAAAGAAAAGAAAAGAAAAGAAAAGAAAACACAACAAAACTGAAAACGAATATATAAACTCAGAGAGATAAAATTTTGGGTGGAGACATTCAAATGGGAGATTTTAATTTCATCTGATAAATTCTAGCTATGGGGAAAATGAGTTATCTAAGGTATTTATAGCAGAGTCTAAACCCCCACATATGTAGTTTAGGGGGAAAGAGAATAATATGAATTATTCAGTAAAAAATTAACAGTTAACTAAAAAAAGAACATTTCAACCTGTTCTGAAAGTAAAAACTGTGGGAGCCTCTCATAAATGAGCTATGAACAAATTTATCATGGGCAAAAGAAGATATTTAGTTATGTAGTCAGAAGCCATTTTACACAATCATTAACATACATAAGAACTGAGATAAACAAAGAAATTAAATGCAAAAGTGATATGGCATTTTATGTACACAGCAACAAGTTTAGCATAAAGTAATTTGTCACCAAAAAAAAAAAATTAAAAAAAAAAAAAAAAAAAGAAACCATTTTGGGCAGAAGTCATCAACAGGTTTTTCTCATGGTATCAAAGAGGTGAGATGACAGGAAATATTTCCCCATTAGAAATGTAGGATACAGAAAAAGTTTGGCGAGGCTACTACAATGCACAAAATACCAATATATTATTTTGATTGCAAAATAAGATGTTGCCCCTAGACCTTGTAGGTGCCCCATCCCTGGAAACATATTAAAGTCAACTTGGATGAGGCTTTGAGCAACCTGATCTAGTTGAAGATGTCCCTTCTTATTGCAGGGGGGTTAAACAGGATGATCTCCAAAGGTCCCTTCCAACCCAAACCATTCTATGATTCTATGAGACTATGAAACTTCAGTATGTATAGCCAGTGAGAGCCCAACCATGATATGCATCCCTTCAGTCACTTCTTTTTGTAAGGTAGTTTTTAAGTGAGTATGAGATTTTTGTTTGTTTGTTTGTTTGTTTTATTTTCTGTTCAGAAGAGACATCTGCTACACAAAATCTTCAAATGGAGGGCTCATAGACAGTAGGAAAAATAATTTTCTCTAATTTAATTTTCATGTATCTCATCAATAGTCTTACCTTATTAATCTTACCATTACAAACCTTACACTTCTGTGCCTCAAGGGTCCATTAGCTTTTTAATTTGCAGTGATGGGATTTTAACAAATTATTGTATCTCCCATTTCCCATGAAGACGATGTTGTCTTCTGTTATAGAAGAATCCCTTTCTAATATTTCAGCTTCATCTTGCAATCAGACTGTTCCATCCACAAAGACTGCTAGTTGATTTCACAAGGGTCTATTTATTCAGTTGCATTGCTGTATCAGGTCTGTATCCATTTTTAACACATTTTTGTTCAAGAGGGAAAGAGAAGAGAATCCTAATAATTACCAGGTCATCTTTTCCTTTTCTGGATTTGTATTTATGCATTTTTCAGATGTCACCTGATCTGCATTAAATGTTTTCTCTATTGTTATCAGACTTTAATCCAAAAATGGGAAAGCAACCTTATTCTTTATCAGAATTCTCATTCAGAAAGAGTGCTGAAGAATTCTTAGCAGTGTCAGCAGCCAAAGGCAGAGCTGTGTCTGGCCTTCAGTTCTCCACTTCCTCTCCACTTTCACATGTAAAGAAAGGCATTCTTAGGACATGAAGAAATTTGGAGTAAAAGCTAATAGACAGGAGATTAAGAAAATCAGGTATTCCAGTAGTACAGATAACCAGGGCATCTAAGAAAGAAAGATATGTTGAAAATGGTGCAATATTAAAGGAAAAAGGTTAACTTGTCACAGGTTTTGAAAGTTAAAATAATGCTAAAATTTTGGAAAACGTAATTTCAAGAATGAAGACATCCAAGGGACGGAATAATCATGGAAGCACTTAGTAGTGAACACTCTGGGTTGGGATTTGAAGTGGGTATTTTTGATCTTTGAATTTATGTATTGGAGCATCTGGAAGGAATGTTCAAGGCCAATAAAATCTAACTGAGATACAGGAAAACAAAAACAAAACTTACAATTAATTTGAAAATTTAGCTTATATATATTTGAACTGCATCATGCCAAAGATTTGATGTTTAATCACTGGATGATTAGAAAGGAAACAGATTTTTTTTTTATCCCCACAAATCTGAAGTAGTATTTTTTTTTTTTTTTTCTCAAAATTGCATAAATACCCTGGGCGCTACAGGCTGGGATCTTAAACTGACTTTACAGTCATGGCTGTTGGTTTATCTTGTACCCAAATATATCTATTCTGGAATAATGGAAGCCTAATTATCTGTGCTTCTAGGGCTATATCAGCATCCTTCATCTATTGATGCCAGGTTAAACTTTGTAAGTACTCTAGTCTCTTTGAGAGTGTAAGACTTCAGTTTGGAGTATATTAAAATCCTTGGTATCTCTTTTTCTGAAAATGTTTGACCTTGATAAGCCACAGAGGGGTTATTATCTCTGATCTACAATACAGTCATCTTTGTGTTGAAAAGTAACAGTGAAATTCCGAAGTAGCCCCTGAAGACTAACAAATACTGTAGTTTTGTACTAAAACTTAAAAGCTGTACATTCTTTCCCTTGCACAAGAATGAGAAGTTCAAGATTTATCACTCTGTATCTTATCCAGACATTCATTCTTACTTCTTATCTTACAATAGTCACCCTCTAGAAATTATGTGGTAACATCCAGGTAGTACACTATAGCTCCTGAAGGACAAAATAATGGAGGAAAATGTTGAATAGTTGGTAAAGCTTACCTGAAAAACAGCAAGGCAAAATTGTATGCAGATTGGTGTGCAAGTACTAATAATGTGGATGAGAAAAGCAAGAAAATTATACTAAATGTTAAAAAGTCAGGTTTTGAGTTATGCAGAGGTCATACAGGCTAGTTAACATATAGGTCATGCAGGTTAATTAGTCACCAAGAAAGGCACACAGTGCAGCAGGATAGATAGACAGCTTGTTTGATGGGCAAGATGCATTTGGTGCAATAGCATCTCTATGTGACAGCAGAAGCAAAGGCAATGCAACACAAAAGACTGTTTCCTGATGAAAGGAAAACCTACAGAGTGAGATCCACTATATTATCCTACAAAAGAAAGCACACAGGCTAATATGATAACAAATCATCCTTCTGAAGAACTGCAGCACATAGGCATCTCTTCAGATACTTTTTAATCCCATCAGTGTTTCCACCAGCATACCACACATCATAACAGAAGCAGCTTGCAAAAACATATGTTTTTTCAACGTTAGCCTGAATTGGATGGCAACCACAAGAGTGTGGTCAAACACTGGAAGAGTCTTCCCAAAAAGGTGGGCAATGCCCCATGCCTGTCAGTGTTTAAGAGGCATTTGGATAATGCCCTTAATAACATGCATTAACCTTGGGTCAGCGCTGTCTTGGTCAGGCAGTTGGAATAGATGATCGTTGTAGGTTCCTTCCAGCTGAATTATTCTCTTCTCTCTTCTCTTCTCTTCTCTTCTCTTCTCTTCTCTTCTCTTCTCTTCTCTTCTCTTCTCTTCTCTTCTCTTCTCTTCTCTTCTCTTCTCTTCTCTTCTCTTCTCTTCTCTTCTCTTCTCTTCTCTTCTCTTCTCTTCTCTTCTCTTCTCTTCTCTTCTCTTCTCTTCTCTTCTCTTCTCTTCTCTTCTCTTCTCTTCTCTTCTCTTCTCTTCTCTTCTCTTCTCTTCTCTTCTCTTCTCTTCTCTTCTCTTCTCTTCTCTTCTCTTCTCTTCTCTTCTCTTCTCTTCTCTTCTCTTCTCTTCTCTTCTCTTCTCTTCTCTTCTCTTCTCTTCTCTTCTCTTCTCTTCTCTTCTCTTCTCTTCTCTTCTCTTCTCTTCTCTTCTCTTCTCTTCTCTTCTCTTCTCTTCTCTTCTCTTCTCTTCTCTTCTCTTCTCTTCTCTTCTCTTCTCTTCTCTTCTCTTCTCTTCTCTTCTCTTCTCTTCTCTTCTCTTCTCTCTCTTCTCTTCTCTTCTCTTCTCTTCTCTTCTCTTCTCTTCTCTTCTCTTCTCTTCTCTTCTCTTCTCTTCTCTTCTCTTCTCTTCTCTTCTCTTCTCTTCTCTTCTCTTCTCTTCTCTTCTCTTCTCTTCTCTTCTCTTCTCTTCTCTTCTCTTCTCTTCTCTTCTCTTCTCTTCTCTTCTCTTCTCTTCTCTTCTCTTCTCTTCTCTTCTCTTCTCTTCTCTTCTCTTCTCTTCTCTTCTCTTCTCTTCTCTTCTCTTCTCTTCTCTTCTCTTCTCTTCTCTTCTCTTCTCTTCTCTTCTCTTCTCTTCTCTTCTCTTCCCTTCCCTTCCCTTCCCTTCCCTTCCCTTCCCTTCCCTTCCCTTCCCTTCCCTTCCCTTCCCTTCCCTTCCCTTCCCTTCCCTTCCCTTCCCTTCCCTTCCCTTCCCTTCCCTTCCCTTCCCTTCCCTTCCCTTCCCTTCCCTTCCCTTCCCTTCCCTTCCCTTCCCTTCCCTTCCCTTCCCTTCCCTTCCCTTCCCTTCCCTTCCCTTCCCTTCCCTTCCCTTCCCTTCCCTTCCCTTCCCTTCCCTTCCCTTCCCTTCCCTTCCCTTCCCTTCCCTTCCCTTCCCTTCCCTTCCCTTCCCTTCCCTTCCCTTCCCTTCCCTTCCCTTCCCTTCCCTTCCCTTCCCTTCCCTTCCCTTCCCTTCCCTTCCCTTCCCTTCCCTTCCCTTCCCTTCCCTTCCCTTCCCTTCCCTTCCCTTCCCTTCCCTTCCCTTCCCTTCCCTTCCCTTCCCTTCCCTTCCCTTCCCTTCCCTTCCCTTCCCTTCCCTTCCCTTCCCTTCTCTTCTCTTCTCTTTTCTCTTCTCTTTCTCTTTATTCTATTATATTCTCTTTTAAATTAGCTGATTTCTCATTTGCCCATCCAAGTAAACAAAATAGAGGTGAAGGAAGGAGAACCAGACTGAGTTGAACCAATGTAAAAGAAAAGGTTTTCCTCTCTGTTATTCTTCATTAAAACAAACAAAACAAAAAGTGCTGGATTCAAAAGAAACCAAAATTAATAAATATTCCACTTCTAACAAAAATTGTTTCTGCTCCATTTGGGATAATTTTAACACACACCCAACCCACCCCCCCCAACCCCACCCCCCACCCCCCCCCCCCCCAAAAAAAAAAAAAAATAAATAGAAATTAAGTTGTAGATTCAGACATGTTTTGCAAGATGGGGAAGCAGGCGGTGGTTTACTTTCGTTGAACACTTCAACAGTCATGGGATGTGAGAATGCATCAGAAATTTCTCCAATTGTGAGGGATCCACTTTCAAGAGAGAATGCTATACCTATTGCCACAAGGTTTTTTGGAAGTGGACTGCTCTCCAGCTTTCCTACTGATGCTGTTCTTACTTGATGAAGTATTTACTAAATAAACCTTTATTAAGCTAGAGAAAGAGGAAGGACAAGAATAACTTCATAATTTGGTAGGTAGGGAGCCTACCTGGAAAACTGGACATTTCCAACTCAGTCCCTACTTCAATGAATATTTACATACATTAATAACAGTGGATAAAATCCTAATACTAAATCCTGAAACTTTGGTTTTCAGCAAGCAAGTCAATTTTCTGCTATGTATTCATAACCCTGTTTGATCCTAAAATGTCTAAATAAATATAAACAATAATTCAGGGACTGAGCTGCTTCAGAAACTCACCAGAATATAGACACAGATATGCTGACTGATACCCTGGACTTAATGCAAGTAGAAACCTTCCAAAGTGTCTACATCAAAATAAGAGCTCTCACAAAGACAAAGGGGATTTACATTTCCTACTCTTGAATTCCTAATAACAATGATTTTTACACTTCTGATACTTAAATTTTTAATTAAATGGCTTGACAACTTCTTTTATTTGTGATCTTCTTTTATGATCAGCACTACCTGATTTGGTTTAATATTGTGATGGACAGTTTTGTAACAGTATTTAGGAAACCAGAGATCTTGTTCGTTGCCTACCAGCTGTTCATTACCCCCCTTTCCCTAAAGGTTACCACCTCAACATCTGAGCTACACTAATCATGTGTCAGCTCCTAGTCCACTTCAGTACCAAGTCAGAGAGCTTGTTAAATACACTGAAGTTAATTATTATTTATTATGGTTTATGAGTAATTAATGGGTGAGATTCAAACTACTAACCAAAGATTTGTTAATTCTGGTGAGGTACTTACTTGGCCTCTTAATTGGGTTGCATCATATTCCATTGTCTACCTCTTGGATCCTATCAAAAACACCAGAATTAAAACCTTAGTTTGTCCCTCATGATAGATTGAAGTCAGCTTTTCCCTGCTATACTAATTATTATCAAGAAATGTTTTAAATCACTTCAAAACTAAGTAAAAATTCTCATGCAACTTGATTTATTTTGCTAATACACAAGAATGTGCTAGCAAACTGTTATCTAATACCACCTCCCACTATATTAGTGATCATATTGTATGTGATGACACATGTTCCTGGAGAAATCATGGGCATACTGCAGGTGGGGAGATGAGAGTTCACTGTGTATGCATAGAAATTTCACACTGCTGTAAACCACTCCAGACTGGGGAAACAATCCCCACCCACATTCATTAACAGAGGCTCAAAATGAGATCTAGCCCCACCTCTGGCATGCTTTATTGAGCCCTGATTTTGCAGTCCCATCTGTTCTTCAGAACTGCCAGTTCATCTAGCAACCAATCACATTAGACATTTTTAAACTGTGAGAGGAGTTAGCTGGAACTCTAAACAAATTGTTCCTGTCATCTACCATCAATTTTCCCATTATCATTGACAGCAGGACCAACCCATGGCCAATACCCATTTGCACTTCCAGCTGAGAGAGAAAGTTCCCCCGCAAAATTTCATTTAAGATAAAACACAAATTTTGTTCAGCTGAAATACAGTGGCTGAGGACTCACCCATCCCTCAACAAACAAGTAGAAAGGAACAACTTTTTGGCTGTAGAATGATGACTGAGATAAAATCAGCTTAGGATTCTCTGTCTCCATTAAAAATTGGACACCATAAATTACTATGGATTGAAGGAAATATTTTCCAGCAGTTTAGTAAAATACACACTTAGACCAATGTTTTGTAAAGGTGCATAAACATTCTTTGGAAGCCATGCTCCAAACTCTCATAGTGCCCTTCAAAAACCTAATCCATCATTAGTAAGATAGCCTGCCCTTATGTTAGCAAAACATAGGACCATGTAGAATAGAGCAGTGGCACACAAACTGCCTGTGGCCAGCTTCCAGGGCCCAGTGACATGCCCAGGTACTGTTTACTTTACTCATACAGCCCTAGCTAATGAGTCCAAAAATGTTGCTGAGCTCTTTGAAAAAAGTTTTCTGAATATGCATTAAAATACTCTCAAATGTCTAGTGGTCCAAGTTTAGTGGTCACTTGAAAACCTTGATAACTTTCATATCTCTAATGATTGTTTTCTTGATAATGAGTCTGGCTTCTGAAGAATTCCAAGGTTTTCTGGGGATGTTCAAACACAAGTAAACCTGGTTAAAAGTGTCTGGGTAGGTATTATGCTATAGCATCACAGATTTCCACATCAGTGAAGATTATTTTTTGCCAGTGTGTATTACAGTGTTTGTTTTGTAAATCATCCTACAGCCTATGCCTCTCTACAAATTTCTTTGCTTCATTTTCTCCTATAACATTAAAGACTAAATAATATAAATATTACTTTGTGGCATGTTGAAAATAAGCTTATATTATTTCTCTGTCTCTACACTGTGTTCTTATTTCACTATCATTGATATTTTCCCTTAATACAATAACATTTACTTTGAAAAGTCAATGAAAATCTGTCCAGAAGGCACCCAGAAAAAATAAAAGAAAGAGGGGTTTACTCATTGTTATTCAGCTTCCATTTATGAAGCATTGCCTTCTCCAAGATAAATATTAGTTCCAAAGTTAAAAAGAATCAGCAATTTGTAACAGTCCAGAATTTGTTCTCTGCATAGCTCCAGGACAGGGGAATAGGAAAAGTGTCTAATTTTCTTTGGTTATGAAGATGGACAAAGGCCATTTAAATTAATAGTTTAATGTGAAGCATTGTTACCCAGACCTTCAACAGAGAGGAAACATGAAGTTTCCTATTTAACTAATCAGCAACCACATTTCATTACAATTCCCACACAATATAATTCTTTGAGAGCTTCTCACACAACAGGAGCTGTCTATATTTATAGGTTTGGGGAATAACAGAAATAGGAACAGCTTATATGGCTTGAAGATGTCTTCCTCTCCAAATCTGAAAGGACAGAGAAGAAAACAATCTGACAGTGGGCAATGGACGCAAAGGAACTGCCATGGTAAGACAAATTCACAGGCTATAGTTGCAGCCACAGCAAAGGCAGCCTTCCAAATTGCTCCTCTAGCCAGGAATCAATCAGACATCTTTTAAGCCATTGGCAAATGTCTCCCCTGACTATCATGCAGTATCTCCATGTAAAACAAGTTATTTTTGATCAGTTACCTGCTGCAAGTCAGCTGAGATGAGCACCCTGACTGTTCAGAGAGACTAAAGCTCCTCTGTTGGAAATCTGGGTTCAACCACCATCCTTCTTTGTCCCATACTCTGTGGACTGCTCCTTGACTGGCTCTTTTGCCTCCTTTCTCCAGTCAGAATGAGATGCCTTTATCAGTGGTCCTAATATTTATAGTGTGAAAAGGGGGTGTAATCACATTTGCCCATGTCTCTTTTGCTTGAAGAAAATGTATGTAGGTCAGAGGATGGAAGATGAAGTGATATTGTACATCAGGAAACCTACTAGTCAGACAAAGCAGTATGTTCATTGCTGTTGGAACCTCATCTCTGTTGATGCAGAAAAATTTTTCTTGCCTTGATCTCTTGAATCTGTGGGGTCAATGAAAGTCTTTCTGTGACTAAGATCTTTGCTCCTATGGGTAGTAATTAATATAAAAGTGAAATACCAATCTGTACAAGACTTGAGGAATATTACTCTTACTGTGATTAGCCATTGTTTCTTAGTTGGGTTTCTATCTCTACTAAATGTTGCCAGCAGATATGACGGAATTTTCAGGTCAAAATCAGATGATATCTGAGTTGTGATTGAACAAAACTATATGCTTCACATTTTCCTCTGTATCCTAGTATTGCAGAGAACAAAATCTGGGAAGGCACAGAAAAAAGAAACAGCTCAGAATTCAGCAATCAGGCTCACTTCTAAATGCATAATGTGGATGATATTGAGGTGAATACCCACAGGGAAACTTGAATAAGCTAGTTCTGGCATTTAGATATTTACTGAATCCAAACTGTCTTTGTGAAAACTGCAATTTAAAGAGCATAGAAGCTTAATTCAGTATTCCCTGAAATACAAAAGAAGAGAAGCATGGCATCATTTGACTGATTTATTCTGCTTCTTTCTTCAAGAGTACCTGCATTTTATTCTCTTGAGAAGACTTATATCTTTCAGAAAAGCAGACTGGGAAGCTAACCAGGTATTGTCAATGCACCATCACCTTGCAGCTGGGAATGAATTTGATGAGTTGATTCCTGGTGATGCAGCCTTTTAAAATACAGATAATGTAAATGGAGAATCTATACAATTGTCGATAGGTTTGGAAAGCTTATTTGTCATCACCCCAAAGTTTAGAAGCAGGCCAGTTAAAGTTTTCTCATTACCAGATGGCATTTTGCAGCAGATAATGTCAACTTGTTGGGATAAGACTAGAAGCAGTTAATGCTATACACAGTAGAGTGGTGAGAGGACTAAAACATCCCAAGATCCAGATGCATATCCAGATGCAGCTTGCAATAACCTTAAAATCCAGTAGCATGAAGTTGCAGTGGTTTGTTCCAAAGTATTTAGATTTTTACAATTAATATATCATATTTTCTTGGAGTTATCAAAGCCTACAACAGAGATAAACATTCATTGCATACATTTTATGAGATTCAGATCTTGTTTTATGTTTGTGATAATTTGTAAACAATGCAAAGAAGCAATGGGAAATTGTTTCTAATGGTTCTGACCTTGCCTTGCTCAGTGATGGATTAAAATGACATGAAGATATATGGTCCTAAGTGTTATTTTAGAAAGAGATGTCTTCAAATGCAGATTCAACTGTTGTGTCATCTTTTCATGATAGTTAAATGATATTGTAGGAATCAAATACCAATCATTCTTTTTTTCTTTGAGATGTGACAGCTCCATCAACTTAAGATGTCTTTATGGCTGCTCTGATGTGTACCTGAAGATATATTTGATTCAAATTACATTAGAGTCATGGGTCACAAAAAGCACTTCAATGTCTTCTTTACTCAGTTGCATCAGGTGATTAGTTGCAGACATGTTTCCTATGAGGAGGCCTGATGCCCCACCTAAAAAGCAGGAAGATGATTCTACAAGGGCTGTAATGTGGATTATAGGCCTCAACTATAATGAGATCCAGTAAAAACTTTCTCAATGTTCAAAAATGTTTGGATCAAAGTGTTACTTTCTCAGTGTTTCTATCTGGTCAAGCTTTGCTCTTATGATGACAAAAACTATATGTCATCACAAAATCCTGTGACACCTTTTCCCTCTGAAATTCAGAGCTGCTTTCCTAGGACTTACACTGGAACATGGTCTTTCTTTGTCTGAATATGAAGACATTACTAAATGCTTTGCTTTGAACATATCCTAGTGGGTTTTCTATTTGGTTTGATTTCTACTGGTTTTGTCCAGATATTTTTTCAGTGTAAAATCTATAGGAATATAAGTAGAATGGGAGCTACTGAACAATGTACTGACCCTTCTTGTATTCCTCCCAGTCAAATGTAAGTCATCGTTTTTGAACAGAAAAGATGTGTGTGTGTGCACACCAACTGTTATTTAAAATAAACCATTCCCACTGGGTTTCATGGGTGCCTTTTCTGCCCTTTAGCTATTATGCTCTTCTGATGGTCTTGCTTTACCCGAGCATAAGTAAACCTAAAAGTAAAAAGCACATTAATTCTTCATAAAGATATGACCAGTTTATTTGTATTCATTTTCTATGAATATTTTTTGTCACAATTTTAAATAAAAATTAATAGATGAATAGACAGCATCAGCTCCAGACATGCTGGAGCTAGCCTCTGGAGCTTCTTATATAATTAATACTCAAAGGTGATGTGTGCTCCTTGAAGACCCAAGTAGCTTCCAAGTGCAGTTAAATGGAGTCAGTCAGAGACTCTTTTTCTCACTTCTTTTAATCTTAATTTCTTAATCTTTATTCCTATCTCTACTGTCTGCTTTTTTGTTGCCATGTATTCCAAATTCTTCTTTCTCCTCACATTTCCACATTAATCCTCTATACTCCTTTACTCAATCCTTCTGAAGCTAGGCAGTTAATTAAAGTCCTTTTATTTTTTTCTTTCAGTGTCATTATTCTAATCACGGTGAATCTAGACATTATTCAGGCACTGAAAATTACATTATTTTATAGTGAAATATATTTTTAAATATGGAAAAGAAGATGAATCCTGGAAGACTCTCACCTTCAATAAATGCTATTTCAGGTAAGGAAGATGTTACATGAACTGACTATAGCATGCTTCCAAGACAGCTTACTTCAGAAGGTGTCACAACTAGGTGGAAAATGGAATTACTGTCCTCTGGGAAATTCTACTATTTGATGTTTGTTTTCCAGCTAGCATGTTTCTCTTTGTTGGAAGCAAAAGGCAAGACCAAGATTTGAATATATTTATGGAGTTGATGGGGCATCATGATGAGGACCGGAGATTATTTAATGCTGCTGTGGAAAAGAAGTATTTGGAGCAGCACAGTGCACTGATCCCGTGGCAGCAACTCCCAGGGTCGTAACTAAGCATTGCGCAATTTGTACAGAGTGCATAGCTCTCTTTGTCCAGGTGGTAAGTGAGAACAGCAAAAAACTTGATGCTCCTGTAGCAATTAATAGAGGCCTCTAATAAGCAAGAGAGGCCCAAGTTTGCTTCTACACCCAACAGCTGCAGTTAAAATAGGAACAGTAATCCTTTACCCTGCTCTGCCCCATACTGCTTCTATTTTACCTTGTATGGCAGAAATAATGCTCCCTTCTCTACTCCACTTTGGAACACCAAAATTTCAGCCTTTGCTCTGGGATCCCAGCCCACATGAATAACACAGAACTTGTTCAAGCCCTTCTCTAGATCTCTAGTGTTACTTTCCATGCACATCAGTATCAGAATTGGGACTGAAGACAGAAAAAGAAAATCATACAGCACTGAAAGTTTTTAAGTGTTTATGTGATAAGTACCAAAGACCCAGGCTTATTACTGGATGTGTGTATGACAAGGTAGTTTGTGTAAATTTAATTTTGTATGTGTATCAAGATAATTGATTTGGCATACATATTTTCAGATCACACTACACTGAGGGACCAATTCTAATCTCAAATGAACAATTTGAAGTGTGACAAATCTTGAATATCTTGTTACTATCATTACAAAAGCCAGTTGCAAGAGGATTGTTCATGCATTATCTGAGATTCCCTGTTCTATTAGTTTGAAAAATATGTTCAGGATTTACTTCTGTGGATGTAACGCACTCATCTAACTTTCCATAAATTGCAACTGATTGGAAATATATACCTAACGGGCACAAATAATTTAAAACCAAATGGCTACTTGCTGAATGCAATCCCTTCTCTCCTGTATCTGTTTCTTTCCAAAGACAGCATTGAAAGAACCCAAAACTTTTTCAGGTTATGTAAGTTTGACTTTTTTTTTTTTTTTTTCCACCTAACTTACAAAATGATTCATCATGGAAATCAAAAACAAAGAGGAAACTTTAGAGCATGTTAAGAGGTGTAGTGTGAGAGGAGAAGTGCCCCAGAGACAATACGGAATAGAAGAGTCCCAGAAGTGAAATTTTCATGAGACATTGAAGATAGCCATAGCCATGATGTACAGACCTATGTTCATTTTTCAAGGACAGAGAAGGAACAGGAGTATATACAGTAATACTTAGGAGAAATGCAAAAGCAGAAAGAACCGTGAGCTAGAAAGATGAAATCTTCATTAAAATTAATATACTGACAGAACGTGATTCAGCAGAATTGAGATGGAGAAAATATGGTTTCCCTAACATAAAATAATAGCTGCTCTGTCTCCTAGCCCTACCTTTAGATACACCTCCTGCCACTTTAGATGTCAACCAGTTTGAAAGGTTGATGAAAATGACAGGGGAGAGAGACAAATGACACATGGCTTGACAAGTCAGCGCACCACTCTAAAATCCACAACAGACAGGATGGACAAGAGGAGAAAGAAAGGGTAAACCAAATACAAAAAGAGTTAAAAAATAATAAATTTAATTGTCCAACAAATTACACAGTCAAAAATTGTGAGTTTGGTGAAAAAGAAAAATTACTTTTTTAAAGCATGAATTATTATAAAATTTCTGTTATTTTCTTTTTCAAATCACTAGCTCAAGTTTTGGAGTTGCTCTCTAAATAAATATAAAAGGGATAAATTTACTTTTATAATTTAAAGCTGAGATTCAGGCAATCTGTTTATTCCAGAAGACAGGAGCTTATGAAAAGTACCAAGTCACCAAATGCTGAAAAAAAAAAAAAAAAAAAAAAAGTTGGCAGAAGGAATGGGCAAAAGTCCAGTAAAAGAAGATGGAGATGCAAGACAAGTTTTATATCATTAATGCTAATGAATCCCAGCTTTGCCATTCGGGACCTGGGTTTTTTCTTGGTTGTTTTTTTTTGGGGGGGGGGGATGAAGGTTAACCTAGGGGTCATAAGTAAAGACAAATTTTGATTTTTTTTTTTTTTTTTCCAGTATTGAAGAGGGTTTCAAATGGAACAGGTAAAATATACAAATGGCATTGTAAATTTCTGTCAGTAATTGAAAACAGACAAGAATTTATATAGGTCTTACAGAGCTAAGAGCTTTGTGGGATACTATGCTGCTGAAAGGACGTGGAAATTTAGCCATAACTAGGGAGCAAGAGTGAGTGCTGTGATAGGTTAGCTGATAGTAGCAGAAAGAGCCTGTCCTTTAAGCATTCATCAGAACTTTGGTTTTTAGACTTTCAGGAGTTGTTCATCTTTAATTTGTTGTTCCGACATTCCTTCTTCTGGCACTGCAGCTTCCTTTGTAATATGAACTAAGTTATCTACTGCCTAAAAATAAAATTTAAAAAAAATTGCAAGCTGTGATTTTATGTGAAACAGAAATTAAATCTGCAAAGGATCTAGTTCAATGGCAGGTGAATATTCCCCAGGAATACTCGAAGAAATGTATTATACTTCCTACCACTTAGGCTACTTTCTGACCAGTGGAGACCAATTGAATACTGAATTAATTTTGATCAAATAAAACATTTCATCTTTGACCTCCACACAAGGAAAAAATACTGTACAAAATAAACTGGCACCAGAGGATAATGATCTAGCTGAGAGGCAAAGGACACGCTTATTTTATTTTCCTAACTGACAATATGGCACAAAAGCACAAAACGGCAAATGTCTTCATGGAGAGCTCACTAGAGTCCTTGGCGAGTCTTCAGTGAATTCTTTTATGTTCTCCTCTCCCAGAAAGTAGGAGCAGATGTGTTCACTCCATGATGCTATATAATTGCTCTGAAAGATACTATGAACAGAAAGTCTCCATAGAAAATGTATTGTTGATGCCCTAAAACAACACAGCAGAAAAAGTAGGATGCCTAGGGATAAAGAATAAAATTCATGAAGACACCCAAGTGATTTAGAATCTCAAGTTCCATTTCCAAAAGTAAAGTATGTTAGTAAACTCAAATCCTCAGAGGAACATAGGACTTCATATAAGATACAGTAAACTCAGTGGTGCCACTAGACTGCTACCAGTACCTGAGGTAGTCAATTTGAAGTTGGCTCACATATCTGTGGTTGCAAGACTACCCTGAGGGTTATTGACTTAAATGCCTAATTCATTTCTGAAAATGGGACCTGGGACTCTTATCTGGCTTAAACCCTTTGGAAACATATAGGATACGACTCAGTCTTGCAAGGCCTAAAGTACCTTTAACAACCATTGCCATCACAGGTAACTGGAAGCATCAGAAGAAAACCAGCAAAACACGAGTGTGAGAGTTAATAGAATGAAGAGGAATTGTGGGTTTTTTTGTTGTTGTTTTTTTTGGTTTGTTTTTTTTTTTTTTTGTTTTGTTTTTTTTTTTAATGTAACAACTACTGTATAATGCTTAATTTTTAATAAAAAATAAGATTTTTTTTCATCATATATTTATCTATAATTGGACTCGATGATCCTAAAGGTCTTTTCCAACCTAAATGTTTCTATGATTCTATGAGTCTATCTATAAGTATAGTGATTATACATGATGTTTATATATGTCTCTGTCGACATACATTATTGATACTGATAAGTAAGACATGACATATCAGACCAAGTGGTAAACCAGGCATAAATCAATGCACCTGTGCCAGGAACCTATGCATATAATGATTAATGGACTGAATAAATAAAACATATACAGTAATTTCCCTTCAGAATATTCCCAGTTGCCCTAGATAATTAATTGTTGCTTCATCACCTTTTGCTGCATACTTTGTCTACATAAAAGAAAGTCTCAGAATATTATTATACTTTCAAGAAGCATCTATTCCTATACAGGAACCATCTATTACTCAGCCTTGTCTTGTAGACTTACCAAAGAAATCAGATCAGAGAAAGACAATTGTTGATACAGCAGTAAGCTTATGAGAAAAAAATCAAAAACAGAGAGAATGTTATGGTTGTCATACTCTGGATATGTAGGATTTTTCATAGCAAGAGCACCTATAGTTTGCTCCATTATTAACCCATAGTAATCATATGTAAAGAACGTTAGGAATTTCTCCTTTTAATTTATGATACATATTATATCCTGAAGTAACCACATGTAATCTATTAAAAGCATCACTTCACCTTAATGATAAGAGTTTTCTACGATGGAAAGTCAAAGAACTTTGCAAGAAAATCAGTTGTATTGTCCTGAAATTTATTACCAAGCTGTAGCAAAACACAAGTTCTGAGTGATAATGAGAGCTATTTTTCTAATTTGTTTTACCACCTGCCCAACAAATTTTTGTTCTCAGCTTCTCCATCATACAGGCTCTCCTTCTGAAATTCTTTCATAATGATAAATGCAAAATATTTTTGCTTTATTACTTGGATACTTGTAGAGTAATTTTTTTTTCTGGAAATTTAAATAACTTTTTGATCCCTAAAGCTGCATTGGCTTTATGCATGAGGAACATAAACATACATTATTTGGAATGGTGACTTCATCACATTCTTCCATAATGACTTCTGTTTTACTGATGTAGACATGTATTTTTGTTTCTTGTATTTCAGTTTGCTATCATTGAGGCTAAAAATATATTTGACTGGGGACATTTAAGGTGAAGAGTCCCTTCAGTATTCCCATTATTACTTTTGTCACTTTCTTCTTTCTAATCTATCTTGCAAGAACCTCATATATTCATTTTTCTTTCAGTTAAAATGGCACAGGTCTGATAGTACCCTCATTACCCAAACTGTTATTTCTCCCTCTGGCCTCACAAACTGTATTAAATGATATTTCTTTGGGGGAGTCCAGCAACGACATTCTGAGTAATGCTTTAAATGATGGGTCTCAAATTAGATTTAATTTACATTTAATAAGACATGTATTGTATGGCAAATTAATTATAACTGACTGTTGAATATGGTTTTTGAGAATTAATAGTTAAGGATTGAATAGTATGTTTATTTTATAGAGGGTTACAGAACATCAATTATATTTCTTTCCAGTAATGAAGTGGTATTTGTTTGACATAAGTTAATTATTTAGTCAGGTTAAAAAAAATAATTATCTGAGCTCTGTAAACAGACTCTTAATTAAAAAAAAAAAAAATAGATTGAAGGCTTCACATAAAAATCAAATGGATTATTATTTTTTAAATAAACTAATATTTCTAAATGTTTTTATACTGGTAATTTTGACTATCATCACTTCTGCAAGTGACTCCAAAGTAAGTAGTATCAAAATACTTTTGCAGCCATAAATTTGCACTCAATCCACTTTAAACAGGGAATAAATTAAGTATCACATTTTCAGGGTACAGTTCTTTACAGGGTCCAGGGGTTTTTTGATACCTTTGGGCTACAATAGATCTGATAGAAATTCACAGATAATAAGAAGTTTCATTCCTGTATAAATTTTTTAAGGTATGCACTTCAGAGAAAATTTGATTCCAAAGATTTGGTTGCTTAGCCAATTCAATTCAAACAACGTACCAGAAATACATCATAGTGTTTTGATAATTTTGTTTGTGGGTATTTTTTTTTAATAGATTGTTATTACAGTTCAATTTTTCATAGATTTAAAATTTCCCAACTGACCCTTATATCACCTCACTTTTACTATACAAGTCCTAAAGGATTCTATTAAAATATTTCACATAGTTATTAATAAGCATTTAAAGAGGCATTAACTACTGGCTGTACAATGGACATGATTCTTCATCACCTTGCTCCTTCTCCAACGATTGGCCTTTGTGCAAAGTACTGGTAAGCGAACTGTAAAACATGACAAAGTACTTCTGCAAATCTTTACCCTATTGCTCATAGGTTTAAGTGAGCACTTGAGGAAGAAAAAGCAACCCCTGTCTCTACAGAATATATCTGGTTATTTCTAGTCCCCAGTTCTGGTCGCAAGGTTCATCACATGGACTGGAGTGTCATTTTCATTCCTGTAGTTCTGACAGGAAGAAGATTTCCAAAGTGAGTTTAATGTTATGTATATTCTTGAACTGATACATGTGTATGGTATCAAATTGACCTTTCTGTTATTTTGCAGTTTTGATTGGATAGCTAGCCCACTTTTTCTTTTATATGCTACTATAATAAGGCCATAAACAATGCAGGAGTCAAGTGACCACCCAATCAAAGTATAAAATATTGAAAAGGTCAAAAGAGTGCAGCTCGCTACTAAGATTCATTGAATATAAATTAGGCATTAAACTCCTGATACCTCGTTCCCTTCACTGAGTAGTAATGAGAATGGAAAATGGCAGAAAATTAATCCCTTCTCATTAAAAAGCTTGTAATGAGAATGTGGAACTTGGTAGAAATGTAACCTGTTCTTATTACAGTCTTCAGGAAAGGGTCTTTGTGGTCTTCTTCAGATGTCATAACAGTGAACTTTTCCTCCTTCGTAAAATAGTAGGGGGAATGTGGTTACGTTACATGCAACTGCCTTGAATAAGTCTTCTGCACTGTAAAATCATCTTCAAATGACATAACCTTTTTCATTCACTGACACTGAAAGTTCTGCTGTATCTATACTTTATGTTAATGTGAACATACATCTGTGTCAGCTGTGTTTTCAGTGCTGCCTAAACTAGGTATATGCCCACATCCCATTGAATTTCAGGCTAAATTGAAGATTAAGTTTCCTTAGAGTCTTTTGCAAAGTCTAGCTGGTGTCAAGAGTGACACAAAATGAATATCTGGATTATAATTATCCAAATAAAAATGTGCACACATAAGTTAATGAGTGCAGAATATCAACAGGATAAATACCAGGAATATACTTACAGACCTACCCACATGCACACAAATTTCTGACAGAAAAGGACCCACAGATTTAAATTCTCTACATTAAATTCCACTGCGCCTACAACAGATAATTTATCACAGTGAATTTTATATGCTTCTTGACTTTGAAGTGCACCCAGACTTTTCTCTATCAATATTTAGATCCTGAGAACAAGAAAAACAAACAAACAAAAAATACTACAACTAAACAGTTCTGTATTTTGTTTTCCATTAAAAAGTAGGTTAAAAAAAAATATTTTGATGGAAGTCTATAAGTTAATGTTCGTTTTGGTTCTCAGTAACTGAACACAGCAATCATGAAAGTAACCAAGTGCATTTATTTTTGATACAGAAAAATACATGGCAGAGCATTTACATTATGAAATCTGAAAAAAAAAAAAAAAAAAAAAAAAAAGTCATGTAGTGTTCAATTAGGTGATGAGAATGACTTGTTTCCTACTCCATGGTAGTGCCGGGATGCATTTGTCCTGGCAGGAAGACTGGCCCTTGTACACTGGCTCTTCGTAGGGGTGATTCCTGGCAGGTGGATCTGGACTGCAAATGACCGGTGGGACTTTGCTTACATCTCCCACCCCACAACCCACATGGCAAGTGCAGTTATTTAGCCAGAGAGGTGGATCTATTGGGCATTTTACATTGCCACATTGGGAGTGAAACCACAGTGCTCCTCTGCAGTCTGGTAAATCCCCGATGCCATGAGAAAGGGTTGTTATGAAGTCTGGAGGATATTTATG
This sequence comes from Tyto alba, assembly GCF_018691265.1. Taxonomy (NCBI): domain Eukaryota; kingdom Metazoa; phylum Chordata; class Aves; order Strigiformes; family Tytonidae; genus Tyto; species Tyto alba. Next base: position 30,671,371 of record NW_024881301.1, on the reverse strand, counting down.
AACTAGAGAGAGACAGACTGCTGTAGGAGAAGAAGTTCCCAGCCTATTCATCTGCATACACACACTTGCACATTCACACATATTTTTCCAGGGCTTTAAAAACTCACATGCCAACCACAGACAGCCAAACTGAAGGTCTTTCCATGCAAGCTCCAGCCCACTTTGCACAGTGGGAAATGATAGCACTCAGTGCTATGGCTGCTCCAAATACCCTTGACAGCTGCAGGTTGAAGAACTACCTACAGGCAACCCAGGAAAAACATCTGTAACTTAGAACAGCAACCTGGCCTGTCTGAATTATGCTGGCAGCAGTTCTGACTTTTGAAACACTATACAACTGGGAAAGTAGAAAACAGCTAAGCTCCCCTCCTTCTCCTGATCTGGCTGCACCAGTGTGTGAAACGACTCTTACTATCAACGTAAGTGTATTTTCTTTACGTTATTGGGGTGTATTTACAAAAATACATATGCACAAGGAGACATGCACATTCTGATGTATCTTCCCCATCACTTTTCTCCCTCTTTCTCTCTCTCTCTGTAGGGATAGATGGATAGATAGATTAGATAGATGATTTTTTTTTTCCTATCAAAATTGTAATGAAAATGGCCATTTTCAATTTGATATTTCTTGTAAAACTACTGCTAACTTCTACAAGCAATCTACTGTTCTTAATTTTTTTTCATACTATTATATTATTGAAATCTGGTGGCAATTTCTTTAGTAAAACATTTTAAGATAAACCCATTAGTTTCATGTCAGTATCTGTGAAAAAAAAATAACTTTGACATTTAAGTGTTGCCTAGGAAGAAAGATTTGGATTGCAGATCCAAAAGGCAGCTGGTATACTTCAGATTTCCCTACGCTCTGAAGGACTGTGGAAGGAATACCGCCTCAGTGACATCAAATTCTGACCAGTGTCCCTGTGAAGCCTACAAGGACACACATCTTAAGGCAGACGACTGCCACGAGCACACAATAAACCTGGCAGAATCAACAAATATACAAACACCTAAGACCAACACCACAGATGCTTCAGTGTCCATAAACTTCCTAAGAGTTTGCCAAAAAAACCCATTATTTGTAGCATATTTCCATGTCCATGCAAAAGACTCACTAGCACAAAGATGCCTGTTCTTTAACTATCTAACAGTTTCTCATCCAACAAAGGCTATGTCCCTTCACAGTTTTTGCTAAATGTCTATGGGATAAGTCCCCAAATACATAATTTCATGTTCTTGTTTCCTTTGTTTTTCCTGAGGATTAAACTGCAAATTTCACAACGTCCTCTGTCATGGGTCTGTGTGATTTTGCAGATTCTCTCCAAATACTCTTTTTCCAGTATATATCTTAAATTTAATCATACTTCTGAATTACTTTTATTCTGTTTTCATTATGTAGAGCATCTGAGAACTCATCTGTAGAACCAAAATTTCCACATCATTTAATATCAGGAGGTACCTGCCAAAAGGGATTGTTATCCAGATATGCTCATCTGGGCAGTCAAAGCCTTGGTGTGTGGGAGGGGAGAATACCGCATTTCATTGCCTAATTTCCACATCAGTAATCACAGTTCACAAATATTAGCCCTCTTCATTGCATCTTCTATCTTTGTAGTATCATACTTTGTGTTTACTTCAAAAGGTAACTCATTTTCTCTTTCCTTCTGAATGACCATATTCTTGAGAATCCAAGGTGTCAAAATTTGCATGGACAATGGGAGTCATTAAAGTGTTACATAGTCTCTGAAAGTTTAACATTACAGTTGTGCCCTTCATCCATTAACTCACTTGTGCAAAATCGATTAAACATCCTTTTCTGGAATCATGTGGGCAACAGCTCCAAAAAATGACCTTGTTCTTTGAAAAGTACAGATCCATAATTAAATGCTCTTTACAACCATAGTTCCTGACCCAAGTGTGTGAAATACTGACAGTGGTAGGAGCACTGTATTGCTTTTGAGTGAGTGCAAAATCTTTAGAGCCTCCTTCCTGAATCACAAATGGACTAGGAGATTCATGCTTATTTGGCTACTGTAGAAGCATTTTTAAATACATTTACAAATCCATAGTTAATAGTCCTTTCTTTTTTTTAAAAAAAAAAAAAAAAAAAAAAAGTTCAGTATCAGTTTAGAATCTATTAAATGGGAACAACTTCTGCATGCCTGCTTGCTGAGACTAGAAGCTGTTCAAGACATACTGAATTAGAAGTTGTCCCAAGGGATAATATCATTGAGGGTGACCCAGAGAATACCATGATGAAAAAGTCCTTCAAGCTACTTGCAGTAGTGCTCATTGGAAAGAGAAAAAAAGGAAAGCTGGTTGACTGAAAGGCATTTGTCAAATCACTTGCACTTTTCCTGACTTTAACCATGGTATAATTCCATCCTTCCTCATCAAGGTATGCTTACCTAAACAGACTGACTTAAATAGGATTTAAGCATGTGCTTAATGATGGATAGAGAGTTATAAACACCTCTGTGAACACTAGTAGATTTAAGCATGAAAGTAAATTTTGTTTACCAAATTGAGCCCACAATTTAGCTGAACATACCTAAAATGCAGAGCCCAAAATGCAGCACAGTCTCTTTTGGATCTGCAGTAGAGCAAGGATGATGTCTGAATCTTTATCACAACTACCACCAAGGTAAACCTTTAGCACAGGTGATAAACAAAATCAAAATCCATAAATGTACCATATGAATAAGTTGCTCCATGTGCATCCTCTGAACAAAAATCTTAAGCAAATTAACATTATTGAATTGCTATTCATGTCAAACAGTTAAAAAGAATATGCTGAAATTCTAACTCTGGCACTAACATAAACATACATTTATACCACTGCATAATAAAACAGGGATTCTTGGATCTTTCACCCACTATCTCTAAAAGATTAGGCTATGATGCACAGATACAAAAACTGGTGTTGTTATAAAAACAATTATTATGTCAGGAAACTGACTTTCTTGAGAAAATTTGAGCTATTTTCTCTCTCCTGTGAAAAAACATAGAGCTAAGTGGACTTGATATACTAAGGTGAGCAACTTGACAATAAAAGAATAAGAGGGGGTGGAGAAAAAGCTGAACTGTGACTATCCCACTCCCCCACTTCTGATCATTCCTCTTATTGCTGATTGGAAAACTATCCTTACAAAGGAGAATGCAAAATTATTTTCCAGTCTCAAAATTGGGACCTTGATTGTGTAAACTGTTGTATAATGTAACTATATATTTCACTAAAAATTAATTTAATGCCATGTTACCATTAAATTCTTGTTGACTAAGCAAAACTAAGAATAAAGGATGGATTAAATGAGAATCTTTAAGCATTTGGCTAAAACCAGCATTAGCTTCTCTCAGGCTACTAGTTCTTACTGTGAAAGAGAGTCAGTACAATGACATTGGTAAAACAGTGATATTTCTCAGCCAATCTCCCCAGTATAAAATCAAGGAAAATTTTTCACCACTCTTGAAGGACCTTCTTTAGGTATGTCTGTGAAAGTATGGTTTGTGAAAGAAAGGTGGCTTGTAACAAAATGTTGAACTATTTGAAATGGAAAAAAAACTTCTGGATAATTTTATTTTAATCTTCAGGGTCATCTTCTTCTGTCCAGGAGTGAATGGGTTTATCTGAAGGAAAAGTATGAGCATATAAATAATCTCTTGGCTCAGTTTAGAGTGTACATGTTGACAAAATACATCCTTTCTATTCTCTATGACTTGTGGCATCACATTGTTTATTATCTGCCTACTTGTGGATCAAATAACAAAGGTCACTTGCATTACCCAGAGATCTGAAATTTTCTCAGGAGTCAGAAATGATCTGAAATTATATATTTGTTCCTCATAAAACTACTTCTTAATAAGCAGAAACACACTGTGGGAGCAGAATACCATTTAGGTATTCATGCTTTATACGCTATGCAGAGTTTTAATACACTACCATGTCAAGTGAGTTGGCAATTCTTTTTATAATTTTTGGAATTACAATAAAACACACTCTTTCATGGTTGTGTGGTGCAAAGCCTTTTTGGCCTGATTTTTTTAAAATGTGTTATGTAATTTTAACTCAGCTTTCAAGTAATGCAGCTTTTCCAGCTATACAAAGATCATTCTCTTGGAAATATTTAAGCCATACTGTCACTTAGGTATCTTTCACTGATCCTTTACAAATAGTCCATTGACTCATCTCTCAGCCCCAGAATTTGCTGAGTTCATGAGACATCAGACTAAACCAGATGCAGGCTGGTGAGGTAACTGCCTGATGACAGAGACTTTGTATCTTTGGATTTCCATCTCTCCCCGAAACCTTCCATATGACCTCAGCAAATATCAGATTCTCAAGCTTCTTCCCTGCTGTAAGATGCAGATGATAACACATCCTTTTTCTGTTTAGTCTCCTTAAACTGAGAAACAATGGGTGTGCATTGCCTGGTGTGGGACAAGATGTGGGGTTATGGTCCCATCTGCTCTTCCAAATGCACAAGAGCTGCCTGAGGGCCTGTGCAACAGCCCAGAAGAGAATGCTAGCACACTACCTGTCACATCTCCAGTTGATGACTGGTCTTTGTGCCTTTTATTTCTGTTGACTGATGGAAAGGCACATGACTAACCCTGCTTTGCTGGAAGGGCTGCATTATTCTCATAGACTCAAGTATTAATCTTTTCTCTGTATAAACAGAAACAATGCATCTATATTGCCTGTACCCCTGGAAGCATTCTTTGAGCAGAATTTGGAAATGTAAATTAAAGGAAAAAGATGTCATGTTAAAAGGCAAGCCTACAGCTAACAGCCTTCTCCTGTGGCATGGGACTTTCTGAGACACAAAGTTCAGTGACAATGGAATACAGCACTACATTTGCAGTTTCTTTACAGGGTCACAGTGCATAATGTGAACTGGTCATCCAAAGAGACCTTTGCTACAGGAATTCTTTACTGTTACTATTGTTATTGTTATTACTGTGAAACTGTAATGATTGCTTTGCTGCTGTATATTTCCTGCTCTGACTCCCAGGTACAGAAATGACAAAATACTTCATCTGTATGAAAGGCTGTCCTTAGGGTATTTCCAGCTCAGTAAGAAGTGGGAAGTACAAGACATCTCACAAGAAAGCCTATCTTTTAGCAATTTATAGCTTTATTGTGCACAGCCTGAATCTTTTGAACAGGATCTTTGGGGCATTCTCCTTTTGTCCATTCTGGATATACCTCCTTCTTCGTCATCCTCCTACTTTTGTCCTTTTTATTTCTTTTTCTTCCTTTTTCTTTAAAAAAAGGGTAGCTGCAGGCTGCTCCTCTTGTTTCACTAGGGCTTTAGACTTCAGTATTAGGTCAGGTCTGTGAACTCTCCTATAATGTTAAAAATCCTGAAACAAATCCTAGTTTCCTTGTGGTCTATGAGAATTTTGCCTTTCACTTCAACAGTACAGGATCATACAGAGATGCTTTGTGCAAAGATCCAGGAAAGGAGGGCTTTCTTTTCCTTCTCATTTAATTCTTTCTTAAAAGGCGCTGAAGGGATTGTAATTTTTGGTCCTTGGATATAAAACTTCTTTGAAATCATAAAATTGTATAGCTCTACAGTGTAGAATTTGTCATATATGTTTATCAATCCACTCCACTGAAGGGGGTGAAGATAATTAGCTATACTTCACAGACATTAAAACTAAAGGAGAGAGACATTTACTCAAGGTTATCATAGTGACTGCTAACAGAAGAAGCTCAGCTCAGACTTTCTCATTTTAAGACCAGCACCTTACCCTCATGAGACAGACAGACAGACTGAGAGGGGCATATTTGCTGAGCGTTTTTTCTTTGTGCTAATTTAGTTTCTGAAAAACTAATTGGTGGCTTATGATCTGAAACAGAAGTAAAAGCACTACTTCTGTGTTCAATTTTCATGAAACATGGTGGGGTTTTTGGGATAGGACCTCATATTGCAATAATCAAGGGCTATATCTCTCTAAATCTCGCTTAAGTATTGGGAGCAAAATTGAACTCAAAAGGTAATAACTAGAAGTAATGTATCAGGTGCAATTATTGCAGGATCACCTTTAATAACATTCAGTCAGAAGTTTCTGTGTGGCTTAGAAGTTGGTCAATGCCTCAATTAAACTGAGGTGCCTAAACAGCACAGCAAAAAAATGCTGCTGTGATACATCCTGTGTCTAGGGGAAGCTCTTAATCTTGAAAATTGTGGCATTGCTTCAGTAAGAGACCCCCAAAAGTTAGATATCTGTGAATTCATCAACATCGGAAGTATCGAAGGTTCTAGGCCTGACCATGTGCTAGCTAAGAACAGAGCTGGAAGTTACATAGTCATTTCAACATTGCTCTCTGACCACACTAATAAGCACTTGTAGGAAGTAAGCATTGCGTCTTTCTGATAGCAATGAGCAATATGTCTTTGCACAGAGCTGACTTGTACCACATCAGCTCTGCATCCTTTCCCTACTTTTCAGTATGTGATGAAAAAAATAACTATTGAAGATGCTAGGGCTTTTGGTTTTCCAGTCCAATGCTGCAGAGCAAAATAGGATCTCACAGTTTAAGTATGCATACGGATTTGAAAGAGTTCTGTTCTTTTTGCAGTTTCTGTGTCACTCTAGAAGGGCTTTTAAAAAAAGGAGGGCAAGCTTATTCTGTGTTGGTTTTGTACTGAGTTTATATCCAATGAATGATACCAGTATGTTTTTCATTGGTTTCTATTAATTTTGTAGCATAGAAGAGTTCATGAATTTGGGAGCATAAGTTAAGCACTGACAGAAGTACACAAGAGTAAATGACAGCATGGCTGTGACATTAAAATCAATAATTTACAGTATTGATTGACTGTTGCCCTGACTCATCACTGCTATGCTAGCTGCATACAGTATATTGCTGCCAATATCAGACTATCATATATTCCTATGAGTACCTAGCATTAGTGCAACACTATATTGAGACATTAGGAAAAGAAAAGTAAGAACACATCTATTATGAATACAGATATAGATTTTACAGAGAGGGTGAGCTAATGGGTCAAATTTTGCTATTAGATATTCACCTGTAACAACCACAGAGAGCAAAGAAGTCACATAGCTGAGGTTGTTGAATCTCATAATAATCACAATTTAGCTTGCTTATCTGTACATAACATTTTATATTGTTGTTACACTTTCAGCCTGCACATTTCTATCCATAAACAAATAAGCCAGTCTGAATGTCAAAGTTAGTTTCTTAGGTCCACATCTGGACTTTGTAAATGTGGGCCCCGTTTTTCATAACTGTGAAACAAATGCAGATCGCACTGGTTTTAATAAGACATTGGTATGCTTACTGAAAAAGGGTGTGCCAAAGTCAACCTAGGAAGAAATATTGTTATTTGCACCTTCTTAGATGCAGTCATATAATTTGTTTAAAAATTCTGATGTCCCCTGGTTTGCCCAGTTGGGTGACAACTTCATGTCCTTGAAATCATGTGTCACAGCATACCCCTTATGGGTTATGTTATGCAGCATACCAAAGGGCAAGGAGAGACTGAGCATAACATACAACACAATGTAAGTTGCTTTACAATGCTTTAGACTCCCTCTGGCTTTGGAGAAACCAGAAGGAAACAACATAGCAGGTATGAGTAAGTTCCCTATACTTCAGATACAAATGGAGAAAAACTGAAGGAGCACCTGGGATACTAAAATTCCTGTAGTTCAGCTAATAAACCTATATTTACATTTTTTTGATCTCCAAATTCTGTTTGAGTAAGATTAGTAAAAATATGATAATCAAAAATCTTAATGGTTGATTGAGCTTCCAATCACACTTGGTGAAAATCAAGACCAAGTGGCATATGAAACCAGTTTAATGACTCTGTAATAGACAAAGATCAGGTTGTCCATGCTGATTAAGAATGATTTAAAAAACATTTCTGAGACTGTGGACCTCTAAAGTCTTAAAGAAGTGCCTCCAGACACTCGAAAGAACAAATTGTTTTACACTGCAGTGATTCCTGCCTTCCCTTTTTGGAAACACCTCAGGGTTGGGGTTTCTTGTGTAGATTTTTACAATGTTCTTTCAATAGCAAAGTTAAAAAACCTTAACTACATTAACAAGTATATGCCACTACTATCCAAACTGTATTATGTGCATTTTTACAGTTCAAGGGACATAATCAAGTTTGATCCATGGTACCATCCACATATACATAGTATACCATCATGAGTTTTCTGTGCCCTCAACAGAACAATTCTGATGCTTTTCTGGAGCCTGGATGAGATTGAATCACCAACAAGAGGAAGCTGTTTAAGACTCAAGAATAACCAATAAGGGCAAGCATATCCCATAAGCAAAAGAGAAGGAAACACTGAAAATACTAAGTAACTTCTTCAGTTTTAAAATATCAAGTCTTCAACTATTTTTGCTTACTTTAATGAGAATGCTTGTGTCTCTGACTGCAAAATTGGATTACTCACTGCCAAAGAAGGAATTACACATGGCAGTCAATTATTCAGATGTGTAGTGTCAAGAAGTGTCAAAAAACGACACACATTTTGTGAACAACTTTTGTGTACGTCTAAAGACAAGCAGTCATGAGTGTTGTATATAGTGGTGGCAGGTTGAAGTATTGTGGTTATATGCACTATACTGTAATGGCATCATAGTTGCTGGGTTTTTTTTTATATAATTAAATTCTAAAAGTAGTTGGGAGAAATTAAGGGACAGAAGGAAGGCATTAGCACCAGGTTATACTGATAGGGAAACATACACTGGGTTGTGTAAAATGAAAAAAAAAAAAAAATCCCCAATTTGGAAATACGATTATGCTCCATTTGGATTTTGCAATGAAACCACCCAATATGTTTTTTGCTGGCCACTTAATATCACTCTGATTCTAGACCTTCAGAAGTAAACAGAGTTCTGATATCTGACTCTTGCATTATCTCCTTCCCAGCCTTTTATGTCTGAGGATGAATATTTTCAGGCTTCATCTCATTCTCACAATTCCAAGAGCTTTGTGAAACAGCATTTCAAGTAACATTTCAACAAACAGATCTCTAATGATTTCATTAACATAATGGCTGTTCACAGTTTTAACTGTAACTGAGCCAGTGCACTGCTATTTTAGTGATGTTTTACAAAGTTCATTAACCCTGGATATATTTATTTATTACTGCCACACTTAAATTTTAATGTAAGAAAAGCACAGGATATGCATTTACTTGTAAATTTAGCAATTTTCATATATAAATATTTTCAGAAGGATTTAATATATTTCTATTTTTAGAAAAAGTGTCTTTAAAGAGAATTGGAGTTCTTTGAACACATTCTTTATAATGACATATGAGCATCTAATGAAGGTGGGGAAGATGATCAGTAAAATTACCTTTATTTTCTGTATCAAGGCTGTAGAATGAACAGCTAAGAATTATGCTGACTTCTATTTTATTAACAAGCAGATTTTAGTCTTCCATTCATATATTTTATGTATATTAATAGGTGTGATTAAATTAAAAAAAATCTTAACAACGAAAAATCCATCAAGTTATGTAAAAGAGTATCACCATTTTATGACTCAAACTGGATTTTTTTGGGGGGGTAAAAACCTTATGAAGTGTGGCAAAGAAATCCGCTTAATGTTACTGCAATGGTTCTAACTAGAGAGCAGATAAGAACTTTAAATGAAGGATTTAAATTGCTTCAGATGCACTTTCCATTATAATTGTTTACATAGGTGGCTGGCAGAAGCATCACCCTTATTCTGTGCTCCTTTTTTTTCCCTAATGTAGGAATAAATATTCCAGATCGTACCGGTTTCTAGTAATTATTCCTCCTCCAATCTTTTAATTCTAATTCTTTAGAAAATCCCTAGAAACAAGCTTTAATACACACAAGAGGGTTAACTAATGTAAGGGTAGCCCCTCATAGCAGGACTGTTCCAAGCTCCATGTTGCTTTCTTTCTGTAAAGTCAAAATACACTATTTGACATTTGGTTTGCTATAACATGAAGACTAATCTTCAGAATTTTAAGATTTTTAATGGTTTTCTGGAGCCTTCTTTCAACGGTGTCCCGCAAGGAGATAATATTTTTTTTTTTCTAACTGGGAATCAATCAAATTATTAAGAGAGAAAGAAACCACAGAAGAGATGTTTCAGACCAAATAAATTTTGGCACATATTCTCTGGATTTTCAAATGGGCCTATGGACCTGCCAACTGCTGTGTCAGTCTCCTTCAGCCGCTGGCTGTAACACACCACCTCTTGCTGTGCAGTATCCTTGCTGAGCAAGTCAGGAAGGCGCTAAAAGGGACTTGTGGTCTTCCTTTGCTAATAGTGCACACTGAAGCAGCATAATAGCTCTTGCCATCCCCTCCCTACACCATCTCTTCATCCATAAATGTTCACTCTAGCTCTTTCCTTTCTGCAGTCATTTGGGACTCCTTATTTCACAAAATACTGCTGATACTATTGGTCAGCAGTCAATAGGAGAAGAAAACAATCTCATTTTCCCCTTTCTACATTATTCCTTTCTGAAGTTCAGATTATAAATGCCTGACACAGTAAGGTATTATTTTTCTCTTTAGAGCTCAGAAACAGACTTTTTCATTCATACATAGGGTAGACCCATATTTAAACTAGCTAAAGCACTCTTCTAAACCCCAGATGGTTTTAATGTAACTTTATCAATTTGGCTCCTACATTTCCCACATCTTTTCATCACAGCTTCATGATAAGAAGTTCCTTCATGTTCAAACTATTGGCAATAGTCATGTGGTCTCATTTGCAGGGTGTAATGGATGAATGGAGATAATATTGAGCTATCTGTAAGAAGATCAGAAACTAGTGAAGAGAATATAAATCATTGGCTTCTTGTAGTGTAACACCTCACTGTAACCTATTCAATATTTATATAGTAGGCAAATCTATTTCTGAAAACCCCGGATAGAAGTTTGATATCCTTATTATTCCAGATGTCACTAACCTGAGTGACCCAATTACCCAAATGCTGTCCTGATGCTAACACTCCTGGTCCTCCTGCCGTTGATACCATGGCCATTGCCGGCAGTGACTTGCAGCCCTGTAAGTAGATCAGTAAACTTTTTACTGTATCCCAGTAAAACAATACTGCCCTGGCTAGGAGCAGGCCACTGACACTGAAAGTGCTCAGGGCCGAGGCCACTCAGGCATGCTTTGTCCAAACTTGTTTTTTGCCTGTCTGGAACTTTGTTTTGTCATATTTAGCTACAACAGCAATTTCTCCAATGACCAGGTGGCTACGCCTAATTTATTTTATGTCTTATCTTTTTATGGTGTAACCATAATTTTTATATACATCGTAGTAACAAACAGCTATTCCGTGTAAACAAGCATATTCAAAATTGCAGCAGAATGATGCAATGTAGAGAAACAGAGACCTGGTATGACAGCAGAGCCTTGAAAGGAAGGACAAGCAATACAGTCAGTATAGGGGAGAACAAGGATGGGGTGGGATGTTAAGAAACAGGATGACCTTGATACTCCAGAGCTAGCAACAGCTCAGCAGCGGGTAGATGAAGAAATGAAGCCACAGAACATGGGTAAAACAAATTTAAGATTAACAAAGAGAACAGGAAACAATTATTCAACATATCTAAAATACACTATATATAGGATATTTAAGTGTGACATGGACTTGAAGACCAAGGAAGATCAGGTTGTAAATCATGTTAGAAAACATATAAAATTAGCCCCAAGTAGACCCTAAAGTGAGGAAAAATATGTCATTATGATTGATTTCACACTTTTTCTGAAAAAAAAAAAAAAAAAAAAAAAAACAAACAAACAAAAACAAACAAGAAAGAAACCCCATCAACAAAATCACTATCCTGGTGAAGAGTTTGATACACTGTCAGTTCCCTGTAAATCCCCTCTTTCACCTCCAGCAAAACTGAAGCCACACACTTTAAGTCTGAGGACTCTGGATGGGTGGGCATAACAGCAGAGAAAGGGGTTGTTGTGGTTTGAGCCTGGTCAGCAGCCAAACACAACGCAGCCAGTCACCCACGCTCCCCCCACACCTGGGAATGGGGGAGAGAATTGGAGAGATAAAGGGAGACTCACAGGTTGAGATAAAAACAGTTTAATAATGGTAATAAAAGGAAAACAATGACAGAAATAGAAAATACAAATGGACAATGCACAATGCAATTGCTCACCACCCACTGACCAATACCCAGCCTGTTCCCAGCTAGCGATCCCGAAATACCAAGATCCCACATTCACAGTCCCAGAAGCGAGAGAGCACCCCCCCCTTCCTGACCACCCCTCCTCTATATAATGAGCATGACGTTCCATGATATGGAATATTTCATTGGCCAGTTTGGGTCTGGTGCTCTGTCCATGCTCCCTCCCTGCTTCCGGTGCCCTTGTGCACGGGCAGGACATGGGGAGTTGGAGAGTCCTTGAAATCTCAGTAGCAGCTGAAAACATCAGCGTGCTATCAGCATTCTTCTCATACCAAACCCAATGCTGAATCTAAAACACAGCGCTATCCTAGTTACCAAAAAGGAACATTAACTCTATTCCAGCCCAAACCAGGACAAGGGTAGACACAGAAAGTGTGCATAACTTTCTAGTTGTTAGTGTTCTTATTTACTGTTAAACCTTTTCCTGTACTAGTTTCTTTTATTTACTTTCTTTCTCTTTTTCTTTTTTTTTTTTTTTTTTTTTTTTTCTATGTACAGACTAGATCTGTACTAATAATTATTTGATTAGGCTTTTAAGATTTCAATTACCATAACAATAAATTCTTACCTTTGCATGTCAAGCGTGCTTCTGTTTTGTCAATAAAATATTTTGAGCGTAATGAGCTATCTGAACACCATAGGAATGTTCAACCAGAGATCTAAATCTGAACTACTCACCTTAAGCTTCCTTTAGAGTCAGTAAAAATCAGTACGTTTGATAGAGTCAAAGATGTAAGTCATCTTAAAGCAAATATTCAAATTATATCTTCTGTTTCCAGTGATTATAAAGGTATCTACAATTTGTAGTTTTGACAGAATGTCTATGCTGAGGACTTCTGAAGTTAAACAGATGAGTTTCATTGTGTTTAGTACATGAAAGTTAACACAGCTTTTGGGTTTGTATGGTGTCAGAAGCTTATTTTTCTGTGCAAATTCAGCTCAACAAAAAGAGTATAGCTTTGAAGTAACAAATACCATATTGCAGTGATCCAAGCAATCACACTGCTCCAGTATTTAGACCAGTAGGAATAATTCCACTCAGTGTAACAGCAGAAAAATCAACACCGTGACCCTCTACCTGCCATATAGCCCATCACAGTCTTTCGAGATCATGTAGATATATAAGTAAATCTGGTAAGTCCACTTTTTTCCACATTCATGACACTCTTTTCTTAAATTTTCCTTCAGTTATTTAATTCTTACAGGAGTATGTCTCATAAAACAGTACAAATTAAATCATCAGATGATGTAATCAAAGTAAGACTGCTAACTGTAATGTTATTTGAGTATTTACTAGGGAAAGATCTACTCTATCATTCAATATAATACACATCAAGAAAAGAAAACTTAACTACTGGTCACCCAGTCTAGCATTATCTTCTCCCTCTTCCAAACTCCTTAACAGCAGAGCTAAGAAACAGTCTTAGGGTTCCCCCATTCACAAAACACACAAAAAATAATCATTCAATTGAGTGTGACACTGCGCATCTGACACCTTTTTATTTCAGTAAGGGAGGCTTCCAAACCCAGAGATAAATAAGAAAGACCAGTCTCAAAGTTAAGAACACCAGTGGAATATACCAAATATTTGCAAAAAGATAACTTGTAATTTTGCTCAACTCTACTATCAGGAAATAAATTAATGTGGATCCTGTAGGTACTAAAGCAATTAGCATCCTTTACAAACAGGTCCAACAAGAGAACACTGCAATCAGCAAGTGTGGCCTTAGCCTTGATTTGTAATGAACCGTTAAATAAAATACTTTACATACATGAACACAAGGCATTTTGAAAACTTACAGTGATTTGATCTTTAGATTTCAATTTGCTGCTTTTGAAGAAGTGGCTCAGGTCTTTGACTGAAAGAGTTGTTCATATCCAAAAAAACTTTTCCTACTTTCATTAGCTTGTTTTAAGTAGGAAATAAATGCTGTTTGTTTTCATTGACTAATGAACACTAATATAAAAATATTGGTGAGAAAAATATTTATTTTTCTATTTTGCTTAAATTTTAAAGCTGCTTACAAGTTGGAAATACCTAGTCTCATATGTATTTTATTATAAATTTGTTGCACCAAGTTACAGGGAATGCTTCAATTTTTGCTAGATTATTAGACTCAAAATCTTTTTATGGGCAAAAGGAACATACCCCAAAATTATATTATTAGTCTAATTAAAACTTAACAGACTAACCAGAGAACTCTTAATAGTGTCCTTACAGTGATCCTGATACATATAGTTCAAGTTAAATACAGTTAAAATCACACACACACAAACTTTATAGTGTCTACCATCTTTCTTTGCCAATATCCTCACCCTTCCACTGTCCCTTTGTCTCCTTTGTCAATCAATGGCTTCATTTGGGGCAAGCTGTCAAGTGTCCCCTATCCTGTGCTGGGAAGAATATGACACTGACAGTTTCTTCTTCCTCATTATAGCGTCTGCTTCAGGTAATTTTTATGTGTTTATTAATATGCTCTCTACTATGCTCTTTCTTCAGTGGTCTACAACTCCACTTTACATCCACATTTGCTATAAATGATATTGGATACTTGTTAATTTTATTTCCTTAGTTACCCCTGAAGTCACTTTAGCTGGCTCCCAATGTTACCTTTCGTTGATGAGTGGTAATCATCCTGAGCTGTTTACAGCTCTGAGTCTCCCATATACCTTCTCGTGCCTCTTTTGTACCAACTCATGCCCATAATTCTCTATGCAGCATTTTATTCCAGGATCGTGGATAGCTCATTTACACAGAATAGGTACTTATTATTGCAAACTCTTAGTTATCCATCTCTCTCTATATATATATAAAATATATGCTTGTGTGTGGTTATAACATACACACACTGTAGAACTGTACAAAAGCTTAAACATAGGAGATAACAGCCCCCTAACTATTAGATAATTGTTTTCAGTTACACAAGCTAAAACACAGCTCCAGAAAGGCCAAGAGAAGTCCAAATATAGTCCAACAAGCATTGAAACTTCTGCTGTGAGCTTAATGCAGTCTATGGTCTGTTACTAGAAATGGTAACATCATATTTGCTGCACTATAAGGTTATAAATCTTTTAAAATAAAAATAAAAATTAGACAGGAGGTAATTTCAAAGATTTTTCTTGGGCAGAAGTCAGGCCACATTAACAGGAAAGCCCATTTATAGAATTATAAAGTATAGATTCCCAATAACAAAAAGAAGAACTGTGCATAAGAGAAGAGCACAAGAACGGATCAGTAGTCTAAGCAAACAGTCTCTGATGAAAGAGCTGGGCTGTGTTAGGATGGAAAAACATGAAAGGGTAGACATGATGCACTTGTACTTTCCACTGATGAAGAGGTTGGAGCAAATGTTTTCTCCATGCTACTAGGGATAGAACAAAACATAATGGTTCATTTAAAGAAAATAATTTATATTAGGATATATATATATATATATATATATATATGTAAGTAATGCATACTTGCACATATAGTTTTCATAATGACGGATGGGAAGCAGAATAAATTGCCTGAGAAGGTTGCAAAATGCCATTCCTGGGCAGAGCAGGAGTCCAGAACAGGCTGGAGAAACATCATTAGATACAGCACAACATGATCCTCCTTGGAGATATAGCTGAACTTAGCATTCTTTAGGAATCTCTCTAGTTTTTCTCTGCTTAATTCCTCAGGCAGGTTCTTGTGAACCCAAAAAGTCATATAAGTCAAATACAATAAAATTAAGAATAATTCTAGGAGTAAAAAACAAAACAAACAAACAAACAAAAAAACAACCAACAAACAAACAAACAAAAAAACAACCAACAAACAAACAAACAAAAAACAAAACAAACAAAACAAACAAACAAACAAACAAAAACAACCCAAAACCACCCCACAGTACAGCCCATGTGCCTCAGATTTCAGGAAAGAATATAGATAATTTGTTGGTACCTACAAAGACCCAGTGTTCCAGTGTAAGAGACTACAAATGCTTTGGCTAACATTGAACATTTTCTCAGATATATTGACCTAAATGGTTGATCACTCTTGCTGTATTCAGAATTAAGCAGGGTTTAAGTATTTACAGCTCAAAAGTAGTATACTCTGTGGTTCTTTACTACAGCTCTACACAATTAACATATGTCCACTTCTTATTTCACTAGCAGTACATTAGTTCTAGTAACAGGACTGATTCCAATAGATATATTCTTGGTACCCTGTAAGCAGAACCTGTAATTTTAAGCATGCACAAAGCTTCAGTCCCCTCTGAATTAAAATTCACATGACTTTACTAGCTAATACATTTTTATTGCAAAAATGCATTGCTGCTAACTTTATGTTGTTCTACGTGGATCCTATGTCATCTATAAACAAGTATGGACTGGATATTTAGTAGATAGACACCTAGAAGGTTTTCTTGAATTCTTGAATTTTCTTGAATTCTTGAAAACATATTGACTGGAATTACATTTTTCAATGGATTATTACATTCAAAACATAATTAAGTTACAAATGCATGAAATGCTCATGTTTTTTCTAAGCAAATTGATACTAAGAAAACTACCGTACATAAGTATACACATGAACATCTGTTTATGCCAGGCTGGAAAAAACATCTACTCTTCACTCTGAAAAATAAATCTTGAAAATCTAAGGCTAAGAAAATTAAATTAAAGCATAACATGTTACGTACTAGTGTTATGACAAAATATGCTGAACCATGGTATGCTTCTGAAGTTCCAAAGTGTTTGTTTTCTTTTTCTGTATATCACATAGATACAATGTCAAATTTGCATTCTAAATATAATTTCAAGAGTACCATTAGTATGTAAAACTGTCCCTCTTTTGTAATATATTTCTTTCTTAATTAAGGAGAAGGTAGGTTGAAGTTCAGAGGCTAGAAATTCTTACCCCAGGCAGAGGGTGGGTGGTTAGCTGCTGACAATGATTGCTGGAGCACTTAGTTTATTACTTCAGGGTTTGAATGTGATCCTCTGCTTATGGCAAAGCTGGGTGTGTTAATGTGTCCTGCAGTGATGTTAAAAGGCTTAAAGTGGTGATGCTGTCAAACTAGCTGTGTCACCACATTCAAAGCTTTAAAGTGCATTTACAGCTTGAAAAATGATAATGAAAAATACCATATTCTTACCCAACTGATCTAATCCCCATATGCACTTGATGTATATCTGCTTACTTTACTGACAAAAACAAACGTTTTGTACTGTTAGCACTGCAAAACCAAGACAGCTCTGAAAGATTGCACAGAATTTCCCTCTGGCTCATATATCACACGCAAACCTGTCAAATGAATTCCAGCTGCAGAATATTTACTACTGATGATGATGTAACAGAGAGGAAGAGCAGATTCCTAGTTAAATTGGCACAGTAGGAAGTTAGAAAATTCATCTTTTGACTAACACACAGAAAAAAAACAAACTAAACCCAAACAAAACAAAACCGATGAGGCAATCATTACAAGACAACAAAGAATATTTTTCCCACTTCCTTTTGTCTTGAACATTGTTGTCATTCAGAAGACCAAAAGCAGAGCGCTCAAAACCTCTGTCAGTCAATGAGAAAACGGAGGTGTCTCTCTCTGAGAAATAGGGGATGAGTGCATTTAGTGCACGTAAGTTTTCAAGTTAGATATTTGAAATAGTCTAAAATGAATGAGGTGAATTTGCACCAATGTTACTGATCATCACTTCAACAGTCTGTTTTCTGAAGTATCCACACCGCTATGAATGTATAGATGTGAAGTTTCTTAAGTATACCCTCTATAGCTCTGTGTCTTAGAAGAGCATTGATGAACCTCATTATCAGGAACCATAGCAAACCAGTAGCTCACTGTAGCAAAAAAAATCAAGGTATGTGTATATAGTCTGCTTTTAAACTCTCCTAAATGTGATTTTTTTTCCAGACTGGTGCATTCCACAGCTGAGGTCTGAGGACTTTGTTCATCCAGCTTCTTCATTTCTAGCCAGTACCATTAGATGTATTATGAAATGAGATCAGATAAGAAAGCTGCGTAAGACAATGACTTTTCTCTCTGGTCAGAAAAGAGATATGCTCGCTCAGTATCTAAAGCATGAGTTTCTGCATTAGGAACTTACATGTCAAATTTCAAGCTCAGAAGAAAAATAAAACACACAAAAAAGTTACAGACAGCTGAAAACAAGCCTTAGGAAGACATGTATGTGTATCCTTAATCAGCACCAGTTAATTTGCCTTATACTGCTGTGAATATATTCCAGCATCTGGAATCCAGGCTGTTTCCAGTTTAAGGCCGATCTGCTGGTCTTTGGAGGCCTCGGTGAGATCAGATCTAACTGCCAGACATCAGCTCTCACACTGTGACTACAAGATCCCAGCAATAATGTCTTCTCATTGGAATCAATAAATATGCTGTGCTGCGGGAGGAGGTTTGTGAATATGGAACAAAGAATTTTCACAGGTGCTTAGCTGAGAAATGACCCTTTATTGCTTTCAGCACTAAATACAAAATTCATTTCTTTCAGCTCAGATTTCATCCATCAATTCTTCATACATGTAAATCTAATATCCCCTACCCTTACCCCCAAAAAGAATCAATCTGTTTCTCCCAAAGGGTATAAAATAAAAAGGATTGTCTGTTTCTGTTTTAAAATATTAAGAAGGTTTTAAGGGGACCAAGATTTAGAAAGCATGAAGATTAAAAAAAGACACAGAAGCAAAGATTAGAATGATCCACAAAATTTAGATGGAACCATATGTTTTCACAATGAATAGCAGAAGAAATATGTGGTTCACAGCTGATCAATAATTTGCGTTGCTTCCTCTCCTTATCCTTCTTTTAATAGGGAACTTACTTTTCTATTCCCATTTTATAGACAGGCAATGTACAATGTGATATGGGGGAACTTCAGTGGTTTATCTGTGGAAACCTATTAGCTCACACTAGATCAAAAGTCCAGTAAAAGTTTTAAAAACCAGCTTTCAAAATGGAAATACTATTACTTACTCACCTAACTGGATGTCTATTTTAGGGCAATAGAGAATCTTCTATGTTCTAATATGTGCCAGACACATAAAATAAACATGAACACTTCACATAATTGTATTTTGGGGAAAAAAAAAAAAAAAAAAAAAAAAAAAAAAAAAAGTGCCCAGCAAGCTGGCATATGTGAGAAATTTGTTCTAAATCCTGTGTACATCACACTTTTCTCTCTGAAGTCTCTTTCCATGTTTCTGATTCATCTTCATTTTTGCATGGTACTGTTCTTTGGATGAAAAGGCATATCTGTTTTGCTGTGGCTATCCTTATTTCTCTTTAGAAACTTATTCTGAGGCTACAGAAATGCTTATCTAGAAAACATCAAGAAATCTATAGAAAATATCAGGAGAATATTCCCCTGACTTTGATGGTGGCACTGAAACTAATGGAGTGCCTCTCCCAAAAGTCTGTGACAGGTGGCTGGTGACACCAGATGACTCTGAGATCCTACCACCTCTGGCAGCTACCATATCATATGTTGTTCCTAAATTCAGCCATTAGCATCTTGGTCTTCAAATTACAAATTACTTTGGATAGAATCAACAAGGAAAAAATAAATAAAAAAAAAATCACTGAAATTTTCTTAAATTATTGGAAGTTTTATGAGCACAACTAACCTAATTTTCATAGTAGCTTGTATGCATATTGCACACATATGCCATCTTAAAACCACCCTCAGTGCTGGAAAATAAAAGCAAATGATAGAGATGCAGAAAACGTCACTTCTGCAGCTCTAATTCTGTCTTGGGTTTTTACTACTTGTTCAGATACTTACACATGAGCCCTGCCTTGCTCAGTACAAGGATGAATTACATTCAGAAAAATAATGAGGTGTTCAAAAATTTTTTTATCTTCTTTTTCGTAAAGTGTGGCCTTAGGTCTTGTTTGCACTGCATTATTTAAACTCTCCTTCAAAGCCATTTGTTTAGACTTCTCTGTGGTGCCCATGACTATATTTCATGAACAACAATGTCTTTGCTTTTACAACTATCTATAAAGTATGACTGTAGTATTATCCTAATTTTACACCGGATAGCTAAAAAAACAAGAATAAGAACCACTGATTTGGGGACCCTGCTTTCCAGGATGACTCAGACTCCATCTCTCTGCCTCCTCCACCCTGCTGAAGTCACTGCTTTCAAAGACTGCAGCCTCCAGAGCAGTCCATCAGCACCCGCTGCCTTCCCATTTGGAGAACTCCTACCACCAAGTATCAAAGGCAGGTCTTAGGGAAATGGGAAAGGTCATTAGTCAGCACTCTGAAAAATGTGTTTTAAGCAGCTTGCCTAGCATCAGGCAAAAATGCTGCAGCAGGACAGAAATAGAAACCAGCATTTCAATGACCTCACCGTGAGGTAACCTCATGCATGATACAAGTTCCAGCTTCTGTAAGAGGGAGGCGGGGGGCCCTGAGGAAGCGGCCTCCCTCATGCTCCAGCGCACATCATTCCCACAGGCCAGTCCCTTCCCTCCAAGATTGAAGCTGGGTCCTGTGGTATGGTGTAGAGATGCGTCATTAAGAACACTAATGGGAGCTATGCTGGAACAGACAAAAGGTCACTCAGTATCATGTCTAACAATGGTTAGTAGAGGTTGCTTAAAGAAAAAGTGTAAGAAACAGATGAAATATGGACTGACAGCACTTTCTGCCTTGCAGCAACAAGCTTAACATTTCCCCCATCCACAGGTTTGGTTTTCTTTGTTTGGTTGGTTGGTTTTGTTTGTTTTTTTGTTGTTGTTTTTGGTTTTTTTGTTTTTTTGTTTGTTTGGGGTTTTTTGTTTTTGTTTTTGGTTTTGTTTTTTTTTAAGCCAGAATTTGCATCCAGGCTAGTGCAGTTAATGGTCATCAATGGGCATTCATGAAATAAAGCTAATTCATTTAGAATTATTTTTTTTTTTTCCTACACAGTATCTTACAGCAAAAAGTTTCACAGTTGAGGACTGCAACAGAAATATTTATCCAAATTAGCTCACAGACTTGTTTAAGACACGCTCCTTGCAGGGTGCGGCTGTGCATTTGAAACCCTTTGATTCAGAAGAGAAATCATCTTGAATCCTGAACATTAAAGGAGGAGTGCTTTAACCCAAATGTACAAATCAAGATAATGATTGTTGTAACCCAAAGCAGTGAATATGTCAGGCAAACACTTTGAATGCTTAGACCTTTCTGGCACCCCAACTCACGTCCATCTCCCGTATCTCTCTGGCATACACGGTATACAGGAATAACAACATTTACAGTTCCTAACTAACATGAACACAAGGTGTTCACATATTGTCAAGGAGCATTATATACTCGGAAGCAGATGGTATAGAGAAAGCTTCACTGACAGTGCTCATAGTGCTCAATGCACCTGAACAACCAGGAGAAATAGCCCTGCCTACTTTATCCCCATGTATAAATATACACACATACACATAAAAATTATGCAGTCAATTTAATATTAAAAAGAGTGAATTTATCTCTGAAAGAAAACTAAAAAAAAAATTTTTTTTTTTAATCTCCTCTGGATATACATCAGATGCCTTTTCAGAATGTGGTAAAATGTTGAACATTTCACCTTAGATTCCTTGCTGAAGGCCATGCAGGTTGCTAAAATATCAAACTCCAAATTGCTTAGGAATATCCAGCTCATACGATTAGAAAAGTTCTAACAAACTACCTTGAAACAATTAAATCTTGCCAGTAGATCAGACTAGTAATCATACACCAAAACCATACGGGTAGGTATCAGTTAAATGAACTACAATTCAAGGAAATTATAAATGACTGACCTTTATCAGGTAGTTAGAAAAAGGAGGACCAACTATATATCACCCAAAAAAGCTTTCTTTTAAAACCTCAGTCACTGTTCAACCCATTATAATTATCCTAACTTATAAGCAGTAAAATGTTTAGTGGGACAACTTAGAGAAGCAGAATGTATGAGAGAAATTATGCAGTTAATGGGGAATTGCTCAAGTTGTAATTTACTAAATATTGTTTCAGATTCCTTGTGTCAGGTTGTAATAAAAGGAAGATTTTCCTAAATTAATTTATACTGGTCAATTAACTCCTAGATAGTAACTAACTAAACTTTTATGCAACATGAACACAGTATTTGAAGCTGAACACCTGAGATTAGACACCCAAAATCTCACAGTACCAGCTGCTGTACAGATCCTTAACCTGAGCATGGACTTAGATGGCTGAAAGGAGGCAAACACATCTGAATATTGGTCTGTCACAATGCTACTGAGTTAGTTCAACAATTAATATAATTTATTACTTCATTCTGATCGACCTCTGTATATCTGAGACATTTGCTAAAAAATATATTTCCTGAAAAACGAAACTAAGGATGAAAAATTAAAACAGGGCTGCATGCAGGTTGTTATAAATACTGCCCAGGAGTACAGAGGAGTACAGTAGGTAGTTATTTATTTGAGTGGCATATATTTACTTGAGAGTGCTGGACACTCTTCAATAATGCATATCACCTCAAGCTAGGAAAGTGTGACTAACTAAAGGCAGGGATGCAAATGTTGCTGTGTAAGCATTTTCTTCCTTTCTTCGGTCCTTTATTTGTGGTGGAAAGGGGGGCAGAGGAAGAAGGAGGGAAAGAAATTATAAGAACAGTCTTGGTGTGCTACTTTTGCTGCCTGGGCTTGCTCCTGCTGTTTACCTTTAAAGAGGTCTTACATGACTGTTGCTCTAAGAATAAATAAATAAGAATAGGTAAAAAAGCCACAATTTCAAAGAATTTGCTTTGTGAAAAGCCTTGACAGATTCTTATAACTAACTATGGAAAAGCAGCTGGAGAAAAAGTCACACCTGCACCCTAGATTCAAAGAGAATCCAAACCAAGGCATACTTCATAGCTGAAAAGGTTAGCTTTACTTTTTTGGGGAATCCATTTTCCTGTTCATTATCCTTTTGAAGTATAGAAGAGAAAAAGCCCTGATTAAAATATTTTTTAAATCCTGCCTATCTCTGTGTATTTTTAATACTAAGATGCTACAAAATACAAACTGGAGCAACTCACTGAAGCTAACAGGGCTGGAGATTTGAGTTCACTTTGTTACTCTGATATATGGCCCTTCCAGGAAGGTCAGTACCACACCAGGCAGGCTCAGTCAGGCCCTGGCATTACAACATCACCCTCAGAGGAACTGGGCACACAAAGTAATGACGCTGTGCTACAAGTGGGCAGTTTTGTCAAGCAGCCATTGACAAGTTCAACTTAGGACCAGTACATCAGCTTTCATCTGCAAATTCCAGAGGTCTTTGGAAAGAGTTTTCATCCTTAACTTAACTTGGATTTCTAATTATATGCAGTGTTCCCAATGAAGCAGAGAAAGGCAATGACAGAGCAAGGCTCTGAGCTGAGCTCCACTGAATGCATGCCTGATGGGGGTTAACTAGCAGGCTGAACTTCAGCTTTTAGTAAAAAGTTTATAAAAATGCATTTTGACACCTGCATAGATCACTGAGAGGAATAATTTCATACTGTGGATTGGTGTTTCCCAATACTTCATGGACATTTCAGATCAATGTGTGAAAATATCAGTGTGGGGGTTGAAGCTGTCTCTTTATTCTGTTTGTTGGTAGTTCTCTTTAACTGAGCATAGATCTACTCTTTTTGGAATTGCAAAAGCCACACAACTAATGGGTGGAGCCAGCACGTGCTTTGGGACAGTGACAGACAGAGAAATCTGTACAATTTCAGAAAAGCTCCCAGTAGGCATGGTATGAAAGTCAGCCTGATCTCTGCCCATGCACCCCTCCTGTGGGATTCTGGGGGAAGGTATTGCTCTGCAAACACCACTTTGAGCTTTTCAAGGCCAAGGAGGGAGCCATCTTCTTGTGCTAAGTGCAAGAAGTATTGCTGCTGCTGGGCAACTTCTAACTTCCTATCGCTTTTCAAGGTACCTACAGGAATCAGACCAGCGTGTTCAGAAGGAAAGTCCATACTTCTTTACTTTGAGTTTTCACAGACTGTCACAATTTACTAAATGCTCCCCAGGGAACAACTTGTGTAGCGGCACTGTGCATTATGCAGTAACTATCATCACAGTACTTACACCAGCACTGGAGAGAATTACACCTGAAACGCTCCTTTTGGTTTTATAGTACTGAGCAGTGTCCTCCGCAATGAATCCCACTTTACAGTATAAAGAACTAGAATGACTCACTGTCCTACTTCAGATTCAAGAGAAGACAGACTTTTCCCTTTCTATTAAGGAAACAACAAAAAAAAAAAAAAAAAGAAAAAAAAGAAAAGAGGAAAAAAAGCTTTCAGGCATCTTCTGTTCCAGCTGTAAAGATGTGTCAGGCAACGTAAATTGAGCATTCTTGGCAGGTGGCGTCTTCCTAATGTTTATGGGTCAGGTTGTCAGACATGAACAGCAGGGTCAGCCAACTTCTTTTCTACAATAAGTGACATACATTTTTACTTGTAGAGATCTAAGTGATTTTGTGCTCTGGTCACATTATCCCTGTGTTTGTCATCCAAATAAAATTTGAAATTAACTTTGAAACTGTATTTTAAATTATCTTCAATCAAATGGGTGTATCATATATCTAGATGCAAAGACATTTTAGTTTAATTTATTTCTTCTTTAGGTACTGTGCCAATAATTCAGGTATTCTTAGCACTAGTTTGTAATAATATAAAGCAGCCACCACTGATCATATTTACCTCTAGCGAACATCAGTGAAAACAAATAAATACAAAAGCCTTCTGCAGATGGGAGTTTCCAAATGCTGAAGGAGCCTGTACAGAGATGTGAACTCAAAGTCCTAATTTTTTCTCAGACTCTAAAATGTTTCTCTAACTACTTATATAATACTGATCTGTAGTTAAAGAATCAGACTATTAGGAGTGCAGGACACCACTTGAATTCCAGACGAAACGCCAATGACGTCACATGTCTCCTAGCATACAGAGGTGAAGTTTTACAGTTTAGAGAGAAAAATATTTCTACCAAAACCTTACCAAAATCTTCCCAAGGAAAATAAATATATATGTTTTTTAATCTAAGAGAGACAGAATATAGAATCTCTCGATCTCAACATCATAAGAATCACTTTCCCCAAACTTTCTTCTGTTACTAACAATTAATGTCATGGATTTAAGAAGAGAATCAGCATTCTCAGAAAATGTTGTTTTCCATTAGGATTTTTTTTTTTATTTTTCATAGATTTCTATATCCATATTCCATCTTATAATTGTTCATCCCATTAAGTGATCATATGAGTATAGATAAATGTTAATATCTTTCTCTTGGACTCTTATTTTGTAGAAGAATGGAGGAAACTATGAGGGCATTGGTTGCCTAAGCACAGGCACCTAGTTCCTAAGTGGCACCTTGGGATGATATCCTGACTCATCTCTAGCTGTACTCTCAAACAAGTGTAGGCTCACCCTAAATTCTGTTGCGCACCTGCCAACCCCCTGCCAACACCTGGGATAGTCTAGGGAACCTAATAATAGTATTAGACACCTTTAGCTTAAGCAGCTGGACTGCTCCCCTATTTCGGAGCAGTGGTAAAGATTCAATTAGCACCAGCAAAACATGGCTTAGAGATGTTACTTCCATAGCCCTTATAACTAAAGTGCAATGGCAGAAACAACTATGAAGTTCAAATGCCTTCTGGTTCTGCTTTTAAAATACACCTCATGTAGTGAGATAAAAACCCACTGCCATTCAAGCTAGGTCCCAGAATTTAGAGAATTATCTTGGACAGACATCTTTTCACACTTCCAAATGCTGTATTAATTATACTCTTGTAATCTTCTCTAGTGGCAGTAAAAAGCTGCTGTTGTGGCAACCCTAGAGCTGTCCTTCATGAGCAGGCTTGTGCTGAAATCCTCAGTTTACAATATCTTCTTCTGAACAGTCCATAAACTTGGCTTTAACTGGTATGCATTGTAGCTTTCAGAGTAGTTGTGACATTTTATTTGTATGACTACAGAGAAAAATATAAATATTCCGACAGAGAGATGGAGCCAGATTCCATTTAGATCAATGGAAAATCTCACATTCTTCTTCTGAAATTATATAAAGCCCTTAATAAATAAAACTTTATTTTACTTAAATAAAATTCAGACTGGAACAGAGAAGGTAAAAATAGTCTTTTTCTTTGAAATGCCCGTATCTACAGGTTCTTCCCATTTCCAACAGATGAATTAGCGTCACATTTCAATTTTGTACTTAATGTCAAAATATGATATTCAACAAAACCAACCTTGGCTCCTCATTATGCTGAGCTGTACTTGCATAATTATTCTTCAGGCTTCACTTAATTATATACCCCACCATGTGTTACTTTTCAACATCCTAAATCATACCACCTTACTGCTAGGAATATTAAACAATGAAAGGCAACATTCTTTTGTTTGGTTACACAGCATGATGTGTCTGAATTCAGACTCTTCTCACAGGTCCCCCCTCCTGGCTTCTGAATTATATCCTTTAAAAATGCTTCAAAAAAAGGCACTTATAGTCATGTTTGCTCTACAGTGTTCGGATTGATGTGTGGTCTTTTGTATTTCCTGTATCCCAGAATTTCCCCCATTATTCAGAAAAAAAAATTTTAAAAAAGGAAAAAAATATATAAAAAGTGAAAAGATCAGAAAAGGCAAAAGAAACTAGAGATTCAGAAGTTTTATTTCAGGTCTTTTTTTTTTTTTTTTTTACCTTGTCAAGGCCACAAGCTAGTAATCAAGTTGAAGAAAGAAGCATTGGAAAAACTACTTCTCTACATATGATATTTCTTAGATACCTAACGCTTACCCTAAAAAAACAGGAATACTTAAGAATAAATGAAGAAAAACAGGCACAGATTAAAAAGTTACTGAAGATTTTGTTCTAGTTCAATTGAATGAGATTTTTGATCAAGTCTTTTATGTTCTGAAAGATTTTTCATGATAGTCCAAAAACATGGGACCTCCTGAGCTCATAGGTGTCAAAAGTTGGCAGATTGACTAACCATCCCATAAAATTTATTTTCATATAAGAATGCTTTTTCTGAGACTAATTTAAAACAGTTTGATTCTGAGAAGAACATTGACAATGTCCAAGTGAGTGAGACAGATGGGATTTTTACATAGATAACGCTATTCTTTATCAGCCAAAGAAACTGTGAATCCTAGACCACTGAAGTTAAATAAAAGATTCCCATTGATTTAAATCAGCTTTGTGTCAATCTGAAAATGAGGATATACTGAGAGTATCCATGAGACTGGAAGCTATTTTAATAATTTAGCCTAATAAAAGTTCACTTTTTTTTTTTTTTTTTTATTTTATGGCTTATTTTAAATAACAATATTTGAAATGATTGTCCTAAAACAAAACCCCTCAAAAAAGAATCAACCAAACAAACAAACAAAAAAATCATGCTCAAATTAAATCTGACTGATAAATCACCCTGAAAAACAAAACAACCTATCAATCATTTCCAATCAACAAATGCTAACATTTAATCACCAGCATATTCACACTTCAACGTGTATCCACTTCTGTCTTTAAGCTTCTAAATAATAATTGTGTTGTCAAAATGCAGAATCATGAATAGTCCTTAAGGCTTTTCCTGTACAGAAGATGATGAATACTTGTACTTAGCCAATCAAAAGTTTATTTACTCGGTAAAGAAAATATCCCTTTAAATTAGGTTCAAACAATCAAAATTACAGATTTTTTGCCATTTTAAATCCCATTTTGAGTGTTTTAAAAAGTGAATAACTGATAAATAATAACTGAAAAAGGCATTTCCCTCTGGATTGTGGACTGTTGTTCCATGGATATTGCCTAGTATGATGGATTTGTTGTGCCATGGTGGGTACTATGGGGCAAATTTTCTCATCCTTACTCACAATTCATTTGAAGGATGTAATTTCCTTTACAGAGTGGGTATGTATGTAAAAACAGTGGAATCTATTCTTACTGATTCACTGGATAAGGAAGACAATAAAATGTAAAAGAATACTCATAATCTGATTGTTTCTAAGGTGAGTACGTCAAAGATTGGATAGTTTATTTTTAACAAAGCTCAGATGAAGACTAGGCTCTGATGGGGTTCTGCTTACCAGTTACCTTTGTAGCCAAAACTTTCCCAGTTTGCAGTCATCTCTGAAACTTCCAGACCCCCTTGGCTTCTTGGTCCTACATTGTGAAGATAGCCTCACAGTTAATGAGCTTACTTGAAAGCTACTGTCTCACAGGTGGACAAATGCAGTAAAGTAATGCCCAAAGACAAATGCTGACAGTCTTGCTTTTTTCTCTCCTAAGAAAATAGTTCCTTTTACAGGCTGAAACTGCTATGGTAGCTGTTTCACTGAACTACATCAAAATCAGAACAAAATAAATACTTGTAGTAGGAATTATGAAAGTGGATTTATTTACTGAAAAAAAAAAAAAAATGTATGCAAGTAGCTGAAGCTATCACAGTGTTTTTCAACATCTCTCTGAGGTTTTCCAATGTGTTGAAAGGATGTTACAGTAGGCATTTTGCATTGTCACTGGCTTACCTCAAAGGGATATGTAATATCTATTGTTGACACAAACAGCTTGCTCTATTTTGAAATTCTTATATTTGCTCTCATCAGCAGCATAATGAAAGATTACAGTTTTATGAAATCAGAGAGCTCTCCCTTTTCAAGATAGGTGTACTTCACTGCATGGTTTTGTGAAGGATGCTTTTTTTGTTGTTGTTGTTGTTGTTTTAAATAAATTTATAAATGCATTTGGGGAGTAGCAAAAAGGAATTGAATTCTGCAGATTAAATGTTTTGTAAGTGCCTCATGCTTTTCCGGATGAATAGTCATGAATAGTGTCCAGTGATCTTGTCCCAGATGACCAGACACAGACAATGATCCAATGGTACTTTCCACAGTCTGGCTTGTGTGTGAGTTGGACTGACTCTCCCAGTTTTGAGTTTCCTGGCTTGCTGGGAAAAGTAGCAAACTACTGTCCCTATCCTCAGCTGTTCCTCACTGTTTCCTTCCTTAAAGAACTGTCCACAAGAGGGTTAGGCGCAGCATAGATTAAAAACACCAACCAAAAATCCATAAAAAAAATAATATAAACACCAATGACATAACTGGATTTTGATATTGACTGGGATCTTTATGAAATGTAACTGTTATGGTAGGTAGAAATTCCTAAGCCTGGAAAACAGCTAAATTTGTACAACTTATGCACATCCATAAGTCTTAACTGACAATTACAAATTATAAGTTAACAAAAATGACCACCGAGTAGTGTTGTTCCTAAAGATTTATTTGAATAAGTACATTTTGTTTCAGAAACAAATGAAGAGATAACATCTACCATGAAACAACAGAAAAAGTATTTTCAAGTGCTAAATAAGGAACTTGTCTTGAAAGAAAATGTTTTTTTTCCTAAGGCTACTCTGTACCTTCATGATTCATTGTAAAACTCCAAACTTAAAAAAAAAGAAAAACAAAACAAAAAACTACACAACACCTCTTCTGCTTTCTTTGCTGCTATTTTAGTGTGCAGCTGCACCAGTGAAGGCAGGGAAAAATAGAAACTAAAGAAGTGAAAAAGAAATTCTCCAGGAAGTATTCCTTTGTTACTCCATTAAGAAAATTAAGTATGGTCTTTGGCCACTATGAGAATATTTTTCTTTCATCAAACTGACAGATCTTAAGGAATGAAGTAAATTTGGGTGTTACCTTCACAAAAAGGTATTAATCCTTTCATGGACAATGTGATTGCCCTTAGTATGGTTCATAGAAAGAAATCAAGTCTTTTATCTGTCCAGCCTGATATCTGTCTCCAGCCCTCCCCATTTTTTGAACCTGGTGAGCACACCCCTCCCTAACTGCGCACTGAATAGCATGGACAAAAGAGCCTGGACACTGTCCTGCTCTCAGGTATGCCTTTCTTTCAAGAAATACTCTCAACTGTTAATGTATTTGGGACCAACACCCTCAAAGATGCAAAGATGAAAAAAAAGGGGAAAATCAAACTGAAAATTCAGTGAAGTTTGGATTTAGAAAAGCTGCAGTCAATAACCATAATTCAGACAGTATAAAATCCTACAATTTCTGCATCTTAATTTTTTGTTTTGCTAAAAAGTTCTGACTATATGATCCTAAGCAACCTAGGAACTCAAGTTTTTCAAAAATCACTTAAGGCAGAAATATGAATTTATCATACTGTAAGGATATTTCTACACTATTCCTGGTATGAATCAAATGAGGAGGAAAAAAGAAGGACAAGAGAGGAGGAGGAGGTTCATAAGAAGAGTAACACGGCATCAAGGCTTTCTGAATAGAATGTTGAGCTTCACATATTTTCCATAAACCCAGAGTACAGACTGTGCTTAAACCAGCTTTTTTTTAATATTTTTTTTTGCTTTTTATTTTTTTTTTTATTTTCCTCTAATAAAAACAAAAACAAAACCAGGAAAAAAGCATTTGGATTGATGCCCAAAGTCCCATTTTAAGGTTCTGTCAGTTTTTCTCTGAGCTACCTAATGGTAGAGAGAGACAATGATAGATACCAAGCTATAAAATGTTCAGTATACACAAAAAGCTGTACCGAAAGAGCATTGTTAAATTTGCAGAATCAAGTATTTAAGAGACATCAAAGGAAGAATTAACCTTGCTTCTCTTCATATGCAACATCATGTAGTCTTTAAATGCACCATGACGCAGGGGATTTTCCTAGAGCCTCCCCTCACCTCATTCAGGGTATGTGAAGAACGGAGGTCAAGTAATGAGCATATCTTTGATATTTTGGTTATTTTTATTGTTCAGTGTGTGTCCTTAGGCCTCACCCATGCACACCACTCAAGCCCTGAGCTGAAGACAGAATTATTCATTTCCTTATGGGCTTTCCTGTGGTGCTCATCATGCAAAGCCCTGTGAGCTTCATGAAGGTTAATTTATCTTCACAAAATCTCTCCAAAGTGACAGGATAATATATCCCACTTTACAGACAGGCAGCAGAGACACACAGGCAACAGTCAATGTCAAGTTACCCAGGACCCAGGTTGTGGGCTTTTGTCACATTCTGTAATAATTTGCACCTTCAAGCACAGCACCCATTCACTTTATTTGTAGCAGTGACTGCTCAGTGCTTCTTCATCTCAACCCTCAGGATCTTGAGATGGGAATTCAGAAATGAGACACATACCATTCCTGACCATCTGTGAAACACCTGAGGTAAGGGACTGGGCAGCACAGCTCAGGAACTCTGGCAATCAGAAATGGACTGTTCTTCTCCAAGCCAGGACTTAGCTGTCCTGGGGGGGGAAGTATACTTTCTCTTCCAATACTTGTAAGAAATAAGGCAGAAGTATCACATACAATGGCATCCTTTACATCCCAGGCCTGAGCAGGAAGCCTTGCTTAGACTAGGACAATTTTGTGTACTGAGTGATGTATGAACCCAGGTTATAAATAGGAGGGGTTCACCTGAAGTAGAGCTTGCTCATAATTGTATGCAAATGAAAGGAATGAATTAAGATAATGGACAAACTTCATTATGACATTTTCTAAGCTTCAACCCCTTCAGGTCCTTGTCACATCTTTCTTTTCTCTTGCCTTTCTCCTGTTTCCCCAGAGTCTAATGACAGGTTTTTTGCACAGCTAGTCCCTTTGCATGTCTGTTCACTCTGTAAAGATGCCATATATGCACTTAGTCAGCATTCAAGGCTGTGAGGAATTTAGGCACAATGAACTAACACAAGCTCCTAAGAGATATGAGAACTCATTAAATATATGCAACCCACATTTTTTCAGATCTTTGAATACAGCCAAATGTGACAGAATTTTCACGAGAGTGACAAAGGTACAATGTCCAAACACAAATGATAACTATAAAATATAATGTCCTTGATCTGAAGAGTAAGAGTGTGAGGGTATTTCAAATAAAAGATCTTAAAGGTAAAACAGTACTTATCTCTAACTTTTATTACAATCGCCTCCTCCTCTACTGTTGGTTTCATAGATAGTTGATGTGTGTTTGAATAAAAGTGGGGAAAAAAACCCAAACCTAACCACCACCTCAAACTCTGAAAGACATAGATAACATAGAAACATCACAGCCCAAATGTTTAGTTTCACAAAATTATACACTTACAAACACAAGCATGGAGTGTATGGCTTGTGTTTATGCAGAAAAATAATTAGAACAAGCAATCTCACTACAGCAACAAAAAGCATCATTTGGCAAGTATTCTTCAGACTGGTGAAGTGTCCCAAGTGCTCCTAGTTTTGAAAGGTTGCATCTCTATTCTTTGTCATGATTAAGATTATGGTGCTACTTTCACTGTGAAATAACTATCAGTTGTGTTACAACGTCTGAGACCCTATGGTGACATCATACATAGATATGAGAAATTCTGGTCGCAGAAGTACTTAAAACATACAGATTTGTTTAACTTTTCTCTGTTCTTCAAAGACTACAAATTCTCTAAGCATAGCCAAGGCTCTTACTGGTCTAGATAGTGGTAATTCTGTACATGTGTTATCTCCTTAAACTGAATAAACATGCAATTGTGTAAGAAGTCCGACTGATGCTCTCAGGTTTGAAAGTCAACCCTCTGTAAGTTTTTGCAGAATTATTACAAAAATAATTAGTGTTGAGTTATGCTGCTACTAGCTCTACTAAACTTGCAAGTATAGAAACACTGAAAAGTGATTGGTTGGTTGGTTGGTTTGTTTTCCCCATTACAAATCAAGCTTGTTCATAGACTTCCTATATATTTTAATTACTTATAACAAAGCTATCTATAGTTATACCGTTGCAAAGATACAACAGTGATGTGCTGGAAGAGACTCATATGAGCACTTGGAGTGAACAAAGCTAAACAGCAGTCCTCAGTGAAAAAAAAAAAAAAACAACCTCCTTTTTAACTTTTATAAATCAGAAATTTCATCAGAAATTACAAAATTCCCCTTGAAATAGTAAACAAATCTTTGAAATAACAGAAAAAAAAAAAAAAAAAAAAAAAAAGCTGAAATATCAAACAATCAAACAAATATTAGGAAGTAGCTTTTTTTTGGTTTTATTTTTAAATGAGCTTGTTGGACAGCAACACTCAGTCATGGTCTCATGCAGAGATAAGTCATCAGCTGACCAGCTTCCTGTAGGGCAAGGCAGCCCATGCCAGTGCATGGCTTTGTGGTACCGAAGCACACCAATCTTATTGCTGATTGGCAGAACAACATCTTTCATTTCTAACCTTTACTGAGCTTGGAATCGTAACCTCCATTGTCAATTTTTTTCTTAATAATTGTCAGATGCATAGACTTGGGGTCTGCAAGCTGGGCAGAGTGGTGAATGTGCATGGTCATTTATGGTTTTGAAGGAGCACTTGATCTGGAACACGTACTGAAGTAGTAATAAGACACAGGATGAACTAAACAATTCAGCTCCACGGCAGCATAAATGTGTCTTCCATTATTACATTTTGCTGGCATGTTTGAAAAGTCACTCCCCTGTGCATGGACATTCTGGCTATGACCTCGGAGTATGTCCAGAGATGACTCATCTGTTAGAATCATTAAAAGGGGGAAAAAGAGGCAGCAAAAACCTCACATAAACCATACCATTCATGCAATAAAAGCACAACTGATACTTCTCATGTAAGTTAAGCTACATGAAAACTCTTTCTACAGCACAAAAGGCAGAGATTTCACACAAGGTAACTATACACGTTTGCTGTCCAGATTCATATAGCATAGCTGCCTGTGGACAAGACACATCCATCAGGGTGAAATTTAACATTGATAGCATGAGGTGTATTATTTACATTTTCTGCTTGCAGTACTTGACAGAATCATATGGCTTGTTGCAGCACATGAATAAAGTAAAAATAATAAAGATGTAACAAATTTTTAGGATTCTTTCAATTAAATCAATTCCCTAATAAATACATCCTCTGTTTTGATATTTTAAAAAACATATATATTATTTTTTTTTACATCCCTGTGACAGTAATTTAAGTTTTCATTAGTTCTATTGACTACAAGGTATTGGGACAATTATTCTTGTTTCTAAATTACAAATTGATAAAACTAAATTTACCTATCAAGTGTCTTGAATAGGAATAGGCAAAAAAGAGAAAAACAGAAGTGATCTATTTTTGTTTTCTTCTTTCCTTCTAAACCAGGTGATGCTGCTTAGATTCTTTTTCCTCCTTTCTAATTTACATTTAACTTGGCTGCTGATAATACGTCTCTAATTTGTAATTTCAACTGATTACTGATGACGTACATGGGTTTGAAGTGAATCCTATAATCAGCCTTCATTTTCAAGAGTGACTTAGGATTTTGGCTGCCCATCTGAAAAGGGTCTGATTTCTTTTGTAGAAATTATTGAAACATTCACCATCTGAACCTGTAAAGACCCCTATGTTGTATGTCTAATCACTGAATCACTCGCAGTCTTTGGCTACTTCAGATAATTTAGGTCTGCAACCTTTGAAGACTTGTGCTTTTCTTTTGTTTTACAGATTTTCTTTGGCTTTGAATACAGCTATCATGACCTCCTTTAAAGTAACTAAAATTCTGTGGTAATTGAAAATATTTTGGGCAACATAATTGTTTTCCTATTTGGGGGACCATTTGAATCATTTAAATTGCATTTGATTTATTGTACTCATCTTTTACTCAGAACTATTTCTATGTTTAAGATATGACACCAATGGAATAGACCATTATCATCCGGAAAAGCCTCCCTTATTTTCATAAATAGTGATGGGAACTCATGCAATTATAAAACAAGTAAATGATAAAATGTAGACAAAAGGATTGTTCTCCGGTCAGATTGCATCAGTTCTGTGAAAGAGGTCTCTGCAGCTCTATCAGATGTCTTGTATGCATGTAATAATTTGGACCGTGCAGTAAGATTAAAGTTGTATCTTGTACCATTGTGGAACTGCTGCACTCCCATTGCCAAGAATGACAGAACCTGTCCAGTTCTTCATCCAACAGAAAAACATATTGCCTATGCGGATAAAATTCTCCTTAATTTGGTGCAGTTTATATCTTTTTTTAGTCTGTGATTAGCAGTTAAATTCAGCTATTTGGCAGTCTGAGTGATTATCAGGTGCTCTTTTCAGATTCTATTTAGTCTTTGTCTCAGCCTTGTGAAGGTATTTGGTGCTTGCTTAGTGCAACAAGCACTTTCTAGATGGCTTCTTACTACTGGCAGCACGATGATTTCGGTCAGAGAACTTCCCTCAGTGCAGATGTTTATCAGGGTGTTTTGAACACCTAACACAGTCAAGTTAGTCTCTTGTCTAAACATTATTAATATACATAGGCAGAATACAAGGAAGAGAGAAGGAAACATTCACTGCAGGAGAAAGCTTTCTTTAATATGCTCTAAACACCTTCTCTGGCGTACATAAATATATATATTACTGTGAGTAATCTGCAGGATATCAGAATCCATTTGTATCTAGGCAAATATTTTTTCCATAGAAATCTATATAAATACATGTACCCTAAGCACACTTTAAGTATCATCTTCTTTATCTGTCTTTGAAGACAAAATAACATTTTAATGTAAGATGCTAGAAGCATAGTTATTTGGAACAGGCAATAGCAAGTGCAATAGGATTACTGAGCAACTATTTTCCCCTCAGACCCTGTAAGAGGGAGAGAAAAAGGAGAAAACAAAACCAGCTTAACTCACCAAAAATCAAACCACTGCATTGCCCTCTTAGCCACTGAGTGTTTGGGGATGTAAAACCGAAGATTACAGCAGGTTCCCTGCTCTCTCTACAATCACAAGCTATACACTGGAAAAAAAAAAAAAAAAAAAAAAAAAAAAAAAAAAAAAAAAAAAAAGCAGCGCAGTTTTACCCCAGCATCAGAGCCAGTGGAAGTCAGAACAGGTGGAGAGGTGTATCGAACAGGGAAAGAGAGGAAAGGGTTAAAGGCATTATCGCAGCCATTAGAGGGAAAAGTTGAAGCAATACAAGCACAGTAGACTTCTCTCTCTCCCCCCACCCTCTTTCTTTCCCCCACTCCCCTCTTCCCAAGCTGGATCAGTGTGTAGGGAGGGCAGTCATCACGCCATCCTAAGCAGCAAAAGCTGACGTTGGACGAAGCTGCCAGGTAGCTGAAAAAAGGCACAGAAGGCAGCTGATACCCACTTTTCAACGGTTTTGGTTGTTTTTTTTTGTTTTTGTTTTTTTTTTTTTTTTTTTTTTTTTTTAGTCTGAATCTGGACTTCAAGCAACACAGCGCCTGAGACAGCTCATCTGAACCAGACTGTATTGCAATACTCTCTCTTCCCAAAGAAAAAGACTCCACTGAGTAGCAGAATGCTGACAGTGTTGCAGCTAGGGCTACAATACAGAGCCTTTTTGTAACATTTAAAATCTTTCTGTTCATATATTTAGAGATACATACACACACTCATACATCAATTCTTCCTTCCTTTTCTGAGGGCACCTTTGGCTTTTGTTACCCTGATGTGACTTCTTCTTCGTCTTGGAATGATGGGGATCTTTCTAGCTTATGTTGGATTCATTTTCTTTTCAGTTATGTATATTCAACAAGGACTTTCTACCCAAGGTAAGATCACTTATTGTCAAATACGTGTGTGATTTTCTATGCTAAAACAGGCTGATTGGGGGGAGGGGGGGGTGGTAAGCGAGGAAGAAGAGAATAAAAAGAAGAAGACAACCACAGTGGATGGGAGATGAGGACACTAAGCATCAGGTTTACATTTAGCTTTAAAATTGTCTGTAAATAGGGACAAAAGTGAGAAGTTTCCCCAAAGTGGGAATAAAACAGGCTTCCTTTACTTGATTGCAAAGAGGGAAATAACAGGCACCTTGCAGAAGAGTAAAGGGGTGTTGGTGAATGGACATACATGTGTTTGGGTTGTGCATGTTTGTATACACACACGCATGCATACAATAAACACCTATCCGTGCATGCATAATTATTGCGTTCAGATAAAGTAGCAGATGGCTAAATCTACCGTCTCCCTTAAAATATTGCAGTCTCCTTTCGTGCTGCGTCCCCTTTCCTCTCCTACTACCCTGCAATCCTCAGAGTCAGACAGTCATTTCGATTCTGTGACTATGTGTATTTCTGCCTCTCTCCCCCACCCCCCCCCAAAAAAAAAAAAAAAAAAAAAAAAAAGGAAAAAAACAAACAACCCCAAAATCCCCCACCAAAACCAAAAAGCAAGCAGAGAAAAAGACAAAACCGACTTCTCTGAAGACCTCCCCTCCTCGTCTCTTCCCCCCCCTCCCCGCCGAAAGGCGCGCCTTGCATTTCAAGCAGCCCCGGAGCTGCAGGAACCGGTTGTTTGGGATCTCGAGGCTGCGGCGACGCTGTCAGCACCATGGACAGAGATCGCGGGGGACCCCCCCCCCGCCCCCCCCCCACCGCCGCCCCCCCCCCGCCCCCGCCGGCAGCTCCCGGCCGGCTCTGCCAGCCTGGGCGGTCGGGGAGGATGCCGGCAGCATCCCCTCCGCGTCCCCACAGCGGGAGGGGAAGGGAACGAACAAACAGACAAACAAACAAACAAAAACAAAAAAACCCACAACACAACAAACTTACAAGCCCCGAACGCACAAAACGCACAGTCCTTTTGTCTGTTTAACCCGGTGACTATCAGTCGCCGACTGGGGGGAAGGCGAGGGGGGCAAAAAATGGGACACGGTGAAGTATAAAGCTGGTAGCTTTGCTAAGTATCTGTTGCCAAGCGCAAACGTAAGGGGAAAAAGAAGTAACGCTGGTTGAGTGCATTGCTAAATTATCCCACCAATTCCAGGTTAGCTCGGAAGACTGGATAAAGAGAGAGAAAGAGGGGAGGAGACAATGAGCAATATTTCTTTCACATCATAATATGCCCTAGTCAGTCTGTAACAATGCATAACAGAAAGCAACATTGCAGGGTATTCCCAAATTTTCCTCTACTTGAAGCAGGTTTTATTTTTTACGTTGTTTTTCTGTAGTATCCCTCACTTGACTCATGTTTAATTATGTTGCACAATTGCAAAAAGTGCGTTATAGGAAAGGATGAGAAGGAAGTAAAGACTGAGACTTAAAGAAATACCCGTGCCCTGGACCATGTCCATCGGGATTAGTTTTTAAACCTAGCAGTGGTAAGGAAGCACTTGGCAGGGCTGAGAAACAGAAGTTGTATT
This sequence comes from Tyto alba, assembly GCF_018691265.1. Taxonomy (NCBI): domain Eukaryota; kingdom Metazoa; phylum Chordata; class Aves; order Strigiformes; family Tytonidae; genus Tyto; species Tyto alba. Next base: position 30,633,021 of record NW_024881301.1, on the reverse strand, counting down.
GCTCCTTGGTCTGATTATGAAAGCAGAGGTTCTCAGAAAGTAACTAACTCAGATAACGCCTTTGAAATGGGCATTTTGATGAGTGGTCATAACCCACACCTCAGAAGAGTGCCCATTCCAACAGCCGCTCCAGCTGGCTGCGGAAGGTTTAACACTTCACACGTCTCCAGCTCACACCTACGAAATACAATAAATCAGTCTGATTTTTTTTCCTCTTCTGAATTGGTCTTGCACAAAATCCCTCAGTGAGTCTGGTGAAATACTGCATTCTGTCCAAGGGTATTTGGACCTAATTACATGAAACTTTGCTAGCCCATGGGAGCAATCAGGGGGGTCTATAGCATTTCCCATGAGCAGAGCTTATAAATAAGATGGATTTGTGTATAAGGGAGGAAAGGCATACCTGGGTGTGAGAGAAACCGGGGGAAATAATGTGTGGGAAAATAGAAAAGAGAGAGAATTATAAAAGAAAACAGATAAATTAATTATAAATGAAAAAAAAAAAAAAAAAAAAAAAAAAGAGAGAGATGGAAGAAAAAAGGTAAAAAGCAAAGAATAAACGATGAGTAGGGGACAGGAGATCCCAACATGTTATGCATTTGTTTTGCAGCAAAATTCACTGAGTTTCCCCGAAATGTCACGGCCACTGAAGGGCAGAACGTGGAGATGTCTTGTGCTTTCCAAAGTGGCTCTGCTTCCGTGTACCTTGAAATCCAGTGGTGGTTTCTGCGGGTGGCTGAGGACCAAGAGGCTGGAGCTGAGATGACAGGCACCCAGGTACTGATCCTCTGCCATGGGGTCCCCAAACCGCCCGGGGAGAAGGGGTGGAGAGGAAGGAAGGGAAGGAGAGAAAGGGGAGGGAAAGGCAGGGATCAGCAGGAGGTTCTGAATTTCCCTAGGGACTTAATTTTGACCATGAAATAACAGTGCAGGAACCTGCAGAGAAAAATTCCCACTCAAGGGATAGTGCCTTTGATCCCTGTCACTCTCAGGATGCAGCGCAGCTAGGGACGTTCACAAAACCACATGGATTTCCAGAGTCTACATTTTTTTCTTTTTCTCTCTCCCATTTTCCCTTTGGAAAGCAGCTGTTCAGAGGCTGCTTCCTGTGGGAATTTTTTATTTCCCAAACAGCAAGATCTTACACATGCCCTCCAATTTACAGCTGGTGCAGTCGAGTTGGCAGCCCTAACTCTGCGTGCAGCAGCCACAGGAGGGCACAAACTTGGGGGGGGGGGGGAGGAGAGCAAGGGGAACCAATGTCCCAAATATGAAAAAAAAAAAAAAAAAAAAAAAAAAAAAATCATACAGCAGCGCAATTCCAGCCCTGCGAGCAGGACAGAGGGGGCCATGCCCGCTTAGCCTGACGTCCTGAGATGCTCATCCCCTCCTCCCCTGCCGCCTCCGCGCAGGTGTCGGCGTTCAGCCGCCCGGAGGAGACGTCCACGCGAGTCGGGCGGGTGGGGGCGGCGGGCGCGTAGGGCAATGCAACCCCTGCCGCGCTGGGGGGGGCGGGGGCTGCCCCGCGGCCAGCGCCGGCTGTCCCCGTCGCGGCCCGCAGGTGGCACACGCGCCGCGCCTCTCCACGGGCTCCGCGACGGGGAGCGCGGCGCGGCGCGGGGCGTGGGCCGGCCACCCACGGCAGTGCTCCTCTCCCCGCAGGTGGAGCTCTTGCCCGAGCGGGACCTGGACAGCGACGGCACCAAGATCAGCGTAAGTGGCGCGGCGTGGCGCGGCGCGGCGCGGACAGCCCCCCGCCGGCCCCTCCCCGCGCGTCCCTCCCGAGCCGGAGCCCACCCGCGGCGCGGCCGGCAACACCCCTGCCCCGCGCGATGCGGAGAGGCTGCTCCCCCTCACACCCCCCCACACCCCCCCGCATCCCCCCATCCCTGCCCCATCCTCGCCGCAAGCTGAAGCGGGCAGGCGGCGGCAGCCCCCAGCTCCTTCCACGGAGGAGGCCTGCAGAGCCCTGCCCCACGCAGCCGACACCCCTGGGCATGAAACCACTGGGAAGTGAGGCCCAGGCAGCAGAGACCTTTGGCCAGCTCTGTTTCCAGCCCGTGAAGCAGCCTAACACCACCCCCACCCCCACCCCCCCACCCCCCCTTGCTTTCATTTACCGTGGGCAACTGATGACTCTTGCCTTAGCGCTCCAAAGCTGGTTTTAAGTCTGAAATTTGGCTGTGAAGCTGCAATTTCCTTCACTGTGGTGTGCAACTATTTAAACAGCTACTTTCCCAGGTTCATATCAGCTGGCAGAAAAAAAAAAAAAAACTGAGAAGGTCTTTGGACAAGACCTCCCTGTTGGGAGTAATCTCCATGCTTGGCCACAGAGACTCTTTCTTAGGAAAGTGGGGTTCTGACACCAGAGTTATCAATCTGCCAGATTAAACCAGAATGTTGGCTCAACACAATGACAAGCGACATTGTTCCAGCCCCTGTGCAGGGAGAGGATGCCTTCCTCTGCAGACCCATATCCCGAGTCAGGCACAGCCGCAGCCCCCAAACTCAGAAGATTTTAGACTCTTCGCCCTTGGCATCCTAGTAAACGTCTGGTGGCAGGCTCATGGCCTGGTGCTCACTGCAGCGGAAAGACACGGATAATTAGCAGATACTGCAACAGGAGTATTCCTTATGGGCCCAAAGGGGTTTTCCCTTTCTCAGACACAATCCCTTTGAAAGTGCCTTTTAGCCACATCTAAGGCTGTAAGTACCAGCAAAGCTTAAAACAGGAACAGATAGAGCTGAGTCGTTTCTGTCAAATTCATTACTCTGTTGAGCTTTGATGACTACAGCTAACTAACCAAGTAATTGCGTTGGGTCAAAGTGCAGCTAGGTGTAGCTGAAGGGCATTTACAAATGAGAATTCAGATACATTATATTAAATACGATACATATTCTATCCATACTTACATTTCCTATGATACTCCTCACCACACACTATAAATGATTTGTGTCACGGACCGTATCTTCAGTTACATTTGTAGACTATCCTACAAATGAGGCCCACATGTGACCTTTGGATACTATTCCACTAGACATAGTGCTAGCAGACAATTTATTCCTTATCAATATTGGCTCATTCAAAATCCCCGTAGTAATCCATAAGATCTGTGACACAGTATAGGTTGTAAAGCTTGTCCCATCTTTCAAGTTAAAAATCCCTTTCTCTCATTATGTATGATAATAATTCATGATGGGGCATTTATATAGTGTGTTTATAAGCTTGCATAAAACATTTTATATTTGCAATAAAAAAAAAAAGTCAACATTACGTTGACAGTCTAAATACACTTGTTACAAATGTAGCCTTCCTTTTTTTCTTTTTTGAAGGCACACACAAGTCTCCATTAGTTCTACTGGAAAGTATCTTCATGAAGAGGAAAGCAAACTTTTAAATGCATTCAGTAAATTCTTAAAAGAAATGGTAAAATATACTAAATGTGCTTTTAAACAACTGAAATACACTACTTCTATTGATTTTAAATAATGAGGCATAAATCGAGAACATGCGTATGTGCTTACAGCAACAATTTACAAATTTCAAATGCAAAACCCAAAACAATTCTGTTTTTCATTAGTGCTATGCAACACTTAAATTTGCAGATACTGTATGGGAGCAAATGAAGTCATAATATGACCTACAGATCCGCTTTCTATTCATATGAAAAGTCTTTAATCCTTTTGCTGAATGTGAGCTGTTCAGTAGAGATATATTATTATTGAATATGGTTTAAATAACTATCCAGCACTTTCTGTGTAATTAATATTCCATACATTATGCCTGAAAGTATGCAATCCATACTTTGAACTCAGTTTGCCAAGTATCAGTTCAGAGCTGGATACAACACAACAGGCTATAAAGTCCATCCAACACCTTAAAGCAATAAAGTATTCACAAGTATTGCTCTTCAATTTATCAAGAAGGCAGAATAGCTGCTTTGCCAACACTGGTGACTGCAGCATGCCAAGATATCAGAAACAACGTGTTGTGTAATCATCAATAGCATGTGCCTAGTTTCAATCTAGCAGATCTCCATTTTTGTGATCTACCATATATATTCATCACCCTGAGGTTTCCTCATTGACTCTGACTGGTATGACACAAAGCAACATTTGCACCATATTTATGTAATGGTGGAAGTAACTCCAGGTTCAGGAGTTCTTCAAAGCTGAAGTTTTCTGTCCCACTGAATCCCTTTTAAATGTCTTCCTGTGGGGCAACAAATATTAATTAACCCAGATAGAGTAATAGACAAATAATTAAATATAAACTTTCTGAAGTGATGAACATACAGAAAGGAATCTCTTTCACCTTTCCTAATGCATCTTAGTACCTGTCACACATTTCTGGATGCATAATTTATTCATGTGTGTTTTAATTCTGTGAGACAAAAAAGTTATGTTACCCTCAGATATTAAAAGCAGTTAAAAATAAATCAGGAGACTCATCTTAGCTGACAACTTTTAAAACAATCTTGAATATGTGCTACTTGAGTACGTGCTGAAGAAATTATATATGACTTCTAATACGTACACACTTACCTAAATGAAACAAAAGGAACTACATGACACAAGATGTCTTGTTATGGTTAATAAATAAAAAAATACCAAAGGTTTGGACACACTTGAAGGAGATGAATGTCAAATATGCAATTTCAATGCAGTGGAGACTACAAGATAATCTAATAAATTGTTATTGAAGAAGTTTAACTATTGACAAACCTCTCCAACAAAATTGTTAATGCAGTAGTTCAAAACCTCAATTATACAATAAAGGCAACTAACTGGAAAAGTTTAACCAGTGAAGTGCACAGGTAGGTTTCTGTAAGAAAGCTCATTAAGAATGTTCATGATCTTAAGCAATTAATTGGAATGAGCATGGTAGTTTGGGTTGTTTGTCTGAGGCCAATTAGCATTTCAGAGCAAGCCATCTAAAGACTTTTGTAAAGAAGATGTCAGGCATCCTCATAGACACAAATAATCATACATCCCTGATGCAACTTCCCTGCAGTAAGCACAATCATACCGCTGGTTGATTTGGCACTTGGCTTCTCTGGACAGGCTCTACATTGGTAGAGTCTTCCCAGAGAAAGAATAATATCTGACAACATGTTTGTTTGTTTGTTGTTCTGGAAAATTTGCAGACAGTGAAAGTACAAGGGAATGACATCTCCCACAAGCTGCAGATTTCAAAAGTGAGGAAAAAGGATGAAGGCTTGTATGAGTGCAGGGTGACCGATGCCAACTATGGAGACCTTCAGGAATACAAGGCCCAGGCATTTCTCAAAGTCAACGCTAACAGCCACTCTCGGCGAATGCAAGCCTTTGAGGCATCTCCAATGTGGTTGCAAGACATGAAACCTCGCAAAAACATCTCAGCAGCTGTTCCAAGTAGCATCCATAACTCTGCCAATCAGCGTGTGCGTGCCACCTCCAGCCCTGAAGCAGCAGCCAAAATCCCCAAACAAAGTCCACAATCAGGTATGGTAAAGCATTTTGAGCTTTCATTTGATTGCTTACCAGCATGTAAAAGGAGGCTAACTCAACAAGGTAACCAGGAATTGTGACTAGGAAGAGTGTGGTGCTCATTTATTCCTCCTTCTTTCTGGCTGTATTCCTCCTGCTATCTCCTTACTTCCTAAAAGCTGAAGAATAAGTTTCTGGGCAGAAGAAGCAAAAAGCCTTAAATTTGTATACATGGATTTTATCTCTGCTGGTTTTATCTACCTAAGGTTAGCTCTCTAATCAAAGCTTAGCTTTCCCTGTAGTGTGTGTGGAGAGAGAGTGGCATGTCAGTGAATGACTCATCTCATTTTAAGATGGCTGTGCATGATAAATTAAATAAAACACCTATCCAGATTTGTTTCTTCCTAAGTTAATTTACACCAGTCACCTAAATTTTACATCTCTAATATTGGGTGAAATTAATCTACTTTTAGTATCAATCCTATTTTCATAAGGAACTTGACTTCTGAATCTCAGCAGACCTTAGATATACCATTGTGCAGGCTTTAGGAAGACTATGGGTTTGTCAGAGAATGTGGGTTTGTCATCTTCAGCTGCTTAACCATTGCTTTTGAATCAAGCGTTAAAATGGCAATGCCTCAATTGTCTGTAACATGGAAATTAATATACTACACATTTTGTTTGGGTGATTTTGTACAGCACTGTATAAGTAACCTATAAGCAAATTAAGTCTGCATTTTCTACACTGATAGAGTAAAATTCATAGTTATACAAAGGTATATGAATATACAGGAGGTGCAGCTGTTGACAACTGTATGATGGCACTAGAGAGATGGATGGGATAAAAAATTGAGTCATATTGTAAATGATCAAAAATCTTCTGGAAAACAAATAGTACAAGTTTAAGGGTTTTGGGGTTACTTCTGTTTACACCAAGGGCCCAGTGTAAGGCAGGAGATCACAACTTAGCTTAAAATATATAATGCAAGCTAATCTGTTTTTTCTGATGCATCATTTTTCTGCTAGCGAATGCCATGTCATCAAACCAAAACTGGGAATACAACAAATATCATAGCACACCTATTGTGAAATCAATTTCATCTTACAGGCATACTATTAGAAAACATTTTGATAAAGAAAATACATTTAATTACAGATCGGAACAAAATGATTATTCATATTAAATGTCTTACTGCTATTAGAAAAGATGATGGACATACTACCACCATTTTACCTCTGTATACATATTTTTAAAATTCATTTCAAAGTTACATTCAGTTTTCTTTCCCTGAAATGGAGCTGTTTTCATTTTTTAGCTCTTCCAAAAACTGTTTAAGCTGTTAGAGGAAAATAATTATTTCAATTGATTTAAAATCATCATTCTACCATGGCTTTCCTTTCAGAGAAATGTAGATACTGATTATTTTCCATTGGACTCATACATTTCAAAACAGCAGACTTGTCCATAAAGTGAAAACTCTGGTTTCTGTTCAGTTCTATGTGAAATTAATTAAAATAGTCACAAGTTTATGAAATACGAAGGTACAGACTACACTGCATTGCGGCCAAAGTGTGCACACAACAGCTAATCCACTAAATCACCTTGGATATATAATTGAATCTATAATATTGTTTATGTCTTTAGCCTAAGCAATGTCTTGCCTTATTAGTGGACATCTGTTATTTGGGAAATAGTAGGTTATTACATGAAAAGGTCCATGTAAAAAAAAAAAACCTAAAAAAAAACCCCTTAATCTCTAATTTTTTCCTTGAGCAAAGATTACTGTATATCAAGTACAGACAATTGTAATCATAAATAATTTAAAAATTAAACAGGCTAAAATATAATTTAGTTTATTAATTCATTTGTTTTATGATGAAACACAGTTTAACTATGTATTCATCAGAGGTGAAACTCATCTACTGAAGAAACAAATAGTGTACCAAGATTCCATATTAGTCTTCATTTAAATTTAATGGTCACTTGCTACACAGTAATTACTGGAGATATTTTTGATGAACATCAATTTAACTCTTGAGAACCAAGATTTACTTTCCTTTACCTGAGAAAATCTAGCTCTGATTTTCCAGCTATGGTGGGATTTGGATTTTCACTGCATTTTACACTCACTCTACACCAATAGAAATACCCACGGGAGCACAAGGCAGTGGAGCTTTTTAGCTCTGTGTAGATATGTCGATCAACTTCATCTGAAGAAGGAGAGACATCAGTTGTGAGACCTCAGAAAAACAAAACGGAGGTGTCATAGACAGTAATAGTCTTTCTTTTTATGATATCAAATTAACACGATCTCCTTATACTGTCAAATAAGAAACTCTTCCCTTCTTCAACATCATGCTAACCATATATGCTTGCACAAGACTGCTGTGTGGTTACATTACATGTAAGCAATGTATCCATTCAGCCTAGAACATGGAAACATGGTTGAATACGAATTTATCTTTATTAGCCATATGTTTGTATTTGAAAGTCGTAGGGGGTGATTATGATGTGATTGTTCATGTTGAGTAATACATTGACTTCAGCAATACTGTTTGAAGAGAGAAGTACTATTAACCATAGGTAATTGTATCAAATATTCTCCAATATTAGAGAGCCAGTGCATAGTTATTGGCAATCAATAAATTTTACTGCCATGCTGACAGATGACTTTTTAAAAATATATTATTTATTGCAAAACATGTTTACAGCAGAGAGAAAGAGAAAAACATGTCACTGCAAAATTATTGTGAAATCTCTATTTAGCTATTTCAGAAGAAATCGGCTACTAGTATAAGAAAGATTAACTCTGATTATATGAATATTTTGTCTCCAAAATTTATTTTTGAAAGGTAGATAGCACTCTAGTTAACTCCTTCTATCCTGAAGCACACTGCAGAATTTCATTTATTTCTTAACAATAGATATTTAATAGGTAGCTCTAGAAAAACAGTTTACAGTCACTTCCCTTGTAATATCAGCATTTCCCAACTGAACAGATATTTCTGCCATTCTCCTCTTTTACTCAAAAGTAAGAATATCTGTGATAACTATGAGGGAGCTATATAGCCAGGGCTGACAAATTAAAGTGTTATGAGATCCATTCAGCATTTTGTGCTGCACTGGAAAGTGATATGTGAGTGTAAAAAAGATATCTGTTAGTGTAATGGAGATTCAATATAGGAAGAAAGAGCTAAAGAGAACATCTCCCACAGACAGTCTTCAGATAATATATTGAGAAGCACTAAACATCTACCTCAAAGTCAAAAAAAGTCAGGAAAGCAAAAGTCAAAGCTAATACAGCTTGACCCTTTCATTTCATATTCATGGGCTGCAGCAATGAAGTAAACCATCACAGTTTAACAGGATTGTGAGTAATTTGACAGGCTAATCTGCATATATCCAGAAAAATGTCCTATGTAGGTGGAGTGACAGACATTTTATTTTCTGCATAATTCATAACAATGTATCTTAGACCAAAGGTAAAAGTACAGAGTTATTACAGAGCCTTGTAACTCTAAGCAATATTGCAATTAAGCGATGTCCAAGAGCTGCAATGAATTCAGTTAAAAGGAAGCTAAAAAAATCTACCAGCTGCACCAATTCTCACTTTTTCATGGATATAAATCTAGACAAGCTCTTCTACCTTCATTCAAGTCACTCAACATTTATGGCAACACAAAGGTCTGTGGAATTTGATGTGCTGAGAATGTGTGTGTGTCCCAAACTCTTCCTGTTCTGCCAATGCTCTATTAAAGCACTCGAAGCCGTTAGTTGCTTTTCAGACTCAAGAAGATCATGCTCAGAGAACTCAAGAGGGAATAGCTACAAATGGTGATGTTAGGTCCATTGTCTGACTGCTTACATGCAGACTCTGCACATTTCTAGCAACTTTTTGTTCTTTCCTGAAATAGCAAATTCAACTGTTAACCTAACTACATGCTGAAACTGTTCCCATGATGATGGCAGAGTTGCAGTGAGCGTCTTGAAAAGGGGCACAAAGCAGAAGGTAGTCCTTACCAGAGACAGCGTGACCTGGATTCTTGACATCATAAACCACACTGAGAAGCTGATTATCAGATGTGAATGAAAAAGAAGATGATGAAAATATATTTCTTCAGTCTGTTGATACTGATAAATTAATGACATTCCTTCCAGCCTCCATTTTTATCTACAGAATCCAGGAATCTTTTGTTATCAACCTATTGTAAGCACAAAATTTATGTCCAATTTGGAATCTTCTGGGATATAAACCAACTCCTGTGTTTATTTTCTTTTTGTCTTTTATGTTACAACCCTTCTTAAAGTGAAGGGACAAAAAGTCTGCTCGATCCTCCACCAAGGCGACAGCCAACATTACTGCTTTCTTCACTAAGAGAAAGACTTTGGCTTTTGCAGCTGCTGTTTCAGAAACTGTGAATACACTTAAGGTTGGGATGCATCAACCATTACTATGATTGTTGCGCAGCAGCAAGTCAAGTCTCTGTTTCTTCAGGACTACATTAAAGCGAAAGCCAAATGAGAATTTTGTTCTTCATATTCTGAACCTTATTCAGCCATTCTTAGAAATTCTTCCAAAAAGATAATGCAAGGACTACCTCATTTTACACCTGTATACATGCTACAATCTCTGTTTTCGCTTGAAACTTACACTTTGGTTCTCTCTTCCTGAAATGAAACCACTCCACTTTCTTAACTTCTCTGAAATAATGGAATACATTCTAATCATGTTAATTGATGTAGCCCTATTAACCAGTTAATTGTTGACCTTGAAACTGTAAGCATCCTCTCAGAAGTGCTCCAAATAACTTCACTGATGAAGCAAGGAACAGCAAACCCCCTTATTTTTAGACCAGGATTTCCAGTGCGGAATAAGCTTCTTTCAAAAAAAAAAAAACGTGTCTTGATTTATTATATGTGCATATTTACTGATAGATAGAGCAAAACTCCGTTCCTAGCACTTAGACCAACTGAACACAGTAAAAATCAAACTATTTTCAGTGGATCTGCAGTTCTAACTCCTGTCACAAGCAAAATGGTATCTACGTTTTGTAACCATCCCTCACTGCCATTGTCAATCTCTGATCCTACACCCCTGTCACCTTTCTATTCCTCTTACAAAAACACGGGTTCGGGAACTAAGAAGAGAAAGCACTCAGCAACCAATATGTGTTCATTTCTGTTGTTCTGCAAGTTTTAGTAGTTGTTCAATCCTACATGCCCATATCACACTAAGTACTGGTTATGCTTAGTTTCAAATGTATCCTCTCTGAAATCCGAGATATTATTTTCATCCTTAGTTATGTCCATGGTTAAGCATTAATGCTGCATCATAGAAGAAAATCATAGTTTTCTCAGGTTTGTTGAGATAACCATGGTTTATGTCCTTAAACATATGATATCTCCACTGTAACTCATATTCCTGTAAAACTGATGGTGTTTGGAAGGAGATGTTAAATAAACTTAGTTTATCACAAGCAGGGGTAAGAGGCAATTTGAGAAAGCAGGTAATGGCAGATTGGAAAAGGCCTACTACAGAAAAGGGGACTCCTTGACAGATTTCCATTTTCATTATTCAGACATAACCTGGACTACTCTGGAACAGTTGTTTTTCAGATATTGTACAGATTATATTCATGAAGACATGGAGAAGTGTCTTTGGATGCTGCACTATGTATTTGCCTCCTGTGAAGCCAATACAGAAACAGTGAGGGCAGACACACCAGGAACAAAATGCAAAAAATTTCAAAAACTAATTTTGCCCTTTCTTCATCTACACTTTTTATCTACACACATATATACTGAGATCTTTTCTATTCTTTTAGTAACCTTACCAGTATATTGTGCTGCCCATCTGCCATTGCTACATATGCACTTAATCACAACTCTTCCTTTATTTTAGATATTTAAAAATGAATATTTCAGAATGACCTCACCTTTAGAACAAAACTGATATATAAAAACCTGGTAGGGAACCCCACAGGAGTTCCCTGAGTATCAGAATCACAGTCATTCTGTTCTGCATGCCCAATATAACTTCCTTTGGTAATTGACCTCTGGAAAGTTTGCAGGTGTAACACACAGTTAATAAAGAGAAGAAAAGAAAAGAAGAAAAGAAAAACAGGGGGTTGAAAATCTTTTTCTGAGTTGTTTGTTAGCTTACTCAAATTGCTTTTCATTGCTACACAATCAGGCAGCTTGCACTGGGTCATCAGAGATTGCAGCATATGTGACAGAGACTGCTCTTGAAATAACTGATGGGATTTCCTTGCTTCAGCAAATAACCTATTTGTTACTTGACACATATACATCAAGGCAGAGGACATTTTCACGTTTCAGACAAGAAGCAAGAAGTTTCCCATCTATGGTATCCTATTTCATTAGGAAAATCCTTTGCATCACTTAAAATTAAAAAGAATAGGTAGAATTATCTGCTGATTGGAATGGATACAACTCTGCTGAAGCCAAAAGAATGTAATTAATTTACAATAGTTTCAAAGATATTCCAAACACATAGCCTTCTTTACAGGTACAGTAATAATCAGTTAATCCTGCTTTGCTGATAATAAAACCATGTACCACTTGAAGACCAGCTGGTGATCTTTCCACTGGACTTGTGACGAGAAGACTCTGTCCCCAACCCTTCATTTTACCTTATAAAGAAGTTGCTGTCATACCTTTTGTCAGTGCAGCATGCTATCGTGTATGTGTGTGGGTATTGCAGTCTGATCCACCTCACTGAAGATTGTTCCCCCACCTACTGACAAATGCTACTGTCCTGGAAAAAAACTGCCTAATGTGCTGAGAAGAATGTGAAAGTTAACGGCCACAGCCAGCATTCTCAGAGCTTCATACATATGACCTTTGAGTTCATTAACAGCAACAAAAATACAGATAGCAAATCTGGATGCTACTTCTGCTGCCAGTCCTATTTCTACTGCTTTTATTCCCTCAGCTGCTGCTGTTGCCTGTGACACTGACTGAGGCTGTTGGCCACCAAATCACAGCCTTAGGGCTATAATGACTATAAAAGTGATTTATACATGACTACAGAAGATGGTGTATCCATCTCCAGTTCATTCTGTGCAACTGAAAAAAAAGTTAAAAGGGCAAGATGTTTTGTCAAGGAGCAATAATTAACCAATTACGGAGCCAAGAATTAGCAGTAGGTCTCACAGAGAGCTAAACATTCAGATGGTGGACATCCCTTTAGTAGAATGGTGTTTGAGAATGTGGATACATAGCATTGGCCTGTCTGCAACTCTGCCAAAATAACAGGTCAATTGCTTGTTTTCTACTCTGCTGAATTATTCACATACAAACAATATGTACGAATCAAGTAACCATCTTATACCTGAAGAGTCTTTGAATAACGATGAATGACTTTTCATGATTATGACTGATCCCACATCTCAGAACTGTAACGAGAAAGGTAAAAGAATCCTAAATGAAAGTAGAACATTCAGAAATGTGGAATGTGAAGGAGATAGAATTAATACAGGATTCAGCACAAATATTTCAAGCTTCATTCTCATAATCCACCATTTTCGAACTAGTGCATTGTGGTTGTAGGGGTGATAACATAGTATTTTTTAATTTGTATGACAGTAATAGCAAGGGTGAAGGATTTGACTTGTGAACTCTGATTTAGCTCTTACAGTTTAAAATGTTGCCACTCAAAGTCTCTGTCTTGTCCCAATCAGAAGTTACTGCTCCAAACTTGCATTGCAGAAGGAAATAGGTGCCTGCTCCTTAGCTTTCCCAGTTCACAGTGTAGAGCATTAAATTAAGCTTCTATAACAGCTGATAAACTAAAACATCAGGTTGTTAAATTGAGAAAGATTAAGAGATGGCATGAGGTTTGCTTGTATCACTCCTACTACTGGGAGTTTAATTTCCATAAGAGGGGGAGGTAGAGAGATGGAGGCACTATCATCTTAAACTGCTCCAGCTAAAACCGTTAAGAGCTTGTGAGTCATAGACCTTAGACAGAGGTATGTTCTGTTCCTCAGAGGCATTGTTCTAATCTCTATAACAACTGCATTATCCACCCAGCAAACAAAGGATCGGAATGGTCCCTGCCTCAAAACACCATCTAGGAATCAGGCAGAAGAAAACAGTCTCATCCAGTTGGATAGGTACAGATAAATGGGACATTTGCTGAGTTCCATGAAAATAGCTCTTATATAAATGATATAAATAGAAGGAGATCAGGTTGACTGTATGTCAAACATAAGTCTAAGCAGTGTCAGGTGTGAAAAGCAAGAAAAGGGATTGAACATCTCATGCTGAAATATTTACAACGAATGATAATTTTCCTTCTGTCTATGTTATAATAACCCTCTTTGTATATGTTTTTCTTGGTATGACAGTGTTGTTGAAGATGATAGAGAAATATTAAGTGCCATCCCACTTAAGATTTTTTTCTGATAGATGAAAGGATGAATAGGATGCAAAAAGCACAGGAGGAAAAAGACTAGTTCAATTCTATTTTTCTTCAAATAAAACTCCTGTTGCAACTTTATGGCATCTTTCCAAAATGCCTCTGTTAACAGTTTAATTACAATGTGGCATATATCAAATATGCACACACTTTTCTATGTATATATTACAAAAATGAAGAACAGTTTGTGGTGGAGGTATTTAATTACAACAGCAGAAGCCGGTTACTAACAAAAGAGTCAATTCAATAAGAATTTTTAACAGCCTAAATTCCTGTCTTTACTGCGAATGGGGCATAACTATATGCAAATAAATGGATAAGGATGGGTTACCACAGGACAGTCACAAAAAAATACATTTGCTTTGGAATCAGACATTTCACACAAATAAACAAAATGCACTGGTTTATATATTTTTCTGGTATACATTAAGAAAATTCTAAGACATTTTATATCCATGGTTTTCGGGATGAGAGAGAAAGGTGCCCAGTGCTGATAAGAGCAGTCATAAAGCATGCTGCCAGTGGTTCTCAAACAATACCAATTAACAAATTTAGGGCCTGCATTTCCTTGAGCTTGCCCTTCTCCCCCTCTGCTTTTAACTGTTGCAGTGGGCACTGGGTATTGGACTGCTTCTTGCACTAGTTTTATTTAAATAGCTAACACTGGTGTTTCACAGACCATTTGCAAACACCTCTCTTAGCCTCTTTCCCCAGAAAGTACTCTCTCACTGAAATAGAAATATCTGAAGTCAATGCATTATTTATACATGTGAAGAGATATTCAATGCCAGCTTCCAGTCCATCTTTCTCCATTGGCTGTACAGTACTTCATAGTGCTAGCTATTGTCCTTTTATACATTTACTATGGCTTGTTCTGGACCACTGCCTGAAGCCGAGTATCATTTTACTACATGCTA